>NC_085131.1:3718928-4360714 GCF_030269925.1 Bombyx mori
TTGAAGGGTGGAGCAGCCATTGTAACTATACTTGAGACCTTAGAACTTATATCTCAAGGTGGGTGGCGCATTTACGTTGTAGATGTCTAGGGGCTCCAGTAACCACTTAACACCAGAAGGGCTGTGAGCTCGTTCATCCATCTAAGCAATAAAAGATAAAGTGTTCTTTAGAACATTAATTGTCCTATCTTAGCTTTGATAATTTAACGTTACTATTCGATTCGGGTGATTTCATTACGTCATTTAGCTTTAGCAAAGCGCAATTAATAGTTAATAAATAATAGTTCTAAAAAAACTAACAAAATACGCTTTTATATAAAATCCAACTAAAAATTGAAAAGAAATTTTAATAAATTTGAATTGAAAATAGTGTAAGAAAAATGATTTCATTGTAAAAAAAAAAGCGTGGCGTGCATTATAACGTTATTAGTTATTTTTAAACTATTATTTATTTTTCATTTTTTAGTTGAATTTCAATTTTTTCAATATATTTTTTTCAATTTTTTTTTAATATTGAATTGTCACCGGTCCTTAATAAGTATGCCGTAAATTTCGAGTTAATCCGATGTTTTGAAGGGTGTCAAAATCATGTTCAAAAATTACGTTACAAACATACATACATACACGTCTGAAGCTAATAAATAAAAAAGCGTATTAAAATACAACGTAGGTAACAAAGCAATTAGCGGATACATAAAACAGAATGTACACACACGTTTGCGTGGGCAACGATCGGACAAACGGTAACTCCCGCGGGGCGACAACCGAACTACTATTAATAGAACCGGGCAACGGGTGATCAATATTCGTGCGGGGCAGCTTCTCTCTTCCTGGAAGCCGCGAGCGGCGCCGCGCCTCCATAAATCTCGGAGGCCCTCGCCGTTGACTAGCCGCCTTCCTTTGAATATTTTTTTTTATTTCGCCGGCGCGGTAATAAGATCGCGAACGTCAACGGCAGGTAAACAGGGCTGGCGTGGTACAAGTTTTTTGTACACCAACGCGCCTTGTGAGGGTCGGAACGGTCAATCGATCTGTTTATTACCGCTGAAGCAAGCTGAGGGTTTAGTGCGCTCGGATAAGTTAAATTTACTTGTGTTGTTGTGTTTAAAAATGTCATTATCTATACTTCAACATAGTCGTTTGTTTATATAGTTATAAAAGTCGCTTTCTCTGTCCCTATTTTTATTTTTTATTCTTTTTGCCGTATAAGCAGACGAGCATACGGCCCACCTGATGGTGAGTGGTTACCGTCGCCCATGGACTTCAGCAATGCCAGGGGCAGAAACAAGCCGCTGCCTACCGCTTAATACTCTCCACAAGCCTCATTTGAAGAAGAACATGTCGTAGCGCTCGGGAAACACCGTGGAGGGGAGCTCATTCCATAGCCGGATGGTACGTGGCAAAAAAGATCTCTGGAAACGCACTGTGGGCTATATCCCTATGTATGCTTAAATCTTTAAAACTACGCAACCGATTTTGATGCGGCTTTTTTAATATATAGAGTGATTGAAGAGGAAGGTTTATATGAATAATAGCATCCATTAAATAGTGGAGAGATCAATAATAAATTACAGTTTCCGAAGCGAAACGAGGGCGGGTCGCTAGTAATATTATAAAGCGGAAGAGTTTGTTTGTTTGAACGCGCCAATCTCAGGAAGGCTATCGGCTATATAGCATCACGGTAAAACCAATACAAGTAGAGCACCAATAAAGAATGTTTCAAAATAGCTTCCTTAACATTCTATAATTCAAAAATATTTTCACTTTCTACGTAAATGAAGGGGGGGGGGGTAAAATTTTGTGTTATACCAAAGTAACTATTCCACGCGGACGGAGTCGCGGGCAAAAGCTTGTTATTAATACGCGGCTTAAAATTAGGATTGTTAGCGTGTTTTTTTTTTGTTAATTCGATTATAAGTATTGAACGATGGATTATAATAAATTAAAACCAAATGTAGACATCCCTAACAGATAGGGTCCGATGGCGCGTGAAACGCCGGTATCGCAATGCGCCGCCAGCGTGGGCGCTTCTAGGCGAGAGCAGCGACATACGCTGAGTCAAGCTAAGGGCCGGAAGCCATTCGTCGCGACCGTAATTAGGAATTGCCGATACACGGTACGCGAAGGCTCAAGGATGTTCAGTTTTTTTGTAAACTGGCCCACCCGTGTATACCATTGAAAAGATTGGCTCGAAAAACAATACGCTCGTCGATATTGTTATATTGTATATATATTGTTATATTGTGTACATTGTATATAAGCTGTTGATCTTGAAAAAAAAACTGTTACGGGGAAATTTGGCTTCCCTTTGCCTGGACACCGGCTATGCTAAGATAAGCCGAGATAAATCCAATAGTCTCTCTACACACGGCGAGTTATCTCGTGGGGTTGATGTCTTTGAAATTAAGTTAAATCGCATCAGTCTTATGCAAGCTACCGTCTGAAGTATGTATCACAGATTTCCAACCGGAAAAATTACCACACAGTTCTTATTTTAAAATTCTGTATATAAGTAATTGATATACATATAGTCTAGCACATACATGTGGTCTTGTATATTAATGATGCTGTGGCGGGTAGCCATCATACAACGCAAGATTATTGACAGATGCCTGAATCTCGTTTACGACATTTTCACGACAAGCTTGAAAGCCCTCCAAAATGTCATATCTCTAATCGTTGTTACTCTTATATTGAACAATTTACTTACAAAACACTTAATAAAATGAACTAACTTTAGACTACCCGATAATAATAATCTAATAATAATAACTATAAAATCTAATAATACCATAAAAACTAAATGTTATTATTACCTACACGTGCGAATATCTATTTTAAAGTTGTCAAATACTTAACAGCTATTTCTTTTTTCTTCACTATTTTACAACGATTTTCTTTATTTGTTTTTATTTTTGATACACGTGCTTCATGTGTGAACAATTTGTAGGTTTTGAAATAAGTTCTACGTAATGTTATTTCTCCTTTTTTTTTTACAAATAGTAAAAGACCGATTAAGGTCCATTTCATTTCCATACTGCATAGGGATTTGACATAAGTATTACGATCAGCCACCTTCGAACGTCAACCCTCTTTGGTTTAAATCTCCATTTATCCATTGCGTCGTGCCACAGGGAGAGATATTCCTGTTTCTTCTTTTGGTGTCTCATTTACTTCATCCGTCTTTTGTTTAATAACTACTAGTCTTGTTTTGTCAATAACAAAACAAAATATAGAATTCGATACATTAAATGAATCTGAATTTTGACGTTACAGTGATTACGGTCGAATGTCTATTACCGCGCCAACACTAGTCGATATATTAATACGTGAAGCAAAAACTTTGTATCCCTTTTTACGAAAATTGCGCGACGGAGGAGTATGAAATTTTCCACACTTATAGAGATTATAGAGAAGAAGTGCACAATGCTAATATTTTTTTTAAATAATGTATAAAAAATACATTAAATCAATAAAAAAAACATTACACACACTACATACCATGTATTTGACGCACACACGCATGCATACTATTTATTGTCAAACTTTTGTTCTTGACGTTTGTGGTCAAATTGAGAATAGATTAAATATTGTTTGTCTTTATTAATATTTTTTTATAGTGTAGCCTTGGCGAAATTTGTGATTATAGAAGTATAAAATACAATCATAATAGTGTACAAACTTACAATTCCAATTAATTATAGTCGTATTTCGACTACTGCGAGACCTCTAGTTCTTATAATATGTTCGAATGAATATAACGATCGATTTGAAGTCACGGTCAGTCGCGGTGCACTCGGATCGTGTACGTTCACGCTTTGTATGTGGGTCACCGTGCTAAACGATACCAACAGACACGTTTTTTTTCCCCTACCTATGCTGATAGCCTTGAGAGGCTATTTCAGCTTTACCCTAACGTGTGTAGGTGAGCTCACGGGGCTCAAACCGGAGTGTTGCTAACACTGACCCTAGCAAAGAGCAGTGCTTCGCAGTCGGAAACGCGATCCACTGAGAAGATCCGTCGAGAAACTCAGTGGGCTGTGTCTATGGGTTAATTCGCTCGTCGAGCCCTTCGTCGCAAGCGACAAGTTCGACAAGGACGGTGACCGGTGCTTGTGGTGCCTAAAAGCACCGTTAATGGACCGGAGACCACGTTTTTATTGCACTCAATATATATATACGACCTTACGGTCCACCCGCGGTCAAGGGTGGTAGCCGCGAGACATTTTCCGGGTTGGAGGGGGGGTAGGCGTTATACAAAACAATTGAAACTTTGATCTAGGGTCTCAAAGCTCGTGTCACGTTTCGATCTCTGTGGGCTACGCTGAACCCTTTTTTTTATTGCTTAGATGGGTGGACGAGCTCACAGCCCACCTGGTGTTAAGTGGTTACTGGAGCCCATAGACATCCACAACGTAAATGCGTCACCCATCTTGAGCGTTGTAGATGTCTATGGGCTCCGGTAACCACTTAGCATCAGGTGGGCTGTGAGCTCGTCCACCCATCTAAGCAATAAAAAAAAAAAAAAAAAAAAAAATATAAGTTGTAAGGTCTCAAGTATAGCCTGTCCCCCAACCAGATATACACGCTTATTGAAAAACCTTCACTCTGTACTAAGCTCCCAAACATCCTCTAAGCGCCCCACATTATCCACAAATACTTGCCGTCAGCAAGTCCCCTGCTAATGTATTCATATTACTAATGACGCGAGTAGCAGTTGCGTAATTAATAGCTGATATTAACTTGATATTCTGCGAGCATAAGCTAATATATCAGACTGTTGATGAAACTTTACGATAAACATTCCTCTGTTTGCCTTTATCCAACTATGTGGGGTCAGCGTGTTTTCCATTCAGGCCATACGTCACCACCCTCCTCTCGCAAATCCTTTTCAGTTTTTTTTATTACCCTTCTAGGCAGACGAACATAATATAAGCATACAAGCACCTGATGATGAGTGGTTACCGTGACTGCAGCAATGTCAGGGGCAGAGACAAGCCGCTGCTTACCATTAAGTAGGTACACTCCACAAGCCTCGTTTGAAGAAGGACATGTCATAGTTCTCGGGAAATACCGTGGAGGGGAGCTCGTTCCAAATCCGGATGGTATATTGCAAAAAAGAACTCTGAAAACGCACTGTGGATTAACGCAGCAGTTCTAGGTAGTATGGATGAACTCTACTCCGGTGGCGGGCAGTGCGATGGTAAAAACAAGATGATGGAATGGGAAAACGGGAACCTCCGCAGACCCAGAGGCTTCAAACGATCCATCCATCATCCTAGTCTTTTTGGTCACCCCCTCCTCACATTTACCATAGACATTGAAGCGCATTAATGCTACCCCATTCAATAAAGCTATAGACTTATTGTTCTTATTATTATTCTTATTGCTCTTGGTAGGGCAAGTGTTTGCAAATTCTCTCAGGTTGAGCACGTGAGCTCACCTACCCGTCTCGGAGTAGCTGGAATAGCCTCTTTTTTTATTGCTTAGATTGGTGGACGAGCTCACAGCCCACCTGGTGTTAAGTGGTTACTGGAGCCCACAGACATCTACGACGTAAATGCGCCACCTACCTTGAGATATAAGTTCTAAAGTCTCAAGTATAGTTACAGCGGCTGACCCACCCTTCAAACCGAAACGCGTTACTGCTTCACGGCAGAAATAGGTGGGGTGGTGGTGCATACCCGCGCGGACTTATAAGAGGTCCTACCACCAGGTTAGGCTACCAATGAAAAAAAGTAGGGGAAAAAAGTCGCATCGCCCACATTAACCGCCTGATCTACATATAATGTAAGTACGTCATGCAAAATCAAACACGTTTATCACCGTATGCTAATATCCTTGTTCAGAATAAAACATGAACATGCACAGCAGATTATATTAAACAAGGAAGTCCAATGACGGCGTTCCCCTAGGTCAGTACCTACTGCAAAGATATATCCTCTCAATTATACGTGTCTGACGTCGCGTCATTGTCATTTACGGATAATAAACATAGCTTCATTTATACAGAGCCGTGTGCATTAGGAAATGTGTTTAACAAACAACGCTCGACTGATGAAAACAATACTGTTATTAAATACTATATACCTTGAATATCTCAAGGTGGGTGGCGCCATTTACGTTGTAGATGTCTATGGGCTCCGGTAACCACTTAAAACCAGGTGGGCCGTGGGGCAGCCGTTGTAACTATACTAAGACCTTAGAACTTATATCTCAAGGTGGGTGGCGCATTAACGTCGTCGATGTGTATGGGCTTCAGTAACACCAGGTGGGCCGTGAGCTCGTCCACCCATCTAAGCAATAAATAAAAAAAAACCTTTATATAGATGAATAATAATAAAACAAAACAGCAGAATTACTTCGAAGATAAGTAATCGAATTGGAAAAGGGGTCATAGTATAGAAACCAACACTTTGTCGAATATTTTGCTGTCTTTATGCTATCGGCTAATTTGTTTGTTCGCTCACATCTCCGTAGCTACGGATTTTCGTGTGGTTTTCTCATGTAGACCGAGATTTGAAGTAGAACATAGACAGCTTCGCCTGTGTGGGTTCCACTTTATATCTCGTGAACAGAAATAATCCACAGCGGAGGTATTAGTGTTGATTTAAGACAGGTTTCCCATAGGGCTGAATAAGCGAAAGCCTGCCTTGCAAATCTATACTAATATTATAAAGCTGAAGAGTTTGTTTGCTTGAACGCGCTAATCTCAGGAGCTACTGATCCGATTTGAAAATTTCTTTCAGTGTTAGATAGTTCATTTATCGAGGAAGGCTATAGGCTATATAACATAACGCTAAGTCCAATGCGAGCGGAGAACTTTTGAGAGCTTCCGCTGCGTGCGCTGCAGAAACGATAAGTTTCGCTAAAATAATGTATGACAGAATTGTTCCCCTTTAAAAGATCTAAAAAAAGTCCAGAACACACATATGCGTGTATATGTTAAGATTGGTTCACTATAACGTTTTTTATGCAGTTCCGTTGGATGCGGAAGGCGGAGGACCGCATTCTGTGGAAGGCATTGGGGAAGGCCTAAGTCCAGCCGTGGGCAGATAAAGGCTGATGATGATGATGATTGCAGTACCACCTGCAAGGTCCAATTTTAAAATCTAAGCCATCCAGGATTAAAATACATAAGCAATTCAACAAATTCGTTCCGGCCCTTTAAATGAAGCTCAGTCACAACACATAAAAAAAAAACTACTCGTTAACGAAATAATTATTTAAAACATAAATAGGGGAGAAACTTTAAATAAAGGCTGTATCAACCAAAAAAATATATATAGGGGTTCAATTAACGACTCGCTACGACATGATCTCACGCGAACTGGATGTCGCGTTTTTTTTTTAGGTTCCTCAAACCGCGACTGCAGAACCCTTCACTGGTTCCCACGGATATCCACGTCTAGCACCCGTCGACCATTGCCACGTAAAAGCAACATTCGGGCCATTGTAATGTGACAATTGTGCGCAACCGTGAAAGAACTTTCTAGATATAAATATCTAATATGTAAATCTGTGACAGCCCGGACTACGAATCTATTTGTATCCAAGATTTTAGAATCTATATATTAATACGTGAAGCAAAAACTTTGTATCCCTTTTTACGAAAATTGCACGGACGAAGGAGTATGAAATTTTCCACACTTATAGAGAATGTAGAGAAGAAGTGTACAATGCTAATATTTTTTTTAAATAATGCATAAAAGATACATTAAATCAATAAAGAAAACATTACACACACTACATACCATGTATTTGACGCACACACGCATGCATACTATACTATTTATTGTCAAACTTTTGTTATTCACGTCTGTTGTCAAATTGAGAATACATTAAATATTGTTTGTCTTTGTTAATATTTTTTATAGTGGAGTCTTGGCGAAATTTGTGATTATAGAAGTATAAAATACAATCATAATAGTGTAAAAACTTACAATTCCAATTAATTATAGTCGAATTTCGACTACTGCGGGACCTCTAGTAATAACAAAAGCTACTAATGTTCAATATTAATTCAGTAGTCATTCGATACATGCGTCTTAATACTCAAAACTAATTTAATATCTAGACTCTCGCTAGTGCTTTTTTTTTATTGCTTAGATGGGTGGACGAGCTCACAGCCCTCCTGGTTTTAAATGGTTAATAGAGCCCATAGACATCTATGACGTAAATGCGCCACCCACCTTGAGATATAAG
Source organism: Bombyx mori (assembly GCF_030269925.1). Classification (NCBI taxonomy): domain Eukaryota; kingdom Metazoa; phylum Arthropoda; class Insecta; order Lepidoptera; family Bombycidae; genus Bombyx; species Bombyx mori. The sequence continues at coordinate 3,727,134 of NC_085131.1, forward strand.
TTCTAAGGTCTCAGTATAGTTATAACGGCTGCCCCACCCTTCAAAGCGAAACGCATTGCTGCTCCAAGGCAGAAATAGGCGGGGTGGTGGTACCTACCGGCGCAGACTCTCAAGAGGTCCTACCACCAGTAAGATTTTAGAATATTAACAAAAGCTACCAATGTTTCATTTTAATTCAGTAGTCAATCGATACATATGTCAATATAATATAATAATAATATAATTTTAATTAATTAATTATTTTTATAATTAATACTCAAAACTAGTATCTAGACTTTCGCTAACTTAGTGCTAGTGTTAGCAAGTACTTTCAGCTTGAGCCGCGTAAGCTCACCTAACAAACCGTGCGTAGTTGAGATAGCTTTTTAAGCTACAAACGATTAGATATTCATAATCTTGTCTATATTTATGAAAAATATACAAATGTAGTGAAACCGAAACACTAATCAAATGATTGAATTTAAATATACAATTCCATTATTTATTTTTATTTTTTATTGCTTAGATGGATGGATGAGCTCACAGCCCACCTGATGTTAAGTGGTTACTGGAGCCTATAGACATCTACAACGTAAATGCGCCACCCATCTTGAGATATAATTTCTAAGGTCTCAGTATAGTTACAACGGCTACCCCACCCTTCGAACCGAAACGCATTACTGCTTCACGGCGGAAATAGGCGGGGTGGTGGTACCTACCCGTGCGGATTCCCAAGAGGTCCTACCACCAGTGATTACGCAAATTATAATTTTGCGGGTTTGATTTTTATTACACGATGTTATTCCTTCACCGTGGAAGACAATCGTGAACATTTGTTGAGTACGTATTTCATTAGAAAAATTGGGATTCGAACACCAGTGCATCGCTACATACGAATGCACCGGACGCTTTATCCTTTAGGCCACGACGCCTTCATCATCATCATCATCAACAGCCCTTTTATCATTTCCCAACTTCATGACCAAGAAAACCGTATATGTTCGAAACGTCAGAAACAACACAATGACAATAAAAAACGCGCGATTAACCCCAGAGAAAAGTTGCTTCGATCATGTAGCAATCTTATATCATGTTCGCGGTGTTCCTAGAAAGCCCGCCGTCACATCTGGACTTCTGGTGATTGTGAAGGCGCGCATCGCCGGAGGTATGCCGTCGCGACAAACCTAACGTCTCCCACGGAACACCGAACCGATAAGGCACGTAATACGGATTCAGCAATTCACTTTTATATGTAATGAAATAATTATTATCGGTCGCTTCACTAGATTGTTTTTTTAGAGAGATATAAATGCATATGACCCACTTGCTGGTGATATCACAGCTGGACTTGCCGAGTCGCTGCCGATCGTTTAGGACTCTTTTGCTCAATTCATCAAATTATTCTAATGTTCGTTTTTAAGTTACACGGATAGAATTTTATTTAGACATTTATACTTGTAATAAAACTGTTGTCCATAGACATCACTCGTGTTTCGATCAGGAATTCAAGGTAATTCATTTATAATAAATACTAACCTTCCTTCCTGCAGTATAATATGCATGGAAACGCATGATTGCCTAAGTAGGCGTGAAGCTGATACATACCTCGAATAGTCACACCACAACCAATAAATATTTTACATTCAAAGTTTGATCCTTCGAGTCAAATGTTAATAAAAGTGGCGCTTTAGTACGTTAAAAAAACCAACATGTTTTTTTTAAACGGCCGAGCGACGCGCTGAGTAGTGTCCTTTACAACTTTTAAACAGGCATCTTATAAATATCGTTAGCTTCATTCAACATTTTTTTAGTTATCGTCATAAATTTTATTCTTCTGTGCATATGTATGTGATTGTAATTTTTTATCTACGTTTAGGTGGATTCCAGAATGATTTATATATATATTCTATAAAAAATTATCAAAACGGTCAAGATTGTTAACACTTATTCAAGAAAAGTTTGAAAATCATGAATTTAGGATGTGTATACAAAACAACGATTACCGGGTCCGCTAGTCTCTACAATGTTGTAGCAACCACTACCTACCACAAATAACACTAAAATTTTACAGCAATTTAATAATATCAATATTTTTTAAATGTCTAAAGACTTTTCATAAGCACATGCATACTTAGGCTATTTAAAATAAAATACAAATTTCAATTCACAACAATTGAATATCAGATAAGGTGAGTCAAAGCTGTGTTCTGTCGGTGTATGTGATGAAAAAGTCAATGCAATCGGTACCTGTATCAGTTATGTATCGGTTATTTGATAAGACGTTGAATAGTCACCAAGTCATTTTGTTTGGAAAAAACAAAACAGCTGACAACATAATATTATATTATCGAAGACCACTCATAAAAGGTGTGTTGGTGTATTTTTAACTTTATATAAGTGATTACTGGTGCAGTAAATTCGCCACCCACAATTACAATTAAATAAAATCACTATTATGCTAAGTTAGCAGCTACGCGGCTAGTGTGAAAGTAGCCCTGGTAATTGACAAATTAAAGAGCGGACGGTTAGCGTGGTATGGACATGTGATGCGTAGAGAGAAGATGCATGTGACTAGGAGGTGTATGGAAATGGTAGTGCAAGGGAAGAGATCAACCGAAGAAGACATGGATGGAGTGTGTGAATGACGATCGATATGAGAGAGAGCGGAGTGAGCGTTGAGATGACGGTTGATAGAAGAAAATGGGATAGACCAATTCGCTGTGCCAATCCCACCTAGTGGAATAAGGTAGTGACAAAGAAGAAGCAGCAGCTACGTGGGAAAAATTGGAAAGTTAACCTACTTATTTGGAGATCAACCTGTTTATCCAACTGCAAAGTAAGAGCTCTTTATGTATAATTTATTAGGATTGTGCATCAATGTAGGATTGAATGACGGAGCGTTAAGATGTGAGTGAAAGAAAACGGTAAGAAAAGGAAAAGTGAATGACAAAGAAAAGCAAGATGGCGAAGACGATTGAATGAGCAAAGCTTAAAAAAGGTGTCAGATAATTTTTAATTATTATAATACAGAAGATTTGAGAAAAGAACAATAAAAGTGCAAAAAAGGGATAGTCTTATGTGCCACGGTCCCAATTCTACATCAATGTAAATTTTATTATTAAAAAGAAACGATGCGTTGGTGACCTTGGGCAGCAATGGACTTTTTTTTATAGCTTAGATGGGTGGACGAACTCACAGCCCAACTGCTGTTAAGTGGTTACTGGAACCCATAGACATCTACGACGTAAATGCGCCACACACCTTGAGATATAAGTTCAAAGGTCTCTACTATAGTTACAACGGCTGCCACGCCCTTCAAACCGAAACACATTACTGCTTCACGGCAGAAATAGCAGGGTGGTGGTACCTACCCGCGCGGACTCACAAGAGGTCCTACCACCAGTAATCCTAGATTTCCCAACAAACACTAACCAATAAACGAATCATGGTAATTAAAAAAAACACAGACCGTATACATCATACTATACAGCAGGGGTGGGCAACCGATAGATCGCGATCGGCTGGTGGATCGTGGCTATTAGTTCAGTAGATCGTGGTAAGGCAAAAAAAATATAAATACATAGAACAGACTACGCAATGTAATCACCAATTACTGCACGCATCATCTTCATCTTGTATCATTTGTTAACGAACATTAAGTCACAGTATTTATCCTCTCTTCCACACAATAGTTCTCTTTTATGTTAATCTTTTGTAATAAAAGAAAATATACTACTTATTTGTATACTGAACTACATTGTTTCATTAAATTTCAAGATATGGTATTGGTAGATCATAGAGTTGTTTCGTCAGCAAAGAGTAGATCTTGGTTTTAATCAATTTGGCCACCCCTGCTATACAGGGTGTTATACCGGTCACTCACATTCGCACGAATACGCAAACCCGCAAGTGTAGGACGACATTTGCAAATGATTATGCAAAGTATTCGCTTGCATTCGTGGTTTTCTAAGCTGTGTCGGTTTTCTAACAGACATCAAAGCGCGCGAACCGCGATCCTTCGCGTAGTCTCCCACACATTCGTGTGACCAGTTACGCCCAGGATTGCGAAGGCAACGGACGTTTCGCTATTTTCATAGATCGTGACGTCTACTGTGTAGCGTATCTTCATCAAAAGAAATCCCATAAAAACAGCATGGCTGTTAATGATGTCTGGGAAAGAATTCAAAACTCTTTTTCTCTTCAATGTTCTATTGACGAACCAAAAAGGAGGAGAAATTCGTGAGACATTCGTAAACAAGTGTAGGAGGAAGCGCAAACGAGTTCGCAAATTGAGTACCGAACCCATTTGCACAGCCGCTAAGTTTGCGAATTAATGTTTGACGGCCCTTCACATGCGCGCAAACATTCGTACAATATACGAATATTTGCGCGCATGTGAGTGGCCGGCATTAAGGTAAGGCTTGGGTTGCCGCTCGCTCTTGGCTAAATAATGAACAAGTCTATACAGTTCGGCGACATTATTGTTTGACGTGCATTTAAATTTTGAATGCATTATACTCTGAGACGACGCCGAGGAAAAACCCAAGACCGTGGAACTCGTGCCAAGTGCTCTTATGACTTATAGACTTATTATTAGTAGTATTATTAGACTTATTAGTGAAATAAGTAGACGAACTCACGATCCGGTATTAAGTGAGAACCGGAACGCATAGGCGTTGCAACGTGTATAAGACTTGGGATAGAAATCCCTATTAGGTATATTCAACGGATGTCCCACACTTCCAAGCTGAACACATGACTGCTTCGCGGCAGAAATAGGCGGCACGGTGGTATCTATCTAAAAAATACAGATCAACGAATAAAAGCGTAACATTTTCGTTTTTTTTTGTAATTGCAAATACAAATTTATGTTTAATTGTTTGTAATTATTAAATGTGAATCAGAGAATAAAAAAACGTCTTGTGAGTCCGCACGGGTACTACCAGCCTGCCTATTTCTGCCGTGAAGCAGTGATGCGTTTCGGTTTAAAGGGCGGGGCAGCTGTTGTACTGTTAAAAGTGAGACCTTAGAACTCGTGTCTCAAGGTGGGTGGAGGCATTTACGTTGTAGGTGTCTATCGGCTCCGGTAACCACTCAACACCAGGTGGGCCGTGAGCTCGTCCATTTAAGTAATAAAAATAAAATAAAATAACGGACGAAGTTAGTGATGGGCAAAAACAATATCAAGACTTGGACAGTTTTAGAGTCTTTGTCTAGTCTATGATAGTCTTAGTCTTGGTCTTACTAGTCTATGATAGTCTAGGTCTTAGTCTTGGTCTTACTAGTCTACAGTCTATTATACGATTACGAAAAAGCCAGAACAAGACTAATTTTATTTAGCACTCATCGTCATAATCGGTCGCTCTTGGCAGAGCAGTCGTGGTCATGTGGAATTCTTGCTCATTAAAGCCTTGACAGATGTTTTCCACAGTTTGCGAACCGAGGCCCGGCGCACACACTCGTTAAGTGGGGTTTCAGTAAGGTCTTTCACCTGATCAGTCCAACGCATGGGGAGGTCCACGAGATCTCTTACCATTGACTTTTAGCACTAGATGAAGTAAAAGAAAAACTAAGAGAAGAAACGGAAAAGTCCCTCCCTATGCTAAGTTTCAATGTATGGCACTTTGCAATGTATATACTATTAGAGACACACCCATCCCTAGGGAAGTTGACGTCATGCAGGCGACCAGTCGTATAACTCATGCCAAATCCCTATGCAGTACGAAAAGGGGACATGCCGCGCCGACTCCACAGAATATGGGGTAAAAACAAGAATAAGAAGAAGAAGTGGTATCAATCCATGCGGGCCCAAAGTACCTACGTAGCGCATCTAAATTAAAAAAACCCACATTTATTATCATGTTAATAAATTACGTGTCTTTAATAAAATCTAGCAGTCCGCCGGTACATAGTCGAAATTAGACTATAATTAGTTGAAATTATAAGTTTGTACACTATTATATTATTTATATTGTCAAAGATTATTATACTTCTATAATCACAGATTTCGCTAAGACTACACTTTAGACAAATATTAATAAAGACAAACAATATTTAATCTATTCTCATTTGACTACATACTTTAAACAATAAGAAAAGTTTGACAATAAACAAATAGTATGCATGCTGTGTGTGTTAATTACGTGGTAATGTGTGTAATGTTTTTTTTATTGATTTAATGTATTTTTTATACATAATTTTAAAAAATATTAACATTCTGCACTCCTTCTCTATATTCTCTATAAGTGTGGGAAATTTCATATTCGTCCGTCCGCGGTCCGCCCCATTTTCGTAAAAATTGGTTAGTTTTTGTTTCACGTATTAATATACAGGGTGTCCCAGAATGAATGGATAATCCTTGAACCCCGCACGGGACAGCTCTCCAGCGCTCAGAAAAAAATATCTAAAAAAAAGAATTCCAAGTGATACCCAAAATATGATTTTTTTTAGAAAAACATACGTTATTTTTACTTTACTTCACATTCATGTGCACAACGGCCACAAAGTTATAAAATTTGTGGCGTTTTTGGTGTCATCTTGTTCCTGATAGACTATACTACTAGAAATACATTAAATAATATAAGTATCTATGATACTTTTTTCAAAAACAAAATAAGAACTTTAATTTTTAACCTGAAATTTGATACCAATATAATTTTGGCGTAGTTTGAGAGTGTTTCATGTAAAAAAAAAGTATGAAAACGTAAGTGGCCAGCTATTTTAAAAAAATGCGCTGCTCGTACAGCTTACAAAATGGTATCATACATCTTTTTATCTAATACTAATACGAAGTTATTGCTATTGAGATGCAAAAAGAGTAAATACGACTAAAAATAAAAAATAAGTCTTAATAAATTTTAATAATAATAAAAAAAATCGGGTGTACATAAATCAAGCTTTATTCACAACAGGTGTTCAAGCTGTCTGCCACCGACTCTAATACACGCTCGACATCTTCTATTAGAGGCTCTACTAAGATAACGTCCATAGCGTCGTTCATTTGGAACGGTCAAAATGGGACCCAAACTACCAATCCATTTATTTGGATACGTGGCATTTAAATAAGAAGGGACGTTTGTACCATAATGTGCAGGGCAGCCATCATTCTGTAGCCAATGGAATTCCCTTACCTTCTCAGGCACTTTTCCCACTAAGTCCAGGAGATCATTTTGCAAAAAATTAAAATAACTATGAGAAGATAAATTTACCGGCAGTTCGGAGGACCAATAATTATCCCGTTCAATATACCAGTCCAATAATTTACTTTGAACTGGTATTGCGACCTCTCTTCTTGCATTAAATTTGGATTCGAGAGTTGTCAGCTGTGCATATTATGCATATCGACGCTTGAAAGACAAACGTGACTAAGCGACAATGCGTGAACTTTACAGTAGACTAATTTGAAGTTGAAATACCTGAAAACAAAATTTATTTAAACGAATCTAGCTGTAGTAGAATCTAGCTAGTAGCTGACCGTTCCAAATGAACGACGCTATGGACGTTATCTTAGTAGAGCCTCTAATAGAAGATGTCGAGCGTGTATTAGAGTCGGTGGCAGACAGCTTGAACACCTGTTGTGAATAAAGCTTGATTTATGTACACCCGATTTTTTTTATTATTATTAAAATTTATTAAGACTTATTTTTTATTTTTAGTCGTATTTACTCTTTTTGCATCTCAATAGCAATAACTTCGTATTAGTATTAGATAAAAAGATGTATGATACCATTTTGTAAGCTGTACGAGCAGCGCATTTTTTTAAAATAGCTGGCCACTTACGTTTTCATACTTTTTTTTTACATGAAACACTCTCAAACTACGCCAAAATTATATTGGTATCAAATTTCAGGTTAAAAATTAAAGTTCTTATTTTGTTTTTGAAAAAAGTATCATAGATACTTATATTATTTAATGTATTTCTAGTAGTATAGTCTATCAGGAACAAGATGACACCAAAAACGCCACAAATTTTATAACTTTGTGGCCGTTGTGCACATGAATGTGAAGTAAAGTAAAAATAACGTATGTTTTTCTAAAAAAAATCATATTTTGGGTATCACTTGGAATTCTTTTTTTTAGATATTTTTTTCTGAGCGCTGGAGAGCTGTCCCGTGCGGGGTTCAAGGATTATCCATTCATTCTGGGACACCCTGTATAGATAAAGTCGGTAAAATGTTTATCATACCGGACATCGATAATAGCGTCACGTAATGCTAATTTTAATGTCAATTTCTGCACACTACATTCTTTTAGTAAACAAAAATAAGGCGAAACGAACAGGCTTGTAGCTATCAACGCAGATGTCCGTCGCCGATCGAAATCGTCAGTTTTAATCTACCTTTAAACTAAAAAATACTGAACAGAGACATATCCATATTTATAAAACTACAAGACAAATCTATAAGCATCAACTATCGTTAATCTATCGGTCCTGTTTACTCTTACAGCGAAATCGCTTAGTGCGAGTACAAAAGACAGATGTGCCTAAACCAAATTGCGATTATAGATATGGCATCAGTTCGCAAGCGGTGAGCCGGTGGCGAAAATTGCAGCCATCAATCGTCTCTTCGAGGCGAATGACACGCGACCGCCGCTCCTGCAAAGGGCGCGAATGTGTACCGCACCCAACATAAATTGAGATGTCTGACACATACGTGGCCCTGTAATACGTAGATCTCCCGATATCGGACGGCGACGTTAAGGTATCATTATTTTGAGTATGCGTTCCGTGAGTGACAACGCCGATAATGGATGACATGTTATTGAATACGTGATGTAGAAGTAAAGGGATTTTTTTTAGATGTTCTTTAATGTAAATGTTATTACGGTTGGTCAGGTGATCTTAAGGGTAAGAGAGACTTCGTGCCGGTGCTATTAAGATCTCAATCATCTAAGGTCGACAATGGTATTATCGTCATGACGTATAGCCCCACAGACAGGCTTCCTTCAGCTTTTAAGAAAATGCGTACTTAACACACGTTCACGATCGACTTCTACAATAAAGGTATAATATCGTGTGATAAAAAGCTATACGTTGTGTCGTCATCCAAGTCGCTAGATCTATAGACTCCTGTAAACACTAACACCACGTATGACGTAAGATATCGCCAGTCCATCAAAAAAGAGCACTAGCGACATGCCACTCAATTCGAGATATATTTTAATAATGACCATAGATTAAACTCGAAATTAACCCTTCCACACATCTGACGTCACTCAAAATCTCCGGTGCGCACAGCTGCAGATCGGATGTGTCCGCGACACCCTTTGGACTCGGATAATACACATTGTTTCCGAAGGGGTTTTGTATTTTCTACCCACCTCATTACCTTTTACCTGAACGTGTCGCCTACCCGGACGAAATCACAATTTCTATCTGTTATTAGGTGCTCGAAATTGTTTTACGCGTTCAAACAGATTATAAGGACTCATTATACTAGTGTAGTCCGCTGCTTCCAGCACTGTTTGTCCAAACTTTAATTTATTTAAACTAGACTAGACGCGCATCAGTGTGATATAATGAGAGAAACCTACCCTGGAGTGCCGATAGCTTTTTTTTTATTGCTTAGGTGTGTGGACGAGCCACAGTCCACCTGGTGTTAAGTGGTTACTGGAGCCCATAGACATCTACAACGTAAATACGCCACCCACCTTGAGATATAAGGTCTAAAGTCTCAAGTATATTTACAACGGCTGCCCCACCCTTCAAACGGAAACGCATTACTGCTTCACGGCAGAAATAGGCTGGGTGGTGGTACCTACCCGCGCGGAGTCACAAGAGGCCCTACCAGCAGTAAAGTACCGATGTACTGATCTTCGTCACAATCGAATGAATAGCTTGAGAACGCATAGAGGACAAACATATTCGCATACCTACGAATTGTGTTCTGTATCATAGATGTTTTTTTTAGATAAAGAAATGTATGCAAGCTATTTAAAAAAAAAAAACCATTTAGCACATTGACTGCCATGTAGGTCACTGGTGCCCTACGCGGCGCACTGAAGTAATTATGTCTACTCATCTATGCAATAAAAAAATTAGAAAATATATGTATGCGTTAACAGTCGTCTTTCGGCAAAGGGGTCCACGCAAGATCGTTCCAAGCCCCCAACCGTCCCGTCCTCAACCACAATAACAGCGATATACCTGAGCAAGCGTCCTTCTACCTGCAACGCGTATAACGCATCTCCCTATTACTCATCCACTTATTACTTAAGGACCCTTGCATTTTTTATTATTATTCATACAAGTTAACCGTGTTAATATTGGGTTGAGTTTAAAACAAATACGATTGATTACTCTTGAATGATTATAATGAAAAACTATAAATATCTACGTATGTGTAATAATAGTATGTATCTTTGTTACTAAATCGCAAAAATACTTGAACAGATTTTAATGAAATTTCGTACAAAGATAGTTTAAAATCTGGATCAACATATGGAATTGTTTTTTATCATAGTTAATGACATGCCAACGCCGAATAAATAGATTATAATTGCGAATTTATATAGCAACGGATCTATTAATATCTACTGGTGGTAGGACCTCTTGTGAGTCCGCGCGGGTAGGTACCACCACCCCGCCTATTTCTGCCGTGAAGCAGTAATGCGTTTCAGTTTGAAGGGTGGGGCAGCCGTTGTAATGTAAAAACGGAGACCTTAGAACTCCAAGGTAGGGGCGGCATTTACGTTGTAGATGTCTATGGGCTCCGGTAACCAATTAACATCAGGTGGGCCGTGAGCTCGTGACCTAAGCGATAAAAAAAAAAGACAGCTTTCAAGCCGCAAAGCGACATATTTTCCGCTCTGAGAAATATAACGTGCTTCGGTATTGAAAACTTAACGCGGACGAAAACAGGAAACTGCGTAGGACCACCTAGAATGGCGTCTTTTGCTATCGGAGGCCGAGATCCAGTTTGTGTCGCTGGGTCAAGGCAGTAGTAGTAGTAGTAGTAGTAGTACTGGTGGTAGGACCTCTTGTGAGTCCGCGCGGGTGGGTACCACCACCCTGCCTATTTCTGCCGTGAAGCAGTAATGCGTTTCGGTTTGAAGGGTGGGGCAGCCGTTGTAACTATACTGAGACTTTAGAACTTATATCTCAAGGTGTGTGGCGCATTTACGTCGTAGTTGAGCTCCAGTAACCAGGTGGGCTGTCAGCTCGTCCACCCAACTAAGCAATAAAACAAAAAGGCGACGAAAATAATATACGTCTTAATACTCAAAACTAGTATCAAGTATAGTTATACTTGAGACCTTAGAACTTGTATCTCAAGGTGGGTGGCGCATTTACGTTGTGGATGTCTATGGGCTCCAGTAACCACTTAACACCAGGTGGGCTGTGAGCTCGTCCACCCATCTAAGCAATAAATAAAAAATTAAAAAGTAGTAGTAGTAGTAGCAGTAGTAGTAAGCCGCGAGAGATGTCTAGTCTATAATGTTTTAAATTACATTAAGCAACTGTTCGAACTTTTTAAATTTAAATATCGATTTTTCAAATAGCAAACAATTTTACCAAAGGACGCTAGTGAAAAGAAACGTATTACAGTTCTATTTTTGAAAAAAAATCGGCGACGTTTTTGTACGGAATTTCTTGGTTTTTAGTGGGTTAAAATTCATTCACAGCTCACGCGGAAAACTTAGACTAATTAGGATCTAATTTAAAAAAATAAACTGTTTCAAAAAAATCGATTGATTTTCGTAATTGGCACTCATTGCAATTGACAACTTTACTCAATATTATTTTAGTAGCACTTCTATTAGGCCCGATCGATAAAGTCTTTAGATTTTTTTTGATTTCTGTTAAATGACAACAATAGTAATAGGTACGAGTCGCTGTAGTCCCATCCATCACCATTTATCAAGGAATTCCTTCTTTTTTTCAATTTATCCAACTTTACATTACTTTTTTTCCTATCTATGCTGATAGCCTTGAGATACTATATCAGCGTTACCCTAGCGTGTAGGTGAGCTCTCGGGGCTCAAACCGGAGGTGTTGCTAACAATCCATCCATCACCGACTGTGACTACTCACCATCGGCTGTACTTATGTCTGCTACTATGATAAAAAAAATTATTGTTATTGTTGTAATCCTAGGATACCCCACTGGTACATAAGGCCCTAACCTGTTGTCTCCACTACACTCTGTCTTACGCTCAAAAATAATACTTATATTGGGATAAAAGACGCTCTATATCATTATCTGTTCTTCTGACGACGCGTTTACAAAATTTTATGAGTTTTTGATGATGATCGGTTTAGTAATTACGAAGTGAAAGAGTAACGAATAAATAAACATACTCACTTGCGGATTTTTAATATATGTTTAGATACGTACTTGTTTAATAGGTTCACAAAAAAAAATGCAGTTACTTTAACATTACATTCTTAGAACCACCGTGTTTGCCAAATAATTTGTTTGGGCTTAGCAAAAGTAATCTGTTTAGGCAGCCTGAAAGGCTTGACTCTGGGCGATAAAGCTGCCTACTTACTACACGCTTTTATGTTGTTTTCGAGGATCGACACTTTTTCATTTATCTGTCGCGTCTACTGTATAAGCTATTCTGTTATCGGTTTTAAGATGAGCGGTGGAGTTCATGTGTTCTCTCTTGTGTTCTTTTCCATTGCCAATTAACAACAGGCAGGTCGCGAACTCATCTTTCCAGTTAAAGCTATGAATAAAATCTATCAAGCGTTCAATAGAGCCCTAACTACGATTTCCGAAAGGTCGTATACAATATTGTAAGATCACATGGGTAAGTACCATCGTACTGACTCCTATGAATAATCTGTGAAACATTCAATAGAGCCATAGCTACGATTTCCGAAAGGTCGTATACAATATTGTAAGATCACATGGGTAAGTACCATCATACTGATTGCTATGAATAATCTGTGAAACATTCAATAGAGCCATAGCTACGATTTCCGAAAGGTCGTATACATTATAGTAAGATCACATGGGTAAGCAGTAAGTACCATCATACTGACTGTTATTGCTGCGAAAAATTCATGCTTTCCGGTGTGGAGTTTGAGAAATTACCAAGTCCATGTCTCAAGGTAAATTGTGCCATGCTGTGACATAGATAGGCTCCAGTAACCACCTAACACTAGACGTACCAGTAATTCGCTCATGCAAGCAAAAAATCACTGTCGGGACCGCGGCGTCCGCCCCGCTGGAGCCAACAGACGCGACATTTTTTTTTCCTCAAGAATCGCTGACGGAGTCTTGCGTCGGACGGTTCTTGTACCTGATCGATCCTGGAATAGAATCACGAATGTTGCAAAGTCGAAGTGCGATTAAGAGTGACCCCGCAAATTTGTGAAATGATCAAAGCTAAATCATCCACTGTAGTAACACTGTACTACACTAGTAGTAACACTTTCCCATCAGCTTTAACCCTCCAGGTGTTTTTTCCAAGGTGGTTCCAAGTATGTGATTCCCATCGTTAATAATAATAAGGATATTAGCCCACACGTGTCTCAGTAGGACATCGTTTGATACGAAGTGAATGACTATATTTTATGGAAGCAACGAACTAATATGAGAATGTTAGGGTATGAATGAATTTTCTGTAAAATATCACCATGACGTATAGGTATTTTTTTTTAATTGCCCTTTGCAGGCTGACGATCGTACGGCCCACTTGATAGTGACTGGTTACCGTCGCCCGTGGACTTCAGCAATATCAGGGGCAGATCCAAGCCGCGGGCTACCGTTAAGTACTACTCACAAGCCTCATTTGAAGAAGGACATTTTACAGTGCTCGGAAAACACTATGGAGGGGAGCTTATTTCAAAGCCGGATGGTACGCGGCAAAAAAGATATCTGGAAAGGCACTGTGAAAGCCCGGTTTAATAATTTGAAATAATCCGATCATGAGATTGGAATATCTGGATAAAGGTTTTGTAAATCAGTATTGCCTACAGCTATCATAGAATGGAAGAGACAAAAACTTGAATCGCGTCAACGACATTTTCAGTATAAGCTTGCCTATATACAATAACAATAAAGTGTCGTTTTGCTGAGCAATATACTCATTGGCTGACAGATTTTCCGTTTGTTGTTTTCCCTAAATTATCTTCACCTACCTAGCACGTGTACACGAACGACTCTCAAATAATTTACTAAATTTCCTCATTACCGGTAGGGGGTCTTATAATAAGCTTGCTCTTAACTCTCTATAATAAGCTTGCTCTAGCTCCCTATTTATGCCCCAAATCAATTCCAACTTCACGGATTCTACAGTAGACTCAAAACTGCTACATAAACCATTAAAGTACGTGGCCACACTCACGTACTGTCTGTATGGAGTCTAGTACCTCAATAGCAGTATAATTATACAGTTATCTATTATTCGTCTACAGTTGAAAAAAAAACCACAAAACACCAAAGTGGTCAATGTTCATTTAATACAACAGAAGATTGAGTTGTGTGTTCTGCTGATCAAAATTAGAGGCTATTTGGAAAATATTAATGCTAAAATCAAAACTAGACTAAATATCCTACAAAAAAATGTAGGCACAAATGACGTCATGAAACATGAACGGAAATTTTTGATTAACCACCATCAACCTGCGGATTAATCTAAACAAAAAACAAATGAAGAAAGCCCGCCATAATCTGCAAATCCGATTATGAATCCTAAACATTCGGTTACCATGTTCACAGATAGATATTTGTACGCACCGCGTATATGGGTGGATGTTTGAGCGTTATCGTGCTTTGCTTAAGAAGAATCTATTATTGACACATTCATCTCGTTCAATACGGCATCTGACACGCATACGTTCAGTCACTGCCTCCTACTGCGCTTTATTTGCGCTCTGATGCCATACATAACATATAACATAAAGATATGCTATACTATGAAATGTTAATAATGATGAATCTATCAACGGACGACCAGAAAGGTTAAAGGGCTAGTTTTAAAGACTCCATTGTATATATGTTTGTATGAATGATTCCATAGTACATTTTTTACAGTTTAATCTCGCTTGTATTATTTTCATTTTATTATTTCCTACGTTTCGGATTGTTTACAGTTTTCCGTGGACACGAACGACGGAGGTCAGATTTATTCGGGAAGCAGCAGCTCTTGAGTTGTGAGGTATCCTTTGGATGCGCTCGGGCAACAAGCTTGCTAACAAGCAAATCCCATCCCTCCTGTCTGAGGTTATGCTCGCCACCCGTCCTGGTGAAATAGGGAAGGCATAAGGGCCACCAGCTATTCTTTCTCTCAGATAAAAAACAACGACTAAGGCGTTATTCAAATTCTTTTAAAACTAGTTATAGTTTTTCTTTCAAATGTACATAAAGTTCTTCCAAGAATAACAGAGTTTTATATTAGACAACCTGACAGTATTGTAATTATTCGCCATATTACGATTGCTATTAACCCCGAGAACAACCTAATAAAACAACGGACAGAACCCACATGCTACGCGAGTCGCTTAGCGTCATATCGCTTGCCGCTGTGGGACACGTATCATGAGCAAGCACGCACAGCTTTCACGCGGCGAGCGTTTTAAACAGGACCCATAGAAACAGGGAGTGGTGCCGCGTGCATTCATTGTCTCTCTTTCCGGGAAAAGATGGCCGCCCGCGATTACACCGCGAACCGATAATGTGTATACAAAAGAAACGGTAAGGCGATGCGACTCCAAGAAGTTAAAACACTTACATTCGTAGACGATTGAGAATTTGAGACTAACAAATTAGAATAGATTAATTTTGTTACTCGATTATTGTTACGAAAATTCGTAAATACTTTAAGCCACATAAACGAGCATAAGCATTACATTAATAAAGTATCACTGCTGTAGCTGAAGTCATGAAAATTGTCCATACTAATATTTATTTATTTAGTTGCACCGACAAAGTACTTAATCATCAGTAAAAACATTGACAAATTGACATTAAGTACATGCCAGATGTCGCCTCAATTATAGGTGCAATTAGTAGACAACATCTTGAAATTAGAAAAGTAAGATTCAATTAGAATGAAAATACAATGAATAATTTTAAGAAATATGAAATCCAGAGTAATACTTATTCACTAAGTAACAAAAAATTTTAGATCTACACATTTTATTAGAAAGAAAAATAATAATAAGTAAAACTAGGTTGCATATGAATGCTAATGATTTAATTCGACCTGCAGAGCACGCTAATACATATTGCAGTGCTGTATATCAGTTAAGACAACTCAGAATATAATTGAATATGCAATTTCGAAAAGGGCACATCTCTGAAAATGTAAAATAAATGAAAAAAAACTGATTATTTTCTAAAGCAGAGTAAAATGGAAAATATAAACTTTTGAGATATATTTTAGTGTTAATTAGCAATTGAAAATTACTGAAATTATTATAAAATGGGTGTAGGTAAGCCTCAAAACTACATTGTATATGAAAAAACGTATTTGACAAAATATGCGACATGTGCCCTTTTCGAAATTGCATATTCAATTAGATGAATTATACGAACACAAGTTGGCATACTGTTCTTCTCGTCACCAGCCAACAGCCGAGGGATCGGTTTGGGATAGTGTTCATACAGCGAGCCAGCAGTAAATCATTACATCGGACGCGTAAAAACTAATTGAAAGGGACGAAAGACGCCTCGCCGACATTGTTATTACACATTGCGATATAATGGGCACGAGACCCAGAAACGCCAGGTTTATGGGAACCTTCCAGAACAAAGGCGTAGTTTCCGACGCTCACAAAAAAAAAAAAAAAAACACGCTGTTTCGTTTGCTTAGGCAAAGATAATTTTTGGTGATTGAACATGTATTAGTTGAAACAATTCTGTTGTTACGCGTTCAAATTAGTTACGGTTACGTGCTTTTCGAGAAATTTCCAATCAATGCGAAGAATAATAGTTACAAAACTGTATGTGTAGGTACATAATTTAGTACATATTAGATGTTTGTGAATAGATTGGTGTGTACTTCGTTTTAAGGTTTGATTCGAAAGAAAATTAAGAAATTTTTACAATGTATTTTAACCCCGCGGCTTAAAATTGCCACCCCGTGTTTTTTTTTTGTGATTGAAAGATAACTGGTGGCCCGGAGGCCTTTCCAGCTTCACCAGGACAGGTGGGCGAGCAAAGGCTCAGCCAGGAGAGGTGGGATTTGGTAACAACTGCCCGAGCGCTTCCGAAGGAGACCTAACAACTCAAGAGCAATTGTTTCGCGAATGAATCTACTACCGGATCGGAATCGCGACCCGCTGAGAAGATCCGGCGAGAAACTCAGCGGGCTGATGCATGGATTAGGTTGCACGTCGACCTCTTTGTCGAGTTCGACGAGTACGGTTACCGGGGCCACCCCGTGTATTTGTGTCGGAAAGCGATCACTTAAGTAATGTATATACTGCGGTCGCATGTCTATAAGTATAGCATATGTGTTGTAGTAATATCTATGAGTCTATCTCAGCAATAGACACTGAAATCACAGATATTGTAGGTAGTATAAGCATATGCGACATTAAAGCATATTATCAGGTTCTTTTATGCTTTAGTTAGCAGACGATCATACGGCAGATTCACCGTCGCGTATGACGTCAGCAATGCCTGGGCCACAGCCAAGTCGCTACCTACTAATATTCACGCCATAGTTGAAGCGTACTATCTCCTATAAATATCACAAGACAATCTTCAATCCATATATAGAATTCACAAAGTTGTACTAAAACTCTAACGTACCTATATCTAAAAATCGAATTTAGTACAAATTTACTTTAAATTAAAAAAAAAATAGCCCCACATGTTTACCGCAACACGGAAACTGCAGAAATACAGTTTTTAGACAATTATTAACTCAGATAATAGATACTTGTAGATTATATTTGTAGATACATTATTGTAGATATATTATTTTTACTGGTGGTAGGACCTCTTGTGAGTCCGCGCGAGTAGGTACCACCACCCTGCCTATTTCTGCCGTGAAGCAGTAATGCGTTTCGGTTTGAAGGGCGGGGCAGCCGTTGTAACTATACTTGAGACCTTAAATTGTTTTTTTTCCTACCTATGCTGATATCCTTGAGAGGCTATTCCAGCTTCGCCCTAACGTTTGTAGGTGAGCTCACGGGGCTCAAACCGGAGAGTTGCTAACACTGACTCCAGCAAGAGCAGTGCTTCGCAGAATCTACAACCGGATCGGAAATGCGACCCACTGAGAAGATGAGACCTTAACTGAGCTGACCTGAACTTATATATCAAGGTGGGCGGCGCATTTACGTTGTAGATGTTTATGGGCTCCAGTAACCACTTAACACCAGATGGGCTGTGAGATCGTCCACCCATCTAAGCAATAAAAATATATTTATATATAATAAATCAGATAATAATAATATCTCTAACAATACGTGAAATTATTCAAGGAAACACCGCACGACAATAATAATTCTCCCATCGACATTGCAAATCATAACGCGATGCATATCGTATAACCGCTTAATTGAGTCGACTATTATCAAAGCCGGCAATCTGACTTTTGGACAATGATTGGTAAATCAGGAAAACGAATTATTGACTTTGTATTCCATTGGCAGTCACAAAACTCTTCTGAACGACATCCATAGAGTTACTATTCTAACTGGAGTGCTTACTTCGTTTGACATAAAAACTACAAATATACTTTATCTCTACTGCTTAAAGTTTATTTTTAAATAGCAAAAGATGTAAGGAAAAACGGTCTGAAAAGAGAATGATTATTAAGTGGTGGTGTCCCTCTCGCACATTTTACAAACAAAAAGCAGTGTTGCTAGCTTAGAGGATTTTCCACAAAATCTCGTAATTTGGACCCCTGTCTTAGTTATCAAAAATGGCTTTTAGTGGTTAGTGGATTTTTTAGTAGCTTGGGCGTTGTTGAAAAGTATCTAAAAGGTTAAAATCAATCCACTTTTCAGGATTTTAAACATTTTATGACAATAAAATATCTAAATACATATTATTTAAACGATGTGACTTAAACTGAACTAGAAAATGTTGCTACAATTTAGAATTTCCATCAACGTCAAAAATTAAATTGGTTCAAAAGAAACGTACAAAGTTATGGTGAAATAAGTTTCTGATGATGACAATTTATTAAAATAAATTATATAAGAAGTATTGATTATATGATATATATTGATTTTTAATAGAATATCATATATTAATAAAGCTCATTAACAAAAAAAATATTGTTCTATAATAATAAGAACTCTGTCTAATGGAAAATTTAATGGTAGGTACGTAGATTTCTGATGGTTTTCATGTTGAATTTGGTGGGAAGCCAGATTAATTGTTGGCATCACCGAAAAAGAGCCATGAATGGATTAAAAGAAAAATGGCGTCTATTTACGTTTGTAGTTCGAAGTTAAAAGGGCACTGTAACAGCTTGTGGCTTGTTTTTTTTCAAAAATCGTGAAAGTTTCCGTGTAATCATGGTGAACACTTGTATTGTAAAATGTAAGTGGTTGTAAGCGAGAATCCTCTCCATTTTGTGGAATATCCTTCCATATGTCAGATTCATTGATAAATTTTTACTAGTGTGAGCATATATTTTTAAAATGTGAGATATTTTTTCTCATTATAATATTTAATACCATTTGTCTTGTAAATTGTACTTAATCTATGTCATATACTAAATTTGAAAAAACAATCGTGAAAACTATAATTTTGCAATGTATTTTTCATATTATAAGAGCCATCACCTGGTATTTTTTGAACTTTTTTTATTGTATTGAATAGCGTCGCACGCAAGCATGTATATCATTTGCCTGACGTTAAGCGAACGAGGAGGATCTTCTAGTAAATATGACGTTGGAATTTCTGGAAAATGTCCTATATAAAGGTCAAACAAGAAGAATCAAGTACTCAAACGCAAGAAATAAAACATACCCCGAGAAAAGCAAAATTACGACAACATGTTAAGGTATTGAAACAAAAACTTAAAAGTCGCGAAATAGTGATTGTAAATATAAAGTCGATTTTAGATTTATTAAAGAAAAATGGCGATTTTTAATTGAATTGAAATTTAAATTGCGAAATTTTAATGATACTCATGGTCCACTTAGATATTGATTAAAATAAATTATGTATTTCGTTGAAAAAAAAGAATTTACATACATAAAATAGAGGAAATTTTATATTATAAGACTACAGAAAATTAACTGAACTTAATAATAATAATATAACCAATATTTTGTAAATAGAGATCAAGTACTATGTGTATTGTGTTATGTGTATTGACTTGTCATTTAAGAATTATTTAATTGTCTATATATAACAAATAAATGAATTTCAGTTCATTTCATTTTATTACCCATTGTGTTTTATTTCCTAAAATGTAACTAGTAGACTTAATATACACGTGTCATGAAAATAGCACAGAAGTAAAAATACAAGCAATTTTAAATCAATTGAAGATGTGAATGTAGGAAAGAGCACCCGATACGCGCAGACCATGTGTGTTGCAGTGTCTCACTCAGTGTGTCAAATATTAATTTGCACGGCCCACTTAGCCAGTACATTAAAGTAGGAATTGCGTAATTAAGTTCAACATAATATTTAAGTCGCGGTTGAGTATTCGGACGTTAAACATGAGTTTGAGGAAGTTTAAGTAATAGAACTGAGGTAATGTTGTTTGTAATAAAACTCAGTGCTAGATTTTCGACAACGCAGCAATTTCCAAAAAAAACCGTCGAAAAAAAGTCACTATGACGACGAAGCAATGTTTAGAATTGAATTTACATAAATAAACTGTTGCAAGCACGTGTTTTGTATTTACATAGGGCTACACAGAATTACTTAAGGTAAATTCAAAACAGATGCATGTGTATAATTTTGTCCTATAAATAAATTTTATATGGTCACCACATTAGACAAGGACACCGCGACCAAAAAGTATTCTCTTTCGAGACCGATTTCTCGGCATTAGACAGCACTCCAGTTGTAGGTACTTATTAACTCCATGACGACATCTTAGATAAATAACAGGTTAAGTATTAACCTTTATTTAATGCAGGTTTTGAACCGTATTCTTTGAAGGAGACGATTATATTCCAATCAATCTGTATTGACATATCAATAACATTTTTTTGTCCAAATGCACAGATTGCCACCTTTGATAATAGACGACTCAATTGTTCTTCAACTAGTCTCCCGGCTAATTCGTAACAAATGCATTAAAACAACTTGAAATTTCCCAATCTTTTGTATCTATTTGAATGAGAGAGCGAGAGAGAAAGAGGAAAAAAAAAAACAAAGAGTTTATTACTCATTCGCATTGTCAGAATGCACCCTGTAATTCGAAGCGAGTTACCGTCCCGTCTGTTCGCGTCTCTATCTTTTTTCCTTGAGCCAAACAGAGATGCGTATAGGATGAGTTTATCTCGCGAAAAAAATTCGATGTCCGTTCCTATTCTTTTGTTTAGGTAATGTTGAAAAAAATTCTTAGCTGTTGTCGACTTTACGATGAACGTTAAATTCCATTGCTGTCCCTAAGAAATGTTCTTCTTTTAATTTTAACTAGAGGTCCCGCAGTAGTCGAAATTCGACTATAATTACTTGGAATTGTAAGTTTGTACACTATTATGATTGTATTTTATACTTCTATAATCACAAATTTCGCCAAGACTACACTATAAAAAATATTAACAAAGACAAACAATATTTAATCTCAATTTGACAACAGAAGTCAAGAACAAAAGTTTGACAATAAATAGTATGCATGCGTGTGTGCGTCAAATACATGGTATGTAGTGTGTGTAATGTTTTCTTTATTGATTTAATGTATCTTTTATGCATTATTTTAAAAAAATATTATGCATTGTGCACTTCTTCTCTATAGTCTCTATAAGTGTGGAAAATTTCATACTCCTCCGTCCTCGCAATTTTCGTAAAAAGGGATACAAAGTTTTTGCTTCACGTATTAATATATAGAGATTCCTACGACAAAGCAGTAACCCGATCTGTAATGAAGAGCGGGGCAGCCGGTTTGTACCATAGGACTGAGAACTCATTACTCAAGTTGGGTGACGACGGCATTGACCGGATCCGGTAACCACTTAACAACAATTGGGCCGTCAGCTTGTTCACGCATCGCAGCAATAAAAACATATAATGGTAGGATTTCAATCTTAATAGGTTTCATGTCACTAGAGGGCTACGTATGATCACAACAAATCTAATTAATGCGAATTATTTAACGTTCTCGATAGCGTCAAAGTTAACTCAAATTTGTATGGAGTTGGAACGTTTTCCTACGTTTGTCGCTAGGGGCGCTGTTCCAACTGCATACAAATTTGAAGTTAACTTTTACGTTATCGAGAACGTTAAAAAACTCGCACTAAGCACACTAAACTCATAGAGATGATCGTATGAATGGCACTACCAAATCTGTGACCAAAAAATCTCCTTTAAAATCTCCTAAAGAATACGAAGTCTGGGCTAGAGGTTGAAGTCTATAATGATTTTTTTTATTGCTTAGATGGGTGGACGAGTTCACAGCCCACCCGGTTTTAAGTGGTTACTGGAGCCCATAGACATCTACAACGTAAATGCGTCGCTCACCCTGAGATATAAGTTCCAAGGTCTCAGTATAGTTACAACGGCTGCCCCACCCTTCAAGCCGAAACGCATTACTGCTTCACGGCAGAAATAGGCAGAGCGGTGGCACCCACCCGTGCGGACTCAAGAGAGGTCCTACCACCAGTAATTACGCAAATTATAATTTTGCGGGTTTGATTTTGATTACACGATGTTATTCCTTCACCGTGGAAGTCAATCGTGAACATTTGTTGAGTACGTATTATATTTCATTAGGAAAATTGGCGTTCGATCGGCCTAGGGTTCGAACACCGGTGCATCGCTCAACACGAATGCACCAGTCGTCTTATCCTTTAGGCCCCGACGATTTGATGAATATATATTATGAACTGTATAACAGACCCAATTAGTTTCCAGTATACAGTATCCACAGTACAGTAAAGCAATGGAACGATACAATTGTGCGAAGAATAAGTCGTTCATTCACCAGAAAAACCAGATAGATGCGAAATGGATGTGCCGAAAAAATAACACGTGACTCATTACGTTTTGTTGTTAAATTTAGCGTTACATCACGAAACTTAAAATTTGATTATAATTAAAATACCCATTAACAACAGCAATAATAATAACAACAAAAGATTTAAATATAGGAAGAACATGCGAAAATATATGTTTAAGTTAAGTTTTAAATTCAAACGCCAATAAACCTGATACTGATAAACTGTCATTATACTCGTACATAGGAGTTAAAGAAAACCATAAAATAAGTAGATAAAACGTCCACATTAAATCGTAAAATAATTATCGTAATTAACTAAATAGTATAATTATAATTTAAACAAGAAAATCAACAAGATAGTTACATTAATGGGGATCATTAGCTATGAAATATCGTATGGTTATCATTTCGATGTTTCTTTCCTCAGCCTGCGTTGAAAATAATTACGTCAATAATTTCATACGAAATTGGAATAGCGTTGATTTACCAGCATTATTTCTCTCTCACTTCTATTTGTTGCCGAGCTATGGATGTTTTTAGTAAAAAATTATTTAACTATATAGGCAAACTTAAAGGCAAAGGTGACAAAGATGCTAATTTTATCCATCGATCTAAAATCTACGATCTAGGATCGATTATTTTATCAACTACCGTCCTTGTTGGACCTAGCTTAGTGTACTACAAATCCGTACAGATGGACTATACCGGTCTACCTAAATATTCCTGCAAGGAACGAAGAAAACACTCACACCGGTCGAAAATTAGCATAGATTTCTAATGAAATTCAAACTCCCTTTTTTTCCTACCTATGCTGATAGCCTTGAGAGGCAATTTCAGCTTCTCCTTGACGTGTAGGTGAGCTCCGGGGCTCAAATCGGAGTG
Source organism: Bombyx mori (assembly GCF_030269925.1). Classification (NCBI taxonomy): domain Eukaryota; kingdom Metazoa; phylum Arthropoda; class Insecta; order Lepidoptera; family Bombycidae; genus Bombyx; species Bombyx mori. The sequence goes on from NC_085131.1 coordinate 3,751,035, forward strand.
TTGCGAACACTAGCCCTAGCAAGAGCAGTGCTTCGCAAAATCTAACACCGGATCGGAAACGGGACCCACTGAGAAGATCCGCCGAGAAACTCAGTGGGCTGTGTCTATGGGTTAATTCACTCGTCGCAAGCGACGGGTTCAACGAGGACGGTGACCGGTGCTTGTGGTACCTAAAAGCACCATTAATAGATCGGGAGGATCCGTAATGACGTGTTTAGGGTAACGTTGACTGTTTACGATTCGGTCCACAGGATCGGGTATGTAATTTCCAGCGGCCACGACAAGAGGGTTTTCATATCGTGCCGCCTTCTCGAAGTGGATTCAAACTCCGACATTACGTTCCAAGACAGACATGTACATTCACGTTGTAGCGTCAGCCAGCTTCGACTACGTAAGCCAATAATGCAACTATGTATGTATATAAAAAAAATTGTCGCGAGCTCAAATACACAGGCGAAGAAAACAAATAAAGATCTAATGATTTTGAACCAGTGCGGGACAATTAAACAATCATAAAAACATGAAAAGAAATGCTAAAATTACTTAAAAAGAAACATGTACTGACTTCCCATCTTGCATCGTGTTCCTCAGTGCTGACGATTGTGACTTTGTGAAGCACTTTTGATCGGAATATGTTCCCCCATTAATTCCTGTCCTCTACGAAGTGGATAGCAACACTGATGTTGCAGTCCAATGTCGTCTTAATTTAATGAGAGATGCCGACTTAAGCAAACTCAAAGTCGGATTCATGTTGAGATGTCCGCAACGCGAATGATACCATGAAAATGCTTAAACACAATTGTCATCGAATATACATATCAGCGAGGTGTTTTCTTTTACTTTTTTTTAAATATTATCGTTTTTATTTTTTTTGTCCGGCAGAACTATATAATAAGACGTTGAATTTTCCAACGTTTCTCTTGAAAAATTAAATAATTTGCATATGTGACGTTATCGCACCGTGTATGTGCGATATGTCGAAATATGACGACGCAACTCTGCCGCCGCTCGGCTTCAAAAATGAAGTCAGAATCGCTCGGAACTTAAAACACAACAACAACAAATAAATACAGTCATAGTATTCTCTGAAACGGATGTTAAGTTGAAAAGATTTTGCGAATCGTTGAACCAAAAAAAACAATACAAAAAAAAAAACTTCATTTCCTTTATTACGCGTGTTAGATATTATATAGATACAATATATATTAATTGAATAATTAGCTAGTTATGTTTAATGGCATCTAATATTATTGTTGTTAACTTGTATCTCGATTTATCCACGCAGTCCGCATAGAAACGGTTGTGCTGGGTTGGTACGCGTTGCAACGCGGATGGTATGCGCAGGTAATAAGTTTTACGGATCTTTGGAATTGATTACGTCACTGAACACGATCGCGTGGAAAGAAAAAAAAGTGAGTTATTAAAATGTTAGTAAGAGACTCTAGGTGTTTTTATCATAGGTTCTTACTGATGGTAGGACCTCTTGTGAGTCCGCGCGGGCCACCCTGCCTATTTTTGCCGTGAAGCAGTAATGCGTTTCGGTTTGAAGGGTGGGGCAACCGTTGTAACTATACTTGAGACCTTAGAAATTAGATCTCAAGGTGGGTGGCGCATTTACTTTGTAGATGTCTATGGGCTCCAGTAACCACTTAACATCAGGTGGGCTGTAAGCTCGTCCACCCATTTAAGCAATAAAAAAAAGGTCGTAATGCAAGCCTACGTGGTTAGATTCCACCACCATCTCTTTTGCGTCAAGAAGCAGTCATCAGGTCAGGTTGAAAGATAGAACAGCCACTCCACAAAGGGGACTTACATCTAATATCTCAAGGTAGGTAGGTGGCGGCGTTCCCATTGTGACATCTGTGAACTCAGATGACCGCTTAATATCATCTGGGCCGAGAGCACTTCTACAGAAAAACAATAACCTTTCCCATCTCCTGATTAACTAATTATTATCATTGACATTAAGCTGTTATTCTTCGACACCTAATTCACAATGGCCTCCCGGAGAGAAACATTTGACTATGAAGGTATTATTTTGTGCTAATAGTTATTAAAATTAAGTATCCAATCCATCTTATTTTGCAAATTGAATAACGGAATAATCTTATCAAATTAGTGTATTGTCATCGGTCCTTTATCTATCCTCGATAAATCTACAAAGTTTGAATGAAATCTGGCCGTTTAAAGTTGGTCAAAATCGCGTCTAAAGGAATCCGTTACAAACATACATACAAGTGAAGCTAATATAAAGCGTGTAAAAAAAAACACGCTTGCGGTCAAACTTGAACAGCTACGATAAGTTTGAAGAGGCGGGAAAGTACGCGGGCGCAACTAACTACTCACAATGTTTTTTAGTAATTCATAAATACATTATATTTATCCTTATTGCCTCACTGGAGACTCAATGATTGCGATCCGATCATAACAAACATAAGCCAAAACGCATGAAGATCTATATGAATTTTATATGTAACATGTTCTGTTTTATTGTTATAATGAAATACAGGACTTTTCTTTTATCTTCAAATGTATGTCATTCATAGACTTTACTAGACTACTGGTGGTAGGACGGCTTGGGAGTCCGCACGGGTAGGTACCACCATTCTGGCTATTTCTGCCGTGAAACAGTAACGCGTTTTGGTTTGAAGGGTGGAGCAGCCGATGTACTATAAAAACTGAGACCTTAGAACTCGTGCCTGAAGGTGGGTGGGGCATTTACATTGTAGATGTCTATGGACACCTAATAAATACCAGACGGGCCGTGAGTTCGTCCATCCATTTAAGTAATAAAAAAATAAAAACGGCTATTCTCATTTCGATGAAATTGTCAAAAGACCTTCAGATTAACCTAGCGGATGATTATGTGATGTTTGGTAGAGATCGGCTCAAAGTTAAATCAAAGATTGGCAAACAAAGCAGGCCCGGTTTGACTAGTTTAAACAGTCAAGCCACTAAACAAAACAAATAAGTATACTTGTAGTTGCATGTAGTTTAAAAAGTTAAAACACATTTAAATAGTACCACGAATTAACAATTAATGTCATCTTTTTTTTATTCTGTTGATACTGGTCAATATATTATTAAAGCGAAGATATAAAATTATTGTATTGTCATCGGTCCTTGACGCGTGACCACAGAGAAACAGAGAACCCTAAAAATACATTATATCTAATATGTAAAATTAAAAATAAACGTAAAGTTCAAAACCTGAAATAGTTTCTATTCTACAAAATTATTATTAATTTTGGTACATAATAATTAATGAGCTATGTTAATTCACCATTTGGATGGCAGTGTACGCATAACGCGTCACGTAACACATTAGTGTGAGCGAGACAGAGGATCACGTAGGTACCATCGCCGACATTGAGACACAGGACAGAATTAAACAGTACAGCAACTCGAGATGCGATAGTGCTGAGCATTCCTGATAAGATAAATATGGATTTTATCATTGTTATCGAATTGCACCCACTGTATAACGATCGAAAATCAGCTGATTTGCGCGGTCAACGGCCTCAAGAGACGCGGTGACAGAATCCGCTAGCTGATTCCGCTTTAGACTATGGGCTCACGTGATATAAATCACAATTACCTTTTTCTCTCTCTACCTGATCGCTAGTAGCCAAGGGGCTATTCCAGCTACTTAAAGACCGGTAAATTAGCTCGCGGAGTCAGCCTTATGAAATTTGCTGACAGTGGCCATAGTGAGAGCAGTGATGCGCTGAATCCACCCCCGGATCGGTGTGCTTACTGCGACTTTTTTAACGTTCTCGTAGCGTAAAAGTTAACTCAAACTTGTATGGAATTGGAACGTTTGCCTGCGTTTGCCGCTGAGGTGCTGTTTCAACTGCATTCAAATTTGAGTTAACTTTTACGCTATCGAGAACGTTAAAAAACTCGCACTAAGCACACGAATCGCGACCCTACTATGAAATTCCGTGGGCAGTGTCTATAGGAGCACGTTGAATTTTTTTGATAAAAGTTGCTTCTATCACTCTCTGGTTAATCGACTATCAGTCTTATAGCAACGGTTACGATGGCAACTTTTGTTACGCGATGATTGATTGATTTTGCATTCTGGGTAGGATTTATGTCAAACAAGTGCCTAAATTACAAAATTAGACTCTGTGCAGTATTTAAAGTAGGTATGTATCGGACATAATATAATGACGGGTATTTTTCACTTTTATGCCTCTGAATAATAATAGCCAAAGAGAATAGAGCTCAGTACCCTTTTCTCCAATGCGCTTCAACCTATTATAATGTTTTGTCTTGTAGGTACTTTAAATCAGAGCTATTCATAACTTTTAGTGTTACATTTTATGTGTTCAATTAAAAAACATTTTGTTTCCCTTTTTATATAATAGGTTGACAAAAAGAAATGTTAATTACAAAATAAATAAGGAAACGTGAATTCATAAAATGAATCTAAGCCTTGAGGTGTCAGTGATTAAATTTCGATAGCCGGGCCAAAAAAGAATGCAACAAGTTAGTAGCCTTGTAGTTCCGGTCATCGTTCTCGTCGAACCCATCGCTTGCGACGAAGGGCTCGACGAGTAAATTAACCCTCAGACACAGCCCCCTGAGTTTCTCGCTGGATCTTCTCAGTGGGTCGCGTTTCCGATCCGGTGGTTGATTCTGCGAAGCACGGCTCTTGCTAGGGTTCGTGTTAGCAACGTCGTCAGATTTGAGCCCCCCGAGAGCTCACCTACTAGTTAAGGTTACGCTAAAATAGCCTCTCAAGGCTATCAGTTAGGAAAGAAAAAAAATTGTGGTTAAATTTTTTTTCATTTTTAAAAGCACAGCTATTCCAAGTATGACCGAACCAAACACAGTCGAGATGTATGTAAAATGTATCGTACAAATACGAGTGCATCAACACCAGTAGCGGACGATAAGCGAAGTTCCAATTTCACATATTAACAACACTTAACGCCGCGCCATGCGAAGGTTGCAGGGTAGGGCGTGCATTATCTGTGCGCCGGCCGTCGTCTGGCCTCGGCGCCATTCGCGACCGCGCGCGATAACAATTACAAAGAAAACTTATTGTGTTGTTTACTCGAAACACAACACGATCTATTTTCGACCTTACTGCTTCAGTTTAATGAGAGAGAAGAGCGCGCCGCCGATGGACCATCCCCGAATGTCCCTTTTTTTATGTGCCAACCATCCATCGGCTTTTGATGATTTCGGGAAACGGTTTGTAGAGGTAGGTGAATGTTAATGTGATTTGGGATGGTTAATGGAACCATAGTTCGCTTTAACTGTAAAAAAATAAATTAGAAACTAATGTACCATTATTAGGTATTTTCGTAATTTAATAATGACCACAACGAAATACTCTTTTGAGATTAGCATAATTACAAAAAAAAAATGCATTTTCAAAAAAATCGTTTAGTTAGTAGCTGCGTAATCCCGTATAACTTTACGGTACATTCGATAATGAAACGTATTGCTTTTGTTTTAAATCTCGATCGTAAATTTCGGTCATTACAGCTCATTTGCACGTTTCTCGGTAGCTGTGTTGTCTTCAAATAAAACCGAGCTCGCGAACTGATGTATCGAGCGCGAACGTGGACAATCGAGATGCAAACCTCAGTTCGATAAACTCATAAAAAAATCAAGTTTATAACAACAAACCCCTTTTTTGTTTGAAATCGATTAATTGTCTATCGATTGCTGAATTCTCGAGACGAATATTTTATTTGTTTTGTTGATGTTTTTTTTTTTGGATTCGGACGATGCATCGTTGAAGCCAGAACGCACGAGAGCCTCATACCAAAATAGACTTGACGCTAGTACGTTTTTTATTGCTTAGACGCCATTCAAATTGAGATATGACCTTCTAAGACATGAGTTTTTATAGTAAAACGGATGCCTTAACCTACAGAATTCTCACCCATAGACTGTGAGTGCCCTCTGGTTTCTCGCCGTATCTTCTCAGTGGGTCACGATTCCGATCCGGTGATAGATTCTGCGAAGCACTACTCTTGCTAGGGCTACTTTTCAAGACGTCTGATTAACTTAAACACACGCATCAAGGACCGATGATAAGACAATAATTTTATAGAGAGAGAGAGAATACACTTTTTTAAGGGTTGCCGTCACTCAATATTCACATTTCAACTTCATATTTATCACATAATCAAAGATAAAGCTATAATTTCGGATACAATAATTCACTGTCTAGACTTCTTTGAGAGATAGAAATTAAAAAAAAAATGTGTTGACAGGTGAATGGTCTCGCGTCCCATTTGGTTACAAGTGGTCATCGGAACGTACAGACATCACCTATTGCCACCACCCACGCTGGGTAATTTTTTATTGTTATTCCAGGAAGAAAAGCATACGGCCCGCCTCAAAGTGAGTAGTTGCTGTAGCTCATAGATGCCAACGTTACCAGGGACACGGTCAAGCCATTGACTACTATTGAGAATTCTTCACAAGACTCGTTTGAAAAAAAAAATTTTTATTGCTTAAATGGGTGGAGTAGCTCTCAGCCCACCTGGTGTCAAGTGGTTACTGGAGCCCATAGACATCTACTACGTAAATGCGCCACTCACCTTGAGATATAAGTTCTAAGGTCTCAAGTATAGTTACAACGGCTGCCCTACCCTTCAAACCGAAACGCATTACTGCTTCACGGCAGGGCGTTGGTACCTACCCGCGCGGACTCACAAAAGGTCCTATCACCAGTAATTACACAAATTATAATTTTGCGGGTTTGATTTTTATTACACGATCTTATTCCTTCACCGTGGAAGTCAATCGTGAACATTTGTTGAGTACGTATTTCATTAGAAAAATGTACCCGCCTGCAGGATTCAAACACCGGTACATCACTTGAACACGAATGCATCGGACGTCTTTATCTTTTAGGCCATGACGACTTCAAAAGAGAACATGTCATAACGCCCAAGAAACATAGAGGAAGTTCATTATAAATCCGGATGATACATGGCAAAACATATCTCTGGAAACGCTCTGGGGATCAACGCAGTGGTTTTGGGCCAAGTGGTTCTTGGTGAGTATTCATACCAAAACCCAATAGTGCGTGGCAAAAATATCTCTACAAATCTCTCGATGGCGGGATTATCGCAAGGAATTCCTTAGAGCGTTCCCAGTGTCAGAAGCAGTTTTAACATCACCACCGGCAAATTGAACCAGTCATATTTTTATTAGACTGTCAGCCAAAGCTTTCGCAGCGCGCTTTTGTGTGCAAAAGAGAACCTTGTCACTAACTCAACCATAAATATTATTATAATTTAATTTTTTCGATGACCTTTTTAGAACATTGTTCACGATTGACTTCCACGGTGAAGGAATAACATCGTGTAATAAAAATCAAACCCGCAAAATTATAATTTGCGTAATTACTGGTGTTAGGACCTGTTGTGAGTCCACGCGGGTAGGTACGACCGCCCCGCCTATTTCTGCCGTGAAACATTAACGCGTTTCGATTTGAAGGGCGGGACAGCCGTTGTACCGTTTCACGTCAAACCTTAGAACTCATGTCTTAAGGTGGCGGAATTTCGTTGTAGATGTCTATGAGCTCCGGTAACCACTTAACACCAGGTGGGCCGTGAGCTTGTCCACACATCTAAGCAATAAAATAAAATAAAGGCGAAACGTACATATGTCGATGCAAACCTTAAGCATCAATGACTGGTAGACTTTTAGTTATTCCAAATACAAACTCAGACAATAACGTTTGTTTTTCCTCCTCAGTCCAGGGCCGGGCCCACGACCCCTTATCTATTACCACAAAACCGCTGAGACCTCGTTAATGTGCTATATAACCCGAGAACGAGCATGACAAGCGAATGCGTCACTTAGCATTTCTAAAATTATAACGTAGTGTTGTTATGGGAAGACAAATACGTCTAGACTAAGCCTAAGACTGTTAATATATGTAATCGGGCGATCACTAAAATAAAAAACCAAACAAGATTGGTGGCAGAGCTTGTTGTGAGCCCGCACGGGTCTGTGCCACCTTCAGGCATTTTTCTGCTCCGAACATTGATATAATACATCAATGGCTGCGAAACTATCATTCCGTTTGCAAGCCGGGTCAGAAACGAAAGCGACTTTTAACCAAAATTCTCCTACTTAATAGACTCGCTTAACAGGTGGTCCATTTGAAATATCTTCCGTCGATTAGTTCTTATTGAGCTGTTAATAAGTGCGTAGGTTTAGTACATAATGGTCGAATGGCTGTACCAGATAAAGCTCTGAGAGTCGGAGCTAATGAGCGTGTCCGCGGGGGCGGACGCGAGGGGCGCGGGCGGCGGGGCAGGGTCACGGCGGCGGCGAGCGGTAATGGCGCGGCGTCGGATGTCGCCGGGGGAGCCGCGCCGCCGCCGATAACGAAATCGCTGTACAACGAACGCACCTCAACCGAAATAATGTAGACCTTCCATTTTAGAATTTAATTTTTTTTTTCATTATTTCATTACTTTAGCCGTGTAAACGAACGCACGACCGTACGTCCCAACAAACCATAGACGTCACACGAATGAATTCAATCACCTCGAGGTATAAGGTCGAATTCTCAATTATATTGCATCACGACCGGATTATTACTTTGCGGCTCAAAAAAAGTACATGCATATGAGCATACGGCATAAGGACTCAATAACAATTAATTAGTCGTACTCTTCAAAGGAGAACGGGTGGTCGCTTTATCGGCGAATTGGTCAAAACGTAGACAACGATTAGACGAAACAACACAATATTTTCCCTTTCCTTAGTCCCTCTCACTTCAGGCGTCAAGTATTCTTCCGACACCATGACGAAATATAATGTCTAAATATGCATCTTCCCAAATTAATTACGTAGAGCTGATTCAGCCAGCCGAAGGGCTACCCTAAAAAGACGTCCCTAATCTCCACATAATCACACCATGGTTTTAGGTAAACATCTCCTACATTGACCACCTTGAACCACTTTGAAACTACCACGAGGGTAACAAGAACATGTACAAAATATTCTAATTATTGAAGTGAAACTTCCTTATCGGCGTTGGAAAAAAATTTACCGTCACATTTTTCGGTTACGCGTCACTTTTTTCCGTTACGCGCCATCTGTTTTGTATTCATGTCTATGATAATAAAATCCTTTTGTTTAAACTTTATCTAATTTAACTTTTTTGTATTCATGTCTATGATAATAAAATCCTTTTGTTTAAACTTTATCTAATTTAACTTTATTTAACCAATTTCTAGAAAGTTGCATGTAGATCATTTTTCGAAAAATAAGGCCATAAACAAGTTTCACTTCTTACGTGTGTACACTAGTACACGCACACATTTTTTTTTCATTAGAGTCGAGAGTTGTTAAAAGTGGTAAACATTTCCAATATTCAGGTATAACGATGACTAATCTATTCAAGAGACGATAGACATTTCTTTTGTATTCTCGACAAAGAACAGGACGTATTGGTAGATTCTAAAACAAAATGTCCTTTCATTACATTCGCGGAACTAAATTGGCCCTACGATGCAACAAAATAGTTCATCGATAACCAGAACGTTATACTGTAAACCATATCTTTCTACCTATGGCCAAGTCCTTATTGACATTTTGAGCTCAAAATTTTATATGAGAAGTCGCAATATTATGTTTAATGTTACTTCCTACAATAGCAATGAAGATTGAATTAAAAATTTCAACCCAAAACTCGCGCAATCAGGCATACAATTTTGAAAAACCCTGATTACTACGTCTTCATTTTGTTTTAAGCAGTGCTTGTTTATAAATTTTCGTGATCATTTACTCCAAAATGACGCGTTCCAGTTAAAAATATGACGTAAATATGCGTAAGACGCAATTAATTAACCGGCGTTCAAATCCGTACCTTAGCAGAACTCACTAAGTATCATCTGTCAAGCATGACTACGGTTAAATACTGCAAGTTTTAAGTACTAACTTATTACTGTGTATCAATCTTTTAGCAAAGATCGTTAACAGTTCCGTTAAAAATGTATTATTACAAAAGAAAGACCACGCGCGTTTTTCCATGAAGACAGTCCTCGTTCGTCTTATTATGGTCACGTACACTCGTATTTATGCCAGGATTCGTGAAATTGTCATACCTATATTCGAATGTTGTCCACTTGTCCTAAATTGAACTCACCGCTAATACAACTTCATGACAGTGACGACAAAATCTCAACTGTATTGTACAACGGTAGTCCCATCCTTCAAATCGCGAGGTACACTAGATTTGCGGCAGAAATAGACAGGATTGCTGTACCTACCCGGGCGCGCTCACGATTTTCCCTACCACCATTAAATAATGCACTGCTCGAATTAACAGTCGACAATGGCATCTAAATTAGTGAATTTTTCCATTAACTTAGAGGTCTCTGTCCAAAAACGGACGTCTTTAGACCGATGGTGTATCGTGTGCTTAGTGCGAGCTTTTTAACGTTCTCGATAGCGTAAAAGTTCACTCAAATTTGTATGGAGTTGGAACGTTTTCTTACTTTTCGGGGCGCTGTTCCAACTGCATACAAATTAAAGTTAACTTTTACGCTATCGAGAACTTTAAAAAACTCGCATTAAGCACAACGATCACAAATGAATTTAGTTTAAAAGTGCCACATCCGCAATATTTCACACGTGCAAGGCACAACGGCAATGCCCAAAATACAGTGCGGGCGTCGCGTCTCGTAAATAAGCGCGAGGGACGTCTTAGTTTGGCCACCGAGCCACAAAAACCCCTAACCCAGCTAAAGCGCATCACGCTAACGACAAAAACGTTACGAATCTACCCTTACACACAAAGCAATAAAGACAAACTTGAAAAGACACGTTTGCACTTCACAATTAAAGTTTTTTTTTATTGTCTTCAAAGGCAAACGAATATGCTGATAATAAGAGGATTTGAAGTGAATTTGAATTTGAAGTCGTCGTGGCCTAAAGGATAAGACGTCCGGTGCATTCGTGTTGAAGCGATGCACCGGTGTTCGAATCCCGCAGGCGGGTACCAATTTTTCTAATGAAATAGGTACTCAACAAATGTTCACGATTGACTTCCACGGTGAAGGAATAACATCGTGTAATAAAAACCAAACCCGCAAAATTATAATTTGCGTAATCACTGGTGGTAGGACCTCTTGTGAGTCCGCACGGGTAGGTACCACCACCCCGCCTATTTCCGCCGTGAAGCAGTAATGCGTTTCGGTTCGAAGGGTGGGGTAGCCGTTGTAACTATACTGGGACCTTAGAACTTATATCTCGAGGTGGGTGGCGCATTTACGTTGTAGATGTCTATGGGCTCCAGTAACCACTTAACACCAGGTGGGCTGTGAGCTCGTCCATCCATCTAAGCAATAAAAAAAAAAAAAAAAAAAAAAATTGAACAATCCTAGGGGCGCAGTTAAGGTACTTATAGCCTTTTTTAATACTTAAAACTCATCACGCTTAAAAAAAGACACGTCATAGCGCCCAGGCAAGACTTGAGGTGGTCCATTCCATAGCCAAACAGTGCGCAGCAAACGCACTGTAGACTACTAAAATATTTTAGTCAAGCCGATCCGAATTTAAATTTTTTTATAGTTCGTGTCGTCTCGACCAGTTTTTCATTCGACCTTTCAATAGACCAATCGAAATTTTCAAATTTTTCGTTCGAAAATTTCGTCCAAACTATGCTAAAAAAAATGCATTCGATTCAACTTTACAATAATTAAAGGCTGGCAACTGTAACGTATTTTAATAATGTCAACCTATTCAACGGTAACACAACGAAACAATCATCTTCTCACCCTTATCCCACATTGTGTGGGGTCGTCGCAGCATATCCTCTTTATCCATTCAGGCCTATCATACGTCATCTCTGCACTCACGCCCTTCTCTCGCGTATCCTCTTACACACGGTCCGTCCAAATCTTTTTAAGATGCCCCCTGCTCGCATTAGCGTCTTCTTCACACCCGGCATTAACAAAACGAAACAATAAATGAGATAATAAAATAGAAGAATTCATATGTCTAACCCATACATCGACCCGCTGAGTTTCTCGCCGGATCTTCTCAGCGGGTCGCGATTCCGATCCGATAGTAGATTCATGCGCGAAGCAGTTGTTCCTGAGTAGTTAGGTCTCCTTTGGAGGCGCTCAGGCAGCTGTTAGCAAATCCCATGTCTCCTAGGTGAGCCCTGTATTCGTCCAAATGTCATGGTAAAAATGGAAAGGCTTACAGGTCACCAGAACTGCCTCCCTTATCCCAAAAACATTTTTTTATATATCGTACCTACTTTCATCGATTTTCGCGGGTCCAAAACATAATTGAGCATTGAGATTGCCCGTCGATCTAGATCCATAAAAAGACATTAAACTTAACTGTTTAAAAGGCAAAATAGCACACGTAGCAAAGCTACCGTCGCCCAAAACATGTCATGCCGGATCCTCAGGATCTACTCTCAGTGCTTTTAGGTACCTCAAGCAACGGTCATCGTTCTCGTCGAACCCATCGCTTGCGACGAAGGGCGAGCAAATTAATCCACAAACACAGCCCACTGAGTTTCTTGTCGGATCTTCTCGGTGGGTCGCGTTTCCGATCCGGTGGTAGATTCTGCGAAGCACTGCTCTTGCTAGTTTGAGCCCCGTGAAGCTTACCTACTTGTTAGGATACGCTGGCATAGCTTCTCAAGGCTTAAGGTTAGGTAGAAAAAAAAAAGCACAGGTCATCGTCGAACTCGTCGATTACGATGAAGAGTCAACGTGCGAACTAGCCCATAGACAGAACGCACTGTGTTTCTTACCGAATCTTCTCAGTGGATCGCGATTCCGATCAGGTGGTAAATTCAGTGAAGCATTAATCTTACTAGAGCCCGTGGACCCAGCTACCGATCTGTAAGTAGTTTGAATTGTTCTTTAGGGTACCAACAATTAACTAGGAAAAATGTACCGACCCGCATGGACTCACAAAACCAACCAACTGCTCTTAAGCACAGTAAGCTCATCGCTTTCGACGTCCAGCCCACGGTCAACCGAATCTTAAGTTATTGCTGTCATTCTACAGTCAATGCGCGCGATTTCATTCCGGTAGTTGGTGCATTCGCGAAGCAGCTGCCCTCGAGCTGCTAAGCCTTCTTCGGAGGTTTTCGGACAGCTACATATCTCACTCCTCCCAGCTGAGCCCAAAATTCCCCCACATATCCTAGTGTAACTAGAGAAGCCATTCGGTCCATTCATAATCTTTCCCCCCTAAAAAAAAACGCGCCTACCGTAATCAGTAAAATTCGTACAGTATACTTCGTAAAAGGAATTAAGTCGCATCATTAAGTTCTTGCTTAACATCATCAAAATATGCAAGTCTAGCCGCGCTTTCACCGACCGATACAGGTAACACACAAGTATATACACTTTCATTTCCTTCGACGCGTGCACAAGTGGGATCGTCTGTTAGACCATAGACCAGGCAGACGCATTGTTCGCGGCTAATATATTCACGTTTAGATTAAAACCTCACTTACACACTGTTAAAAACGCATAACGATGGTATTTAGCTAATGCTTATTACGTTATAATACAATAGCATCGGTGTATTTGAGCAAGAGAATAAATGATCCGCGCAACTTGGGTGCTACGCAATGAAAGACAAACATAGCCCGGCGTAGACATCATCTACGATACTCTACGCGGCATATCAAGTTCAATTTTTTATTTAATGTTTTTAAAGATTGTTTGAACTCGTTTTTCGGTACGCGAGCTAGAAACGCCGAGAGTGTAATTACTTGTGAACTAATACGCGCGCGACAGACAGGCGCGAGACGACATTGCGACTCAAAGTTTCGCACTTGGAAAGTTAAAGAAACCTCATAGGTCCGAAACGAACTTTAGCTCTGAGTTCTCGGTCCTGCGACGAAAAAAGTTTAGTCTCGTTTTTGGGTGCGACAGCGAGCGGCAACTCGGCGAGTAATTAAGGTGTATGGGTAATATCGCGCGGGGGCTCGGTGGCGGGGCGCGGGTGCGGGGCGCGCGGGGCGGCCGGACGGACACAAAGGCTGGTCGCGGACGCGGCCGCGGCCCGGCGCCCTTATCACGGCGAGCGCACAGTCGGCTCGCGCGGTCCGCGACGTACGTACCTATCGGTGCATCGCGTTACGCGCGTCTTCGCTCAGTGACTTGTGAACGCATCTGTGAAATCAGTGACACGTGCCGCGCACTGCGCATCCACACTATATTTTTATTGGTTGGGATTCGTCCATTCAACGTACGCTCATAAAAGCGATAACGACTGCCCTGTCAAAAATTGTAAACAAAACACACGCCGGCTCGCAAGTAAGTTTACAAAACTTTTGCTCATTCATGTCCAGCCTGCTCCGATTTCCTGATACAGCAACTTAAATCCTGACAAAGTGTTTGTGTAAAAGAATAATAATAGAAAATCTAAAAGTCCTTTCGTGAATCAAACCTTAACGTATAGTGTAAAACTTTATCGAATTCGATTCTATGTTAATTTCATGTAGGTACCTACATAGATATTTAAATATATAAAAAAATAAGTTAATGACTTGTATAATTATCACTCAGTGTATTCCGTTGAAAATAATCAAATTGGTAAAGCTGTTAAACTAATAATATCAGAAAAATAGTGCAAAGAAAAAATGGCGACTCGTGACATCTGAATGCAATGCAAAGAAATACATACAAGACGCCTAAAATATATATTTTTTTCAAAATTAAAAGTATCTTGTTTTTAAAAACACCTTGATTAGCTTAACCCTTGTTTTACGGAATCTTTTACCGTAATTTTCACCGGCTTCAATTAATGTCCGGATTATTTTGAAAATTTACAAACGCATTGAGGCACGATTGAATACAATATTATATTTTTTTTACTTTGATCTAATATCCGGAATAAGTAGAATAAACAAAATGATTATTCAATTATTCATCTTGATATTAAAGCGCGCTTCTAAATAACAATTATTAATAAAATAAAAAAGAAAACATAACAATATTGACGATATAGCTTCAAACGTTTTAGTGCAAATGATGTCCAAAATTAATGAGTTATTTAAAGTTAAGTTAACTTAAGAATATAATGAAAATAATGCTTCCTTCAAAGCCTTAAGGCAGTCAAGAGTCTTTGATGCAACGTAAACAGAATAAATACATCACGAAAGATACATTGTCATCATGAAAGATATTTGTTTTTTTAAAATTCCCAATCATAAAACTGTACAAAACCTTTTTATACAACTAGAACACTTTAATGTTTAAATTAAAATGTGATTAGAACACATGTAATTCACATCGCATTCGAACACCGTCGAGTTTAAGACAATTTGCGGATTTAATTCAAATGCGTTCAATAACATCAATAACAAGTCATACAAAATATACTCAATTTTATTCATAGTTAACAATAACAATATACGTTTGTTCTTTTATAATGGAAAACGAAAAGTTTAAAGCGTTATTGACGTAATTCCTAGAGAAAATTCCCTTTGCTTTTAATTTTAGTAAAAGATAGCTCCGACTTTTTTTTTATCAAATTACCAAATTATTTTGACACATAATCAGCGGGTTATTAAACGTACTGCCAAGTAATCAAATTTCAAAAGGCAGGGCAAACTTGGTGCTCTCTCTATCTACATAATTATCACAATGTACATTATTTAATTGGTCATGGGCCACGAAGTGACGGCCCATTTCGATATTATTCTGTAGCGGGAGCCAAATACGTGGAGCCTAAGCTGAACAAGTGACATTGACCAAAGTGACGTTCAAATGGAAACTAAAAACATTGCTTGGCGGGGAAATTATTCAGATCGCCTATGCAACCTAACGCACAAACTCAACCCATTAAGTTTCTCGCCGGATCTTCTCAGTGGGTCGCGATTCCGTTCCATCGATTCAGCGAAGCGATGCTCTTGCTAGGACTAGTATCAGCAAATTCTCTCCGGTTAAGGCCGCGAGCTCACTCACTCATTCCGAATGTAGCTGGAATAACCCCTTAGGCTAGCAAAAAAAAAGCTAAACTCATGCCCATCCTTGCAGCCTAGCAATATACCATCAATACTTAGGCAACCGCTGAGTCAAGAATATGAAGTTAACTTAGAAAACAATTGAAGATAATTCTGCTACAGACGGACGATAGAGAAACAGAAATAACATATCAAAAGTACATGATCTAATATCCCAAGATCTACTATTATAGATAAGTTATACAAGGAACCACAAATTTGAAAAGTTCACGTGTACATAAACAAACAATGAAATAAATAAACAAAACTAATAAACAAAAAACGACAAACAAAAATTCGCGTATAATTCATTCGTGTTTAATACGTGTGGCGCCATCTAGCGGTGACCGAGTGAACGGGCCGAGACCGCTCGCAAGGTCACCGTGTCAACGACCCGACAACTTTTGCCGCCTACTGTTGTCGTAGGTCATAATTTTATTTCTTTTTGTTTATCTTTTTCGTAACTTTACAACTTGCCACGTTTATACAGTTTTTTATGGGCTTCCTGTAAACGAAATTATTACGGTCGTGCTCGCAATGAGTTTTAATGTGTCTTTAACGCGTTTTATGAATTGTATCATTCATTATACATTCGTTGGAGTGTTGAAAAAATTACTGCTTTGAAAATTTCGACTGTGATAATTATTTATATAAAGCGACGTGTATGATTTATTCTATTAGTAATCGGTTCTTTTTTTTTGTTACAGTAAGCGAGTGGCCATTATGGCAACAAAGGGTAAGCGACCTATGCGCGCTCTGACGCCCGGCGACAAAATCGAGGCCATACAACGGGTCAACGACGGAGAGTCCAAGGCATCGGTCGCACGAGACATAGGCGTGCCAGAGTCCACTCTGCGCGGCTGGTGCAAGAACGAGGACAAACTGCGCTACATGACGTCACGATTATCGTCACCCGACACGGACAAGAGCAATGACGGCGAGCCTCTAGAGAAACGTGCACGCACCGTGTCCCCGGCCGCGCCCTCACCCCCCGCGCCCTCCGGCCTCGACCTGACCGCCGCGTCTATACCCACCTCCACCGCCACACAACTACCGCCGGCACCGGCCGACGCTCCCGTGGAACTCACAACCAAACGCAGCGAACCATCACCCATCCCGCATGTACCTCGCGAGCGCAGACCGGACCCCGGGGCCAGTGTTTCTATGAGCGCCATCAGCCCGCTCTCCGGCCTCGGTCACATCCCTGGCCTCTCGCATTCACATCTCGGACTCAGTTTTAACGAAATAGCGACCAATCTCACGCTCTTGGCGCAACTCAACCCGGGCCTGTCGGCCTTGTCCGCCCAGCCATCTAGTCTTTTGCGGTCGGTGCGATCTCCGAAACCAGCACACAACGGTGGACTCAACTTGAGTGACACCAAACATCGCAAGTCACATCACTCCGATCCTTATCGTCACTCAGGGTCAAAGTCGAGCCATCATCACGGATCATTACCATCGGCGGCCACTCAGCCCGTGGACGACACTCTTTGGTATTGGCTAAAAACTCAACAGGCGATGCTGGACCTAACCGCGCAAACGACGGCCGCTCATCCACTACAACTGAGCAAATCCTCCGAGTCAAGCATGCCATCTAAACCAGTGGCCCCAGCCGCCCCGGTCAATCCACACCTCGACTACAACCGAAACTCGTGGCTGTGGCAATACTATAAACAGTTCGGTGGCGCTATGCCGCTACCCGAAGACAAACACAAGCCAGCATCTCAGGTACCAAAGGAAAAGACCGCGGAGAACATTCTCTACTCGCAACTCACTAAAGGAAAGCCGGAGAAGGGAACAGCGATAAGTCCCGACAGACCACAGCTACGCGAAGAGGACACACGCGATACGCCAAATGAAGGCATTCGCGTCGCCACTCCCGTCGCCAGCCCCGAAATAGGTTCAGAAAACAAGGAACCCATGACCGAACGCAGTCTCGATGCTCCGAGAAACCAAACGAAAGCCAGAACCGTCTTAGATAGTCTATTATTCAACAATTCGGGCGCAACCACGAACAAGGACTCGGCAGCGGAGAATCAACCGAACGAAGAGTGGGAGACGGGGGCCGCAGAGGCTCTAGAGCACGGCGACAAGTTCCTGTCGTGGCTGGAGTCGAGCGGCGACCCGAGCGTGACGCGCATGCACGTGCACCAGCTGCGGGCCCTGCTGCACAACCTGCGGGCGCGCCGGGCCCCCTCCGCCGAGCACGCGCGCCGCAAGTAAACACGGACCCCGGTCTAGCTCGCTACAGGGAATACTTCAATTATGTACATAACTACGTCGTCGCCATTAAGCGTTCACTTGTGATATGTGTAGCCAAAATTTGCGTAATTTCTTTGTTCTAAAAGGAAAGCTATGCATTAATTACATTATTAGTTTAAGGCAAACGTGTCGAGGAGAAAGGATATCGGTTTTGTTTTCAATGATGCTCATTAACGCTAGCGGGAACACAGCGTGCCGCTAAGCGCTCTAGATTATAGTTAAATTCTCCGTGTTCCGGATACATTTAATAGAATATAGGTAGCACAAGTTCAAATGTACAATAGCTTTCCGCGTTTCCCGGAAAGTGTTTCTACTTTAGTTTTAAGGGATATATTTTATGTTGCCATTCGACGATTACATTCCTAGTTTGTACCCTTATTTATAGTTTATAGTTAAATCATTATGTTCTACTACCTCAAGTCAAAACTATGTTAAGTCACGCTCGACACACTACCGACTGTATCGGCGTATGGTGTACGTGTGCGTGTGGCGAACGCGGCCTTTGTCGCGGAGGATACCAAAAAAAAAACTAAAAGGATTCGCCCGCATCTTGTGCCAACATTACGAACAAGGTAATACATAATATTATTGTTAAGAAAATATAGGTCTCTATCGCGTTAGCATTCGTCTAATTGTTTTGTATGTGCTCAGTATTTTATATCGTAGACATTGTTCTGTGTCTCAAATCGGAATTGTATTATACGTTAAAGTTTAACAGTTAAGTACACTGTGATCAAAATTATAAATTATTGAGAGATTATTAATGTATAGAGTGTATTAAATCTTAATGTTATGTATAAGAGAGATTGTCCGGTCGTGACAAATGTTTTTCGAGATCAAAACGTTGCGACTTCTAGCAACTTCCAGATTATGGCGACTGTTACGCCATCAAATATTAGGTATAATGCGTTTCGTCTTTATTGTATTAGCTCCACTAAAAATTTATCGAAGAGATTGATATTTTGTACAAAATTGATTTAAAAAAAAAGTAAAAGAAAAAAGAAGGAGATAATAGGATTATAAAATGATTCTCTTAATCACTTGTTTGTGACCTCGATAATGTTGAATGATTAAACTTGATTGAACTTTAAAGCTGACTTTTATTCATCGCTACCACCTTTTTTTATTGCTTCGATGGGTGGACGAGCTCACAGCCCATCAGATGTTAAGTGGTTACTGGAGCCCATAGACATCTACAACGTAAATTCGCTACCCACCTTGAGATATGAATTTTAAGGTCTCATTACAACGGCTGCCCCATCCTTCAGACCGAAACACATTACTGCTTCACGGCAGAAATAGGGCGGTGGTACCTACCCGCGCGGACTCACAAGAGGTCTTACCACCCGTAGTTGACCACCTTGACCATAATAACGGAAGTTTTTTTAATAAGTTTGCTATAATAACAGTGGCTCTCAATCATCATGTCGCGACACATTAGTATGTCGCAAGCTTTCAAGTCTGTCGGAGATTTACACACACGCTAACCGAGTTACTCGCCGGATCTTCTCAGTGGGTCACGTTTCCGATCCGATGGTAGATTCTGAAAAGCACTGTTCTTACTAGGACCAGTGTTAGCAATTCTCGTAGGTTAAGCCCGTGAGCTCACCTACCGGTCCATGAGTGGCCGAAATAGCCTCTTAGGCTACCAATGATTAGGCAGGAAAAAATCTATCTATGATGAGCCGGGGTAATTGCATCTCTGAACTACGTATGGAGTAAATACATATACAACTATTTACTAGATGATACCTGTACAACTTATTAAATTATCGATATATGATTTTACAACCATGTATAGGTATAATAGGTACCTTTAGTTCATGTATCACATTTTAATAATTATTATTTAAGAGTGCCGCGTATTTTTGGAGTTAGCGTCTCGCTCAGAAAAAAAAGTTGAAAGTTTGAGAGCCGCTGGTATAGGAGTGGAGAGGAGGAGATTTTTTCAGGGGACTTTTTGGAGGATCCCGAGAAGTTACGTCCAGCGGCTTTGTTTCATTTTCCCACATTTTTGTACTTTCACAGATATTAAACCACCGTTATTAAACATTTAAACCTGAAAAAACGCTAAATAGACAAAATAAAACAAATCACACAACTTCACTCCTCGCGTTCCCGCCAAAAAGTTCTTCCAGAGAGAATCGCTTTCTAAATACCCACAGATAAAATTAATCCACATAACGCGACATAGACACAAAGGGCTCATTCATTTAGACATGTACTTCTACACAGCAGGATGTCACAGAGAGGCATTAAATGTTTCGTTGGCAATTCATACGTTGCTTTATTAATCATAGCGGATCCACATTCTACACAGGGTCCCTACTAACAGAATTGCACTATGCAATTCTAGGACCAGAACCTACAATGTTTGTTTGTACTGTATATATTTCTTTTTTTTCAGTTTACGTTTTATGTAGTTATTCCAATATATTTTTTCAATAAATAGTCGTAGTATACATAATAATACATAAATATACTCGTTAGACGTTTCCCAATTTACACGGTAGCTACCCCAGAGCGCACTTGAGGTAAATGCGGCCCTGGATACCACCCTTTCTGTATCTCCCGCCAAGCATTTATAGTCATAAGAGTATGATTAAAGATCCATCCAGCCTAACAATATTGTTAAGACTTCACACCCGTGTGTTACGGTTTATGACGTCATTAACTCAGTATTGTCTACGAGGCTCGATGACCCCTCAGGTAGAATTCAGGTGTAAAAGTCTTTGATCACTTATCTGCGATCTTTCATCGTTCATCCAAATTCCTTTTACCCATCCTTAGCCGTTATTTTCTTAGTGTGGGCCAAATTCAAGAATAAAATATTATCGCCTGTTTGTCTTGTGATTACAACCCTGACTGTACCATTGGATCCAACATCGATACCCGTACGGAGTCGATAAATAAAGTTTAAAGTCGCGCGAGGTTACAGATTTAAAGATAACAAGATTTTTTATTAAATTACATTTTTCCTTCTGCATATTATTATCTTCTTGCTATCCATTGTATATAACAATTAATGGAAAATTAAATAACTTACGTGCAACATCGGCTTGCTAAGCGCTTCGTAATCGAAGTAATCTGCGACTAAAGAAGCCAGCCCCTGCCAGGTAGACGTGTCAGAATAGCAGAGCTTCGTTGGACGTATAGAGGTGCACACCATTTTCTTTGGATAAAAATGTAAAAGACATTTATGAAATTCGCAACCTTTAAGAAACTGTATTTTAGGATTCCTATCGTATCCTACAGCCTACTTGCTGTTTGATTGATGAATTGACACACATATAACTCTATTATTGCAGAGAAACAAGCATTAAATTAGTCTGTTTAAAAGTACTTTTACTAATTAATTTTGAGTTTTATTTTTCTCTTTCAAATCAAATGAAATCAAAAAAATTTTATTCAACATAAATGAAAGTACATACTTGTTGAACGTCAAGAGAACTACCGCCAATTCACAAGAACTAGCCTCCGTCCTGAGAAGAATTGGCAAGAAACTCAGCGGGCATGTCTTTTTTTTTACATATAAAATTATTATTTATTTATTTTTTAATATTATTATTTTTTTAAATATGAATTTTTTACAATGAATATTATAACGTAACAATTACTACGATATTGAAATGCCCGGAGCGAGCAACTCATTCCCACTTTGTGCAATCTTCTAGATAATCATTGACTTTATAGTAAGCTTTATTGCACAGATGTTCTTTAATAGTTTTCTTAAACCTATGTATATGTAGGTTCTGAACATCATGTGGGATTTTGTTGTACAGGCGCACAGACAAACACCCGAATGAATTTCGTATCTTATGTAACCTACTCATCGGCACAACAAGCTTGTGTTTGTTCCTAGTATTTCTATTATGTATGTCCGACTGTTTAGGAAACTCCTCAATATGTTTACGAACATACATCAAATTTTCAAAAATGTACTGGGATGGCATAGTGAGAACTTTAATTTCTTTAAATTTCTCCCTCAGGGATTCCCTTGAGTGCATGTTATAAATAGCACGTATAGCTCTTTTCTGCAGAATAAATATCATTTCTACATCGGCCGCATTGCCCCATAGCAAAATGCCATAGGACATGACACTGTGGAAGTAACTAAAGTAAACTAAACGAGCCGTGTCCGCGTTTGTTAACATTCTAATTTTTTTTACTGCGTATGCTGCAGAGCTTTTTTTTTTTTTTTTTTTTTTTTTTTTTTTATGATTGAAAGTTTACTGGTGGCCCGAAGGCCTTTCCAGTTTCACCAGGACAGGTGGGCGAGCAAAGGCTCAGCCAAGAGGGGTGGGATTTGCTAACAACTGCCCGAGCGCCTCCGAAGGAGACCTAACAACTCAAGAGCAATTGTTTCGCGAATGAATCTACTACCGGATCGGAATCGCGACCCGCTGAGAAGATCCGGCGAGAAACTCAGCGGGCTGATGCATGGGTTAGGTTGCACGTCGACCTCTTTGTCGAGTTCGACGAGTACGGTTACCGGGGTCCCTAAGCCTGCCCCTAGTATTAGAGCTGAAGGCATCTAATGCAAAGGTTATTGGATCTGATGGATCCGTAAGGACGTGTCTAGGGCGTCGACGGTGACTGGCTCCTGCATGATCAGGATTCGGGGAGTAGTCAGCGGCGGCAACGATAAGGCGATTATCATGACGCATAGCCTTATCGAAGTATCGTTCCGACGCTGACTTCATGTATTTCCGAATTGATTCGAGGCCCAGGTCGTCGTGTAGGTCAACGTTCCTCACGAACCACGGAGCCCCGACAGCTAACCTGCAAAAGCGGGATTGTAGGGATTGGAGGGTGTCTATGTGTGTGCGGGCCGCGTGAGCGAACACCACACTCGCGTAAGTCATGACGGGCCTTATGCAAGTTTTGTAAAGTGTCACCTTGTTCCGAAGGGACATTTTACTCCGCTTACAGATCATGGGGTAGAGTCTACCGAGAATAAACGCGGCACGGTCACGGACTGATTTTATATGCGGGCGGAATGTCATCGATGCATCCAGGGTAACGCCCAGGTACTTGACCTTCCTGGCCCAGGGTATGGGTTGTCTAAAGAGAGTAATCGGGGGTGTGAGATTCCTCCTCCTAATCCGGGAGGAAATCCGTGTGGAGCTTCCCCTCTGAAATAGCACCGCAGTACTTTTCGCTGGGTTGATGTCTATGCGCCATTTTCGGAACCACTGTCCTAGGGCTAGGGCTGCGCTCTGAAGCTTCTTCGCGATTAGGGACTTATTTCTACTAGAATAGTAAACAGTCGTGTCGTCGGCGAATAAAGCTAAATGGGTCGGCGGCGACCGGGGAATATCGTTGACGAATAAGCTAAATAGGAGGGGTGAGAGGACAGAGCCTTGCGGGACTCCAGCTGTGAGAGGTCGTGGGGAGGAGCGGGTTCCCTCGACTCGATATCGAAAAGAGCGGTTCGACAAGAAGTCCCGTATGATGAGCACGAGACTATCCGGCACGCCCATGTTGAATAGTTTGAAAATCAAACCATTGTGCCAGACTTTGTCGAACGCTTTTGCGACGTCGAAGAAGAGAGCTCCCGTGTATAACGGTTTTGGTCGATTAAGCCCCACAAGAATGTGCTCCGTGAGGCGGTGCACCTGTTGAACGCATGAGTGATTTGTACGGAATCCGAATTGTTCATCGATAAGAATGCCATTGGATGAGATGAAGTCTCTGAGGCGTTTGTAGAGCAGACGCTCATACAGTTTGCCTAGAGACATGAGGAGGCTAATCGGGCGGTAGCTCGTCGGATCATTTTTTGGTTTACCGGGTTTATGTATGCCGATAACGTCCGCTTCTTTCCACACCGCGGGAAAGATACAGTTCGCCATAGCGGCATTGAAAATAGATGCCAACATCACGATGAGTTGGACGGGTAGAAGTTTAATAACGCGGTTGGATATACCGTCGGAACCGGGAGCCTTGCGAGGACGTAGGTCTTTGATCAAGTCTTTAACTTCCATCGGGGTGACGGGTGGTAACGCATCAGAGGGTGGCAAGGAGGCTCTGCGTTCTACCTCACTGTCTACTAATTCTACATGAACAGGGTCCACGGATTGAGTGCTGGGCGTGCACTGGGTTTGCAATGTATCGGCCAGCAGCTCTGCTTTTTCGTCATCATCGAACGCCGCGAGTCGGCCTGAGGGGCCTACGAGGGGGGGCATAGTTACTACCGTATCCGATTTGAGAGTACGAGCTAAGCGGTAGTAAGACCTTTGGGAGGGCGCGAGTCCTTCTAAGAAATCAGACCATCTGGCATCTCGGACTTCGGCGATGCGAGACTTTACGTCGCGTTGTAGGGCACGCATTCGAATACGATTTTCCGCGGTAGGATACCTGTCGTAGGCGCGTATCGAGGCGTTCTTAGCTCTAAGAAGTTCCCTAATATCGTCGGACAATTTGAAGCGGTGAAGGAAGTCCTCCGCTACAACTTGTTTCGATGACCTATCTAATGTCGAGGTGATGTGTGACGTTAAGATGTCTATGGCTTCAGCGGTATCCTGAGGAGAGGGGATAGAGTCCGGGTTAAACGGGAGCGATGGTGGATCAGATTCAGCCAGGCTGATGCCCAGCGTGTGCCAATCCACCACAGTCCTCGTGACGGGAACGGAATCGGGAGCGCGACCGAGCTTCATAACGACGGGACGGTGGTCTGAATCTAACTCTGAAACTACTTCGATCGAGTGTAAGCGCAGAGTTACGTTTTTTAATAACGCTATGTCGAGTATATCCGGGCGATGCGCGATATTTAGCGGGTAGTGAGTCGGGGTTAGCGGAGCGACGATATCGAAGGCGAGATCATCGACTAACGCGTCAAGCCGCCTGCCATTCGGGGTTGTGGTGTGTGAGTTCCACCTGATGTGTTTACAATTTAGGTCGCCCGCCAGAATGACAGAGCTCCCCATACCGAGCAGCGCCTCGATATCACTGCTTAGAACGATCTTATCCGGTGGAAGATAAACGGACGCGATAACGATCGGCGCGTGTCCCGTCAGTGAGATTCGGCACACTGATGCTTCGATATTAGCGAGCGCGGGAGGATCGAGCGGGACGCAATGCAGGGCTCTTCTATAGTAAATGACGGTACCACCACCACGGGCAGAGAGCCTGTCGTTCCTGACCATGTTATAGTTCGCGATTTTAGGGTCACGGCGCGCGGGCTTAAGTAGGGTCTCCTGCACTAAAAAGATATCAATTTGGTGGTCACGCAAAAAGTCAGAAACCTGATCACGTTGATTTGCGAGACCGTAAGCGTTAAAAAATCCTATCGTTACGGATAGGGGCTTTATTCTACTTATATACGCCATTGATTACCGGCGGAGTGAGGGGAGGACGTACGTATTTAATGACGCGTATACGTCGGCGTATTCCTGCACAACGGCGATAAAGTGTTGTGCAGTGGAGGCAGCGCGAATGGCGTCGCCCAAAGCGTTAACGCGCTCAAAGTTGATCGACTGAAAGAAGTCGATCGCTAAAGCGAGATTGTCGGACGCGGTCGGAGGGCAAGTCGCGGGAGAGGGACGAGTCGCGGGGGCGGGACGAATCGCGGAGGAGGGAGTTGTAGCCGTGTTCGTGTACGGCAGCGGTTTTGCCCAGGCCGAGACACTGGGCACCGCCGCCGGAACGAACGCTGGCTTAGCCTGCGACGCAGAGGGTGCCGAGGCTTTGATGTCTGGGCCGGAAGCTCGGAGGCGGTTTTGGCGGGCGACGCGGCGATTTATTTTAGGGGCTCGGGGGCAACCACGGTAATTCGCGGGGTGACCCTGTGTTCGACACAGGACGCAGCTAGGCGGTTCCGTCGCGGTTTTTTGGTCGCGAGCGCAGAGGGCCGTGGCGTGATCGCCCAAACACTTAACACATCGGGGGCGCGCGTGACAGTTACGGGAAGAGTGCCCGTACAATTGACAGTTATGGCACTGGCTAGGAGTGCCTTTTTTATGGGGGGCTTCGACAGCGATACCAGAGAGCCTACAGACGGTCTGTGTGTTAAAGATTTTCTTACCCTCGGGGGTAGGCTGGAGAGCGACTAGAACCATATTATATGGCTCCCTACCGCGACCGGTGTGCATACGGTGCACAGAATTCACTGGTAGGCCTTGTTCTAACAGGTCGGCTTTTACGAGCTCTACATCTAACTCTTTAGGGATTCCGCGTATTACAACGCGGAGTTCGCGCTCCTCCTGGAGCGTATACGTATGGAAACTTATACGCTCCTTACGGAGGTAAGAAGAGAGGGCCCTATGGTCGTCGGGTGTTTGAACCTTAATTTGAATGCTGCAGAGCTGAGCTTACTCGCCAATTTATGAATATGAGGTCCCCACTGCAGTTTGGAGTCCACTGTTATACCAAGAAATACGGTTGACTCAACAAGCTCCAATGATTCCTCAGAAACAATTACATCACTATCCACTTGTCTCACATTTAAAGATGGTTTAATACATTTTAAAGTAAATTTAATACATTTAGTTTTCTTACTATTCAATAATAGGTTATTGATACGGAACCAATGAACCACACACGAAATCGCATCATTCACTTCGTCATAGACTTGTAGTTGTCGTTTAATTTTAAATAATAAAGATGTATCATCTGCGAATAATACGACCTCGTGTCGGGACTCAATAAAACTAGGTAAATCGTTTATATATATTAGAAATAAAAAAGGACCCAAAATGGAACCCTGAGGTACACCCATTTTCAACAAGGTGCCTGAAGATCTATTACCTTTCACATCTACTGTTTGTATCCGTCCTGATAAATAGGAAGTAATAAGTTCCAATGCACCATCCCTAATACCATAGTGATGTAGTTTCCTCACCAATGTTTCATGTTCAACACAGTCAAATGCTTTGGACAAGTCACAGAAAATTCCAAGACAATCATGCGATTCCTCCCAAGATTTAAAAATATTTTTGACTAGATAAGCACCTGCATCAGTTGTAGAGCGACCCCTGGTAAACCCGAATTGTTTAGTATGAAGCAGGTTATTTGAATTAAAATCGAATACTTCACAGCTTTCGTGGTCCCGATCCACTAACGGTGCTTTTAGGTACCCCAAGCACCGGTCATTGTTCTTGTCGAACCCGTCGCTTGCACGAAAGGCTCGGCGAGTAAATTAACCCACAGACACAGCCCACTGAGTTTCACGCCGGATCTTCTCACTGGGTCGCGTTTCCGATCGGGTGGTAGATTCTGCGAAGCGCGGCTCTTGCTAGGGTTCGTGTTAGTAACAACGTAGGGTTTTAGCCCCGTGAGCTCACCTCCCGATGACGCTGATATGATTTCTCAAGACCATCAGCTTAGGTAGGAAATACAATTTAAAAAAAAAGCTTTCGCGGTTACGCTGAAGCTTCCGAAAATAATAAACGCGATATTAAATCGTAAGGTTAAAATGTCTATGCGTAAACCAAAGCAAATCGAAGTATTTGTGTATAAAAAATTACTAGTATGTAATAGTATTTTAAACTCGTTATCCCATGTTCGTAAGTGCATTTGGTCAAAGTTACATCTAGCGACATCTATTGTTAATAGAGATTACCTGTAATCCACATTCGTTTGGCGCTTGTAGCAACAAAGGTTTCCGAGGTTTAAAATGAAATAAGAACTGTCGCCTAAAACATTCCGCATAAGCAAGTAGTAAGCGTTCTTTTGGACTGTTCGTGTAGTAGCTTTCTGGAAATTTAGTTCTCGTCTCGAACACTGGTTCGACTATATCCGGCCAGCATAAGTTTATCACACCGAGCTCATAGATGGTGTTGTTCAACGTTTCTAATGTTAAAGGTTCATTCACATCTTTCAAACTAAACACTTTAGGAGATATTTCATCGAATTCTTCTTCTTTATCTGGTTCATCTAATATCTCACTCGCTACATTTTCATTTACCTCCAATAAAGGGTCCAGAGGCTCCAATTCCGATTTCCTTTCTGTCCCAAACGTTTCTGATTGTAGTTTTGGAACACTCATTGTAGATGATTAAGCTACAACTTCTATTAATTGGATTCATTTAACATAAACATGACTAGAATACTCAAATTTCAGTTACCTACGCAACCACGTAACTTTCCTGAATACAGCTGTTTTCAGTGTAACATTCTATTTCCCTTAGTAATTTCAAAATTTCATAGCAATATCAAAACGTTAGGGTACGTTTGTGTTGCAAGCTAAAAACTATTGCCATCGATTAGGATGGCTTGGAACTTCTGAGGATAAAACGACCACAAAAGCCAAAACTATGTTAAACGTTAAATTATAATACGATACATAGGTTGGGGGAAATAAAAATTTGACACGACAGTATAAAATGTACATAAACAGTATAAAATTCTAGCTAAAAAGACCATGACAACCGCTCGTGCAATGCGCAAGGTTATGTGAATTTAGTAAATTGACAAGTTTACATGTAAAATAATATCATATTTAAATCCAATTCTAGCAAAAACATAGCAAAAAACACTACCTTTCAATTTTTTTAATTCAGATCTTCAGCTGCCTTATCGCTTTAAGCTGGAATTATTTAGTGCTTATACCCGTGCGGCCCTCCAAAAGCCTTTTCACAATAACCATTTTAGTATGTGTAAAATTTCGTACACGCCTAAATCTTATCCTATCTGGTGTAATTAAAGCATTGTCTGCCAAATTCATAATTTAACATACAGGTTTGAGGTCGGAATTTTTTCTAGAGCCAGAATCGAAAAAATCATTAGCAACACTATTCAAGTCTGCATACATGTCACAATTACTGTCACTCTCAAATGTCAAAAAGTAAAATGTCAGTGACAGTCTGATCGTGAACATTTCTCAATTTTCCATAGACCTACAATTTTCTCATCAGTTGATTGGCAAAATACTTCAAATCAAATTAGGAAATTTAATTTTTTCACTGTTATTTCAAATGGAATAGTTATATACATTTCATGTTATAAAAATTTTGAAAAACATAACTATCACACATAACCAATGTAAATTATTAAATAAATTCTGCGGTTAATTAATAATTAAGTGCTATCAGGGCTCCCTTATCAAAGGTCTTGGCACAAAGGTTAGTAGTGATTTCACAGAAAGATGGGAAATAAGTCGTCTTTGTTGTTGAGAGAGGAGGAAATTGCACAAATACAGGAAGAAACCGGGTGTAAGTTATTTTCCTTATTAAATCAATTGTTTGTTATTGTAATTATTTATGATGTAGTCATCAAGTGATATGTCCATGCATACTTTAATGAAATTACTAAACATCAGTAACATTTAAAATGCACTGAAACTGATTGAAACACCATTCTGTACCTAATCAATGTTTAACATTTTCAGTCACACCTAATCAAATAGAACGCCTTTATTCCCGATTCACATCACTAGACAAAAATGACTGCGGAACATTATCTCGTGAGGACTTCCTGAGAATTCCAGAGTTAGCAATCAATCCACTAAGCGAGAGAATTGTGCAATCATTCTTTGCTGAAAGCCACGATGACAGAGTTAACTTCCTGCAGTTCATGAGGGTTCTTGCACACTTTAGGCCCATCAAGAAGAATAGGG
The DNA here is from genome assembly GCF_030269925.1 of Bombyx mori. NCBI lineage: Eukaryota > Metazoa > Arthropoda > Insecta > Lepidoptera > Bombycidae > Bombyx > Bombyx mori. The sequence continues at coordinate 3,780,833 of NC_085131.1, forward strand.
AAAATAAACTCAATTGCAGAGAAGAAAAATTGAGGTGTAAGTAAAAAATTGTCTGTAAACTTTAGTAACCATTTTACATTAGATGGGCTATTGTAACCCATCGCAAAACATTCACATTAGTCTAAGGTTTATGCCATTTACATTGTCTAGTGTCTGAAAACTAGATGTAATCCTATATAAAAGGAGGAAGGCGAGTTTGAGAAATCTTGTGTTAAATGGGGGTTACTTGAAGTCAAAAAGTCACCATCTCACACCACCTTCGACGATAATGTATCTCTTTTAAATACATATGAAATCAGCCCCAAGCTATTTCTGTCCACTTCTAACAGGCTACTGCCGAAAAAATTCTAGATCATCATTAAGCTATAAATAAAAATGAGTTTTACTTTCAGTTGCATTTTCTATGTATGATCTGGACAGTGATGGTAAAATATCCAGAGATGAACTCCTCGCTATACTGCACATGATGGTTGGAGCCAATATTAGGTAAGATAAATTGTCTGTTCAGTTAATTTTTATGAAAAATAAAATCAAATTCAAATATAAGTAGCTGTTCCAATTATATATATAACTGTTGATGGTTGGACAAATGATTGGCATGCCTGATTTTAGGTGATTGTTGCCACCTTTTTTCTGACAGGTCGAAATCTCAATTATATTGTGTCACAATTTTTTTTTGTATTTCTCGAAATATTTATCTGAAAGTTTTAATACTTTAATTGCATGATATTTGTTTATGGAATTGGTTTTGCGTCATACACGTTGCTTGCAATCTCTTATCAGTCAATTTAATTTATCAAACATACTTCAACAATACAAACTTATTGATTTGTTATAATATAAACAATAATTATGCAGTACAAAATGATTGATTCAAACTTGAAATATTTTGTAAAAAATTCTTTCTGTGATACAATATTATTAAAATTCATTAATCAACCGAGATTAAAACACATTTAAAAACCAAAACCAAAGTGAACTAAAAATGACAAAATTGTTTTTGTATCATGACAATCCAGGTTGAGGTATTTGGCCAAAGGAATAAAATTATTGCATTGTCATTGAGCAATTATTGGACAAGCAAGCAAATTAATTGAACGACTTAAAGTTGGTTAAAAGAAAATAATTCCATTTCACAAATACATAGATACAGATCAAGCCAATGAAAATGTGTGTATAAAGAATTTTCCTTTGAATTACTAAGAGATAATAAAATAATTTTTCTTTTGGAATTCCAGTGAGGAACAGCTGACGAGTATTGCTGAACGAACAATCATTGAAGCGGACACTAACAATGACCAAATGATATCCTTCGAGGAGTTCTGCCGGGCTCTTGAGAGGACCGATGTGGAACAAAAGATGTCCATTCGATTCCTCAATTGACCTCCAAACTCTTGAACCGCGTACATCAAGTACATTCTGACAATTGTACTAATAGTCATTGTCTATGGGCTCTACAAGAAAAAATGAACAATTTATGCGAAACTTGTACATATTTACTGAACTTATCGTGAAGGGTTAACTAGTTAGATACTTATCATGGGGGCAGCGTATTTATTTTCTTTTTTTTTATTAAGTTAAGATTCATGGTTGTTTTTTCTATTAAATTGATTAAAAGATAAACTGCACGATAAAAGGAATTAATAGATATCCAATTTTAAAAACTTTCATACTTGAAGAGTTAACATGTTCCGTGCCAAACAATGTACACGTGAATTGTTATTCAGGCAGTTTCATTTATTAACTAAATATTGTTATATTACACCATAAAATTATTAATTATTTTTTATTTAACAGTTGAACAAATAAGTTTTTTGCGTTGCATTGTGAATATTATTTGTTGTAATATATTTGTTAATATATTGCTTCTTGTACCAATAGCAGTATGTACACGCGACACGGAACGTGTTAACTGAAAAACAGTTGTGCTGAAATGTCATATTTTAAAAGTATCGCATTACCTTTCGATTATAAGCAAAGGCGGTTTAGGTTTTACAGTTAAGCTCCTGTGCACACCACGTTTTTTAAACGCGTTTTTATCCTACAGAGCGGTTTGTTGTCGTCTGTATCGATACAAACGCGTATTTGAATTTATACAGGTGTGCAAAGGTCTACAGCCTTCGTCTGACTTGCGAGCGTATCGCGTCTGTATCGCTACAAACGCGCGTCGACGCCGTGTTTAAAACCGTGGTGTGCACAGACCCTAACTTAACATTTGATTCACCATAGCAAATATAGACGTTACATTATATTGTTTAAGCACGCAGAAATATGCCTGACCGGTATAATGTAATATTTTATTTGTATATCACGGTTTTAATTTGTAGAATATAATTTATTTAAACATTGCAAACGGTCAATGCTATCTTGTGATACTTGTTAACGTTTAGTGTAGGGAAATTTTGAAATTAGGTATTATAGATAGGATGAAACAAAGCATCACTCAAGTTTCCAATTGAAGGAGCTCTTAGGCCATCTGTTTGTACTGACATGTCATAATTGAAATGTGTCTATAGATAAAATCAATGTAGTAGGTCTTTGTAGTCTAGTGTGCAGTATTAGAAAAATGTAGTTATACAACAATTGGTATTTGATACCTTTATAGCAAAAATAACATAATACATAGTAAGAATACTTAGTAATGGCGAAATTTATTTAAAATATAATAAAAACAGCTATAAATATTTAATTTATACAAACTTTAGTTTCAATCAGTGTCATACATAGCCCCACGTTTATAACTTTTAAAACTAGTAAATTGAAGCACGCTATCTAGGGAATATAGATAAATGATTAGTCAATGATCATAATGCCGTTCAAATAGGGTTTCTCTTTAAGGGAAAAATATAGAAGCAACTATAAAGATGTATGACTGATTGAATAACGCAATCATGATTTGATTGTGGTACCAGAGTGGACCAGAAGAATCGCGTTACCAAATACTAATCGGATATGGGCTGTCTAATTTATTTACATAATAATTATTGTATGGTGTTACAAATGGAAATAAATGTTTCACCAAACTATCGCTTTGTTTTTTTTGCCGTTCGTCTGCGCGCGTTCGGTACGTACCAAATTCTAAGCTTAGTGTCTCACACTTTTTTTGTGATGTAAAAAAAGTTTTAATGACATTTATTGTCTGTGAGACCGGACGTGCTGGTGCACTAAATATGCGTCGCCAGTAACAAAGATACAAATCCCAACCAAGTTTGAAGTAAATGTTTCTAAAGGATGTTAGAAATATTTATCGTAGTGCACAAGAATACATTGGCGGACGAAAATGTCTAAGGCATTCCCTACCAGTGAACAAAGCGTGGAGTAGTGTTGAGCTAGCTGCATTGGTTTATTCAAAATCTATTAGGTATATAAATACATATACAAAACACATGCAGTATAAATTTAGAGATTTAACATACATCGCCGTAAATCTATACATATAAATAAAATTGGAGTGCCTGTTTGTAATATTGAAATAACCGCTTTTTACGGTACCTACACACCTACACAAAAATAATACTTTTTTTTTAATTTTTGTCTCTCTGTTTGTTCCGGATAATCTCAGGAATGGCTGGACCGATTTTGACGGAACTTTCACTGATAGGTAGCTGGATGATATAAGGAGTAACTTAGGCTACTATTTTTAGACTAGCCTCGCCCTGCGGCGTCATCCGCGGTACGACAATAACCGCGGTGGGTAACGCGCAATGGGTAACATCGCGGTACTCAGCTAGTATAATATAAAATAAACAATTTACACATCCATATATTATTTCGATTGAATATCCATTTTGAACAAAGTTATTTACTGCTATTACTGTTGGTAGGACGTAGGACGTCTTGTGAGTCCGCACGGGTAAGTACCACCACCCTGTCTATTTCTGCTGTGAAGCAGCAATGCGTTCCGGTATGAAGGGCGGGACAGCCGTTGTACTTTAAAGGGTGTCTCAAACATACATTTTAGTCTTGCATTGAAATTGTAGGACACTGATGATCAGTTATCGTGCTGGGAGATGGTTGATACATATAGTGTTAAATGAAAAAAGTTTTTTTTACATTACAACATAATAATATCTTTTGTCAAAGATGTTTCAAGCGCGATAGAGGACCACGCTAATCGCGACTAGGTGGATTAGCAAAGTTAAGCAATCAAATGCAGTCATTAAAGAGCTAAATAAATGCCGCGTATTTTGAAAAAAAAACACAAATTTCATAAACATTTTATTCCATATTATAATTTACAATAATTTGTAGAAAATATAACTTAAAAGTATTATTAATTAATGAAATTTAATTTTTCCATACACACAAAATCTACATAACAGCACTCCCTATGTGTTGAAATTAGAACTCTTACATACAAACGTCTTCTAGCTATTATTAGTTTTACATATTGAATACAATCAGGAATAAACATTACAAAGCTATGGGAAATCGTTTTTAATATCTACATATATTGATGGACTCCAATTTTATTGTATGTTTCAATCTCAGCACAAAAAAATACTTTCTGAGTCACCGCAAGCTTATTATCATCCAGTACTAGGAATCCCATTAACAGCATCTCAAGTGGCCAGAGGCCAAACATTCAGCATACCAGTACCAACATCCAGGTGTCCTAAGTCACAGGAGGTTCAATTGTGACCTCAAAAACATTCGTTAAACGGTAGAGCTCTTTATCTAAAGTATACATAAGAATACTTCAGGAGCGAATGGTTAATGAAAGTGATCCCTATACCCTCAAAACCGACAAAAGCAAAAGTTTAACAGGTAAGCAACGAATTCCTCTTAGACACCTGTGTAAAAACTATTTCATTATATGAGTGAATTACAACTAAGATCTATACGTAAACAAATTTAATTGGATTTAAGTAACACTCGAACTTTCTTATGTCCCGCGATCACATCTGTGCACGAAGCATTCAATCCGATATACTATCTAACGAAATAATAAAGGTCCGTTTGAAAAGCCATTTCGTTAAATCTACAGTGTTTGTCACGAATCACAGTTGACTACGGAAAGGTTTGACTTAGACGAAGGCAGTCTCTTGAATACGAACTTCGAGAATGTCAGAATATTATTGCCTAGTTTAAACACTCGAAAGTCCAAGTCTTCTTCAAGGTTGAAATATTAGGCTTTTATATAAAAAGTCGAAGATCTTAGAGGTGTTCTGGCACGCCAAAATCTCTTGCGATGACCTCGCAGCTCGTATTCAAGAAATCACTTGTCAACTGTCATCTTTGTCGTCTGTCACTTGTCATCAGCCTAAGTTCGGTGTTGTCAACTTTGTAACGTTTGATCAATATAGGGAAAAGTTTTAGTTTCATAGGAAAAATTAAGCAGTCGAAGAGACGGCCAACTTTTTCAGATGTTCCATGAAAACTTGCAGCGAGACGTCGTCGGTCAGCACGGGAGCGCCACCGTCCTGTTTATGGGAAAATACGCTTCAATTCTCTTGAAATTTTAAGTAAAATTTACCAACACCAGTATAATATGCACCCTCAATGCAGTCATTTTAACAATCTATACACTATAATAGTTTATCACAGCATCACAAACTTTAACGTAAAATTTATAATGTCATTCAACCAAAAATATAGCATTTGCCCGTATGAATTAACAAAAAAATCATTTATTTATTTACCCACATACAAACGTAACAATGTCAAGTACGTATCTAATGAATTTTTATTACGATAAATGTGAAGTCAACCACATTTAATAATTTGCCATTGAAGTTTACCAAAAGCTTTTTAAATGAAAATATATTTAAAAATGATTCATCGTGTTTCATGCAGGAAACAAAAAAAAACATGCATTGTGTTACAAAAATTAGTTACAAAAGAAAGAAAAAAAGCAATCAAAAGACCGAAGCAAGCTGGCATTCTTTTGAAAAACAATCTCGTACTCATTTATATTTCTTTAATTAAATAACAGTCCTTATTGTTTTTAATTCGTTTTGTCCGTGTGTCATAACGATTTTATTTAGAGACTCGGACACGTTTCAACTTCATTCAGTAAAGAGGATAGATCAATAAGCGGTTTAAAATGCTGATATCTCATTACGACGTAAGCCCACTGAGTTTTTCGCCAGATCAGATCTTCTCAGTGGATCGCTTTTCCGATCCGGTGGTAGATTCTGTGAAGCACGGCTCTTGCTAGGGCCAGTGTTAGCAATACCTCCGGTTTGAGCCCCGAGAACTCATCTACGCGCTAGGGTAACGCTGATATAGCCTTTCAAGGCTATCAGCATAAGTAGAAAAAAAATAATTACGTCGTATTTCAACAAAAGAATGTCAGCCCTTATTATTAAATTAGTAAAAATTAAGGACACCCAACACCCAGATTGTAAATATAAAAGGTATATACCGCAGATGGTATCGGCATCGCCTGGATATCGCCAAACAAAGATGAAACAAAAAAAAAACAATAATTTTCACACCGTGCTTGCTCTACACGACAACTCTATACATGCTCGGTTAAGTAGTTAAACTTTCTTTTTTGTTTTCGGAAGGCACACACTTCATGCTTCTTCCGTAACAATATTTAAAAAATCATAAATTAAAAGTTTAATTAATATAAAAAATAATGAACATTTTAATAAGGTACAAGTATCAAGATATTTTGTTTTACTCACCCCGCCGTATGCGTACATGTTGTTATGGGTCTGCGATGGATTCACCTTGGACAGGAGGAAACGAGCCTGAGAAAAAAGAAAATATATTTCACACGCGGCACAAGTGAAGCCTTCCGAAATCTTCTATCTCGTTCTCTCGCAGCCTAAATCCTGTGGATGTTTATAGTTTATCGCTTATAGAGCATTGCCTCCGTTTCGTCTAGTTCCATCATCAGAACAATGTTATAGAAGTTTTCACTTCAAAATGTATATTGTGTAGTAGATATTATCTAACCTATTTCTACCTTAAAGCATTTTTGGGATCCAGTTTACAGGTTAGAACAGTGTTTATTACATTGCAATTAAGATTTCGATCAGACGTATCGAACTAACTACGGCATGGACACACCCAGTCATCGTTCTCGTCGAACCAACCCGTCGATTGCGACGAAGGACGAGTAAATTAACCCACAGACACAGCCTACTGAGTTTCTCGCTGGACCTTCTCAGTGGGTCGCGTTTCCGATCCGGTGGTAGATTCTGCGAAGCACTGCTCTTGCTAGAGTTAGTCAGGTTTGAGCCTAGTAAGCTCTGCTCCTAGTTCGATGAATCTAGAATAACCCCTCGAGGTTATAAGAATAGGTAGAAAAAACAACACACGTGGAAGATCCGGCGAGAAACTCAGTGGGCTAGCGCTAAAATTACATAAGTGCTGCCACACTCACAACTCTAATTGAAAAATACGATCCACTGTGTTCGTCTTGAATTGTGATCGAAACAATGAAACAACGAGTCGACGGCGATAAGCCTGTACAATGCTGTGCCGCGCGTTGCTGACAATTGTTGTTGTAACATGTACGTTAAACAAAACGAGCGGTCAGGGAAACACGCGTTTGTTACAAATAAAGGGTATAATAAATATGTAATAAAAAAAATAATACACTAAACACTAGTCGTAACGTGTAACGTGCGAACGTCAAATTGCGCGATATTGATCGAAAAACGTTTCTAAGATTTAATCCCGTATTATTTTTATTAGAAAATTACATTGAACACGAGATTAAACGGATTTTGAACATATCAAAAAAACGCACGAGATACTAATTTAAAAACGTCGATAAATTTTCGAAATATCAATTTGAATGTCTCATTATTGAGTTACATAATTGCGCAACATAAAAAAAAGTTAATTCATAATGTTATATGAATATTCATTCGAATATTTTAGTGATTTTTTTTACGACAGGACAATGAAATTTCAGATCTTCTATGTCTATTATTATTGAGCGGTTTACAAAAGGGGGATTTGAGTGAGAATATTGTGAAAAAACTTCAAAAGTACAACGTAAACATTGACGATGTGGCGAATTTGTGAGTTTTATTGTATTTTTTTTTGTTTTTTTTGGTTTTTCCAATACAAAATGTACATTTATTCCAGCATTCGTTACATCTTTTATATTGCAGAAATATAGCAAGTGCATGTAAAAATCTTTCGATTATAAACACTCCTGTTGAAATCTACGAAGCGAGGAATGATGAAAAAAAATTCACTTACAATAACACAAAATCATTAGGTAATGTAATTTTAGTTGATTTTCTAAATGACAATAACTAGTAAAATTTCTTTATAATGTTACATATTCTCGTTTGCGATATAATAAGTAATATATAAAAAACTCTATGCGTTTTTTAGAGATAAAACCTAATTGATAACTGAAACATAACGTGAAAATATTCAAGCATCTGTTTACATATGATATTTATAATAGCACGCCAAAACACTGTAGATACCGCTTAGCTGTGTGGCAACATAGAATAAAGTTAATCAAAAAAAGTTGTTAACGGCGAAATCGTCTTTTTTTTATTGCTTAGATGGATGGACGAGTTCACAGCCCACCTGATGTTAAGTTGTTACTGGAGCCCATAGACATCTACAACGTAAATGCGCCACCCACCTTGTAAAACCGTCTCTAGATATTAGTACATATGTATTTAAACAATATTTTGAAAATAAACTTTTCAGAAACAAATAACGATGAAAGAGAAGAGATAATTAAACTTGAAAAACAAAACATTAATGATTACATTTCTGAAATGCTAAAACTCATACCAAACTCTAAAAATGAAACTATCGAAGATTCTCGATTTATATATAAAGACAAAACGAAAATAACGCCAGCTGTTGTTCACATGTCAACAGATTATACAGATATAATAAAAGATAAGTTAGATGACACACGTAAAAACAATCAAATTCCTAATTTGGAAAGTTTAATCAAATTATGGAAAACTTACGCTTCAGATAACGCTAATATTTTAGAGAAACAAAGAAACTTAATTTCCCATGTACTGACAACATCAAAACCTAAACAAAAAGAGAATTATTTAAAAACCGATTTAGAGGGAAATGATGTTGGTATTAACAAGATAATTGATAGTTTTTTAAAAACAAAAAACATTCAAATTTTTAATGACTCAGAAAAACTAGGTATGGGTGATATAGCCAAGCAAATTAGTGCGATTATTGCTAACGATCCCAGATCTCGAAGCGTTAATTTGAATGAATTTAAAAGGGACAGTACTAAACAAAATGCGAAAACGGATAAAGCTATATATAACAATAACGCGCAATACAATGGACAACCTACACGAGATATGAACGATATGGGCGTATCAAACAGAGATGTCGAACTAAACGCTTTAGAACAAAAAAGAACTGAACTAAAGAATAATGCACTCAATTATATAAACAATATGTTTCGTTCGGATGAAACTACAAAAGTCGATACGGTAACGAAAACCAATGATAATCTTCACGACACAAAAGAGAGTAAAACAGAAAACATTTCACAACCAACAATATTCCAAGCTCCCATTAATAACTTGAAAATACAAGCAATTAATGACATGTATTCGAAACTAGGGCACATTTACAATTTAGATCACACGACTTCTGCTCCTGAAGACGCATTAAAAGTTATAGCGGATAAAATAAGAAAATTAATATTGGATGATTTGAAAAGGGACATTGTAACTATGACTCCAATAATGTCTACAACAATAACAACGACGGTAACAACAGGTAAAGAGCCAATAGATTAGCCAATAGATTAGATAGTATTTTTCATTTGTAAAGGGCTTAGAGGGATAATACATAATACTTTGATCTCATATCTCAAACTGCAACCTTTGGAATTAATTATTGAAATCGTCGTCTTAATGTTCCTCTGCCATTTTTGATCGAAAACAACTATAGATTAGAGCACAATACACTAAAGCTATATCTATAATTTCAGAAAAAAGTACAACAGCAATCGAAAAACAATCCGAAACTCTAATCGACGTTACCGACGTACTGAAAAAGTTCATGAAACTATTCCAACAGCTACAAAATAAAGAAGAAAAAATCATAACAGAACTGGAAACTAAGCAACGTAATGAAAACAAATATTCAGTTAAAACAGATTTGGTTCGAACACCTCCGACGCCATACAAACCCCACCCAGTATTAAGATATCCACCATTATCCAATAACATACACCAATACCAAGATATTCCTTACGAAAACTACCACATTAACAAACATACAAACAATAATATTTTCATGACAAAAACCAGATCAGCTCCGATTACTATTCAAACAAACTCGAACGAAATAAAACCTTTAGGCGTACATTTACCGAAAACAAATTCACTGATTCACCAGAATATAATTGTCACAACGAGAAATCCATTTTTCTCGCTCAAAGTTTACAGAGATGACTATTCAAATAACGGCCCGGATAGAACGCATAGAGCATCAAAGGAAGCGACTAAGATTGATACTGATACGGATTTTGAAAGATATCGGACTAAGAACAGATTTTACGAGGAGAAAAGGGGGTACGTGAAATACGAACCGGCTTATAACGAAAGAGATTTTAATGGAAATTACGAAGAAAAATCTCGTAGCAGACTAAGAGACTATCGAACGCAAAACACTGATTATGAGAGACTCAGAAATGATAACGTTAGGGGTTACCATGAAAAATTGGAGAGAACAGATAACATAGGCAGAGAGTCTTCAGACTATGACAACGGTTGTTGCAAAGCGAAAATCTCTTCAAGACAACAAGTACCGTTGAGTGACGCAAAGAAACATCAAGATGATGCACGTTTTAGAAATTTTCTTAGAACGCAGCAAAAGGTTAACGATATGCTGGAAAAGATTTTGGCGAGCAGAACTAAAGACGAAAAAGCGAAAAGCGTCGAAACTACGTGACACTACCAGCAGTTTCTTATTATATTGTAGCTTTTTTTTTATTAAACTTTAGTTAGGTTCCATTTTTAAACGACAATTATAAGCATTAAAAAATAAATAAAAGTTCCATGCAAGTTTTTTTTTTTTTTTTTTACTAAAATTATTTCAAAGGCGACTTTGCGCCTTTATTTTTTGAATAGTTACGTCGTATGCGACATTGATAATTTGAACAAACCCACTCAAACCCGATCACATACAAATCAGATGGTCTATAGTTATATGTAAGAAACAAATAATAAATATTTGATATATGAGTTTTAAAAAGGGATGAAATTCTGAAACTATTTGATTGTGCTTTGATATTTCGAGATAAGATATATCGGGTTATAACCCGTATTATGTGTAATGTATTATATTACAAAACAAGATACAAAAATAACATATAATAAAAAGAAGAGTCAAACTACTATTTAAAATTTATAAGCAAATTTCAGAGAATGTGTAAATCAATGGGCACGTATTTGTGTTATATTTAAGATAATCTAGTTTTAATTCAATTCGTCGACGTATTTAAAAACTCTGTTCACAATCTTACATCAGATTGTGTTGCAAAAATAAAAATGTTTGTAATTCGTTCCCTATTTTTGGTGTGCTCTCATTTCGTATTTTTACGATATTTGTTGCGTAGACGAGTGAATAAGCTCATCTGGTGAAATGCTATTACTAAAGTCCACAGACATCACAACGGAATGTCACCACCCATCCCGAGACACGAGGCTGCTCCACCCTTAAAACCGGAATGTGTGTATATTAAACATGGCATGGCACGAAATGAGATGATATGGAATGAAATATAATCTCACAAATAGTGGTAATTTACTGAAACTTTTTCAGTGGACTTTGTTTATTTTCCCACATTTGTGCACTTTCACATACACTAGGCAGTTAATAAACCACCGTTATTACACATTTAAACCTGAAGTAACACTAAATAGACAAAATAAAACAAATCAAACAACTTCACTCCTCGCGTTCCCGCTAAAAAGTACGCCCCAGGATCGTTTTTTTATTTATTTTTTATTGCATATATGGGTGGACGAGCTCACAACCCACCTGGTGTTAAGTGGTTACTGGGGTTACTGGGGGACATGTACAACGTAAATGCCCCATCCACTTTGAGATATAAGTTCTAAAGTCTCAAATATAGTTACAACGGCTACCCCACCCTTCAAACCGCAACGCATTACTGCTTCACGGCAGAAATAGGCAGGGTGGTGGTACCTACCCGCGCGGACTCCCAAGAGGTCCTACCACCAGTAAATTTTGATTATACAACTCGGCGTGTACTAACCTGCGAGCCGCCGTGCTCCGTGTCGATGTACCGGGGCACCGGGAACCTGCTCTGCAGGATCTCCTGCGCGTCGTCCACGGGCGCCCGCAGCAGCTGCGCGAAGCTCTCGTACTCCGGCATGTCTTGGTAGCGCAGGGCCCGCCATTGTGCTATCGTCTATTGTAACACATCTGTGTTTAGGTAACACTTACACCGGCGCCACACGTTGGCCCCAACATAGACCCAACGCCACTCGTCCAACGTGTGGACCCAGAAAATAGTATTGGCCCCAACGTTGGAGCGAACGCTGGTGGTTGGCCGTCGAGTGTCAGTTATATCATCATTATCAATTCGTTGTCTTCCAAAACTGTATATTTTATTTTATATTCACCCACAGCAAGACAACTGTTAAAGCTAATAATTTCTGATAATACAGTATAAAAAATTAAAGATGAGTTGACCGTATGGTTATGGGATAGCGAGGGTTCATCTGCCTTTGTTTTACATTGCGTGTTAACAATACATATATTTATGGTACATTAGTCGCGAATCGCATCTAGATATACTAGATGCGTCAGATAGTTCTCGGCAATTCACTATTTAGTTGTAATTGTGGGAAGCTTAAACGACGATTTGAAAGATCTTCCACCGAGCGCGTGATGTTGCTCGGTAGACCGACAGTCCCATCTTTGTTGTTCGGAACTTGCATATATGCAAGCTTATCTTGAAAATGTCTTGTATCAAATCAAATATCTTGTATTGTACGATGACTACCCGCCACATCATCTAAGAAACCTACACTTAATCTAATCTAAGACAACTAAAAGACTAAAACATACATTAACAAACAAAAGAAGGCAAAGTTAAGCAATCCAGGCGCTTAGTAACAGAAATGGACATAATTACTTCAGTGCGCCGCGTAGGGCACCGGTGACCTACGCGGCTGTTAACGTGTTAAAGCTGTATAGAAAATTACCTCGCCGTGATATATCAATATTTGGAAGAAGGTGTCCATCAGGAGTATGCGGTCCGCTTGTATGGAGGACGTGTCCAAGAGTACCGGCTCCGGGGGACCTCCGAAGCTGTACGAGTACAAGATCGGCTGGATCATGATCAGAGACTGGGTCAGATCTTCACGCATCAACATGTGCCTGAAATCAAATGATACAAATAAAAACAAAATGTACTTACTGTATGTAATATAGTGATGTAAAAGTTGATATGCAATAGCTTTTGTAGTTCGACTTCTGTTGATCGCGATAATAGAACGCAGCATAATATGGATAACTGGATGATGTTGCGCGAGCCAACGTTACATATAATAAGTTATTTCATTGTAATTATTTTCCATGTAATAAACAACGAAAAGTTAGTAATACAATTGCGTCACAGAAGTTCAACTTCTTACATCGCACGCTAGTTAAAATAGTTATTGTTTCATTATATTAAAACAATAACCCATTCTCACATTATTTAAAAGTACCATATAGGTGCACTGAATCAGACAAATACGGCGATTCGTTTTTAATTTCGTATTCAAGAAATACGTAACGAAAAATACGATTGAGTTAGTAAATGTAGCCATAATAAAAAAATGAACCTATAGAATGTGGTCTCGTCCGGTGAGTTGTTGAAGACCTGAAGGAATTGCGAGCGTCGGAGATGGTACATGAACTGCGGGTACAGACTGAAGTTCTCCGACAGGCGGAAGCTGTTCGGATCGTCTTTGCCGTATTCACCGAACTTCTGGCACTGTTGAATTAACATAAAATTATTGACAACAAAAAATTTAAACTACACCAATGGCGGTCAAGGGTATATTTCTTGAGGAAATGTGATAGTGCTTTGCCACATTAGTCCAACGAGTTTGGGACCTGGATCGTACCTAACTCTATTTGCGACTCGAGTCGATGTGTTAATAACATAGAAAGATTGCTTTTGTGGGTATTATCCATTCAGGTCCAATTAGACCATGTGTCTGGATCCCAAAATATTAGTAAGGTTGATGTGGCATACCAATCGTATGAGCATCCGGTCGAGCCAGCGCAGCACGTCAGGCCCATCCTCGATCTCGGCGCGGTAGACCACGAGCCGCGCCATCACCACGGCGGCCGCCTCCTGGTCGAAGCCGGCCGCTATGTGATGGAGACTCACCGCTGCGTCGCCCCAGCTGTATTTTACAAAACATATATTTAACTAAAGTTTTTCATTTGATAATAATGACACGACTAAGAACGGAAGCTTTTGACCCTTTTTTTACCTAGTTATACTTAGAGCCTTGAGAGGCTATTTCAACTTCTCCTTGACGTGTAGGTGAGCTCACGGGGCTCAAACCTCACGTCGTTGCTAGCACTGGCCCTAGTAAGAGCCGTGCTTCGCAGAATCTACCACCGGATCGGAAACGCGACCCACTGAGAAGATCCGGCGAGAAACTCAGCGGGCTGTGTCTGTGGGTTAATTTACTCGCCGAGCCCTTCGTCGCAAGCGACGGGTTGGACCAGGACGGTGACCGGCTTTTGACCCAGTAAACAGATTCCACTATTATCATTCGGAACTTATCTATATTTCGGAAACGGTTATTAGTTTGGTAGCAAAACGAAACGCGGTATGATTCCCGAGAGGTGACAACACGATCGCGACGACGTTGCAACTCTGCTAACTTTGTGCTACGACAGAGCCTAGCCGATGGAGGCGCGTAGACGCCATTGCACACTTACCAACCAGCCTTCTTCAAGAGCGATGCCTCCGTCCTAAGAACTGTCATTCGTTTTCGTTTGCTAACCTCAAGGGAAGCTTTCTAAATTTTTCTAAGACAACAAACGTGTTTGGTGTACTCAATATTTCTCTTAACACGATCTCCCTACTCGCCCCTATGATTTCTGACGATGGTGTTAATAATGCGGTTTCTCCGACATATATTTATGTAAAATATCTTGAAATTTTTCATAACCATGATTTCAACTGGATATCTAACGCTAAAATCTATCATAGTGATATTACTATTGAAGGAACTACTATTGATAAGAATTACTGGTGGTAGGACCACTTGTGAGTCTGCGCGGGTAGGTACCACCACCCTACCTATTTCTGCCGTGAAGCAGTAATGCGTTTCGGTTTGAAGGGTGGGGCAGCCGTTGTAACTATACCTGAGACCTTAGAACTTATATCTCAAGGTGGGTGGCGCATTTACGTTGTAGATGTCTATGGGCTCCAGTACCCACTTAACACCAAGTGGGCTGTGAGCTCGTCCATCCATCTAAGCAATAAAAAACAATAAAAAAAGTATGTGTATTAATGTAATACCGATGGCAATACTGACTTTCTAGCCACTGTTGTGACTCGGACGCGTCTCTGTCCGCTCGAGTGCTGGTACTGCGTGATGAACTGTACGCAGCCGCGACCACCTTGGGGTACCGTCGAAGCTTGGTTTGCAACCTATAATAAACAATTAATACATCTTAACATGTCGATTTGAAGTCGTCGTGGCCTAAAAGATAAGACGTCCGGTGCATTTGTATCTAGCGATGCAACGGTGTTCGAACCCCGCTGGCAGGTAGCAATCTTTCTAATGAAATACCTACTTAACAAATGTTCACGAATGACTTCCACAGTGAAGGAATAACAACGTCTCATAAAAATCAAACCCGCAAAATTATAATTTACGTAATTACTGGTGGTAGAACCTCTTGTGAGTCCACGCGAGTAAGTACCACCACCCTGCCTGAAGCAGTAATGCGTTTCGGTTTGAAGGGTGGGGCAGCCGTTGTACTATACTGATGAGACCTTAGAACTCATATCTCAAGGCAGGAGGCGGCATTTATGTTGTAGATGTCTGTGGGTTCCGGTAACAACTTAACAATAGGTGGGTCGTGACCTCGTCCACCCAACTATGCAATAAATAAAAATGAAATAAAAAATGTAGAGAGTCGGTGTGTTATGTTGTCATGTGATCTTGTTTATGATAATAGCAAATATAAATTATTTCTAAATAATAGTGTGTGTAAAAAAATCATAATCATCTAATAATAAAATATAATGTATTTATTAACTGATGGTGAAGCAAATTTTCCTTCATAGCATTATGTCAGCAATAATACTTATATGAGATAACCGAGACTTATATATCATGTCGTCAACTAAAGATGCTAAAAACTATTTTGAAGCATTTCATGTTCATCATTGTTTCATTTATTATAGAATATTAAAAATGACTAACATATAATAGATGTGATTAGTGATGGCAATCTTTATATATAAAAATGAATTCCTGTTCGTTAGTCTCGCTAAAACTCGAGAATGGCTGGACCAATTTGGCTAATTTTGGTCTTGAATTATTTCTGGAAGTCCAGAGAAGGTTTAAAAGGTAGATAAATGTGAAAATGCTCGGAATTAAATAAAAATAACAATTTTGTTTTCCCTTTGAAAACAAAATTCGTGTCGCGTCGGACGGATTCCTTTTGTTTATTTTAAGTTTATTTTATACAAAAGTTTAGGTGTTTTATTTATCGATTGAGGCACTACGAAGTCTGCCGGGTCAGCTAGTCAATAATAAAGTTTACCTCAAAGAATATGGACATGGTAGTACTGGGGGTGAAAGTACATAGCTTCCATTGACACGTGTTGCCCATTCCGACCTCCTGATCAGATACGCACGGTCCCTTCACATTCAGAGACACGCAGGAACCAATCGCACCAGATACTAGAAACAAAATTCTTATCTTGTTACTGACATTTTGGCGGGAACGCGAGGAGTGAAGTTGTGCGATTTGTTTTATTTTGTCTATTTAGTGTTTCTTCAGGTTTAAATGTGTAACGGCGGTTTAACAATTGTGGGAAAATGAAACAAAGCCGCTGGGCGTAACTTCCCGGGATCCTTCAAAAAGTCCACTGAAAAAATCTTAGTCAATGACCACAATTTCATCTCATCTTATTTCATATCAATCATATTCATTTCACTCCTTATTATCATTTTTTCATAAAAATAAGAATATAAATTAAAATGCGACATGACCAGTTTTAGTCTCATAAAGGTCTTAGTTACCAGGTCATAAAATCCCTTAAAAAATATATCTTCTTACTGTAACAAACCACACTTATATATCGACGAGTGAAAGGTTATTTGGTTTAAGCGACATTTTTGCAATTTTACTGGAGAACCATTTAAATTTTTTAAAAAATATCATGATAAAAAATATTCTTCATCTATTTGAATGTAAACATAATTGAAGTTCAATTAAAAACATCGAATTCTTAATACTGATACCAAATAAAACGGACCTTTTTATATTACAAAGAATGTGGCTTATTAACTGAAATGTTGCTTAAACCAAATAGTCTTTCCTTCTTGATATCCAAGCTTAAATAAGAGTTAAAGTCGGTCACATAAATATGGTAGCCCTTGTTTTAGTTTTTATATAACCTTTTATATTCGTACCTGTAAAATTTGGCACACAAAAAATTTCAAAAGGGATAAAATTTGCTTTATTACTTACTTTTCAGTTCACGGCTACATTTGACTTCTAAAGTACCGTTGAATGCCATCTTATAATCTCCTTTTGTGTCTTTAGCGAACACTCTTTGGAACGTCTGTTTGAACAGAGATGAATTGAACGAGTCTCCCATCACCATGTGACCTCTGAAAAGAAATTATTTGCATTATGAACTGTTTTAATTCACCACGACTACACTACATTATGAACATTATTATTTGGTTCCTATCATGATTTTCACATTTCATAAGTTCTGTATATCTATAATTTACTACATTTGTTTATCATCTGCTGTTGAGCAGTTAGCAAAGTGAAAAAGATTTCGTAGAGCCAGTACTTCAGCCAAATAGTGCTTTATAATCAGAAACAGGTAGGCACCACCACCTTGTCTATGGCTGGGTATGTGTACGGGCAGTCATGCATTTCAGATTGAATGATGGGACAGCAATTATACTATGGAATTGTGACTCTGACCCCATGTGTCCATTTTGCTAACCGCTTAACACAAGATAGACGGTGAGCTCTTTCACATCCGTACAATAAAAAAAAGAATGCAAGAATGGTTCTTAATAAAAATATGTTAGATGGCGGCACCAAACTGTGTTAAATACTATGGATCCGTTAAAAGGTTGTAATAACAGTAGCTAGAGGTGGCTGAGTGTGCACTATCTGATAACCCAGAACTACTACTATAAATTTAAATTACAAAGCCTATGACTATAATCTAAATAAACCATTGCTGATACAGGTTCAAAATTTGGTAGCTAAAAATAATCAATATATATTTTACCCAGTAGAATTACAGCACTGTTTCATTTCCATCAGGCCAGTCTGATCCAAAGCACATGAGTAAATATCTATGGAATGACCATTTGTTGCTGATCTTAGAGACAAAGCTTCATAATGTTTAATAGCCTTTTTCATATATTTAGCATTATCCTTATGAATGTCATGATGGGATCGGATGGGCTGTTTCAACTCATCATTCACAACCTGACCTGGTCCCTGAGAACATGGTCCACCTAGGAACATCATGATTCTTGCGCCGGTGTTGGGATATGTAACTTCCAGTAATCCAACAGCCAATGAAAGTGCTACTCCGCTACTACGTAAGGGTCTCTTTCCAACACCTAAGGGCCAAGGATCCCTCCCAAGTTCACCGAGCAGGTCAGTTAATGACATATCACATTGTTTGACTGGCTGCAAGAATCTGTGAGCTGGAGGCTGTGGAACAGGAGCACCAGGACGCTGCTGCTGAGGATTTGGTGCATTCACACGGCCAATAGCTAGTTGCTCTTGAATTTGCTTTGCTGACAAATCTTTTGTTCCTTTGAAAACATAGCATTTTGATATGCCTTCTGTACCTGAAAGGATAATGATTTTTTTGTCATTAATTAAATACATAAATGGCATTAAAAATATGTGACAAAATTTATTTTTAAAAATAATTAGCCTGAATACCAAAAAACTTCAAAATCAATTGTCATTATATTACATTAGTATGATTATCTTTTAAATGCCTTGCTTAATTTTCAGTGGTCACTATTACTCATGGACATTGGCAATAGTGCAGATGTCTACATTCACACCTTTTTTGACAAAGCTCATGTCATCATACTAAAATTTTGATCATCATTCAAAACATAACATATTTAAAAAAATACTTGTGACACTAACTTGACTGAAGCATGACTTTAAACAAATATATTAAACTTTAAATTGAACACTACTCTAACTCAAAATTTTGAAATTTTCATTTTTCACACAAATCGCTTCTCTATTTTAAAAGTATTGATGTTATTGATGGGGTTCTACGGAAGATTAAATCAGCTAGTTACACAAGAAAAAAACATAATATATCTGCAATTATAAAGATTTTATCAACTTTTTTCATTTAAATGCTCCTCCTGTAAAGCTACAAATTTGGAGTTAGCGTAGTGTTCATTGGAGGAAAGAAACTTTATTTAATAATATTTATTTAATGGTTAATCATGTTAATTTGATACTTCTCTCAGTCTGCAGGAAGCTTTTGTTCTAATTTTTTCTGTGACTACATATTATATTTTAGATAGAGATATAAACAAAGAAAATAACATCTTAAGCATATTGCTTACCTAATTCATGAATCTGTACCATTTTACCAAATGTTATTAGTCCAACGAGTGCATTTTGAGGCATTAAACTAAGTGAAGTCTGCAAGGAATCTTTGAGTGCCCCAAGTTCTTCCTCATCTAAACAAGTATCAACAACAAGCAGGTAGATTGGGGGCATAGCCTGTGCTCGCGTTATTGTGTACTCTATGGTGGAAAAGTTAGGAATCAGTTCTGCAGGTTGATGCTGTTCTGATATAGCAGCATATTGAGGTGGAAACTGAAATTAAAATATATTGATTACTCTATAAGTACTTTAAAAGAAAAAAACATTAGACTAATTGAGTTAGTGGCGAATTTCTTCAAGTACTCACTGGGTTTCGTTGGAAGCAAAAGTTGCAGACCCATAATTTAGCTCTGTAATCCACCTGGCACATTGGGTTCAATATAGCTCTGCATGTATTTCGTGTACAGAGTACAGGCTCGTACTGTATCGGTGGTAGGTCGGGGCGCTCCTTAAGCGGTTGGTACAAGCAAGCCAAAGGCACAACAAGCCTCGTAGCCTCAATTCTACTTGATGGCCATACGTTCCAAGTGAACCGTATGCCATCGCGGTCTTCATTCTGCTGGATGAACTCCTCGTATGTGGCCATATCGCCGATCTATACGAAAAAGATACATTACAAAAACATCATAAATGCACACAGACTCTGGTAACTTTAGAAGCACTATTAACCAAATGTACGTACCAAAAAGTCATGCGGCGAACCAGTTATAAACACATGAGCAAATTTCTTAAATCACAATATGTCTTCATTCAAAAATCCCATAAATTTCTCAATTTTTTAGAAACCAAGCAGACTGGAGAGGCTGGCTGATTTGGCAGTTGTCAACACCATAGACAAATCAGCTGTCATACTGGCCACGTCACATTTTTACACGCCATCCATCACAACATATAAAAATAATTTAAAATTTTACTATCAAACGAACCACAAATTAATAAATCTTTAAATATATAAATAACATTTTTAAATAAAAATACTTTTAAGGGAGAAAAAAAATAAAAATTTTTGGTTTTCTTTATGGTTCTCTGACGTTCCTTTCCACATTCCAAATTCGAATTAAAATTAATTTTAGATATAAAACACAATTTATTATATTCAGTCTTCAATATACAAATAAATATTATGTTAAAATTTATTTAATTAAAGAAACTTTCTTACTTCTTGTTGAAAAAAAAATTACAGTAAATATTTAATATAATTAAAATCTTGTCAACACTGTTCCCGTTAAAAGAACGAAACGTGGTTGAATGAATTATTTTTTTTATTTTAGGACATCGTAAAATAAATTTTCAATGGACGATATTATTTTCAAACAATACTTTTTATAATTCAAAATAATAATCATTTGGATTTTATTTGTGGACACAAAATTAATGACATGTCATTGCTTTGTTTCAAAAGCAGGAAGTTTACGCCAAAAAGTGCGACTGCGCACTGGCCAAATTAGTAGTGTGAAAGAAAATGGCGATCAGCGAAAGGCGTCCGGAGTTAACGTGATGAAAAACATTGTTAAAAGCTCAATTACATAGTGTTATAGTTATTAATTGTGTCAGATGTAGATTAATTAAGTGTTAATGAATAGTGATTGTGTATAAAAATGGCTGCGAATATGTACAGAGTCGGCGGTGAGTAGCAATAATTGGTTATTTTTGTTGTAGCTTCGCCGGTTCACCGCCAGCCGACTAGCGGTGCTTTGCTTTGATTGTCGTACTTTCATTAATTGCTTATATTAATTAATCCAAACATATTAAACACCCAAAAAATGCCGGTTTTTATGTATCCGTGGAGGTTATCGTGTTTATAACCGTTTGATAAAGTTTGCGGAAAAGTTATATTTTACCAAAATTCGTCAAATCAAATAGGACATTAGCATTTACGTCTAGGTATCATTGTATCGGCTCGTGTATCTGCGTGCGGGCGGTTAGGCATGAAGCGTCTTTAGTTACCTAACTGAGATGATAGTTTTTTAGAATAGTTTGATGATTTTGACGTGAGATTTTAGGTTATATTCGATGTTGTCAAAACATTTTGATACGAGAGCTGGTTGTTTTTGGGTTATTTGGTATATCTTGGAAGAGTTTAGGGATGATAAGAAAGTAAACAGTAAAAGTGTGGCGTCGCTAGTCATTATAAATTATTGGTTTGTTTGTGTATGGACGGTGGTAGTCGAGGATGTCGGTTGCTGTAGGATATTGATGCCGCGAGTCGCGAGAACAACACGAGCGCCTCATGTACCGCACTCGGCGTCCGTCGCGTCGAATGTTAATTAGCCCTTCCTTTTGTATCACTTCCTATCATGTAATGTAATGCTTCTGTTAAGGTTATGTCTTTGTTTCAAAATTAGCTAATTCTTAGTAAAATAATTTTGTTAGAACCGAGATGGAATGTATTTTATTTAATAATTTCATTAAATGGGTAAATAAATATTACTCTGTGATCAACTATAAATTAGGGATTATTAAAGTTTTTAATTTTAAAATTAAATCTTGACCCGTAGTTTTACACTAACCTTAGGTCAATATAGTAAATCTTAAAATGAAATATTTTTTTCCCTCCAAAACATAAAATTAACAATTTCATTCTAATTACCTATACAACAATTATAAAATATGTTCTAAAGCCAATAAAATTTTACTTTGCTATTAAATCAAGTTAAATTGTCAGTTCAATGAATTAATGTTAATCTTTTGTTAATCTTTTAAACCTGAAAGAGCTATACACTATTTTTTATTACTCTAAAACTACTGCCAAACTGTTCTCATTATAAAAATAATAAAAACATTTTGAAAATGCTGTCAAACACAATTTTTTGCAATCAACACTAATAACATAAACAAACATGCATTTCTTTATTCTATCAAGGCCACCACAAATACTTCAGATGTACTGAAAGCAGTAGGTATGCTCCAATAAACAAAGTTTAATATTGCAAATGCAAAGGATTCAAAATTAAAAGGTATTTTATTAATCCAATGATTGATATAGACCATGATCACAGTGATTATTAAATCTATTCTGGCATAAAAGTTTAAAGGGTTTGTCAGCTGTCATTCAGTGACCCTGCAATTAATGAATTAAAACATTTCAGGGTATCTAGGAAAAGAATTATAACAATACATTGCATTCTTTCAGTTTAAATTAATAGTATTGTGTTAGCGTAGTGTTATTTTAAGTATATTTGTTTGTAATAGAATATTTTGATCTACAACAAAACGTCTCTGCTCTACTCTAGTTTGTTATTGTATCTATTTATAAATTTCTACATATTGCAATTTTAATGCAAACATGCAGATATCTAATATACATCTGCATAATACACAATATAAATTTAATTTAGGTGCTGAGTAAAGAAAATACACTAAAAACACACTGACGCAGTACAATAAGAAACCATAATAATATGATATACACATACAGATATAAATAAATTCAAAATCACTAGGATGATTATTAAAATTTCAATAATGAAAATGGAAAATAGTAGTTTTTTTCAAGTGTTTTTTTATTCAATAAAAGTATAAAATTGTCTTTATCAGTGACCTTCAGCTTTTGAAAATTGATTGAGCTCAATGACCTATGCTTAGTTTTGTCCAACTAAAATACTATTTTTTGTTATATAAGCCAACATAGTATTTTTATGCATATATAAATTTCAAAATATTTAATTCCTTTTTTACGGGAATATTACGTATTTATATAAATTAACACTAAAAGTATTTCATAAAAAAGCATTAATAAAATAAGTTAATTATCCATTTTCAAAGTGCCCATAAATATATTTAATCATACATTATTCTTCTTCTATTTTTCCTGCTTATGTCGCTAATACCTACACTAATAATATCAGTGTTATACACCTATATAATGTAATAGAATTACTGAAGTTCATTTTAAACATAATAAAAATATAACAGTTATCAAGAAAGGAACTTAAATAAAATTAAAATGTGGTGTGTGTGAAAATATGTAATTTAAAACAAATGACCTTATACTATTACATTCCTTTCTTGTCGCGAGCTTGCCAAGTTTTACGAAAATATCTCTAGCAATTTCTTAAAGTACTATATTTTTTTATTGAGTTAATAAATAAGATAGATCACCTATCTTGGGATACAAGGCTTAATGTGAGACTCCCTTAAATAAGGAAATCCTTTCTAAATGCATTTTAAATATTTTATTTTGGTAGTATCACCACGCTTATGCCCTGTCGCCAATTATTTATCAAGCAACGTATTTAAAGACGACGGGGGATGAGATCAATTATTATATTACGTAACGCTGGTATTACTATGATTAAGAATAAAAATTGATCAGTAATGTCCATATAATATTACAATGAAACAAGTCCTGAGAATATATTGTGAATGTTAAAGTTGTGGCATTGTTTTATTAAAGACTCCAAGGCGTTTCAATTGTGGCGTGATTGTGAAAGTTTTGGCTAAAGTTCTGGTTTGACTGGTCTCGTCATGGAGAATCATTGATAATATTATTACATGTCGTTATTAATTTTTATCATCAAAGATAATCATGAAATTAAGTAATTTATTTTTCGTGAACAAACAGGATATTTCATTTGTAGTTATCTTAAAATGTAATGTACTCGAAAATTTTATTAGTTTGTTGTAAATGACGAGAAAATTCTGGGCAGATCAGGGGCTAAAGTAGTGTCAATTTGAGCTTTTTCATTTTATAAAGACGATACGAAACACATTCATACGACCCCACCATAACAAACGTAAAAATCTTGTAAAATGTCTTTCTAGTATGAAGTCTCAATAAAAACAAAAAATAGACAGAGGAGGCAATTTGGTTTCACTACCTTACATTCATAAATAAATTTAATTATGTAAAGCTATTTCTCAGTCATCTTACCTATTTATCTCGCGAAACATTGATGTGGTAGAGTTTTGAATAGTAGAGTAGCCGTTACTTCGGTTTCATGTTCCAAAGGGGTGGCCGCATTTGCGTCGTGTTTATTGGCCACAGCACCTACTTAACGACAGATAGGCCGAAATTCAGTCCGCTGCTGTAGATAACTACGCAAAAAATCGAGCTGTTCATCCTTTTATCATAAATACACGTCATATTCACAATATACAGTTGAATTTCCGACCTCATCTCTCTAAATAAGTGTCGGTATACACCAGGTGAACCGAAAACTCAATTCATATAGTGCATAAAAGAAAATCATCTAAATAAAAACCGGTCGATATCAAAAAGATTAATGATTTTATTTACTTACTCATAACCCGAAGCAAAAGAGTCAACACACGCTATTGATATTCAAGACCCAAGTGGAGCGCAACATTGTATCTGTGACATCATGACACTCTTAAATCTTGTCGGTCGACGCTCCGAGACGCACGATATATCCTTTTTTTGTCTAATATTTGTTTAACAACCACTAAAACCAGTGTCTACGAACTCGTAAACCACTTCAACGGATGCTCAGTTATAAATGAAAATAGTAAAACGACTCACGCCCGTGAACCGACAATGATAATAATATAAATCGGATATTAACATCGATTATACAATGTCGGTTATAAAATAGGTGATAATGTTTATTTAAGTATTATTAAATAGACGTCTTAGATAATAGTGACAGCTATTTTAGTTATCTTTGTCTATAAGAGTATCGGTCGTTTGTTATCTCATATTCATTAGATGTTTCATGTTCAACAGAATTGAAAGATTTTCTTCTCAGTTATAGTTTTCGAAAACACACATGTACTTGTCTAGAACTAGTATATCCCGACACTGCTTAGCGATTTTTCTTATAAAGATTGAATCTCTGACTGATAATTGGGCCTTGTGATCTAATAGCCAAAATTACTAACCACTCGACCAACAAAGTGTCTGACTATGCCTCTTCTATTTCTAGTTCAATAGAAATACACGTCAACCTTTAACATATATTTTAAATGTGAATAGTAAAATTGACAAAAATGGTTCGCGAAACGAACGCACTTCGATACGTTTTAAAAATAACTATAGATATTAGATGATGCCAGTTTTTACTTACGCAATCTCAAGTGAATTCCTTCAGTTGAATTGAATTTTTCTTTTGTTTTATTCAAAGTTAGATGCCGCCGTGTAGTAGGAACCGTATAGAAAATTTTATATTTCCAAATAATCAGTTCAGATTTTTACACACACTTGTTGATTTTTAAAACCTCGTTTTTTAATATAGCCAAATTTAAAAGAAACGAATATAGTATAAAAAGAACTCACAGTAGAACAACTACTTGTAATAAATTCACCGGCACAATACCAACATTTACGTAATTAAATGTGAAATCGCATTAGTACCATTGTTCTGTCTATTTTTACAGCAAAGTAGTCAATGATTGCGGTGAGCAAGCGCCGATAGGTTATTAAAATGTAATTCATGTCATAATTTTTTTTTTCGGATGCCTATTCGTTGTTAGCCTATGGCCTATAAGGCTATTCCAACTTCTCGTGGACGGATAGGATAGCTCCCGAGCTCAACCTGAAAAATGTTGCTAAGACTAGCTCTAACAGGAGCGGTGCTTCTCAAAATCTACCACCGGATCTCATGGCTACGGTATTCAATCAGTCATAAGCGGGCCCATATACTTACGTTAATTAAAAGAAAAAGCTGCAAAATAACTGATATTTAATGCACTCAAAATGCTTAGGATACCAATGATAACATATTTCTCACTTACTAAAATATAACACGCGTGAAACCGCGGTGCAAGTACATATATTAAATTATAAACCAAAAAGTTTTTGCTAGTCAAAGTAGGTGGTAGACCAGCTTACAACCCACCTGGTATTTAGTGGTAGCAAGAGCTTAAAACAACAACGTGATTGCCGCCATCCACTCAGAGTGAAGTCAGGGTAGCAAGCGAAATAGGTAGGATATACCTACCAGTGCGAGCAATATGTCATACTACCAACCAGCGTTTATGCAAATAAATTGATATTTTGTTATTTCGTTTTCAATATTCTTTCATCGCGGAAGTCATTCTTGAACACGTGTAGTCTTACAACAAAGCAATTTTATTTCGACTAAGTCACATTTAATCGAACAATCCATTACAATAGACCAGACAATGCGTTTAGAAATAAAACTAATAATACCAGTTGTATTTTTTTTATTGGCGTAGACAAGCATATGATCCTACCTACCCAGGTGGTACTTCGGTCGAAACGGTTTAAAACCAGGTGATGTTAACCGTTTTCGACCATAAATAACACACGCTCGTCGCCCCACTCGAATCACGAAGTCGCAGTGCATTAGTATGACGGTCCTCAAATAGGAAAACAGACTGCTTTGCGGCAAAGACAAGTGAGACGTAGGTACTGATCTATGCGGTTTACAGTATGCTCTACAACCAGTAGTTCCATCTATCTTCATCGTGACATTCGTACGATAATTGAACACATGATCGCCCGATTACGAATAGGTATAATCGACTTCTTGCTTATAAGACCACAACCGAATCTTGTCTTTAGATTTAGATATAACGGACAGAACCTACAAAACACTGGTTGACAAAACGAAAAGATAAAGCACGTGAAATATACAACGGCTTGTCAAGCAGTCCTAATAAACCTCTGTACGTCGTATAGGACTAAAATGTTAACAGCTACTACCTATAATCGAATATTATCATTGTATCCGATTTTGAGTATTGTAAAGACACGTCACTTAGTATTTTTTTTTTTATATAATAGTTAATAATTAATATAATAATTTTTTCTAATATTTAATATAATAATTTTTTCTTTTGTTTTTTTGCATTAAATTGGCAGAGGAACTCACGCCGTTCCTGGTGTCCTAAGTGATAACTGAAAGTCAATGGCGCCGTTCGTCCACTTTCAAACGTGAGGTGTTGGTCTCGATAATGTTGAATCAATTCATAGGCAAGGCAATAGGAAAATCAAGGCAATCATATCCTTCAGATCGTAAAGCACGAATGCTTTGCGGCAGAAACGGTTATAATGATGGTATATAGTATATAATGATGTGTAGTATGTAATGATGATATATGGGTGCGTCTAAAATACGCCCTACCATCAGTGAAATTAGAAACGAGGATGATGTAAGAATTTCGGAAAGATAAAGTAATCAAGGGAAGGACGATGTTACGAACAACAACAAAAACAAGTTGAGAAGTATCGATAGAAATTCGATTATATTCCTACATAATACGCAGATATAGGGAATGCCCTTATTAGTTTCTGTGCTTAGGTGTAGGTATTTGATTATCCTAAAATACATACTATACTAATATACATATTATTAGACCAAACAGACATCACACATTCAAAATACATAATATTAAGTAAAATAATAGTTAAAAATTTAAATTAACATTGTTAATTCAGGCTTCTTTAGTTCGAATACGTGCAGAATACCGGAACGCGAGTCGTGCCATTTGATTTAATTTGCATTTATATCGTTATTGTTCAAATCGACGAACCTTCAAATACATATACATAGTTATTTGTATGTAAAAGTATTACAATGAAACCGAAATGTCATTATTTGAGTGTTCCGAGAAATTGTTTGAGATACCATCATTTCGTT
This sequence comes from Bombyx mori, assembly GCF_030269925.1. Classification (NCBI taxonomy): domain Eukaryota; kingdom Metazoa; phylum Arthropoda; class Insecta; order Lepidoptera; family Bombycidae; genus Bombyx; species Bombyx mori. The sequence goes on from NC_085131.1 coordinate 3,809,227, forward strand.
TTTACCATCCTACCACCCGCCACCGGAGTAGAGTTGATCCATACTACATGGAGCCATTGCATTCATCCACACTGCGTTTCCAGAGATCACGTACCATCCGGCTTTGAAACGACCTCCCCTCCACGGTGTATCCCGAGAGCTACATGTCTTTCTTCAAACTTGTCTTTTTGAGAGTACTTAACGTTAGGCTACGACTTGGCTCTGCCCCTGGCATTGTTGAAGTCCCTGGGCGACGATAACCGCTCACCATCAGGCGGGCCGTATGCTCTTCTGCCTACAAGAGCAATAGTAAAAAAAAAAATACATTAAGTAAATAGAATGTTGAAAAAAATCTTTGATAAAAATACGTAGTTTACAATGCCGGAATCAAATCTTCTACATTCGAGTTTTAAATTTCATTTACTTTTATTTTAATGTTAATTCCTAAGCGGCGACAGCCTGTCGGTCATAATGGGTGACCCTGAATCGTGTTATGGTAATTAACAACAAAAGAATAACGTTAGCAGTTGCCGAGTCAGCTCGATGTGCTTCCAGAGATTTGTTTCCAAAGACGAGAGTACCTACTTCTTTTTTTTAGAACATGATTATTAAGATCGTACGCATTTCCTAGTGATTCTTCTAAAGTCACAATGTTCGAAATTGTCATATTCGGTTAATTACATTGACCCACACTCATTCGCGAGGACTTTATATCCATACTATTACCATACTAATATTATACACGCGAAATTGTGTTTGTTTGTTTGTTTACTATCCATGACTTCACTACTCAACCGATCACAATAAAAGTTTGCATACACATGAACAGCTTTCAGATAAAGGGGAAGGGGAAGGTACATTTCATCCAGAAAAGTAATATCTCCGAGGTTTCTCATTTTTTTCTACATTAATATGGGCGAAACCGCATGTAAAAGCTAGTGAATTAATATTCAAAGTCCCACTCTCGTTTTCATGATAATATCATTATCCATGATGTGGACGATGTAGTTAGTAAATAAAAAATGTAATCAGAGAGTGAATTCAATCATTACTCCGCCCTGCGCATGACGTGTCTTGGCAAAATTTACTATACACTTACTTATTGACACGTTCCAAAAATACACTTCTTGGCAAAACTGAACGGGCGTTAACACCGCTATCAGCTACATAATACCGCAACTTGTAGGCACATGTAAAAAACGATTTGGTAAATGATTTCCTTCTGTGATAAAAAAATAATAATTTTTGTTGTTGTTGCAAGTTATACAACCAATTAGAATAAGATTTCATTCTCTGTATATATATTGTATGATATTTAGATAGCACATACTTGGTATAATCTTTTCCGTACATCACATAGCGATGCAAAAAGCTCTGTCTAAAATATGTCTAACAAGATTATTAAAATTCGGCGACAGCTAATAGAACTTTCCGTCACCCTTGAATACAATTTTTGTTGCCGCCACTGAATCTACAAAAATATATCTATACTATTAATATTATAAAGCTGAAGAGTTTGTTTGTTTGAACGCGCTTATCTCAGGAGCTACTGGTCCGATTTGAAAAATTCTATATAACATCACGCTAAGATCAATACAAACGGAGCACCAATAAAGAATGATTCAAAATCGGGGTTTTTTCCCCTTTTGAGAGCTTCCGTTGCGTGCACTACAGAAACAATTAAAGTTTCGCTAAAATAATGTATAACAGAATTGTTCCCCTTTAAAAGATCTAAAAAAAGTCCGCGACAATATGTAAAGGTTGGCTCACTATAACGTTTTTTATACTAACCAAATTTGTTATAAAATAAAGCATTCTTTGTGAACTATTTCCACGCGGACGAAGTTGCAAGCAAAATCTAGTATTATTATATTTTTAATAAGAATATCTATCTATCCATTTCCACGAAAGCAGCACTAAGTATTTTTTGACAGGGTTATTGATTGAATATCTTTTGATGGTCTATCAATTCTGGTTGCGTCAAACATTGTTGTAATAGGTGTCTAAAATAATTCTTGTGAAGAAAGTAACCAATAAAGAACAAGCGGTCGCTCAAAACGCACACGAAGCTGAATCGTGATTTTTTTCGATTAACATATTCCCTGCAGGCTTCGCTTACGTCATAGATTTTATTCAGTTTTTTTTTTATTGCTTACATGAGTGGAAGAGCTCACAGCCCATCTGGTTTTAAGTGGTTACTGGAGTCCATAGATATTTACAACGTAAATGCGCCACCCACCTTGAGATATAAGTTCTAAGGTCTCAATTATAGTTACAACGGCTGCCCCACCCTTCAAACCGAAACACATTACTGCTTCACGGCAGAAATAGGCAGGGTGGTGGTACCTACCCGTGCGGACTCACAAGAGGTCCTACCACCAGTAATTACGCAAATTATAATTTTGCGGGTTTCATTTTTATTACACGATGTTATTCCTTCACCGTGGAAATCAATAGTGAACATTTGTTGAGTACGTATTTCATTACAAAAATTGGTACCCGCCAGCGGGATTCGAACACCGGTGCATCGCTAAACACGAATGTACCGGACGTCTTATCCGTTAGGCCACCTAGAATAACCCCTCGAGGTTACTATAATAGGTAGGAAAAAAAACATATTGAGATATATCTTCATGGTTCCAGTTGAATTGAAATAAAAGATATTCCGTCCTTCAGACTGAGAGGCAAGATTGCTTCACGGTAAAACTAATAAAGGCTTGTGTTATCGTCCTGTGCGGCTTTAAAACACCCCAGGCCTCCCTCAGACGCAAGGGCATTAATAGCTCATGGTTAATAGCCGCAGATCTGGGCTACTGTAATTATCAGGTTTTTTTTATTTCTTATTTTCGGTGGCACAAAAATACATTAAATAAAAATAATACCTTATAAACTTATATGAGGTTTGCGTAGGTATGTATTAAAATAAATTATATTAAACTTTATAAATAAAAATAAGTATGACAGTCGCATGAATATATTAATCAAAAGTTTTGTTGAGAGTTTGTGAGGCATAGGTTAGTATGAATTCTAATTTAAACGTTGCAACAGGCGTTGCTCCCAGACGTAGTTTTAGAGGGTCTCATTAATTTTGTAGTCGGTTTGAGCTCCGGTGATCACTTAACGCTACGTAAACCGTGTGTCAGCAAAACATCAACGTTGTTAAAAATGTATTTAAATTAACATAACATTTAATTGTAACGTGCCTTGTATAACAAGTTATGAGTTACAGTTTTTAATCGCGGAAGGTTTACTTTTTTGGGAATATACGATGAAAGGAAAGATCTTCCACCGAGCGGGTGATATTGCTCGATAGACCGACGGTCCGAATGTTGTTGTTCGGAACTTGTATATATGCGCTTTATCTTGAAAATGTCGTAAGCGAGATTCAGGCATCTGTCAATTATCTTGCGTTGTATGATGGCTACCCGCCACAGTTTTAAAAGTAGCATGTATATTTAAATTATTAAACGTAACGAAACGTTTATCTCACAGCTCTAATTAGATTTTCAGGAAACGGTTTATTTTAATAATTATTAAAATAAAATTATAATTTGGTCCTAATTTGAAAGAAACAAACACGACGACGGGTAACTACCGTAAGAACTGTAAATTCAGAAAATAATTTTATTAAAACCGCATGCGTCCGTGTCATGAAAGTCTTTATTTATTCATTGTTTTTGATCCTCGATTTGTTTACGATCCTGACTAGTTTGCCATTGTCATTGTCAGTGTCCTTGTGAAAGATATGAAATTATCTTTGTACACACGAGAAATCTTGGCTTGGAGTCGTTGAATGTGAATGTGTATCGTAATAATGTTTTTGTTTACGATACTGACATATATAGTAGTATAGCCGGTAAAATGTTCAAAAACCATTCGGTTGTTCTACTCTAATCCTTTACATTCTAAAGATATTGTCATGAGATTAATCGTTCTAAAGCGACTTAAACTTAGTCACCGCTCCGAATAAAAGGTTCGAAGCGTGTCATTATCCGCGCGAGTTATTTAGTCGCGTTGAGCGTAACGGTAAAGTAAAAACGCCATTTTAAATTAGTCGATCATGTGATAGTGCACCAATTACATTGTTATCACTCGAACATCGGAACGTTCCGCACCGACAGGCCGAACTCGGAATTATAACTCACACGATCTTTTTTAGCCTTCTCTCTGTACCTTAAAAAAAATTGACTTTTTAAGCTATTGCATAGATTTTATCGCGGGCTTTGAGCGCTGCGACTGTATCAAGAAATTCCGTAACGAAAATAACCTGACACCCCCACTACGCCTACTATGTAGCTCGCGTTCAACACATTCACACGTTGCGCTTGTTTAGTGTTTGTGAATAAGCACGTGGCGTGACGTCACACTGCATGCGCATCATGAAAAAACTGCCCATCTCTCTCTCGCGCGGTCTGGCTTATGAGTGTGAAGGGGGCAGTTAATGTTTTGCTTTTATTAATGTTTAATATAGCGTGGTCTTGTTTTATTATTGTTTTAATATTAAATTATCATTGTCTAATTATAATTGCATAAGTTGATAAAAATGCTTTGCGCTTTACCGCGGCAGTTCCCTAGTGCCACACGTTTATTATTTATTTTTTAATTTGTGTAGAACTCCGGTAATTGTATTATTACCAAGGCCGATAATGTTCTAAGATTCTGTTCCCCTTTTCCGGTTACGGGCTTACCGCGTGCTATAAAGGAAGGGACCGCACCAAAATAACGGTTGTTTTTGTACGTGTATTCATAATCTTTCTTATATGTTGACCTTAATATGATTACTAAAGGAAGTCAGTTGTGGCCATTAAAGTAAATGATTGAGTATGGATATTTAAGGTTTGTTTAATGCTTCTCCGCTTGAACTATAATATTATGAACCCTAACACTTGATCAAAAGAAAATTGAAGACCTAACACACACACAACAATGACATTACGAAATTTTGAACTTAAGTTGAAATTAATCCTAGAGTTATCACGGCCCCCTCAATTTAGTAGACCAGGTTAATTTTGATTTGAGAGATTTCTTATTTATTTTCCGCATTGGGATGTTGCTTAGATGCTTGGGATGTTCCTTCATTTTGAACAATTAACAACATTGTGGTAGTTCAGTGGCAGCGCATTTTTCAGTGATTTTGTGCCAAATTAATAAACCCACTTAAATAATACGTGGGTAGCCTAAAATTTTTTATATAATAAAACTTAGCAGTAATGTGTTTCGGTTTGAACAGTGGGGCAACCGATGTACTGTTAAAACAGAGAGCTTAGAACTCATATCTCAAGGTAGGTGACGGCATTTACGTGTCTATGGGCTCCGGTAACCACTTAATACCATGTGGGCTGTGAGCTCTCAGCCACCCCCTATTCAAAAAAACAAAAACAAAATTTAACGCTCGTTGGATTATAAACAATTCTTGTTATAAATACGAAGAAAATTCTTATGTATGTGCTATCACGGCAATATATTGGTGTTGTTCAATATTGAATTTTTTTTTGTTTCTTTACAATCTATTTAATTCAAACCTAATTACATCTCATCTACTACTCTTACCTACTATTACTATATAAGAAAACCAGTGATTATGTAATAAACAAAATGTAATATCGTTATACAATTACATAATAAGAATTGTTTCCGAATTAAAAATCCAAAAAGTCATTGTTTTATGCCGACATTTCTGAAATGTAAATTATTATTTTAAATCGTAAATTTTAATGTAATAATAATTTGATTGAGAACATAAAACGGCTTCTTGATTTAGCCATGATTAAAATCACTGGTGTACGTAAATTGCGAATCTGCTTATAACCAGTAGTTGAACCAGAGCATGTGCAGTCGAATGTCTACGAATAGTTAACGTACTACAATCTTACATTAAATCTAAGCGATACCCAATTTGTTTGTCCGCAGACTGCGTCTATTTCGAGACGTCGTCGACGTCTCCGTACCAGATCCGGCGGATAGAGGAACTTAACAAGACGACTTCGGGCAACGTCGAGGCAAAAGTCTTGTGTTTTTACAGGCGGCGAGACCTACCCAATCCCTTAATACAATTAGCTGATAAGCATCAAAGTGAGTATTCTGAATTGTGCATGCTAATATCGGGGTTGATGGAACCAGGAAAAATCGTCATTTTTATTTCGAAGAAACATTCATGCCTGATCGAGTCAATTCGCGTTTTTTTTTTTTTTAAATTAATTAGTCTCACTTAAACCCATTTGTCTTCATGATTCTCAATGATACTAACAAAAGAATACCAGTTGAATATCATTGAACTAACTTAAATTTTAACTTTTTGCAAGGCACGGCATGCGGTCACTTATTAATTTTGATTTTAGAGGAAAAAAAAGGCAAGCTGATCTTTATAGGTATCCTTATCACTCTTTTGTTATCTTCACTAATTTTAGAATTTGTTTGCTTGAATTTATGTGTGTAGATGATAATCTCTGAAAACACGATATAGATTCTAATAATTAACGAAAAGTTTATTAAGCTGTCATTAGTTTAAGTTTTAACAAAATATCCTCGGGGAATATGATAACAATATTAAGTCCACGACTTCATTTAAGCAGAGATTTAATAATTCTTGACCCAACTCGAATAACAAAGAATACGTCGTAACAATTACAGTCCACTTTTATAACGGTTCACATCTTATCACTATATGAGCCAGCATTTGCGAAATTCATTGATAATAATATAATAAAAATTGTGTGTTATTCCACTACTTCCTACGAAAATGTGAGAACGTGGTCTAAACAAAAAAAATCTTTAGAACGTAGCAGAAGTGTCTGAACTTTAGGTATGCCCAAATTTTTGTTTGTTTGGCTATGACGTAAAAAGTAAGATAATGATTTAGATTTTACTGCTTCTTAAAAGCCTATTATTACTAGACTAAATTTTTTTACTACCTCTGAAGACAATATATGACCCATCCGATGGTAAATTAAACCGACATTTTGCTACTACAACGCGAGCTGGAGATATAACAATAAACCACTTTTATTTTACAAACCAAATGCTAGCGACGTATCACTCACTATACGTGAACTCTCTAGTCCATTTTCATGTATCTATTTATTTCCGATCGCACCCTTTTTGAAAAAATAGTAACAAAAGTTGATACTATACCGGGTTTCTCACATTTATAATCAAACGACTACATTAGAAACATACAAGAGACACTTTATGACGAGAGATTCAACATACCGGCATGTGATCTTTTGACAAAGTAATATTTCCTTAACGCGAATGCTAGCACGGCTTTTCCATTCCAAGCTCAACGATATATGTAGTTCTATCATCGATATCTGTCGTGTTCTTTTTTTAGTGCTCAATACAAAGACATTCCGGATCCTGCGGACCGAATGGTAAGCTGTCGACGTCGCTCAAAACACGTCTTTTCGGATCCTCCTGATCCACTAACGGTGCCTTTAGGTACCCCTAGCACCAGTCATCGTTCTCGTCGAACCCGTCGCTAGCGATGAAGGGCTCGGCGAGTAAATTAACCCACAGACACAGCACGCTGAGTTTCTCGCCGGATCTTCTCAATGGGTCACGTTTCCGATCCGGTGGTAGATTCTGCGAAGCACTGCTCTTGCTAGGGTTAGTCTTAGCAACGATGTTAGGCTTGAGCCCTGTGAGCTCACTTACTAGTTAAAGTTACGCTGAAATGATCTCTCAAGACCATCAGCTTAGGTAGGAAAAAAAAGCTCAATATGAACAGCCAATGTCTCCGCTTAGCTGGTGCTTGCTAATAAACTATGCGAGTTCATAGACATTGCAACGTGGATGCTATTTTGACATGAGGTCAAAATATCAATTGTATTAGGCAATGACTGTCTCACTCTTGAAATCGCAACACATAACTGATTCTTGGCAAAAATAGACTACTAGGTAGTGCACCTACTGGTATGAGCTTCACAATTACAACTACCTTACCAAGTACATATTGGATACTCATAGATATATGTATACTTTACCAGGTCTACCACATTGTAGAATATATAAGTATACGTCTTGGTGACTTGTTCTTAGCTATTTTTACCATCACACCTTGTTAATTAAACAATACAACGGGGTCTTAATATCGTTTATCTTACAGTTGCATTAAATATTAAATAAGTAAATTAAAAAAAAAAAAACATTTAAAACTGGTCCTTAACATAAGTGATTGGTCCATATCATAAGTAATGTAATGAACGTGAATTATATGTATAATATAATTTTAAAACACGCAATCGTTTTCGTTAAATCGAAGACCATTCGGTTATGAACGTTAACCAATAAAATAGCTCAATGCGAATAAAACTATTAACCATTAGTGCCAAATCACGATAGATACCTACTTGTACATAGATTAGGCCGACTGTTGTTTATTGCCGTTATTAACTCTCGCAACACACAGTCATCCTTGAAGTTCAACTTTACAAAGTGTACATTGTATTAATATCGATTTTCGTGTTTGAGAGCGGTCACGCTGGAACATACAGAGACATGGCACCGGGCATCGCGTACTCGCGTTTTAATATTATATTGTAACGTGAGCGTCACGTGGGTCCATGTGGATTAACGCGTGTTTGATTCTTTTCTATAAATAGACGTTTATCATGAGACGAAACTAGATTACTCAGCGGGTGTCTGGAATTGGGCGCGTGTACAAACGCTTCTCTATACCTGCGTCCGTTACTAATCCCAATTGTTTTATAATCGGAGGAATGTTATAATATGCTAAAAATTAACATATTCAATACTCATATATTATGATTTTTGTCTGATAGTTCGTATCGGACAGTGCGCTCAGTAAAGTTAAATTAAAAATAATCTGCTTATTGATTGGCATGGGAATTCTGTCAGATATTTTACAGTTGAATCATTATTAACTAGTATTCGTTATATTTTAATAGTGTATGATTTGCAATGCAATTCATATTTTCTATTAAATAGTTGTTAAAGAATTCAGTTGAACCAACGATTGTTTCAATGTAACGAAATACATATGATGTTAATTTATTCTTGCCTTAAAATGGTTACGGTATAGATATAAATCTCTTCGTCAACACTTGTCGTCTACATTTGGAAGAGCGTTTTGAAGTCCGTAGGGGTTAGGTACCACAATCCAGCCTATTCCTGCCATGCGTTCCGGTATGAAGGATAGTACAGCGGTTATAGAATTCAATTCAGATTTCGTCGTAACGTCTCAAGGTGAATGACTTCAGACTAAGTGGGCCCTATTCTCGTTGACCCATTCAAGCAACAAAAACATAAGTTTTTAACATTATAAGTTAAACATTTATAGTTTTCTTAAAGAATTATAGTTCTTATTAACACGTACCCGCGTAATCCAAACCCGCAAAATTATAATTTGCGTAATTACTGGTGCTAGGACGTCTTGTGAATCCGCACGGGTAGGTACCACCACCCTGCCTAGAAGCAGCAATGCGTTTCGCATGCAGCAGGGTGGGGCAGCCTTTGTAACTATACTGAGACCTTAGAACTCTTATCTTAAGGTAGGTGGTTGTAGATGTCTATGGGTTCCGGTAACCACTTAACACCAGGTGGGCCGTGAGCTCGTCCACCCACCAAAGCAATAAAAAAAAATTAAAAACGTACTAGTTTGCCTTAAATCATATTGTATACAAAGAAGTGATTAATTAATATTTGTACATTTATACCCCTGGATTATCTGCTAAACTTTAGATAATATGTACGATCAAGATTTTAATGTAGTTAAGAAATTACTCAGTATGATTAGAGTCAGCATTCAAGGTTAATTCATTCGACCTTGTAATTTTGGACTAATGTTCCATTATTTAATCGTAAAATTTTAGTTAGTTAGCGAATAAATAATATTCTTTAAGAATACATTAATAAGTTGGTTGGTATCTATATCTAATCCGTTGCAACGTAAGTGCATGAAGTTACGTCAAATTACTATTTAATATGAGCTGACTTGTAAAGTATGCTTCATCATTTATTATTTACCATTTGAATAACGATGAATTGCATTACGAACTATGAACAGATGTCCACTGCAACGTTTAAATTTATTGTTATACTAGCTTGTGCCCGCGACTTCGTCCGCGTGGAATAGTTAGTTTGGCATAACGCAAAAATTTTACCCGCCTCTTCATTTCCGTAGAATATCATCTTTATAAAAATACCTTTTTTTTATATTGCTTAGATGGGTGGACGAGCTCACAGCCCACCTGGTGGTAAGTGGTTACTGTAGCCCATAGACATCTACAACGTAAATGCGCCACCCACCTTGAGATATAAGTTCTAAGGTCTCAGTATAGTTACAGCGTCACGAATAATGCTTTATGGTTAGCATAAAAAACGTTATAGAGAGCCAACCTTAACATATAGACATATGCTGTCGCGGACTTTTTTTTAAGATCTTTTAAAGGGGAACGATTCTCTCTTACATTATTTTAGCGAAACTTTAACTGTTTCCGCAGCGCACGCAGTGGAAGCTCTCAAAAGGGAAAAAAACCTTGATTTTGAAACATTCTTTATTTATTGGTGCTCCGCTTGCATTGGTCTTAGCGTGATGTTATATAGCCTATAGCCTTCTCGATAAATGGGCTATCTAACACAAAGAATTCTTCAAATCGGACCAGCAGTTCCTGAGATTAGCGCGTTCAAACAAACAAACTCTTGAGCTTTATAATATTAGTATAGATATTAATGGGAATTTACTTTTTCCACTTGTAACTTTATGTATCGATCATAACACTAACATTAGTAGCCAGTATGAGTCACGTGCCTTATAAAGCAAAACTAATTATCCAACAAATTCAATGATTAGATAAACGGTTCTTAAATTAAAAGATTGGATCTACAAAATGTCCATCAGACTTATAACTCGCGTTTTAGAACAAGACTTATAACTCGCGTTTCAGAACAAGACTTATAACTCGCGTTTTAGAACATAACCGTTTACAATCAGTCACGTTTGTCATCAGGTTTGAGCCCCGTGAGCTCACCTACTAGCCACGGTTACGCTGAAATAGCCCCTAAGGCTATCAGATTAGGTAGAAAAAAAAAAAAAAAGTTTGTATTTAAAGCCAGATTCGGCGATGCATTTAAAATAACTAAAGTTAGAAGAAAAACCAGAGATCTGATGACTTCAATTAATACTAATTAAGCTCGAAACATTCATCTCATCGACTTTCATTAGGCGACCCTCTACCTGAACTGCGTTACTTAAGTACTATAGCTATAATATACTGAATGTCTCGTCCGCGGATCGGTCTTTATACTTAACGTTCTATCTTTATACATTTTTTATTTATTTATTGTTTAGATGGGTGGATGAGCTCACAGCCCACCTGGTGTTAAGTGGTTACTTGAGCCCATAGACATCTACAACGTAAATGCGCCACCCACCTTGAAATATAAGTTCTTAGGTCTCAGTATAGTTACAAGGGCTGCCCCGCCCTTAAAACCCAAACGCATTACTGCTTTACGGCAGAAATAGGCCGGATGGTGGTACCCACCCGTGCGGACTCACAAGAGGTCCTACCACCAGCAACTAGCAAATTATAATTTTGCGGGTTTGATTTTTATTACACGATATTATTTTTCCACTGTAAAAGTCAATCGTGAACATTTGTTAGGTACATATTTCATTAGAAAAATTGGTACCCGCCTGTGAGATTCGAACACTTGCATCGCTAGATACGATTACACCCGACGTCTTATCCTTTAGGCCACGACGACTTCATATGTTTATACACCGCCTTTTGTATACGCGAGTACTATCATTGACGTGTACATGTATCTTATTTTTCATTACTCTGGATGAGCGAACGAGCTTACCTAGCGTTAATGGGTTGTCCGAGTCCATAGACGTGACAATGATAATGCCGAGTGAAATCCTTAACTCGTGAGTTCGGAGTTTCAAATTTATTGTATAATGCGTAACGGCTGTATATTCAAAGAAGATAACCGTGGTAGTAGCTTGTATAGAAGCATAATAGTAGTACTCACCAATGCAGGCTTGCAGCAAAGCCTGCCACCAGTACTAATGATAAGAGTGGTAGGAAAATAGATGAAGTTGCTGGTACTACGGCTGGTAATAAGAAACAGGACCGCGTACTCATATTAAAGCAAACCTAATTATTATTATTATTAAGATCTTCGGACCAAATCTTGTTTAATATGTCGCGTAAATTCTTGATTTACCAAATTTCGTGATTTGTTTGCCGAACAAAGACAACATGTGGCAAACATTCCATATCTCTCTTCGATGTTTTCTTTTTATTGCTTAGTTGTATGGACGAGCTCACGGCCCACCTGATGTTAAGTGGTGACCGGAGTCCATAGACCACCATAGCCGCCATCTACCTTGAGATATGAATTCTAAGATCTAAGTTTTTACATTACAACGGCTGCCGGATCGTTCAAACCGAAACGCAATGCTGCTTCACGGCAGAAATAGACAGGGCAGTGATATTTACCTGTGCGGATTACAAGACGTCCTACCACCACTAAATGTCATAATAATTGATTAAACTTCAGTGTGCGCTCTTCTATTTAAAGTATCAATCACTACGTAACACATTTAACGATCGCAATGAAGAACGTTTAGATAGTTGTCCTCGAGAGACTGCACGACACGATTCACGGTCATGATAAATGTATGTACTAACTATACACGATATATCGTCCGATTTTCACTAGCTATATGATAAACTTTGCAACCAGCGCTTTTGAGAAATAAAAATCGTGCCCTGAGTCGTGCTATCGTTCGTGACAAAAATGAACTTTGTTTCGTGAACCGGCTATATACTATCAATTATTAAAACGTAATATCGGGACCGATGTGACAGCTGTATAAATTTTGTGTGAAAATCGTTCATGTAAAAATATGACGCTCGGAATCGTATAGTGCTTAAGTCGTGTCGTGCCGTCTTGGAAATACACTATTATTATCAATTACTTTAAATTTTAAATGCAATAATTGGCAATACCGTTGACTTCGGGTCAAACGTCAGTTACGTAATACGTACAAATCATAGATAGTGTAGGAACGTCATAAAAGCGATAAGGCAATATTATTATTAACTATGTAGTGCAAAACAATAATGATAAAAGTAAATATGTACATCTGACGTGGGAATTGTTATTTACTTTGATGAGCAAATTAGCAATCCAACTCGGTATTAAGGCCCGTTTGTTTTGGGTTTTATACACGGGGTAAACCGAATGTGTATAGAATGATTTGACCACTATATCTATTTACGTCCATATATTGATAATTTATTTTTGTGGGTTCGATAACGGAACAAACTAAACAATATAACCCTGATGAATCTTGAACTTGCAAGTCTTTGTTCGATTTATTCTTTTACTCGATTTCAGTATTTATTTTACTTCAATTCTATCGATTTTTTTTACGAATGTCAGTATTACACTAGTAATGAATTAATCGATTTTTTTATTTGTTGCAACATAACTAGTGGTGGTACTTACGGCCCATCTGGTGTTAAACTGGTGCCGTAAGAATGCGGTCATCCACTTTAAAATATTAGTCGCCCGTGAGCTTACTTAAGCGTTTACAAAAAAAAAAGACTAAATGCTATACATTCAACAAGGCCAAACTTAGGATATAAGCCTATGGAAACGGGAAACATCAACGATACGAACACATACGAGTGCACGACTTCGAATGCCAAACTTCTTAATCGAAGGTACCATACATACTCTGACCAGGAATCGAACCGGACCCCGTAGAACAGTAGTCTGACCAACAAACAACCTTTGGTTTTCGCGAGTCTTAGACATAATAAAACAATAATTTACGGATTAATCTCCGGTTGATTATTTTAGTTTTAAGATTTCGGACGTTTTGGATAGCTTACATTTGTCTATGATTATAGGTTGGAATCATTCTGTTAAAAATATTAGATCCTAAACTACGAAATTGCCGTGTAGTGTACAGAAATCTAGTCTTTTTTTTAAATATGTTATATGTTTACCAATCAAAATATCTACGTATCTGTCTTTTAAGCAACACAATGCATATCTTAACGCTTTCGTCCTGTTGGCGATCGTTCAGCTCGCACAGCACTCACTCATCAAGTTTTTTTTACCATGCTAATTTGACGCAAATATATCTTTATTGTTTTGATGCTAACGCTCAAACCTGCTGCTAACTCAGCAGTAGATCCAGTATCGTAAGCTTCCTTCCTCGTCGAACTCGCCGACTCCGACGAAGAAAGAGTTCGACGTGCGAACTAGCCTATAGACACAACCCAAATGAGTTTCTTGCCGGATCTTTTCAGTGGGTCGCGATTCCGATCCAGTAGTAGATTCAGCAAAGCACTGCTTTTGCTGGGGCTAGTGTTAGCAATTCTCTCAGGTTGAGCCCGTGAGCTCACCTACCGGTCCGCGCGAAGTTGGAATAGCCCCTTAGGCTACCAACGATTAGGAATAAAAAAGTGAGTTTCCACTATAACCTTTAATTCGTCGTAGTTGACTTTGGTTTTCGGGCGACCACTGGGTTCATTTTTTAGATCATAATTTCCATCTCGGAATCGTTCAAGCCAATAACGAGTCGTGCGTTCGTATTTGTAGTGCTCAATCCGTACACATCATTAATGCTGTGAGCCGTTTGAGTGGTATTGCTACCACGACGCAACTCGTATTCCATAATAACTCGTATGTTGATAGCGTCCATATTGTTGAAAAATATAGAAATTTAGTGAAAACAAAAGGCTGAATTTGAAAATAGGATACCGTATTTTTAAATAAAATTCATTCGAATTAAGAATTTATTTATGGTCATTATTTTATACGGAAACTTCATAATACGGTAAAGACCTATTATTTGGTTTTGAGAGTTTGAGCGTATGCAGTATTATCCGCATTAAATTCAAAATTAAAAAACAAAGAAACAGATACCAAATATATAAGCCACAGGAATTACATCATACATATATGAATTTTTGCAGATTTATACAAATTTCAATAAAACAAAATCATAACTAAATTCGTGTATCTGTTTTACTCGTACACCTTACATTTCTGTGGCTATATTAAGCAAACCTAACTTCATCAAACTATATCTACAGTCTTATGTAGTTCAAAAATAAATAAGCGATAACAAATATCGAAAATGTATCAACAACGATTTGCTGATTTTGGGACAAAGATCGTGTGTTAATTCGGTCCGCGTAGAACAGGGGGCGCGGGCGGCCGGCGTTAGTAAACATAATCATGGCCTCCTCAGTCCTCCCGCTGTACAATTCAGTAGCTAAACGGGAATGAAGAGTTGCCTCGCCCGCGCCCTTCCTCACACCACGCCACGCTCTCTACCGCCGCCCACACGTCTTGTGACGCAGATGTTGAAACGAATCAAACAAATTATCTTGCGAAATCATTCCGATCCCCTTAATTCTTCGAAATATTTTTTCCGCAACCATAGGAAAAATAAATGGGAACTTGTACGTATTTGAGACTGAATCAAAAAACGGTCTGGATCTAATTAAATTGGTCCGTAAGCAAAAAAACAACGGAGACATCAATACTCCGTGTCTTGTATTCTAAACACCTTTCGTTGAATGGCTGCCTTCCCCACCTCCCCTGGCCACCTCGTATCGACCGTGAAGTCCTCATCTCGCAGGTACACGCAACACTTATCCCCGGTTTTAATTGTCGCCACGCACTGATGACCCTATCCGATTTCTGTACTGTTATAGTAGACAAATCCAAATTATCACATTAATTTTTAAGACTAAAGTATACGCGTCCTAATTTTACACAAATGCTCTAGTGCTCTACGATGATATGCCAATAAAATTAATTTCAAGGAGACGGTAAGATGTTTTTTTTTTTTAATTTCATTAAAATGTGCTCCTTGTCATTGTCAAACTACGAATTGTCAATCTGCCGTGTTCACTTTTTGTTGATTACGACATCTTGACTATCATAACAGGTTAATAACCGATGATTTTAAACTATTAACCATTCACCTTTGACGCATAACCAGTTTTAATAATAATTAAGGAAAATCGAAATTACTGAAAGTAGATTATTTGTATTTTATGATACATAGGTACGACACATAGTTAGTAGTCACAAATTGATTGTAACCAAATGATTCGGAGTCCTGCGCGTGGTTTCTCGTAAGACTGTATAATATCGCTTACTATTATGTATGTACATATGTATGCATTGCGTGCCTCACGATTTATAAATAAATAAAATTGTTTAATCTTTGTAGACGATGATTAAAAACGGAATTTTGTTCTTTGTTTGAATCAATATTATTTTCAGAGTTTTTACTCTTCTCAGTGTGATAATTAATTAGTTCATATATAAATTTATCGTTCGATTCTTTTTAATTTATAGTTATGTTTTGTTAAATTGTATTTTTTTTTACGGAACAATGAAACATATTGATTGAAAGGATAAAGATGGAGGATTGAAAGCTTATCGTGTTTTTCTAAAGTTTAACAATGACTGCATACATTTTAGTGAAATTCTTAATATATTTTGTCTTGACATCCCTCTGAAATTAATTTTAGTGACATATTATCGCAGTGTGCTTCGCCTTTCGCCCTTGATGATCAAGATAAAATTCAGCTATTACAGTTGTTGCATTCTCAAGAATGTTCAAAAAAGTGTCTATGCGCTGCACTTAACCAAGTGTCCCGTAAGCAGAAGCTGCGCACGTATCATTTATATCACGTATAGACGTTTTTACTGGTGATAGAAAGTCTAGTGAGTCCGCACGGGTGGGTACCACCACCCTGCCTATTTCTGCCGGGAAGCAGTAATGCGTTTCGGTTTGACGGGTGGGGCAGCCGTTGTACTGTTAAAACTAAAACATTATAACTCATGTCTGAAGGTGGGTGGCGGCATTTACGTTGTAGATGTCTATGGGCTCCGGTAACCACTTAACACCAGGTGGGCCGTGAGCTCGTCCGTCCATCTAACGATAAAAATAAAATAAAAAGTTATACAGTTTTATAAACTCGCAAAAAGCAAGAGAAACTTTTGATTTGATATAAATTTAATTGAATATAATTCCAATTCAACATTATTCATAATCACTGCTTACCGCGACATTGAAGTATGTTTTCAAAGCTAAGGCCTGGAAGGGGCTAGGCATCAACATCAACGGCAAGTATATAACTCACCTTCGGTTTTCCATTGATATTGTGGCTGAAACCTTGAAGGACTTCAATATAATGCTCAATGACCTCAGTAGAATTGAACTCGAGTAAACCTTAAATTGAACATGGGAAAAACAAAAAATTACTTTGAATGTCTATTTAGCGTCCACTCCAGTAAAAATCGAATGATCTACGTTCGAAGTTCTTGACGAATATATTTACTTGATCCAAACTGCCCAGCTAAGTTGGTCTAACTTCCAAAGAGAGATCAATCGTCGTTTAAAATTGGTAAAGCTAAGTAGAATCTTATCATCACAAATACCGCAGTGTCTCAAGTCGAAAGGATTTGACCAATGTGTGTTGCCAGCATATATGGCACTAAGACCTGGTCGCCCACAATATGCCTTATTAGAAGATCACCCAAAGAGAGTGGAGTGGAGAGCGCTATGCTCGGAGTTCCCCTGCGAGATCAAATCAGGAGAATCGCAGAAGAATTATAACCAACATAGCCCAAACGATTTTGAGTTTAAAGTACCTGTGGGCAGGGCAAAGTGATCGTAGAACAGAGGGCCAAAAAGTCTTCAAGAGGCGATCGCGTACTGGAAGACGTAGCTTGCGTGGGTAGAATTTCCACAATGTGGACCAACGGACCTGTTGAAGGACGGGGGAACCTACCGGATGCCGACGGCGCAGGAGCGGTCGTAGTGGCGAGGCTTGGGGAGGTCTATGTCCAGTAGTGGACCTCTGTGGGTTGAAAGATTAATAATTGATAATTAATCTCACACGACTCAGACTCGGTGCTGTCTGTCTGTATAAATCTGTGTTTCGGTATATCAAGAACGCGACAGCCCTGAGTCAATCCTGAAAATAAATCGTATTTAAATCCCTAAGTAAATAACAATAATAATTAGATAATTTTTATAGATGATAATCGCAATAATGACGCGTAACAGGCCCTAATAACTCTACTTATAGACATTTTACAACATAATTTTAGTAAATTGTTGGCTTCGGATGTACAAGCCAACGTTTATTCTCTAATGAACGTACCGCTTTAATAATAAGGCAAAATTTATTATGTTTCTAGTGTAAACATTTTAAGCTTGATCATAGACCAAGTTTTTTTTTTTATTGCTTATATCGGTGGTCGAGCTCACAGCCCACCTGATGTTAAGTGGTTACTGGAGCCCATAGACATCTACAACGTAAATGCGCCACCCACCTTGAGATATAAGTTGTAAGGTCTCAGTATAGTTACAACGGCGGCCCCACCCTTCAAACCGAAACGCATTACTGCTTCACGGCAGAAATAGGCAAGGCGAGAATATTTTAGTAATAATAATAATACTAAAGCTTTTTATGTATAAATTTGGTTTTTTACGTCTACGCCTAAAGCTACTAAACGAATGCTATTATTTCCAGCAATTATTGGATCATAGGTCCGTTAAGAATACAACGAAATATAAATATTGAGATTTTTCGTCTTCAAGTTTTATTATTTCTAGACATTTTTTATTCATTAAGATTAAGACGAGATAGTTAGAACGACGAGGTCACTTTATGCTAAGTGATTATCCGAGTCAAAAAACTTCTCAATATGCACTGTACTGCGGAGTCCAACTCAACTGTTGAGATTCATTCTGGTTTTGAACTTAACTTTTTCGAAATGCATGTTTCACAGCGACTTCCAATGAATGAATAAGGGTGCCCCACAATGACATCCATATTTTGCGGTCATCGTCCTATCGTTGCACAAATAATAAGAAATCCGTTGCATTTGAATATACAAAAATGGTCACTATTATTAATTTAATAAATCTTCAGCAATTATGACGATAACTCGCTACGCTGACTTCTTTGGTAATAGTTTTATCGGCCCCAGTAAACAGACATTGCGCAAGATCTGGAAGGTGTTGCTTAATTTAAATATGCATATCCAACGTATGAAACTGACGTCGCTCACATGCCATTCTAAAGGAGTGAACACCAAAGGTTTTTTTATTTATTTTTTTATTTTTGTTCCTACCTGGAACTCATTATCTACTGCCGTCGAAGCTGGACCTTAGACCATGGTGATGAAATATCTGCACAACCAAGGCGTTGCTTTTTAAAATGATAAACTTTTATTATTAGGCTACCCGCGACCATCACCCATGACAATAACAATGAGAATAGATTGCAAAACGTGACCGCCGTGAACGTACTCTGTGTTTTAAGTACACATGAGTTTAAATAAAAAGAAAAAAACACGAGTTTTGTAGCTAAATTAAAAGAAAATTTTCTTCAATCAGCCTGAAATGACGAGAAAAAAATTAGTGGTACATGTAACTAACTATCTGTACTGTAAAATCCAGAGATTCCTTAAATAAGGCTTTTTGCATAACATTTATCGTACCTAAGGTGTTTTTTGTTAAAAAGACAAGTATAATTAAAACAAAATTAAAAAGAGACAATATACGTATAATTAAAACAAAGCCACTGAGTGTCTTTCTGCGGTGGCACTTGAATTTTTAGTTAATCCAAATGTTTATTCACAGATTTGTAGACACTAAAAACGCTTTATCGCTCTGATCTTTAAGCATTTTATTTTATTATTTTCGTATAACTAAATTTCATAATAGATTTTAAAAACGAACTGCTTAGTTTGGTAATTTCTTGTAAGTGTTATTGGGTGTAGATAAGATTTTTGTAGTTTTTTAGTTTTGCGGTTTCGTTTTCATTATAAGAGGATTTCAGGTCTCATTGAACACCAATCTGTTGATATTAACATGATATATTTAAATTTCGATTACCGCACGTGTCTCTTGTTTTCTTTTCTTCAAATTCGGCATTTGTCACTTTTTATTTACATACATATGTATCATACTCCTTTTAGATACGAAGAAAAACGCACTTAAAACAATTGTGTAAGATATGAATTACATAAATATGCGTAATTATTGGCCGCAAAAGTAGCCCATCATCTTGCTATAAGGCGTTGCACATTACAATTATTATTGAGATTTGGACCCAATGTTCGACTCCGTTAACCAATTACACGCCAGGTAAATCGTGAGCTAAAGAACATGCCGTATATTATTAGGATGTGAATCCATTATTTTTTTTTGCGAAGTATAAATGTTCTTTGAAACTTCCCTATTATTGTTCAGTGTTTATGTATCTATTTAGCACATAACCGCAAATCATGTTAAGATCCTGGACTATTGATGTTAAATAATTGAACACTGAATGCGCAACATGAGTTACCTCGAGACTTATAAAGTTCTTATTAAAGTATTTTAGAAGTCGTCGTGGCCTAAAGGATAAGACTTTCGGTGCATGCGTATCTAGCGATGCAACGGTGTTCGAATCCTGCAGGCGGGTACCAAGATTTCTGATGAAATACGTACTCAACAAATGTTCACGATTGACTTCCACGGTATAGGACATCGTGTCATAAAAATCAAATCCGAAAAATTATTATTTTACGTAATCACTGGTGGTAAGACCTCTTGTGAGTCTGCACGGGTAGGTACCACCACCACCCTGCCTATTTCTGCCGTGAAGCAGTAATGCGTTTCGGTTTGAAGGGTTGGGCAGCTGTTGTAACTGTACTGAGACTTTAGAACTTATATTTCAAGGTCGCTGGCGCATTTACGTTGTAGATGTCTATGGGCTCCAGTAACCACTTAACAACCAGGTGGGCTATGAGCTCGTCCACCCACCACAGCTATAATTTTTATTTATTTATATTAATAACAGATTTATTACTGTTTATTTTTATTTGGGTGTACGATATCACAACCCACCATCTGATGTTAGGTGACGATACCAAATGGCATCGTAACGTAATTACCAACCATTCATCTCTCGATGAAATCTAAGGAACAATTATCTTGTATAACTGAAGCCCCCCACCCTTCAAACCAGAACATGAGACTGTTTCGCGGCAAAAAAATGCAGGACCGTGCTTGCTACCTATCCGTGCGGACTCACAATTCGAATTAAATTCATAAATATTGGAGATTTTATTTATGATACCTGCGTAGTTATGTCTTTATCGTGAAGTTACGTATGTCCTTCATTAAAATTTATTGGTACCATCGGCACTCGATAAAAGTACACAGTGCATCTTATCCCTTAGGATAGGTACAACAACTACACGTATAGGTGTCCTGGTAAGCCTGTACGAGGAAGTACTAAGAACCAGCCTATTTTTTCATTTTTAGAATACGATTGAGGCTTACGCCTGACGTCTCAAGGTAGATAGATGACGGCGGCATTCACTTTATGATGTCTATGAACTCAAGGCCAATTGGCCCATGTGCTCTCGTCTAATGCATTAAAAATGTAAAAATAGAGATTAATTAGTTCGTTAAAAAGCCATTATGAATATCGAACTTATAAAGTACATAAGAAGTAGACTATAGTCTGTTTGGTAGCTTATTTGTAGACAGCAGCTTGGCTCTGCCCCTGGCTTTGCTGGGCACCATGAGCGACGGTAACCACTTACCATCAGGTGGGCCGTAAGCTCGCCTACTTGCAAAGGCAATAAAAGAAAGTAATTTAATTATGATAGATTTAAATTGTTTGTTCTTGGAAAATGGTTTATTACTCATCAAAAATATTGTTTAAGACCGGTTTTTTCACAATTTCAAATTACTCACTACGTCGCGACATTGATTACATTGATAGTGTCAAAGTGACTTTGCGACGTAAATTTCCACATTGCCCTTGTTTTTAAATCACTTTTTTTAAAGGGACTTTATGACCTGGTAATTAAGACCTTTAGGTCAAGTCTTATTTTAATTTATATTCTTATATTTATGAAAAATGATAATATGGAGTGAAATGAAATGAAGACGATTAATTTGAGACATTCATCATCAACTGAGATGAAATTAAATGAAATGAGATGAGATGATATGGGATGAAATATAATCTCTTTAAAATGGCGGTTATTTACCGTGACATTTTTGTGTAAGCTTTTTGGAGGATCCCGAGAAACTACGTCCAGCGGGTTTGTTTCATTTTCCCACATTTGTGCACTTTCACAGATATTAAACAGTTAATAAACCACCCGTTATTACACATTTAAAACTGAATAAACACTCAATAGACTAAATAAATCAAATCACAGAACTTCACTCCTCGCGTTTCCGCCAAAAAGTCTTTTTAAAACTAATTTATTAGCATAACCTATATTTGTCAATCCAATTCATTCAATTTTCACTCACAAATTCACCACGTCCGATTAACATGACACACATCAAGGATCGATGACAGTACAATAATTATTTTATTGCACTGGTCTATCATCAGCGGAATTAGCTGGGATTTTTTGGTTTTCAATTCGACTTGTTTTTTTTTATTATTAAAGTCAACATTTTTAATACTATTTATACAACAATACAATTACATATACAATACAATTTAACGGCCGTCTGGTGTAGTGGTAAGTGACATGGTCACTACACAAGGGGGACGTGGGTTCGAATCCCGCCAAGGGAAGATATTTGTATGTTAAATATAAATGTCTTTTCCAGGGTTATGGATGTATATTAAATATATGTATGTGTATAATCAAAATCTTACATTTATTTCCGTTATCTGGTACCTGTAACACAAGTTCTTTACGAACTTATCACGGGACCAGTTAACGTGGCGTGATTGTTAGTAAATATTTATTTAAAAAAAAAATTATAACATTTTTATTACTATTTATTTTACTTTATATGTCTATTATATTGTGTGTAATTATGTGTATGTATGTATTTTACTATTCTATACATAGGTATATTAAATTGTAGTTTGTTTATTTATGCATACAAAGTCATATGTAATCTATATAAGTACCTATATTTAACATTATGTGTATTCTATAATACTGAGATGTTATTTTAAGGAAGAATTTTGTTTTGATTTTGTTCTTTTTTTGTTTTGTTGTTGTTGTTTGTTATTCTTTTGTTAATGCACCTACCATGCATTATCTCTGCACCACCCCTATGGTCGACTGGAAGAGAATGCCCCTGGCTTTAAAGTCAGCCTGTGTGTACAAGTTTTATTTTGTGAATAAGGTATAAATAAATAATACGAGAATACGCAAGTTAAATGTTGACCATTGTCAACAAACTTGAGATTTTACTGTCTCGTTTCTCAGGTTTTGATTTGAACTTCACACTACTGTTGTTTGCATTACTATGCGACATTTGTCACTTTCTTAAAGTCGTTTTCAAACTATCTATATAGACAAAACAAGTTTACAAATTATGTTTCACAAAATATGTTAAGAATTTAAGTTGAGTATATTTGTTGCAAATTATCGTCTCGTTTTTTGCGCGTTTTTTTTTTTTTTTTTTAATTAAAGTAATTTGTTAAAATATTATAATGTGCGTCGTTATTTATTTCAAAAAGTCGTAACTTTAGAATTTTGCTTGATTCGCAATGCGTCCTTCGTTGAGTTGGTGATAGATCAAAATGACTGTTTTACGCAATTTGAATATTTTATTTGGTGTAAACTTAAAAAATGAATACATTACATGTTTTACCTTGTTACGACGAACCCAGATTTCTTCTACAATCGTGACCACCAATAAGTTGAGCCCCCTTTCGCGGGTATGAATTAGACCTTGCAAGTTTGTGGGGAAATTGGTTTAATATTTATTGTTAAATTCATTGTCGAGAAAAATACACGGCTCATTTTGTATTTGAAAAATTAATAATAATTTTGTTTATTGCTTAGATGGGTGGACGAGCTCACAGCCCACCTGGTGTTAAGTGGTTACTGGAGCCCATAGACATTTACAACGCAAATG
The DNA here is from genome assembly GCF_030269925.1 of Bombyx mori. Taxonomy (NCBI): domain Eukaryota; kingdom Metazoa; phylum Arthropoda; class Insecta; order Lepidoptera; family Bombycidae; genus Bombyx; species Bombyx mori. The sequence goes on from NC_085131.1 coordinate 3,833,126, forward strand.
CGCCACCCACCATGAGATATAAGAAGTTCTAAGATCTCAGTATAGTTAGAACGGCTGCCCCACCCTTCAAGCCCAAACGCATTACTGTTTTATAGTAGAAATAGGCGGGGCGGTGGTGCCTACCCGTGCGGACTCACAAGAGGTCCTACCACCAGTAAAAAACCACCAGTGTGCCGTGCTTCATATTGTCGCGACTCAGTCATACCATTGGACTGGAATGAACACACACCCACAGCGTTTCTCGCGTGCTACGACATGTCTTTTTTCAATCGAGCTTTGTTGATGGTACTCAGCGGTAGGCAAGGGATTGTCTATGCCTATGCTGACGTCTAGCAACGCCAGTAATCACTCACCTTCAAGTCGGTCGTCTGCTTATCTGCCTAGAGAATCAACAAATAAACGCATTCCGCTATGAAGAGTAGAATAGCCTTTATACCGTTTAATTAAGACATCAGCCTAGTGTCGCAGTATAGGCGACGCAATTCACGACCGGTCATCGTTCTCGTCGAACCCGTCGCCTGCGACGAAGGGCTCGACGAGTAAATTAATCCACAGACACAGCCCACTGAGTATCTCGCCGGATCTTCTCAGTGGGTCGCGTTTCCGATCCGGTGGTAGATTCGGCTCTTGCTAAGGTTCGTGTTAGCAACGTCGTCCGGCTTGAGCCCCGTGAGCTCACCTACTAGTTAACGTTACGCTGAAATAGCCTCTCAAGGCGATCAGCTTAGGTAGGAAAAAGAAAGTAATTCGCGTTATGATAGCTTCGCTTACCGATAACTACTAGATGGATTGTGAACTCATATCTTCATACAGGCTAATATAAAAAAAAGTATAACATGTCTTAATCGGTTACAAAAAGTCAGCAGATAATTGTACTTGAAACAACGAATCAACACTATTTCATTAAGTTGATAAAATAGTAACATGCTAATTAAAAAACTTACAACACATTGTAACAACTTGAAACATATTATGTACATATGTGTTCTAACTAATAATATTGTTAATCTAAACTGTAACTGAGAAACTTGAGGTGAAAATAAAATTCAGTACTTCATAATTTAATGTTACTACATTGATTGATTTGGTTTTAAATAGTTATACATACATCGGTATTACTTTTGATTCTAATGTAAAAGCTCTTGATGCGATTATGAAATAGAAAATCAGATTTGTAAATGCATTATTACTATATGAATTTCTATCGTGTCAGGGAAAATAACTAATCGCTTCACCGCCGTTAGTATTCCCATAAGCGTACCAGTAAATAGAACAAACTGCTTTACGCTCTACCGCCTCGCACCGTTGGAGTCGTGTGGTCCTGAAGGCGGTGACGTCACCAACGACGACTCCGTAGCCGGTGCGCAGGCACGTGGACTCGTGGAAGGCCTCCGGCGCATCGAAAGTGAGACCGCGGGAGGGGCATTAGCGGGGAGGACACGAGGTCACTGAACCTCGCGCATCCGACCGATCCGCACTTGTACAAGACCGTCGGTCGCATTGTTTCACCATCTCGTACTTCACACTCAAACGCGACACCAATGAAACCTACCATTTATAGATTAACATATACGTTAACTGACCAGTTTTTTTTTGACATAAAAATTATGAAACGAAACTAATAAAGAGTTAAGTAATTTTTTATGCATTTAGTTTTAACGGAAGTGAGGTGAAGCGGGTATCCGCTTCGTCGCCCGGTGACAATGGTCATACACACTTTCGACGTCATGCGACATCACTTCAAACACAATGTTATTGCTGGTAGTTTCATAATAATTATAGTTAAGATATAAAATTCTAATCCAAAAATTCAACGTGGAAACGTGCTAATTTAAACCACGTGGCGTTGAAATTAACTACTTATATTCTTGTGAGTCAGCGCGGGTAGGTACCACCGCCCTGCCTATTTCTGCCGTGAATCAGCAATGCGTTTCGGCTTGAAGGGTGGGGCAGCCGTTGTAACTGTACTGAGACCTTAGAACTTATATCTCAGGGTGGGCGACGCATTTACGTTGTAGATGTCTATGGGCTCCAGTAACCACTTAACACCAGGTGGGCCGTGAGCTCGTCCACGCATCAAAGCAATAAAATAAAATAAAAACTAAGTAACATATAATCTATATAAACTATATAATCTATCCAAATATTAAAACTTAAACATGTTACAGAATTGTTTTTCAAGAGCAAATGCGTCGTCGGGGGCAGTTAATTTTAAATTTTAAATTGAATTGATTCCGTACAGTAACGTTATAGACTATATAATAATATCAATTATTCTGCTAAGGATGTATTGAGCGGTGATCGGATCAAGTATTAAATGTGTGTTGCGTTGTATTAACACCAAGGTGACACTTTAAAGTAATACATATTTTATTATTATTAGTCATGTCATTAGTATTAAATATAAATAAATAAATATTTACTAACAATCACGCCACGTTAACTGGTCCCGTGCTAAGTTCGTAAAGAACTTGTGTTACAAGTACCAGATAACGGAAATAAATATAATATTTTTATTATACACATACATATATTTAATATACATCCATAACCCTGGAAAGACATTTATATTTAACATACAAATATCTTCCCTTGGCGGGATTCGAACCCGCGACCCCCTTGTGTAGTGACCATGTCACTTACCACTACACCAGACGGCCGTTTATATATTATTGTGATCGGCGTAGAGATGGTCGGACGAGTTGGTTCTCCTGGTGTCAGTGATTGGCATCACTTGATGTCTATTGACTGTGCTAACCATTAAAGCGCGACGGAGCGTAAATTCGTGCAAATATCTATAAAAAAATGTATTTTAATTCTACCATTTTTTTCCTACCTATGCTGATAGCCTTGAGATGAGAGGCTATTTCAGCTTCGCCCTAACGTATGTAGGTGAGCTCACGGGGCTCAAACCGGAGTATTGCTAACACTGACCCTAGCAACAGCAGTGCTTTACAGAATCTACCACCGGATCGGAAACGCGACCCACTGAGAAGGTCCGGCGAGAAACTCAGTGGGCTGTGTCTATAGGGTTAGTTCGCTCGTCGAGCCCTTCATCCCAAGCGACGGGTTCGGCGAAGACGGTGACCGGTGCTTGTGGTACCTAAAAGCACCGTTAATGGATCAGCATGATCCGTAATGACGTGCTTTGGGCGACGTCGCCTGTTTACCATTCGGTCTACAGGATCGGGTATAATTTTCAAAAATCCTGACATGACAATACGCATTGGCCCGAGAATATACAAGCACAAGTTTCCGAAATACTTGATGCAATGAATAAAATAATAATGAGGCTAAGATAAAATTATACACACCGTAAAACCGAGTGCGTACCAGACTACGCATCTTGGATGATTCCATATTTGTCATAAACATTTACGATTCAAATTTTAAATTGTCCATTTTAATTAATAACCACCAACGTTGCTATGGAGGTTTTTCCTCTTAACCATTCATCCGACTGTGATAAATTTGCTACAATTGTTCTTGGCCTTCCGGGGAGGACTTCTGCCGTAGTATCAATAAAGTATTTACGATACGTGGGACGCAAGTATTTCAAGAAATCGATTTATTTCATGCAACAATAATCACAGTCAATCCATAGCGGGTTCCACTGATTAAATATTAATCTTTGTTGAATTATATTTTGTTAATTAATTAAGTAAGTTTTCGGATCTCGTTTGTCGATATTATACCCTTTAAATGAGAATTTTGAGAGTACTGACACGAATATTGCACATGCTACTTGCTGCTTACTATAACTTTTGAAGACCTTAACATGATATCCCACTGAAGCCCAAAGGTCTTTAGGCTGCAGATACCAGCCTGGAGTTAATTGTCAGACATCCGATACGCTAATGTGCAATTGGATTGTTTAGCTTCTTAGTTGTACGTCCAGCGCTAAAAAATTGTTTTATTTTTCCTTTTCTGTTCTAGAATTTCAAAACGGGTTCTTTGAAATTAAGAAACCTACCTTCCATATCTTAACTCCGAGCGTCATGTGAATATAAATTGCAATCCATTACGTACAAAGAAAAACATAGTTTCTCACCCCTTTTTTCTTGGTTTTCGTTTTAGGAATCCTATCTTAAAAAAATACTACCAACCTATTTTGTAGATCCGTTTGTTATACAATAGTAGTAAAGATAATATATTATAGCAATAGATAATAGAAAAGAATTGTCAAGCTCCACTAGTAACCAATAGTATAAACCAATCAACTCGTTTTTTTTATGTTTGTAGGCTTACTGGAGGCCTGGAGACCTTTCTAGCTTCACCAGTACAGGAACGCCAATCTGTTCGTAAGATACCAGAGAAATTATGATATTTATCTTCGGCCATTTCTCTGAAAATGTTAAGTACACGATTATGTTACATCTACGTTACATAATAGTAAAACAGAAACTCGGCCCTTTATCACCCTACTTCATTTTAACGTCACAAGAAATATCAAAGATATGTAATATGGCGCGAACATCACAATACACAGTGAATATTCATAATATAACTGGTCCAAATTCAAATGTAATAATACTCTGGTTTTTATTATTATGAATGGCCAGACTGTGAATCTGTAGTTATTAACACGACCACAACAACAATATCAATATAATATAATATTATAATCACATATCGACAATACCCAAATACAACATTTCTCTTAGTCTCTTTTTTATGTAGATGGGCAGACGAACGCTATTCATATTAAAAGATGAGATGAGATGATAACGTCGAATGCAGGATTTCACAGAGGTTAAATTAGGCTTCCATATATACCATATCAGCTTAACCTTAACTATGTAGTGACTATGTGAGTTCACGAGGCTCAAATCTGACGATGTTGCAAACACGAACCCTAGCAAGGGCCGTGCTTCGCAGAATCTACCACCGGATCGGAAACGCAACCCACTGAGAGGATCCGGCGAGAAAACTCAGCGGGCTGTGTCTGTGGGTTAATTTACTCGCCGAGCCCTTCGTCACAAGCGACGGGTTCGACGAGAAAGATGACCGGCCTGATGATACCTACCAGTAAGGTCTTATAAATAATATGCTCTACCACAAGTAAAGTCACACAACAGTCAACTTGATAGATAATTATAATATTTATTATTTTATTTTTTGTTCATGTTATACGCGTTTGCAGGTTCTTTTCCAGTGAGTTGAAACAAATTGTTGAGACCGCTTGTGCGCCCAAGTAGTTTCAACAAATGATATATTTTCATTTAAAATTCAATTAGTAATAGCGACGCGCGGCTTTCACTAGTAATCTATATCTGTACCTGTGTTTCTCAACCCGTATTTTCTAAATAGCTATTAACGAGCATTTGATTTAATAATTAATGTACATTCCAACAAACAATAACGATGCTAACATTTTTCCCAACATCCGATTTCATTGAAACGATGCATATTTCCGCTAAAATAACGTCAATAAGAAAAATTTGAGGTGTCAAAAGAGTGATCATTGGACGGACAACTAGTAAATAGAAACAGCATCGTTCTCTCGTGGTATTTTTCGCAACATTGAAACGAAGCATATTTGCGCTAAAATGCCTAGTCTTGCCATAAATACTGAGACAAAGGAAAAAAAAAATTATATTGCAAATATGTAACATTTATTACTTTTACAGTGTGTTAGTTTAATACATAAATATAAAACAATTTAAAGTATAAAAGCTTATTCGAAGTGGTCTCCATTAGCTGCAATAGTCCTTTAAACGTTGAGGCCAGTTATCAATAGAAGCACGCACTCTTTCCATGGGAAAATTTTTCACTGCCAATCTTACGGATTGTTTTAGGGACTCGAAATTATCATGGCGTTTAGAGCAAGCCGTACTCTCTAAAACTGACCATAAATCATAATCCAGCGGATTACGATCGGGACTAGACGACCCGAAACGTTCGTTTCCAACCAAGACTGCGTAGACCGAGCGCAGAGTCTTGCTGGAAGGACCATTCTTGATTATTGAACATGGTGTTGCTAAGGGGCTTCACTACCTTCTCAAGAATGGTATCTTGATACACTTGTGCCGATGTTTTGATACCTTTTTCACAAAAGTATGGCTCAGTCACTCCTTCATAGCTAATAAATACCCCACCAAACCATCACTGAAGTCGAATAGTGCCCACGTTGCACTCTGTCGAGTAATTGGGAAGCTTCCTTAGAGCTTTGAGCATTAATGCGGTCATTTTGTTTGTTAAAATGTTGCTCAATTGTAAAATTTTTCTCATCCGTAAACAAAAATTTTCTATGACCTTCCTTTGCGTACCGTTTCAGTAGTTGTTTCGATTTTTCCACCCTATTCCCTTTTAAATTATCAGTTAAGAAATGACCAGTAAGTCTCTTATAGGCTGCAAGTCCTAAGTCATCTTTTAAAATACGCGACATGGTTCTAGGTGCTATCTTCATCTCCAGAGATAAAATCTTTTGCTTTCGGACAGGATTTCTTCGAATTCTTTCCCTTACTGCTTTGACGGCCTTTTTCGTACGAACACTACGTGGACGGCCAGATCTTTTTCTGTCACAAACAGAGGAGGTCTCATTGCACCTATTAATAGCCCGGTACACAAACATTTTACTAACACCAAGCGTATGGAGAGTTTTAAAAATTGCATTTGGCTGACTTTATGTAATGCAATCACAGCGATTCGGTTCTCTTTATCACCCCACTCCATTTTAATATCGCAAAATATTGTACAATGTATTGGCGCCAAAATGAGAAAACTTAATGAGCAATCATATAAAAATGACAGTTTCCATATTCAAATGTAATATTTTGTTTATTTTTAATTGTAACAGTATTTATGGCCAGACTAAGTATACACGAAACTAGTCAGTTTTTCTCTCATTTCATAACGTCAATAACAAAATTTTTAGGTGTCAAAAGTCTGATCATTATTGGACGGGCAACTAGTATATTTAAAGAATGAGTCGACTATTATCAAAGCCGGCAATCTGACTTTTGGACAATGATTGGTAAATCAGAAAAACGAATTATTGACTTTGTATTCCATTAGCAGTCACAAAACTCTTCGGAACGCCATCTTAGATAAATAACAGGTTAACTATTAACCTTTATTTAATGCGGGTTTTGAACCGTATTCTTTGAAGGAGACGATTATATTCAAATCAATCTGTATTGACATATCAATAATTTTTTTTTGTCCAAATGCACAGATTGCCACCTTTGATAATAGACGACTCGAATATCGTTTTAGTACGAAAAAAACACCAATAAAGACAAGCTACAGATCTCGAAGCTTGTCAAAGAACCCCGGCAGCGTGTCATTAGACGGCGTGAATATTTAAGTAGAGGTGGCGGGTCGCGGTTTCGCTCCCGAGCTCGGGTTATGGGACGGTTGGGATTACCTTCTCATTGAATTAATTCTGTTTGCAGATGAAAAAAGCGCCTATGTATGTATACCCATTTACGAAAACAGGAGAATTACATTGAGTGAAACTGCGAATTTTATTTTTAGGTAACTCCTTTAGACTTGTGTAGTGGTTAATGTGAGTGAGCTTTCAAAGGAGAAAAAAAAAACCGATTCGTTAATGTAATTATTTACAGGCAAACAACCTAGAGTTAAAGCAATGTAAAAAAATTTGTTAAAGATTGTTATAAAATATTCACCCTAAGCTGTACCTATTGTTTGACGTCCACGAGCGGTATGTACCACAAAGGTAGAAATCGTCTAATAAGACATATAATACAAATGTCCAATAATAAATGTAAAAGATCGTAATTACAGTAATTAATAAAGTCAAATGTAATAAACCAACTAGTACTTATGATTTGATTTAAGAAAGATTAAGTAGAACTATAAATGAGTTTTAGTATCCCAGACAGGGTGGTAATGTTAAAGTGGATTTGTGTTATGTAATGAAGGGGTCATCCTGTCCGCGCCCAAAAGTCGTGCCCGCGAAGTAGAGAACAGTCATATCCTATCGATTTGTTAAGATGGCGTGCGCGGGGATTTCGGAGGGGGGGACGTGACGAGGGGTGGCGAGGGTGGTCTCAGCCTCCGCGCGGCGCAGCGTGCAGCTTGGCTTGCACCTGCCCGTAACCACCGCGACACAATAGCTACGTCACAACGCTCAGCCTATGAACGCTGCACACTCGTTCACATGTGACCGACCGACCACCTTACAATCTTAATTGTTGCAATGCGTTCGGACCTAAAGGTAGCATTTCAAACGCAATGCGTAATTTATAAAGAAAATGGGCAGCCACTGATATCATCAGGCTGTATAACGCTGATGTTCTCGACGAAGGCAGACCCTTTGGGATGCTCTTCAGAAATCGATATTTACGTGCATAAAAGACATAAATGCTGATATTGGTCGTTTCCATTCATGCCGGCATCTTATAATATTGCCGTAGGTCGGGCCTGTAGTAGTAATAACGTAGTCGGCAGTGTGCGCCCACCTTCACTCGGGATTCCATGTCGCGCCCTCGACACCTAAGCCGGCCTGATCTCCGGTGGCCCCCGTTCATAACTTCAAGGTCACAAACTAGTTCTGGCGCACTCACACATTTTGAACTATATATTTATCGTATTAATTAACCCTTTCCTAAATGTTAAATTGAATTCAATGAAATTATTTTATTGGCGTTGATGGGTATAAGTGGTCATAGTCAATTTGTTGTAAAGCCCATGCAAGTGAATACCACAATGAAACACGCGATAAAAGTCTCAATAGTAAAGCTGGCTTACCCTTCAGTCTGAAATGCACGGATGTTTCGTTTCAAAAATAAACAGGAGGGGGTATCAACTTGTGCGGGCAACCATCAGTAATTGCCCAATTTTGTATAATTTTCATTACACGTATTAAGTAATTTCTAAAAATTTATACATGCCACTAGAACAGCACCTTCATATTACTCGACATTGACAGTCTAATTACGCACATTTAACTTGGTAATTTTAAATTTAATATTAAACGTACGTGTATGTGCTCATGTATTCGTGAAACTAACATCTTCGAATTGTTTACAAATTGTGCTCAAAATAAATTATTAAAATTAATTGTGATAAATTCATCATACGATTTGAACCATACAATCAAAATGAAAACTTAGCTTTGCTTGGACCGGCTTCCAGGGCGTATTATGTTAAGGCACTAGTTGGTGGATTATAACTTCGGTTTTTGTTATATGTGCCGCGAATTCAATGAACACATCTCAAGGTCAATGGCAGAATTCACACTATCATTTCCATAGACTTCGATAATCGCTTAACAACAGGTGTGCTGAGAGTCCACTTTTTTTATTTGGACAGGGTAAGGGTATGTTTGTAATATCCGAGAATTCGTCTTGTAAACATAAAACATCAAGTCGAAGAATCTGACCAACTTCAAAATACTGTTATTCTTTCTGTGCTAGTGAAAAAAATGTTGGGTCATTAAAGGTTTTAAAAGGCACGTGATCTTGATTCATTGTGATGCTTGCGACTATACCTAACGAAATATTGTATTTAACTGGTGATGAAAGGCATTGAAAGTACTCGCGCGCAATTTGTAGTACGTTTTATTGCTCTATCTCAGGAATTTTCCTTGAAGTGCTGACAGTAACTTTACGAATATTTCGGCTCAATCAGAAAAATCAAGAAGCAACTCGCAGTTGCGGACACATACCATGCAGAAAGCAAACAAAATGTTCATTTTTATTTAATTGCTTATATGGTAGCTAGAGTGATATCGAAAACTTACGTCCTCATTTTTTTTCCTACCAATGCTGATAGTCTTGAGAGGCGATTTCAGCTTCGCCCTAACATGTAGGTGAGCTCATGGGGCTCAAACCGGAGTGTTGCTAACACTGGCCCCAGCAAGAGCAGTGCTTTGCAGAATCTACCACCGGATCGCAAACGCGACCCACTGAGAAGATCCGACAAGAAACTCAGTGGGTTGTGTTTATGGGTGAATTCGCTCGTCGCGCCCTTCGTCGCAAGCGACGGGTTCGACGAGGACGGTGTCTGGTGCTTGTGATACCTAAAAGCACCGTTAATGGATCGGGAGGATCCGTAATGACGTGTTTTGGGCGAAGTCGACGACATCCTCCGTGACCACTACTAATGTATTTGTTGGAAATCTTTCGCGAAGCAATCTTACTGTCCTGTTTGAAGGATGGCATAGTCATTATGGAAATGTCACTTCAACCTTACGTCTTAAGGTAGGCAGCAACGTTGACGTTTTGTTTTCGCAGGATCTGGTAACCACACACCACAGACGTAAATGGTGAGTCGCTCAATGACATTGCTAATGTCAGGGACATATCGAGCCGCTACTCATAATGTGCGCTTATAGATTAAACCGTTATGTAGATTTGTTTCATCTGAAGACCTACGAGAACTTTTTTTTAATTATTTTTATATTTATTACGAAATTCCTTATGGGACGATGCGGACCCTAACCGGTAAAAAACGTCCGTAACGTAAGATTTTTATTAGTAATGCACACAGTGTACCACTTAACTTTGTAATAACGTACAAAAAATAACATTTTTATTATATATTTTTTATAAATCATTGTGAATAAAATAAAGTTGATAACTCTGAAAAGTAGTTTTTTTTATCAATAAAAAAATCATAATAAAAAATGTATACCCGAATAATTATTTTCTTTATACCTCAAATAGAACTTAAAATTAATATTTTTATAATAAGGAACTTCGTTCCTATCCGGTGTCCCACGACACCACACATATTTTTTTGTATTCGTCTTTCATTATATTAGAACAAAGAACCTATTTTAGTGTCGCATTAGTAATTTGTTTTTGTTTCAGTGGCCCAGTCAGAAGACTCACCGGTCGCGATGAAACTCAAGAAAATATGCCTTAAAACGCCGGTTGGCGAGGAACAGGCGGCACAAGCAGTTCTCGACCCAGCGTTAGGTAAGAAACGAAGAAACATATTATTCGTATGTATGTAATACCTTTCCTATAGACGAGTAATAGTAATAATGAGAGAAAATTACATTTATCATTCGACTAGTTATCTAGGCAAAGACAAATTAGCTAAGTACCATTACCACTGTGTTTGTCAACTGTTTATATTTGTTGTTATGTAAGTATCGATTAACAATGTTGTTTATCTTTTTTTTTGGTAAACTTCAATATCGAAACAAAGGTGACAATATAATATATAAAATTAATCTAAATCTTGAGGTATCCAGTGATTTTGGTCTGGAATTAAAGAAAACGCAAATCAAGATTACAAATAAGTGTATTTTGTGTATTTGATATTACTATATCGACTCGAAGCAATGAGGTAACTACAAAAATTACCTCCCTAGGACGAGTCTCGCTTATCAGTTTTTTCAAGGTGAATATAGCTATTAGTTATTCGGTCGACAACATCGCGTATTCTCTTAAACAAATTGAAATGTTTTGAAAATGCTTTAATTACTATTATTAGTATTTAATTGAACCTGAAATATTCGCACATTTTACGTGAAGACTACATACACATAGCACTCGTCACAGAGTCCCGTTTGCGATCTCCGTCGATTGAATTGTGCTTTTATATCTCATAATGCCACGCACTCAACGTATGATGTCATCGATTTAATTACGTCGGCCATTTCATTATCCACCTATAAAAGCGACATTTATTTCAGTCTTCCGTCTAAACAAGCTTCAATAACTTCGAAACGCGGACGATCGATTTGTGGAAACTTTACGGTGTCGTTATATTTTTACGTTGTGTTTTGGTTTGATTCCCTTTCTCAATGTCAAGATTCCGTTTTATTGTAAACGTTTAAACGGCCATTTATTCTGGAGCCGCGTTCACATGGTCAGAGGGGCCGAGTGAAGTCCACATAGCCTGGACGGGTTACATCACATTTCTCTGCATTTATCGGCGGCGTATGCGGTATCGGGAGCGTTTAGTATAGGTAGAGGGTAGACAGACGTTCGTGCACAGGTCGTTAATGGTACAACGTGAATCTGTTGTGTGGTACGCGGGTGGAATAACCTATAATTAGATGCGCGTACACCATTCCACAGTCTTGGAACACGTAGATGTCTCGTTCACTCTACATCCGCTGACGTATGCTATGCAGAATAGTTACCGATATTTACTTTATTGAGTGGGAGGATACCAATCGGACTTGCAAATATTTTTTTCTGCATCACTGTAACGTATCTGTGCTCTGACTTTACAATAGAATATGTTTTGAATATGGCGTCGACCAACTTTCATTTTTGAATCGTAAAATCAGCTTATGTTCAGATACTACTGTTTATAGTTAGTACCGAAATGAGTACCTACTAATTACTTCTGTAATTGCTTTACACAGTTTTTCAAAACGTACGTACATCGATTTTGATATTTTATCAAATATTGACTACACTAATTATGATTTAGCACTGCTGAAATTAGTAATAAAAATACAAAACTGAAGGCACCTTTAGGCCTGTATTAGATGGTAACTATCAAAATGCATAGAGGGAGGTGGGATAGAGGTGGATTTCGCGTATCGAGTGACGTGATAAGTAACTACAGTCCGTCAATGCAATGGTGGGTGAGGGCAAAGTGTGATTCTGTGCTTGTACGTGTAGTTTAGGCGGCTCGTGCAGAGCGGGGTCGGCGCAAGCGACGTTGGCTTGTTTCGAATTTGTGCGTGACGCTGCACCACTCCTCAGTGGCCCGGTAATTTGATTGGGTTTGAACTGTCACCTATGCGCCGCCGTTGCCCGACCGTCGCTCGCCGGCTATCGATTAGAGGCCCCGTCCCCTGCCCCCACGTCGCCCGCGAACCGGATCTCGTCACGCCGCCATTGTATACCCGCGACGCTTAAACGCATTCGTTTCTCCCGATGCGAAAACGACGCATTCCTTCCGCGCGCGCCCTCCCGCCCCACGACCGGCCGGCCGAGAGAGCCACATCACGCGGCGCCGCACAGGACCGCCGCCGACCCCTCCGGTCACGATTAACACCTTGCATACGACAGCTTCGACTCGACTAACACAAATATCAATATTCTGACACAATTGAAACGTGATTAATTAATCACTACACTCGTAGAACTAAAACAGTTGTACGTAATGTGTGTAAATTTTGTAAATGAAACACGACAACGTTGGCAAACAATGAAAACGATTTCGACTCAAATGAATATGATTTCTTTGTCGTTTCTCTTAAGGTTCAAAATAGTTAATATAGAAACGTACTGACGCCGAGCAAACGTTTTGTTTTTGATACATTATTATTAAAAAACTCTCAGTAAGCAAATTAAAACAAATTAATTGTTTACGTATAACACGTGACGTCACAATTTGTGTAATATCTACTTGGTATACTATTGTGCAATGAGCATTGCGGTCCACTTGCACTCGGCGTGTTGTATGCCTCATATCTGTAATAGTTTATGTTTGCTATGTTATGTTACAGACGCCTTTCACTTATCTGGCTCAACTATTTCGTACTATTAAAATATGTCAAATAGGGCGACTGAGGAAAGGCTGCAGAATTGTTCAATAATTAAAATTTTTAGAGCAAAACTACAACACAGAACATACAGGTCATTTATTCATTAGCCGTATCTTATTTGTTAACAGGTGGTTATGTTTGTATGCGCTACCTAAAGTTAAAAATAAACCGTTCCAGCCGTTGATTTCGAATGTAAATCACTATGTTTTATTTGTTCTCAAAACATTGGATCCAGATAATCGTTCGATTTATTGTTTTAAAGTTTGTCTAGAAAAATTGCGTCCATTTCCAACAATAATTATTACAGTTCATCATTCAGGTGGTCGTTGAAGAACTTCGATATCCAGAGAAGTGCAAAACACAAATTGGTTCTTTCTAAAAAAGAGCTTTTTTTTTTATCAGCCCACAGACGTCCACACTGCTGGACATGGCCTCCCCCAAGCCTCGCCACAAAAAAAAAAGATCATTAAAGAATTATAATTTAAACTAAACCATATTGGATTAATTCTAGAATCGTTTTCTTATCGACGACCGTGAGATGGATAAATGGAACGGGGCTTAGGTACGTCCTAATAAAGTTAGAGCTAAAATGTGTATCATTAGTACTTGATAGTAAAAAAACGACTACATCCTACTATTGAACGATAAACAGAATATAAAACTATATTTACTAAGACAAACGAAGCTTACAAATTGAAAAAAATAAATAAATGAGTAATTAACATAAGGAAATTATGAATGCTCCTTTTTTACCGTAAATTCAATAAAACAGGTAACAAAAATGAATATCACAAACTTTAAATAATTAATTTATTTGAATATGCCCAACTATCTAACTACTTCATTACAAACGCTAGCTTATGTCAAGGAGATGAACTTTTCAAATCTCTATGGATTCAAGAATTAACTGAAAGCCATAAACATTGTTTTATCTGGTTGAAAACATATCGTTGAAACAAATTTTTAATTGTTTTATTCAGTCTAATCACAGCTTTATATTTTTATTTCGACCTAATCTGTAGGAAATGCACGTAAATAGGAAAGTAAGGCGACCCTGCAATTATACCACGGAACAAAAAGCTTGGTAATCTATGTTTTGAACATGTCTATACGTTCTATGTTTTATGCTACTTTCAATATCTCTGTGGTTAGGTCGTGGATAAGGTGTCGTTATCAAGGTTCGAGTGGTCTAGAAAAAAAGCAGCATGTATTGGCCGCTTATGAACATATTACAGCAGCTTTAGCCATTAGATATAAGTATAAAGCTAACACATTAAAACGATTTGAAGAAATCCTTCGTGTACATTTATTTATATATTCATCGGAATGTCATCTCTAAATGTTTTTCGTGATTTCAACATACAAAATAGGAATTTGTCCTACTTTCCAGACATTAATTACATTACCAATGGTTTCCCAAAAAAAATTCCGTATCACATAAACTGATGGCCGAACGTGCCTAATTCAGAAGATTTCGTTTTTTTTAACATTTAACTATCGAAAACCGTACAAAGTTATATAAAAATTAGAAAGAACGAGACACTAGTGAAACCCAGAACTCCCGTTAACGACTTGCGACAGAAATCGTTTTGCATAAAATGAGACCACTAAAATAGTAAAAATTTTTAGATGTGCTTTTTCAATCTCGAGTAATTTTGACAAAGAAAAGGAAACTATTCCAGCACACACACGTACACAATTGTCAAAAAATATTAGAATAGTGGAACTTTTGAATTACGAATTTCGTATAAAATATGGTGAAATGTAACGTTGTCCGTTTTTGTTCAGATCAGTCAGTTCTTTTTTTTTTTAAGTCAACTGCCTGTAAAATTATTTTTTCCTACCAAAATCTTCCCTTACATCTTTAGTACATGTGGTAGGGACAGTAGTAACTTTTCACCTTCTTGCTTACGTTTGTCAAATAAGTGTAAAAGGTAAGAAAAGAAAGGATATTCGAATGTAATTGACACTTCGTTTTTATATCTCAATTTGGGTGCCATCCAATTTGTGGTGTTTATGGGTTCAACATTAAAGCCAAGCAGGAAGCATGTCCAATTGATCGTGTGTTTTTTTCTCTCTAGAAGTTCGAGTAGTTGGGCAGAACTAATTAATTTGCTAGATAGGGTATTTTCCAAAGCTAAACATCGCTTTATCCCGTGATTGGTTACTACTAAAATGATACTCAACTTATCGACAATTTGAATAAAACACAAGCGAGTCGACTTAGACCTCAAAAACCCAACTAAATACCCATTTTTATTTTTATTTTTTATTGCTTAGATGTGTGGACGAGCTCACAGCCCACCTGATATTAAGTGGTTACTGGAGCCCATAGACATCTACAACATAAATGCGCCTCACACCTTGAGATATACCTAAGTTCTAAGATCTCAGTATAGTTACAACGGCTGCCCCGCCCTTCAAACCGAAACGCATTACTGCTTTACGGCAGAAATAGGCGGGGTGGTGGTACTCACCCGCAAGGACTACTCACAAGAGGTCCTACCACCAGTAAAGAATGTAAACTTCATAAATCTTTTATTATTTAATGGAAGCAGTCTGAATGCGTTCAAATCTGTTGCAAATCTGTTCAAATGCCAATATGAAGCGTTAAAAAACAAGAGTTTACGGTAATGCCTCTTCGTTTTATACATGTTTTCCTAAAATGATATTGCTGAAACGCTCCCAATACATAAAATTTGGTGACGACAGTAAACGAGTGGAGTGGAAAAAAAAAGATGTCGCTTTTGAATAACGGTACGTACACATACGTCTAATTCTTAAAATTCATGAAACACATTCAACTCGAACTGTCTCACGCCACAAAATGTCCGTTCAAAGTTTTTAATGCGTTGTCTCTTGTTGTTTAGGAAAACTGGTTTTTTAAACAGACGAAATATGATGTCGTTACCGGGGGAGTTGATTCGAAGAATCTCAATTAAACACATTCGATATGTACAAGTTGTTTTTGGGCATTGGAAACGTTACGGTCGGTTATTAACAACACAAAAAGTGCTATGGTATTGTGCTAAGCGAATGACCGCCAATAAATAACCAATAATATTGACTCTAAGAATACTACAAGGTTTTTATTTATTGCTTAGATGGATGGACGAGCTCACAGGCCACCTGGTGTTAAGTGGTTACTGGAGCCCATAGACATCTGCGACGTAAATGCGCCACCTACCTTGAGACATGGGTTCTAAGATCTCAGTTTTTACAGTACGACTGCCTCGTCCTTCAATCCGGAACGCAGTAGGTACTGCTTCACGGCAGAAATAGGCAAGGTGGTGGTACCTACCTGTGCGGACTCACAAGAGGTCCTACCACCAGTATAATTATGTTTAGGACTCGCGAAAATCGATTAAAGTAGGTACGATATAAAAAAAAAGATTTTTTTTTTTAAATATCAGTTCTAAGGTCTCAGTATAGTTACCAACGGCCGCCCCACTCTTCAAATCGAAACGCATTACTACTTCACGGCAGAATGGCGTAAGATGTATGGCGAAGAAAAACGAGCCTGAGTTTAAAGTTAAATACAATTTCATCATAGTGCCTCTGAAATAATCATGTAAAACATGACATCCAGGCTTTGGGAAAATTCTCGCGCAATAAAAATTTTGGCCAGTAAATAATAATAAATTCGTCATTATTGTAGAATTTGGGAGTATTGTAAGCGAGCACCGGTGGCAACCACCGTCTTGCTTATACCTGAGACGACCGTCGTAAAGAAAATTGAGTCGTCGTCCTCGTCTGTTAAAGTCGATAGTGGTAATCACGTTCTGTTGCCTATAGACTCCAGTAATCACCGGTGTATAGGCGGGTCCTGAAGCCAGCAGAAACAAATTGTCGTTTACACTTTCTAGGGATGTTTGAGCCTTCATCAGTTGTTCTTCTTCTTCTTCTCCATCGCTCCCTCATTACTGAGGATCGTGACTCCGTTTCAGCTTGTCGACTGTCAGCCTCCATCGGTTCCGTTCAGTTGCCAGGTGTAGTGCAGCGCTAAGTGGGCCGCTGGTTTGCTCGGAGATCTGGTCGGACCAACGTTTGGGGCTCCGGCTTCTAGGACGTTTTCCTTTTACTTTTCCAGTGATCATCAGACGTTCCAAGTTATCTACACCTCTGCGGGGCAACGTGGCCAAAGTAGCGCATAATGCGTTGCAGACAAGTGGTAGACAGGCGTTCATCAGTTGTTACCGTTCTATAAATAACGTAAAGTAATCATACATTTTTGTTACTAGCAGAGGATAGTCATTTGTTCAAACATTGTCGACTTTAATTCTATTATTTCGGAAAATTGATCTCAACGTTAAATCTGTGATAATACCTAATAGAATTGATTTACTGTCTATCTACCATCTAGTTGGGTTATTAAACTATCTAATTTATGATAAAATGTGTCGAGCACACCATAACAACATTTCCTTAACCAAACATTATTGTAAAAAATGAAAAATGCAATGAATGAATTCAAAACTATCGAATTTTCATTGATAAATAATAAGTAAAGAAAAATAATGGTGATTTGCTTGCTGCCACTTCACCAACTAAATATTTTGGATTTTATTTTTATGTTTATTTAGATTTGTAGAGGCACTTTGAGACATTAGTCTCCGATCCGTATCTTAGTCTTAATTAATTATTTTGTTGTATGACGGCTGTCCCAGACTTCAAACCCGAACTCGTGACTGCTGCGCGGCAGAAATGGTGTCCAATGATGATACCTTAATGGGTTTACAATAGCCTACCACCAGTAATTACGGAAATTGGTTTTTAGGTGGGTGGCGCATTTACGTTGTAGATGTCTATGGGCTCCAGTAACCACTTAACACCAGGTGGACTGTGAGCCCGTCCACCCATCTAAGCAATAAAAAAAATAAAAAAATTGACCCGGTTTGTTTTTATAATCCTTGATCGAGTGAGTTGAGACCCATTGAGTTTTCGTATCGTTTTTAATTAAATTGATGCTCTATTACGTTATTTTTTTAAAAACATTAAAGTTAGACTAGCACACAACACACTTAAGCACAATCCATATCGGCAATGCCATTGCATGCCAGTGCATTCTTTGACAACCTCATTAGAAGAAGGACAAAGGTTATAACGCCCGAGAGATTTGTGGCAAAATTCCAATGACAGGTGGTGTAATAATAAAATAACGGATTAGTGTACTAATTCCTGAAATATATCCCTTTTTTTTTTAATGTCCACCGGTCAAGACTGGGAATAAATCCCTGAAAATTTCGATCCCAAGATCTCTGTTACTTAGTAGTGTTAATACATATTATAAGTATATTCATTAGGTACATGTCACATTACCAAAAAAATGAAAACAATTTACCAATCATATAAAATATCTGACGTACTTTGTCATTTCGATAACAAAGAAAAGACAGATTACCGCGTTAAACATCCAGCACCTTAGTTCAGTTGTACTCTACTGGTACGACTAGATGTTTTCAGTCGGGCTAAATCCCAAAGGTGACTAGATTTTGGTTCAAAATATCTTACACAAATTAATATCTCGTCGAGCATTAGTCATCCACAATTTCCGAGAGAAAATGTTGCTTTTTATAATACCCGATGGCGTAATATATATTTATTGATGTAAAGCAACCAAGTAATGGAGTACTTATTATTTATTACTCATTTCATCCTGTGACCTATTAAGATAAGCAATGAAGACAGGTCATTGTTGTGTGGACTTTGCGTAATCAAACTAAATTTTCAGTGTCGTTTATGCGTTTTATCATATATTTTTAACAAGCGGCAGTGATTTTATGAACTCGATAAAATTATGTGTATATAATACATAGGTACTATGAATTAATAACGCCGCCTGGCTCTTGAAATATTTTCTTAATTTCCCAAACGTAAATATTAAACGGGGCGTGGATTCTCGTATTTGATAAAGAAACGTCATTGACCTTTTTGAAGAGAGTAAAGGCGTCGCGGTTTTTAGGTACATTCAACAGTCGCGCGCATGCCTGTTTCTAAGGTCGAGCCGGCCGCTTTGCCTCTCGATGGAAATCATTCCAATTAAAATGGCACTTGCAATTTTTTTTGTCTGTGTGCCGGAACGAGTCGAGCGGCCTCGGCCCCCGGGACGGAGGTCAGCGGCTTCCCTCAAGGTGGATACGACAATGGATATAGTGTGGCCGCATCTTACCGTCCGCCGCTGTTGTCACTGCGGTGTTTCGCGGCGGGCAGATTTATTTGGACGTACCCCTTCAGGGGTCGCGGGGCCGGGCGCGCCACCCACCGCGCCACCTCCACACATTTGACTGGATCAATAAGTAAGCAAAGGATGCCCGAGCAGAAAAACCATACACCCAACCACCCCCAGGGGGCACACGTAACCGACACCCCCACTAGCAGTAGGAGGACTCCACAGATTGCCATTTTCTCTTTGCCTACGCTTTAATTAGTTGCGTGTTGATGCGTGTGTATCCATAATCCCATGTTCATAAATTATATACTCTCACTCGCCACATCGTTGTACCTTACGTCCAAACTATAAACCGTGATTACAGCTATATCGTATTTTAGTTAAAAAATGCAACTGAAAAAAAAACTACTTCACTAATCCCCCTATCTATAAGTCGAGCAAAACTAACATAAAAAACGCTAAGCTATAACAATGCAGGAATTACTATTCTTATCTGTATATCACAGTCCTAATAGGAGCTTGCTAAGTTAATACCGTAATGTATATGTGTAATGTGTACCTATTAGTTTCTTTAATGTGTTGGTAAAATCTTCCCGTACAAGCTATAAACTAAACTACTATAAGTACGAAATCGTTCTTGCAACGTGCCCGAAAAAATAGGCAAAATATTGATCAGCTTTTGTTTTTTTTTTCTTTCAATCCAAAGTACAGTATTTAAAATTATTTAAAAATAATATTACTCTAACCGTGTGTGTACCAAGCATTGAGTACGAACCATGGAAACGAGATAAGATAATGCTTGATAATATCCACAGTTCAAGCAACGCAACGCACCTGAAATGTTCTGACAACAAAGACGATCTCGTTATATTTTAATAATATATAATAGTTCAACTCTTAATTTTGACACGTAAGAATCTTGAAAAATCTCGAATTTCAAATTCAAACCCGTAAAACGTTCTTCACGTTATAATAATCCGTTGATTCCGGTAATCGCTAAACACAGGCTAGATCTTAAGTTAGTATGCTCAACTAACAATACTACAATAAGGCTTTTATATTTAACGATTCTCAGAACTTTTAATTTTAATGCACCTTCGTAACCCATTAAAAGCATTGACAAAACCAGTCCACACAAAGACAATGGTCGGAATGTAGATAACGTACATAATTTATTTTTAAAATAAAACACTTAAGGCAATGCTTTGGAAACCTGTCTTGAAGGGACAGGTGGAAGTAATGCTAAAATTTCGTTTCATTTGGAGAAAGTTACATCTAAACAAATGCATATTCTTGTCCATTTAAGATACTAAATGCAATTAAATTAAGAGCCTTCGAACTTTGGTTAGGTTTAGGTCTTGAAGACTACAGACTGCCAAAGGAATATAATATTAATTATATAATATATTAATACTATACAATATATTAATACTTGAAACAAAAACTTTGTACCCCTTTTTATGAAAATTGCGCGGACGAAGGAGTATGAAATTTCCCAAACCTATAGACAATATAGAGAAGGAGTGCAGAATGTAATTTTTTTTTTAATTATGTTAAAAAATGCATTAAATCAATAAAAGAAAACATTACACACACTACCATGTATTTGACACACACACGCATGCATGTTTGTTTATTGTCAAACTTTTGTTATTGCTTATACTCGTAGTCTGTGGTCAAATTGAGAATAGATTATATATTGTTTGTCTTTATAAATATTTGTCTAGTCTTGGCGAAGTCTTTGACAATAGAACCTTAATAGTGTACAAACTCATAATTTCAATTAATTAAAGTCGAATTTCAACTACCAGGGGACCACTAGTATTAATTATTATATCCTACACTTATCATATCATAACTTCATCTGGTATCAAGTAGTTACCATTGTCCACAGGCTTCACAATATAAATGCCACCATCCACTTTGAGACAGGCTAAAGTATCAAGTTTATTTAAATGTGAATCGGCTTTCCCACCTTTCATATCACATGATTGGCTTCGCGGCAGGTGGGCGAAATGGTGCATCTATCTGTGAGGACACAACAAACATATCACTAGTAAAATATACACCATAGTGATAAAGTAAAATTGTGGTCCGCCAAATAAAAATACATACTTTTATTTTTTCAAACTTTTAATATTCTAACTGTTCAACGTTTGTAAGTGCCTGTCAAAAAGCATTGTAAAGCTGTCTTCTATGGTAATTGTTTTGTATTCATACGCCTCGCACGGTGATTGTCGTTATTCCGCATTCCATTTACTTCTGCGAATGCCATGATAAAATGCAAAGAGATACCAAATCGTCACAATTACCACGTATACTAATTAAACATCTTAAAATATACGCATATTTTTAGTCATCAATAATATTGTGTAAAGGCATTCGAAGGTTCCTTTTTAAAATTTATTGTTCAAGCTGTGTACATAGTTTCTTATTATTTGCTAATTTATTATTAGCAAGATGAAACTTATTCTACCATTTTTAATAATTAGCAGAAACTGTTTTTATCTGAAGATGTTCAGAATATTATTAATGTTTGCTAATTAAATAGTGAATTAATAAAAAAGGTGGAGATGATTCCGTCATGTCATTTTTATTATCGCACTGTCGGCCACTGGAGCAGAGTTTATCCATTCTAGTTAATGCGCTCATCCACAATGCGTCAAGTCAAGTACAAGTGCGTACAAGTCGTCGTGGCCTAAAGGATAAGACGTTAGGATTCGTACCTAGCGATGCACCGGTGTTCGATTCCCGCAGGCTAGTACCAATTTTTCTAATGAAATATGTACTCAACAAATGTTCACGATCGGCTTCCACGGTGAAGGAATAACATCGTGTAATAAAAATCAAACCCGCAAAATTATAATTTACGTAATACTGGTGGTAGGACCTCATGTGAGTCCGCACGGGTAGGTACCACCACCGCGCCTATTTCTGCCGTGAAGCAGTAATGCGTTTCGGCTTGAAGGATGGGGCAGCAGTTGTAACTATACTGAGACCTTAGAACTGATATCTCAAGGTGGGTGGCGCATTTGCATTGTAAATGTCTATGGGCTACAGTAACCACTTAACACCAGGTGGACTGTGAGCTCGTCCACACATCGAAGCAATAAAAAAAAACTAATGCGTTTCCAGATATCTTTTTTGCCACGTACCATCAGGGTTTGGAATGAACTTCTCTCCTCTGTGTTTACTGAGCACTATGACACATTCCTCTTGAAACGAGATTTCCGGAGGGTATTGAGCGATAGCTACTTTTTATTGCCCTTGTAGGCAGACGAGCATGCGGCCCACCTGATGGTGAGTTGTTTCCATCACTCATAGTCGCAGGAATGACAGGGGCTAAGCGAAGCCACTGCCTACCGTTAAATTTAACGTGGTATTGTCCTTTCTGCCGTCTATAACAAATGGTAACAACTCGTTTAAATGTAGGCTTACAAATTTATTATTATTTACAAATACATAAATAATAATATAAAACAATGAAATCAGGCCAGACATATTGAAAATTGAGCATTATCAAATATAATAATTGAAAAAAAATCATGAGTAATCAATAAGATTCATTTGTTAGGTTCTTAAAATGTTTTGTAACTCACCATTATTCTTATTGAGAGTAGAAATATTTGTGATCTAGGGTTAAGAGCCGGCATTGTACCATCCTTTATAATCCATTGCTGCAGCGAAGCCATTAGACTTTTCTGATTTCAGATTTAATTACAAGAAATCTGACATATTACCTTCTAGTTCAAAAATTATGGTATCCGCTATTTCAAAACGGTGCATATTTCGAACTCGGCGCTTGATTCGGGTTCCGAAACTTAATTTGTTTGTAATTGTAATTGTATGCATTATCGACCTCGAATTCGTCGTGGCCTAAAGGATAAAACGTCCAGTGCATTCCTGTCGAGCGATGCAACGGTGTTCGAATCTGGCAGGCGTGGACCAATTTTTCTAATGAAATATGTACGTAATTTTACTGGTGGTAGGACCTCTTGTGAGTCCGCACGGATAGGTACCACCGGCCTGCCTATTCCTGCCGTGAAGCAGTAATGCGTTTCGGTTTGAAGGGTGGGGCAGCCGTTGTAACTATACTGAGACCTTAGAACTCGTATCTCAGGGTGGGTGGCGGCATTTACGTTGTAGATGTCTATGGACTCCAGTAACCACTTAACACCAGGTGGGCTGTGAGCTCGTCCACCCATCAAAGCAACAAAAAAAAACTTCATTTAAAAAAAAAAAATTCATTTGTAACAGAACTAATGGTTGGACTAGGTACTATATGTAATATACGTTATGCATATATAAATAGGCTATATATAATATAAGAAATACGAGATAAAAGCATTGATTTTCACAAACATTACAGCGTATTCGAGACCGCTTCGAGTTCACTCCTCCTTTTCCTCGCGATGGCAATCGAAATAATTATCATAAAGTAAATCCCCCGCAATTCGGCGACCGCCCCCGGAGCGGGGCGTCGTCGCGGTAAATGGCAGACCCTCGCCGCCGCCGCGTCTCTTAGTGTTGGCTATCGAAAATCGTCACGATCGTATCGATAAAATAATTATCATCAACTACTTCAAATCGAATTCAGATCGTTATTACTTTTTTCGGTGATATTTTGAAGTTTGTTTGTTTGTATTGAATAGGCTCCGAAACTACTGAACCGCTTTGAAAAATTCTTTCACTATTTGAAAGCTACACTATTCCCGAGTGACATAGGCTATAATCTATTTTGAAAAAAATTTGGTATCCTTACTAAAACTTTAATAATGTAACCGAAGGCGTAAAAAAATACCTAAAATATTCTTTACATCGCGTGTCCTGCGAAAGCTATTGATAGTGAAATAAAATAAAATACTACAACTTTGTAGAACACATTATTATTTACAAAAAGTGTCGCGACAGCATATGTCTAACTATTATAGTTATGCCGCAATAAGTGTTATTTTATTTAAAAAAAAAAAAAAAACGTCAAATATCCTTTTTGGTTAAAGACCTGAGCGTAGCCGGAGCGGGTCGCTATTTATCATAATTTTGATAAAAATTTAACCTAAAGATACATCATGCCATCTTAAAAAAAATCTTAGACAGGTCAAAATAGGTTAACACTTACAAAATATGTTTTTCATAAATCTTTATGTTTTTAAAACGAATAACAAACGATATAAATATTTTTGTACTTTGTACACGTGTAGTTTTTAACAAAAAAAATTACGTAAATTACGATTGGAGTAACAATTTATTACAGTATTTCGAACTCGATTCTACAGTTTGAATTTTAAATTAAATTCAAAATGCTTAATATTGTGTCTACGTGGATACCACCACTGCACGTTCCTTGAATAGCTACTTATATAATTTGACTCTATAAACTACGAGTACACAAAAATTCGAACTATGAAGCGAATTAACTAGTTTTAAATACTAGTTTAAATTTAATTTTGGTAAAATAAATTAAGTAATTTTATGTATATTATGCATAGTAATAAAGTAGGTTTTGGAGACGTATAACATGCGATAACGAATATTCCTAAGGAGTCGCAGAATATTGATCTTAATTTAATTCCAGTTCACCGAACGACTTTTATTATACATGTTGCCTATTGACGTATCTGTCTACACGTGTATGTGTGCCAACAATAAGTCGCCGTTATAACTCACCCCTCGAGCCACCCCACCGCCAGGGTCTCGAATCTTCTTAAAACAATTTAAACTTACGTTGCGAGCTTTATTGATTACGAAAATAATCCTGGAATCGATTATATTACGTTTTAAAAATGTCCGGGAAATAGTACACGTTTTTAACCAACAAGACATAAACGTAACGTAAACTTGGGAACTTAAAAATACGCTTTTATTTTTAGTTAAATCGAACTTGCAAAAATTTGTTGACTAGAAGTATTATATTGAAATAATATTTTTTTTATCCTACTTACTAATCCTGTTCAGGATATTGGATGAAAGTAAAATTGTAGTGGTCTCGACACATGTGTAACTGTCGAAGTTGATTGTTTCGAAGGTGATAAACATTACGTTGAAAAATTCAGTTCAAAGACAGATAGGGCTCAAACCAATTAAAACGTATTAAAATAGATGATTAAATAATAGTTTAATGACCCATAATAGACGTGACGTGGCCTTGTCATTTTTTTTTTTGTGTATCTATGTTTGTAGTAAAACAATTGTTGGACGAATGTAAGACTAGGGGAAGGAATTGTTGTAACTGCATGCAAGGTCAGCAGATTGGTATGATGATGATGGTAGCCGCTGTGACGTGGGCACGCGTCAATACGACAGGACCAACTTCTCGGCAGGGGTCGCGCTTTTGTGAGCTCTTTGCAGCCGAGCCTCCCTTTTGTTTGTTTACCTACTCGACCCCAGCTCGGCTTACCCTGCGAAAAACAACATTAATGGTTATTCATTTACGATTTCAAATTACATGTTTTGTAAATTCCATTTCCAAAAATTAACTCGAATACAAAATCATTATTTATCATCATTACATTTAAAAATACAACAGATGTAAAAGAGATAAGACGTGAAATAAAATCATAAGTCGTCGAAGGTCGATTCAAACAACGCGCGTATGATGTAAAGTTTGGTATTAAACTCTCGCTGATAACGAGTTTAAATTGTACTGTGTATTCCCACTTTCTCAATAAAACAGGTACTACAGCCCAACCACGTTAAGGCATTCACTCGGCAAGGTCTCGTGAGATTACCAAAACGGATTTTTGTTGAAACAATAATAAACACGACTGTTACACGCACGCATCTCTTACGATGCATTAATTTAATAAGATTCCAACGGAAAGTCGGACATGTTTGTCGATACGTATGTGTGTACGTGTAGGACGCGTGTCGTAATGGCGGCCGCACATCGGTACGTTAAAATCAAAAGTTGACGTGGGCTCGTTTCGCAACACCTGCTCGCCGGCTGCTGTGCTCTACCCCGATTCTGATGAACCCAAATACCCCATTTGGGATTGATAACTGTATAGTATTACAATTATGATATTATTTTTTTTCATATATGGGTGGACGAGCTCACAACCCACCTGATGTTAAGTGGTTACTGGAGCCCATAGACATTTACAACGTAAATGCACCACCCACCTTGAGATATAAGTTCTAAGGTCTCAGTATGTTTACAGCGGCTGGCCCACCCTTCAAACCGAAACGCATTACTGCTTCACGGCAGAAATAGGCAAGGCGGTGGTACCTACCCGTCCGGACTCACAAGAGGTCCTACCACCACCTACCTTAAAAACTTTTTTTTAAAATGAACAACACTTACATTCCCTGCTCTGCTTCTATCATTTTAGAACTACGAATACGGCAAACGATAACCCCTGTTTAGTAAAGTATTTGAATATAGTTCTATACTATGTTTTCTCATTATATATTCAATATACTGATGATTTTATAATATTCAGTGCATTTAAATTTGTCTTCATATATTTTGAATATTTACGCATGAGTCTTGATTGTTACCGGTTCGGGGAGTTACTATCTTGTAATCGCGATTTGTAAAAACCGGTTTTGATGCTCTACATGAGAACTCAACATAGTTACATATTTTATATGAATAAGGAGAAGCCCAGGTTTGCGTACCAACTAAATAATGCAATGTCGCAAATACAAAAAAAAGACAATGTAGCGGATTTGTCACCCTTCTTGGACCCTCGCCTCGTACGATCGCCACACAATTTTCTATTGAAGCCATTGATTTTGGATATTACGTACGAGTTGTGTGTCAAAGAGCATATATACAAACATAAATAGGAATCATGTTAGTTATTTTATTACAAGTACTATAGAATTACTGTAGTTTTGAAAAGTTACTAATTACTATTCCGGCTTCTAAACCTATGATGTGTGTTCTCTATAGCAACTTTTACTGACTAAATTTTATAATAAACTAGCGACCCGCCCTTCGCTTCGCTTCGGAAACTGTAATTTATTATTGATTTCTACACTATTTAATGGATGTTATTATACATACCTTCCTCTTCAATCACTCTATTTATTAAAATAACCGCATCAAAATCCGTTGCGTGGTTTTAAAGATTTAAGCATATATAGGGATATAGGGACAGAGAAAGCGACTTTGTTTTATACTATGTAGTGATAGTGATTTTTATAAACGGTTTATTGAATTAGATGATGCTGTCTTACCTTCTTCCTGGTCGAGCTCACTTGATCTGTCGATATAAGTTGACGGCAGCCGTTGTAACTATACTTGAGGCCTTAGAACTTATAACTCAAGGTGGGTGGCGCATTTACGTTGTAGATGTCTATGGGCTCCTATAACCACTTAACACCAGGTGGGCTGTGAGCTCCACCCATCTAATCAATAAAAAAAACAATATAATTTTCTCTGTTACAGCGGCGATGGAGGAGGAATCTACCGAATTGCCAGGTACAGACGGCCTGGCGCCGAAGCAGCGGCACCAAGCGAAACACCGCGAGCTGTTCCTGTCCAGGCACGTGGAAACGTTGCCGGCGACGCACATTCGCGGCAAGTGCACCGTCACGCTACTCAACGAGACGGAGTCGCTGCTCAGCTATCTCAATAAGGATGTGAGTATGTACCCGGGGATACGAACGCACTGATAACAAAACTACATTAAGCATATCGCACTAGAGATCCCATTCCACGACGCCTTTCATGCGGCCAATGATCGGAGGCGCTGGCGGGACATTACAAGGAGCAAAATCCTGTCGACATATAATGGTCACGATCCTCAGCATTGAGGAAACGACGCGAGGAGGAGAAGCATATCGGGATTTTTGTTTTTAACCGTCCTCCCTTTGCCTTTTTCGAATCTAAGTTATTTATACTAATATATAAATCTACAGTGGTTTTTACGGATGTTCCGTTATAACTACTGAACCATGCATCCGATTGACTTGAAACTTGGTATCCATGTAGAAAATACATGTACTTAATGGATAGGCTAATATTTATATGAGTGTTGGACTCCCTAATAATAATGCCAATAAATAATAATGGTAATTTCTAATGCAACGGCTAGTCTCTTATAAAAACTAACCACTTGGATCCTAAAACTAAATTTGGATAACACCATAGAAATGTACAATTTAATTTTGAATTTAAATGTAAAAATAAAAATTCTAATTAAACATGGAATTAAAGATTTAATACGATTGTTTTAAGTACATACACGGTTATATTATGAAATAAAGGCTTCAATGTATTAGATAAGTTGCTTAATCGTTCCCACATAAATATAAAATACAGTAATTGGAAGTATTAAAATATTACTCTTAATGTTAATACATCTGTCTTAATTATGATAGACCTTACCCTAAGAGTGTCAATTTGTAATTAGAAAAAACCACAGATAATGTACTCAAAAGCTCATTATGTATGTGTCAAAGATTTTTTTAAATTAGTCCATTAATATTCAATACTGACCAGAATTATAATTACATGTCTTTTAAAAGTAATTAATTAGTTGCGTCTTGTAATACTCAAAGTAAGTTTTGGTCAAACAATAAAATGTTTCAAACGTTCCATTTCATTAAAGTCTGATCTTGATTATATAAAATTATATTGAAATGTATCCAATTATGAAGATTAAAGAAGATTTTAAAGTTCAAGTAACCAAAAGGAAAATCAAAATAATAAAATTGAATTTTAATTAAAAAACTTTTCTCTTTTGTTTCAGGACGCATTTTTTTATTGTTTAGTATTTGATCCTTCACAAAAGACTTTATTAGCAGATAAGGGAGAAATCAGAGTTGGAAGTAGATATCAGACTGAAGTAACTAATTTATTAAAAGAAGGTATGTCAATTCTAACAAATAAACTAAAGATTTAGAACATTTTTTTGTATTTTTTTTCCAACAGGATGATATCATAATCACTAAAAAGGTACTAAAGACCTTACAGTACTAATCTGAATAAATGTGGATTGCCCCTATATATTCAAATTATTCAATCTTTATAAATATAAAATTGTGTGTCAATGAGCTTACAATATAATTCAAACCAGAGATGATCAGAGAGAGAGAGTGTCAGTCAGATGTTATTGATAAATAACTACAACCTTCTACTAGTAGTTAGTCACATCCTTTTTTCAACGTAGTAATTCCTTTAAAATCTTTACCTACCCTTTTTCTTTAACCAACGCTCCTACTTATATTAGGTACCGGTAGCATGTTATTAGAGTTGATTGATACACCATCTATCCTGTGAGTTTAGGCCGCTAAGCAATTCTGTATTGTACACTATTATAGTGGTTGTTCTAATGTTATGAAACTTCAGTTCTACATACTTTATTCAATTAAAAGTGAAAGCAGTGGCATTGGCCACAAGATCTGAATGGTTGCTATTTTTCTATCATAAGGCACTGATAAACAGAAATATAAATACATAAAATAAGAGTTATCTGAAGAGAATATAATTTTGCCTAACCGTTATATGAGATCTTTCATAACTCAATTAATGGTGTAAATTGTGTTTTCCAGGCGAAGAGGACCCACGGATCAGTGAAGAATTAGAAACGTTGGTTTGGACACCGGAGCACGGGCTCACGGACCGACAGATAGATCAGTTCTTAGTTGTGTCGCGGTCCGTGGGCACGTTCGCACGAGCCCTCGACTGCTCCTCCAGCGTCAAGCAGCCCTCGCTGCACATGTCCGCCGCCGCCGCGAGCAGGGACATCACACTGGTAAATCATATCTTCTATCCTGCTTTATCTTGCTCTTGATAAGATCAGCGTGCAGAGAATTGACTGTGCGTGTGGCATTGCGATGTCAAACAGTCTTGTAGTTTAATTCAACCAAGTTCACATACCTTACATGTATATATAACTTGGGAACATTGTATTATTAAGAACTAGTCGATAGGTTAAGTTTGAAAATGAGGGTAGGTACATCTTGCAAATAGAAAGTTTGTACTGATTTTTACACCGTCTGGTATTTTACAATAATCATGGACAATGCTAAAACATGACACTTGAATCAATGTATTGCGTTGTATAAAAATACTTCGGTCTTAATATGCCAATATCAAATCAAATATTCTTGCCTCGGAATTCGTATTATGACGATTAAAAGGTTAGGAGTGTTTAAAGGTATATCCTATCTATGGATAGAAGAAAAATAAATATTGGGTATTATTATAACTACAACAAATTAAATATAATTTATTTTTAATAATACGTGGTTATTTATGATAATATGTGAATTATAGCTAATTGTATAAAGAATATCGATTTCTTAAAACTACTCTCGTACCACCTTGTCGCATGTACAAGGTTTTAAAACAAAATGATTTCTGAACTGTACCTATATAACGCATATTAATGGTGACAAACTTAGACTAATTATTTCATTATTAAATGATTTAAACGAAAATGGAAATACCAACATATTTTTTATTTATTTATTTTTTATTGCGTAGATAGGTGGACGAGCTCACAGCCCGCCTGGTGTTAAGTGGTTACTGGAGCCCATAGACGTCCACAACGTAAATCTCGCCACCCACCTTGAGATATGAGTTCTAAGGTCTCAGTATAGTTACAACGGCTGCCCCACCCTTCAAACCGAAACGCATTGCTGCTTGGCGCATAAGTTGTGTCTCTAGCTAGAAACTAACTAAAACGATGATAATGTGTTTGCAGTTCCACGCGATGGACACCCTCCACAAGTCTGGCTACAGCATAGAGTCGGCGCTGTCGTCGCTGGTGCCGGCGTCGGGCCCCGTGCTGTGCCGCGATGAGATGGAGGAGTGGTCCGCCTCCGAGGCCAACCTGTTCGAGGAGGCACTCGACAAATACGGAAAGGACTTCGCTGATATACGACAGGACTTTGTTAGTATTGCACCTTATAACCTATTGCATTAAGGCTCATTGTTATTCTGCAATAACTTCTTTGCCAATTCATTCATTGAACGTTAAAAGGAAAATTCGATGGTATTTCGAATTTAAAAACAATATTAAAATATATAATAGGGTGTTGGTACATCCAAACTATCTTTTGAAAATTCTAAAATGAAATTAACGAAATGAGCGCGATCTGATATTTTTTAAATGGTATTTTATGACCTGGTATCTAAGACCTTTAAGTCATGTCTTATTTTAATTTATATTCTTATTTTTATGAAAAATGATAATATGGAGTGAAAGGAAATGCAATGAAACGAACATGATTAATTTGAGACATTAATCAACTGGAATGAAATTAATGAGATGAGATGATATGGGATGAAATATAAAATGGTGGTCATTTCAGTAGACTTTGTGGAGGATCCCGAGAAGTTACGTCCAGCGCCTTTGTTTCATTTTCCCACATTTGTGCACTTTCACAGAAAGTAAACAGTTAATAAACCACCGTTATTACACATTTAAACCTGAAGAAACACTAAATAGACAAATTAAAACAAATCACATGACTTCACTCCTCGCGCCAACAAATCCACGGCGCGAACTGAAAACGTAAAAATGCCATAGATTAAAAATTGATTGCGATATATATAACATAAATACATAGGTGCATAATTATTCAATGAAATACAACAGTGCACTAAGTTCGAGAATTACAAACGAAGACAAACGATCTTGCGATCCACACTACCATGAATGAGTGTGAAGAATCATACTGCATTAGTATCTACTGAATTCTCATACTTTGAACTTTACATGATAAGACTTCTGTAGTACATACTTTTCTTCATCAGTACCTTAATAACAATGGTTTCCTTTCTTCTCCAAATTTTAAAATCAATGTATTAACTATAATAGTAGTATTATTATCAAAATTATATTTCTTCAATGTAAGCTCTTTAGTTTTTCGTTTCGTCACAGTTACCATGGAAAACGTTAAAGAATTTAGTGGAGTACTACTACATGTGGAAGACGACGGATCGCTACGTACAACAGAAACGCGTGAAAGCGGTCGAAGCTGAGTCAAAACTGAAACAAGTGTACATTCCCAACTAGTGAGTGTTTGTACCGACAAACTATACTTCTTTATTATTATTATTATTTTTGCTTAAATATATAATACAACTAATTCCTGGGTTCCTCTTCTTCTTATCAGCCCAAAGACGTCCACTGCTGGACATTGGCCTCCCCCAAGCCTCGCCACAAAGACTGGTCCTGCGCTGCCTATTTAATCTAATAATAACTATTTCCTGAGTTATTGTTTCATAAATATTATTATATGTTGCACATTATTGATACTAAAATATCTATATAAAACTAAAATTGATTTGTTACAAACTATGTTAATGAATCTTGAAAGTCGATCTTAACCCAGTTTTGTTGATTTGTATGTGTGAAGGTCACATTATAAAGTCCAGTTTAGTTTAAGAATTAATTAAACTGAGAGTTTTTCGTTCGGAGTTAAAATTTGCTGTTAGATAATGAGAATGAATTTTATTTTCAACAATGCCGAATTGGAGACATAACAAATTCTAAATTCTAGTTATATATTTTCAGTAACAAACCGAATCCGGCGTTAATTACGAACAACAGCAGTGGTAGCAAAAGCGGTGTCCTAAACGGAGGCACAAACGGCACGCCCGCGCCGCAACTCTGTGCATCATGTCAAGGTAAATTATGCTCTAAAACAATAACGACTAAATATAATTTAGGAGTATTTTCGTTTATCCATAAAAAAATTAAGATTAAATTAATTGTTAAAATATTTTATTTCATTGTTTCATTTTAATTTTGTGTTATTTATTGTCAACAGTTACAAGTTCAAACCAGTGGTATTCATGGGGACCACAGCATTTACAGTACAGATTGTGTGGTACATGTTGGCAGTACTGGAAAAAATATGGCGGTCTAAAGGTGAAAATTTAAATACATAAAACTCATAAATAGATCTTAATGCAAAAAAAGAAAAACATAAAAGAAATCATCGTATAGCAACATTGAACTGTTAACGGAAATCATTACAAATTGTTAATTATTCTTTATTGTAGATCACAATATCAAAACTTCTTTAAATTCCGGAATTACAATAGGGACCGAGACGGGGCTATAGAGGGCAGCACTAATGGCTCTAGTGGCGACCCGCTGCGAAACAATAACGAACCGTTTGGATGCTTATTTCAAAGTTCAAATTAAATTTTATTCATTTATATGTAATTTAATAAATAATAGAGAAAAGGGCCCGTTAGGGCTTATAAGACCTTTTTCGAATTCATCACATATTTCATCAAATGATACAATCTTAGATTTTTATTCGGTCATATTTTAACTGAAAAATTATCTTAAGGAAATACTCATTCATATTAATTACTTATTATTTATCTGTTTATGTCAACAATTATAATGTAAAAAAGTAGAATATTTACCTGATACTTTTACATAAGTGATTTATAATATAATGATGCTGCATAAACATGAAACAAACTTAATAAAATAACGCAGATTTAATTTTAAAAACATTTTTTTCATTTAAAAACCCTCTAATGCATTGTCATTGTTTAACAAAAGGATTTCTTAACCTCTGATTTTCAACAATTACTACAGCGCAAATAACATTAGCAATTAATTAGCAGCAGCGATATACCGTCTACTGTTGGTAGCCCCTGATCACTCGGGACCTAAAAATCTAATTAGATTTTTCGCAAATTTACTTGAATTATCTTATAAAAAAAATTCTTTTATACATTGACAACATCGAGTAATGTAAAATATGAGATAGACATTCAAATCCTCAGAAAACGTATAAATTTTTTGATTCAGATACAAGAACATATTGCATTATGACCTTGCAAAAATGAAAATTATTAAACTGAAATATACTACCAAATAATTTCACTTCATTCACAATTATACTGTTTCAGTGCAAGTGTTGTGCAATCACAATCAAAATGTTCACTTTTTTTTTTAATACAACATACATAACATTTTGTAATACATAATAAAACTTAAAAGCGCGTCCCCGTTTTACTAATAATAAGCCCACTGAGTTTCTCGCCGGATCTTCTCAGTGGGTCGCGTTTCCGATCCGGTGGTAGATTCTGCGCAGCACGGCTCTTGCTAGGGTTCGTGTTAGCAATGTCGTCAGGTTTGAGCCCCGTGAGCTCACCTACTAGTTAAGGTTCCGCTGAAATAGCCTCTTAATAGGCTATCAGTTTAGGTAGGAAAAAAAAAACTAATAATATCGGTGCTCTGTCTACGGTACATACATTTATGAAGCTACATTTGGGTGCTGTAAAAATATTTTCAAACCAACTTTAGTAAGAAAATTACTACAAAACTGACTTTGTCTTGTACATTTGTATAGTATACTAGACAATTGTTATTATTCGACACCTACAAAAAAAATCATATCGAAAGGTGAAAGGCTATTTGTTTTAAGCGATATTTACCTTGTGATTAAAGGTGCGTTTTATTTGGTATTAGCATTAACAATTTGATGTTCTCAATTGAACTTCAATTAAGTTTTCCCCATTCAAATACCTGAAAAACTTTTTTTGTTATGGCGTTTTTCCAAATTTAAATTTTCAAATGGCTCTTCTGTAAAGTTACAAAAATGTCGTTTAAACCGAATAGCCTTTTGACCCCTCTATATATTATATGACCTTAGTTTGACTTACATTAGACAATACGAAGAGGAATTGTTGTCTCGGTTCATATAGATTCTGTAATTATTTAAGTTTAATGTTTGTCAAGTAACCACAAAAGCATCTTGGGTCATTGAACAATTTTGATACTTGAAAAATATCAAAATGAAAATTTTTAAGTTTACCGGCTAACAAGAACCTTACATTTCATTAGATTGTTAACTGTAATCCACAAACTGGAACTTAAGTAAATTTGCAATGATTTGAAAACTTATTTTCAATTAGCTTAGATAGGCTGATAAGTTCACTGTCCATCTGATGTTAAGTCCGGGTGTAAGAGTGCAGGGAAGTCGTTTAGTGGGTGGGCCCTAAATTCCTTGGGCCCGCGGTCTGCTCTCAACACCTGCAGATCGTTGAGTCTCACATACCCCGCGCGCCCCCTAGGCGCGGGGACCTCGTAGGAGGTTCGGCCCTCGGACCAAAAAAAAAAAAAATAAATAAAAAAAAAGCTTGGCTCATGGGTTCAGTTTGAAATTTAGAGGAGCAACGACCCGGGCTGGTTACACAACATGAACTAAATGTAGGAAATAAACAATATTCCTATTACGCAGAAATATTGTACATACCGGTGCCTTTGAATCAGTAGACCAGTGTATTTAGTGCGAGTTTTTTAACGTTCTCGATAGTATAAGAGTTAGCTCAAAATTGTCTGCAGTTGGAACAGCGTCCCAACTCCATACAAAGTTGAGTTAACTTTTACGCTATCGAGGGCGTTAAAAAACTCGCACTAAGCACACAGTACAGCTGTCACGAGATAACGTATTGTATGAGACGTTTGTTCGGTACAGACGGCGGGTGTGTTCAGTGAGAGCGAGGCGGAGACGACCAAGAGTGTGAGGGAACCTGACGAGACCGCGCTCTCCGCGCCGCACCGGCCCCACCGCTGCGCCGTGCTCAACTGCGCCAAGGTGACCCCCCCCCCTGCTCGCCCCCAATATCACATCACTGCTTACACACATTGACATGTCTTTCAATTTTGCAATACTTTAATATACGTCACTCGTCGCCGCCGACCTACCGCTCTCATAATGTTATTGGACGATAGAATATCAACTTTTAGTAGGAAGAACTCGACCTAAACAAAGAGTTAATTAAAAATGTTAAGGTCTTTCATATTTATGATAATACCTCTCTCATAACGACAAGCTTCTCGAAACAAAACTTGTTTTCTATTACTTGATTTTTGTAACAAGACTAATTCTCGTTTCTTGAGTTTTATGTCACTGCAGAATATAATTTGAATCTAAGTTTTGACTTTAAATTAGGTTTCAATTTGTGACATAATTGTATATTGGCTGGCTGCGTTTTTTTTTCTTTCTTTTTCATTGCCTTTGTAGGCAGACGAGCATACGGCCCTCCTGATGTTGAGTGGCTACCGTCGCCCATGGACTTTAGCAATGCCAGGAGCAGAGCCAAGCCGCTGCCTACCGTTTAATACTCTCCACAAGCCTCGTTTGAAGAAGGACATGTCACAGCGCTCGGGAAACACCGTGGAGGGGACCTCATTCCATAGCCGGATGGTACGTGGCATATTGTCGTACGTCCGTAATAATATAGTTGTGTTGTGGCGTAGGAGTTCAAGTTACGCGCCCACCTGGCGCGGCACGTGGCCACCGCGCACGGCGGCGAGGGCGCGCGCCCCGTCATGAAGACGCGCGCTGCCTTCTACCTGCGCGCGTCGCCCTACACGCGCCTCGCGCGCCGCCTGTCCCGCACGCTGCGCCGCCCCAAGCACTACGCGCGCTCGCCCTTCTCGCCCATCAACCTGACGCTGCTCAAGAACGACTGTGAGTACCTAACCTACTAGTCATAGTTGCAATCAAAATTAATAACAAAAATATTAATAAAAAATACAAAATTTGTTCATTTAACGCTCTAACCCAGAGGTTGCCAAACTTATTTCATCTACTGCCCACTTTGAGAATAAATTATTTTTTAGCGCCCCCATTTTTTCACCTACTTAAAAACTACTATAGCGAGAGCTCAGTCGGTCCTTCTAAATGAAATTATAAATCGCTTCCCAAGCTTCTACACAACGCCCCCTTTTTTTTTCTGGGTTTCTTACCGCCCCCCCTTTAGGCCTGCAGCGCCCACAAGGGGGCGTTATCGCCCACTTTGGAAAGGCTGCTCTAACTCGTGTGCCTAATGCGAATTTTTTAACTTGTCGATCACGTAAAAGTTAACTCACTACATTTTGCCGCTAGGGGCGCTGTTCCAACTCCGTACAAATTTGAGTGTTCTTTTACGCGAACGAGAAGTTAAAAAAACTCGCACTGAACTCAAGATAATGGATTTCTTAAATGTTCCTAATAGTTCTCCTAATAAGTTTTTCAATTTAAAAATATAAAAAAATAAACACAAAATTAATGAAACTTGGACAAAATATCTGTTAAAGTCAGCCAAGAAAGTGCAAAGCTCAAGTGTTTTTTTTTCCATATCATAAAAAGCTGTGTGACAACAGATGTTTAATTGATTTATAAAATTTTCCAATGAATATTGTAGTTTTCTAATATAGACAACATTCTCTTAAAGTCGTAACAAAATCAACAATGAAAGCAACCTACAATCTATAATTTTTGGTTAGGTTGGTATTTATTTTTGCGCAATAATCTGTTGTTAATATGTTGATGTGAACGTGACGCTCTGCCCAGGCACC
The DNA here is from genome assembly GCF_030269925.1 of Bombyx mori. Lineage (NCBI taxonomy): Eukaryota > Metazoa > Arthropoda > Insecta > Lepidoptera > Bombycidae > Bombyx > Bombyx mori. Next base: position 3,871,002 of record NC_085131.1, read on the forward strand.
GCGGGGGCGGAAGCGGGCAGCGCGAGCGGGGCGGCAGGTGCGGCGCGCGTGCGCGGGCCAGTGGGCGCGGTGGCGGCGCGTCTGGCGGCCGCGCGTGGGGTGCCGCTGTCCCGCTCCGCCACGCACGAGTGGCTGCTGCTCACGCCCAAGGACCGCATGCCCGTGCCCGACCACGTCGCCTTCCCCAAACCGCCCAAGGCACCAGGTCAGTGCGCTTCCAACCCTCCAATACATCTTTAACATAACTTGCCTTTAACTAAAATTAACAGCGTATATGGATACGCTGCGTTACTTAATGAATAAATAACACCTTTCCTCAAAGAATTTAAGAATCACTACGAAAAACCGTGGTACTATTTGCCAAATTCAAATGATTATTAATGAAATGTTTTTTATGATTAAATTGATTTTTTTTTGTAGTCGTTGGCTCTTTGGAAGATCTGTGTCATAGTGCCTTCAACGCACGACATTGTATCATATTTACCTAAGCAAAGTTTCAGTAGTAATTTATAAAATCGGTTAGTGAGATTTACGTTTACGTCATATAAAATCTAATAAAAGGTAGTCTAGAGTCTAAAGTAGTTTAGAAGTGAGGTCGTGACGCGTGCGTGTGCGTTACAGACGGCAGCCTGCTGTACGAGCGCGTGCTGTCCCGCGGCGAGCTGGAGGCGCGCCGGGCCGAGCCCGCGCCGCCGCTCAAGCGCCGCGCCTACGACGACATCAACGGACTCGACAGTCAGTACCGCCCCGCACTCGATCACTTACCACCCGCATAAAACACGTTGACTGCCGTGTAGGTCATCGGTGCCCTACGCGGCGCATTGAAGTAATTTTTTTTTACAAGCGGCTCGCTCCGGCTCCGCTCTGATCTTTAACAAAAATTTCAACGATATTTGACGTTGTTTTATTCTTAAAAATAAAATAACACTTATTGCGGCATAACTAGTAACTAATAGTTAGACATATGCAGTCGCGACACTTTTTTGTAAATAATAATGTTTTCTACAAAGTCGTAGTACATCAATAGTTTTCGCAGGGCACGCGATGGAACATTTTAGGTAATATTTTTACACCTTGGGTAACATTATTGGAGTTTTAGTAAGGATCCATTTTTTTTCTTTCAAAAAATACTATAGCCTATGTCACTCGGGAATAGTTTAGCTTCCAAACAGTGAAAAAATTTTTCAAATCGATTCAGTAGTTTCGAAGCCTACTCAATACAAACAAACAAATCTTTCCTCTTTATAATATTAGTATAGATTGCCCTTGTAGGCAGACAACCATACGGCCCATCTGATGGTGAGTGGTTACCGTCGCCCATGGAATTCAGCATTGCCAGGGGTGCCTACCGTTAAGTACTCTCTCCACAAGCCTCGTTTGAAGAAGGATATGTCATAGCGCTCGGGAGACACCGTGGAGGGAAGCTCATGGTTTATCGATTATATCGATTTCTCTCTTCGATCACCTTACTAATACACGGAATATATAGTATACTGAAAAAAAAACCGGTAGATACTCAGAATGAATTCTCTATTTCTAAGAGACTTAAAAGACTAAAACATACATTAACAAACAAAAGAACTTAGTAGAACTTAGTAACAGAATTCGATATAATTACTTCAGTGCGCCGCGTAGGGCACCAATGACCTACATGGCAGTCAACGTGTTAACTTATATTCAAACGACCAACGAATTATATCATATAAAAAAAGATTTAATATTTTCGCAAGTTAATTAAGCTTTTAATTAAATAGATAATATTGTATTTAGAACAATGAGTAATAAATGTATAATTTGTTAAATGCTTACCTTTACGGAAACAGCAACAACACCAGGTTAGTAAATGAGAATTATAAAAATAAATAAATGTGGGGAAAAAGTAAATGTTATGAATTTCATAAGTTTATGGAAAATGTAGTGTGAGGTCTTTGGTGTTGTGAGGGTTTGTGTGCGTTGGTCGAGTTGTCCTCCGGAAATCTCGTCACAGTGGTCAATAAAACACTGAGTATGTTTATGTTATTCGCATCAGCGACCGCGTCGGATCGCTGCCCGTTAACCACTGACGTGTATAGCTTATTACTATTACTTTTACTGCATTGTAGGCTTAAGCGGGGCGGAGTATCACTCCCCAACACTAGGAAACAAAACTATCAAAACGTTATGTGACTGCATAGCTAAGGAATCACAATACCCTTGAGCTTTAATTGTTTCGGAAACCATAGGAAAAGTCCTTTCAAAAACCTTCCATTTCGTAAAGTCAAAATCTCAAAAGATCATTCTGGCCCAGAATGTCACATAGGAGATTTCAAATTTGCAACAACGATGTGTGATTTGTTAAATTTATATTTTTTATTTTTTTATTGTCCCTGTAGGCAGCCGAGCATACGGCCCACCTGAATGGTTACCGTCACCCATGGACTTCACCTACCGTTGAATGTTCGTACTGTACCTTCGACAGTTGAATGTTTTCCATTGTTCTTGTTACAATTGTACATATATGTATGATGCGGTTGTCGCAGGAGTGGGCGAGCGGTCGCGCGAGACGCTGGCGCCGCCCGCCAAGCGCCCCAACAAGCACCCGGCGCCCATGCAGCGGCCCTCGCGCGAGCAGTACGCCGCCATGTGCGCGCGCGCGCAGGCCACCGGACAGCCGCTGCCGCCGCACGTCTTCGCGCACGTACGTACCGCTCACTCTCCTCACTCCTACTCATGCGAACCACTGCTCTTGCTAGCCCTAGTATATATTTTATAAGGAATTTTATGACCTGGTAACTAAGACCTTTAAGTCATGTCTTATTTTAATTTATATTCTTAATTTTATTAAAAATGATAATATGGAGTGAAATGAAATGAAATGAAAATGATTAATTTGGGAGATTAATGAACTGGGATGAAATTAAATAAAACGAAATGACAGGGGATGAAATATAATCTCAGTAAAATAGTGGTATTTTACTGAGATTTTTCAGTGGACTTTTTGGAGGATCCCGAGAAGTTACGTCCAGCAGCTTTGTTTCATTTTCCCACATTTGTGCACAGATATCAAACAGTTAATAAACCACCGTTATTACACATTTAAACCTGAAGAAACACTAAATAGACAAAATAAAACAAATCACACAACTTCACTCCTCGCGTTCCCGCCAAAAAGTTCGCTAAGGCTAGTGTTAGCAAGGCCCCTCAGATTGAGCGCCTTGAGCTCACCTGGAGCGTAGCTGGAATAGGCTCTTAAGCTACCAGCGAATAGGTACGAGAAAAATGCACTAATCGACTGAACTTTTTGTACCAGATAGTAACGATTCATCCCAATATACAATTTGTTTTATTATTCGCGAGTTACTAATTTAGCATGCCTAAATTAACGATTTCAATTAATAATTTAGAATATAGAAAAACATATTAGATTTGAATTATGTTGACCTTGTTTTCTAGAAGATTGTCCTGTAACTTATAACAACCGCTTTTAATATTAATAAAAAAAAATTTAATAATAAATAAAAAGATAGATTTGAGTTAATAATAAATGTACGTGTTAGGTAAATGGCAAACCGACAAACATCACAGGACGCGGCGGCCGCCGACACGTGATCTCGTGGATGGACGCTCCCGACGACCTATACTTCAGAGCCACCGATGCGGCCAAGTGAGTGCTTTCTAATGTTTAACCGTTGTACGTGCTCACCGAGCCTATAGGTACCGTGAGAATCGACATTATGTCATATACGACTCTAACAAAAACGAACGTAAAATGCTGCCAAGTAAAGGTATTAGAGGTAAAATAATGGTAATTGAAAGAAATAGAAGCTCTTTTAAGTTTCAGACCTAAAAATCCATCCTCATTTATTTAGTCAAAGTTTCGACTCAATGTTACATGGCAATGTTACATTTTACTAAGAATGTACCTAAGACGTGAGACGCGAGTGGCGCCGCTGAGTTTGTCGCAGGACCTTCTCAGCGGTAGTAGATTCATTCGCGAAGCAATTGCTATTGAGTTGTAAGGTCTCCTTCGGAGGCGCTCGGGTGGCTGTTAGCTAATCCCACCCCTCCTGTACTGGTTTTTTTTATTTATTGCTTAGATGGGTGGACGAGTTCACAGCCCACCTGGTGTTAAGTGGTTACTGGAGCCCATAGACATGTACAACGTAAATGCGCCACCCACCTTGAGATATAAGTTCTAAGATCTCAGTATACGCATTACTGCTTCACGGCAGAAATAGGCAGGGTGGAGTGACAAGAGGTCCTACCAGCAGTAATCGTGCTTGTGTGCGTGCAGGGCGGCGCGGCGCGCGCTGAGCGGCGGGGAGGTGCGGCGCGGGGCGCGGGCGCCGTGGCGGGCGGTGCGCGCGGGCGGGAAGGCGCCGCCGCTGCAGCTCGTGATCCTGGACTGACGGCGCCCGCACTCCGTGGACGCGCTGCTCGCCTGACCGCCGCCCCTGTAGATAATACTTTCGACTATGTTCTTCTAACCGCGACCCGACTCGACTCGTGTCCCGCGACAATCATGTATTTGATACATAAAACGATATGTAAGTCTATTTCATTCGGAGATTCATTGTAGGATAATTTACAATTTTTTTCATAAATAAAGCACAAATCGAAACTTTGGCTGGTTTTCTTTGTTTCTCTTCTGGTTGTCGCTCCACTCATGATACAGCGTTGATAATTAAATTGGCGTTTGAACACTGTATTGGAAAGCGTCATTAAAAAAAATATATTTATAATTCGAAGGGTAATTTATTTGTATTTGGTGTAGGCGACATTTTTGTAACATCACAGGAGAGGCATTTGAAGTTTAAAATTTGGAAAAAATATCATAAAAAAAAACTTCTTCAGCTATTTGAATGGAGTAAACTTAATTAAAGTTCAATTACAAACATCGAATTGTCGATACTGATACCAAGTAATACGGGACCTTTACTTACAAAGATAAATGTCGCTTAAACCAAATAGCCTTTCACCCCTCGAATTATACATAGACAAACACACCGAATCTAAACTGAAGCATCTGCAAGCGAATCTAACAATGCCTCACTGAATTCGCTATCAATTCAGTGGCACGCATAAGAAGCATCTATCTATAAATGTGACCTTAGAATGTGTCAAAAATGCAATATTTTTTCACATTTTTTTAATCATGGGATTTGATGGGATGACGTTGTCAGCTAAAGCCGAACCACGTGTCTGTACTATATACTATAATACATATAAATAAATAAAAAACTGTGGATTTGCTGAATCTTCGTACACAACTTGGATTAACTTTTTATAATGGTAAATAACTCGAGTGACTCCGGGTGACGAATATGGTATAATTAATAAATACGACAGTTTAGCTGGTTAGTGATTTTTCGTAGCAACGAATCTAAAAATCGGCTGGTTTATGAACCAAAAATTATTTTATGATTTTACGCATGTCGTAGGTATCGACTAAGTAAATCGCGGTTTTTTCATTTTAAAAACGACTTCAAAAAATACTTAAATTTAACTGAGATTATTTTACGTATATAACAACGACCATAACGGGAGCCTCTAAATCTTTTCAAATATTAAGTGTATTCTCTATGTCATCCAAGTTCATTAAAACATGGTTGAAAGAACAATTTGTCATGCAATTTTTCACTATAGTAGAATTATTTTGTCCGTGCAGTTTGGGTCATGAAAAATCGGAGCGGTGAAGCGAGTATTTCGCTCTCTCTTCCACTCACGAGCTTTATGGACGGGCATAGTGATGCGCGTTATTGTTGTCGATAAGCGTTGTCGATAGTGTATTTAGTTTTGTTATTTTGTGGGTTAGTGATAAAAATGAAAGAAAAAATCACTAATCGAACACTTACACCACATATCGCCGCAGCAAGTTAACGAGAATGGCAGAAATTAACACTGTAACTTTTCGAGATCTATTCTTATTTCAGTGCAAAATTTTAACACATTGCTGATAACAACAAGTGCAACTATTATTTTGAATAAATTCTGCTGTTTTAATACAAAAACAAGGAGTAGCCATTGCGTCATTAAAGAAATTCAGAGAACGAATGCATAAAAACACATTTCTTTTCGATATATTGTACTATAATTTGCAGGTAAGTATAAATGACTCATAACAATGTCTCACCACCCTTCGTATACCACCCCGCCACCGTGTACCTGCCTTCGATGACTTATTTGTTTTTATCGATAATGGCGTTGCGCCCGCGCGACATGCTCATTGCCCTAGCCGGGCTATGTTTTATGACCCAAACTGCACGGACAAAATTATTCTACTATAGACGGCACTGCAAGTGTACACGTCTATGTCTAGTGTCACGGTATTTAATTATGAAAACTAAACATAGTTTATATCATCAGCTCTCACAGACGTCCATGGGTAGACAGAGCTTCCACCGAGGGCATAGCTCATAATATTAATTAATGATTATGTAGTTGAAAAACTAATTGCTGTCTCGGTAACATCAACGCATTAAAAAAATCAACAATAAAAATTAATTTTTTTTTGAAAAAGTTATATTTATTCGAGTACATAACTACATCTTAATATAAATGGATAATAACACTATTTTCCGCTTGATAAATACATTATTTTAAGTGGTTTAAAGACATCCGTTGATATATTTAAGTCTTTTATTTATTAAAGGATCCAACGTTTCTCATTAACATACAAAATTTTGAGTACAAAAATATGTGGTTTTTTTTCTCTCAACATCGGCAAATAATAGTGTGGTAGGGAGGAAAATGTAATTGATCATGAACATCAATAATTCAAATAAGCCTCTACTAATTTATAACTGGATAAATAAAAACATATGCACCTATATATATTATAAAAATGGTACAAAATTCGTAAGTTTCTGGTCCTCATTTCTCTTTACAGCTGACCAAACTGAACATTTTTTTTTAACATTTTTGCTATTCTTCGTTATAAATAAATCTACTGAATTCATGGGATCTTTTGCAAAAAGAAAGTGCTTGCGATGTAAAAACTGTCGTTACAAAATAAAACATATTTTACTGATGATTTTTGTATGAACGTAACCGGTGCGTGGCCACGCTTACGCAAGACGAGGGGAGGGTTGCCGACTGACTCCCAGTACAGGCATACAAAGTATGTACTACTACAACGATAAGTATTAATGTATAAATTAGCAAATAGACAGGGTTTAGTTTATGTTGAAGTAACCATAGAAATATTTTAATATCAGACTGAAAACAAAACGCTGTGTCAATCAGTAGACATTTGAGGCTGACCTTTAGCTGGCGAAAAAACAACAACTTGTTTGAAATTGGATCGACTGTGAAGAAGGATACCAAGACCAGAGAACAGATTGGCGATCGTTCAATGAAAAACAGCAAATCGATAATTGCTAATTGCATTCTGTACTAAATTTGTTACTAATAAATAGTGAATTACAATAATAGTTTTGGGTCTGTCAAAGCGCGACGCCTTTAATGCCACAAAGCTTTTAATGGCTGACTGCACTTTTTATGTTGTTTCAGGTTTTTTATTTATTAAATAGGCTTTACAAGCCATATTCTTTCAGACAAGGGCTTTACATTAAAACAGTACGCCTTCCACTGATAAGGACACCTTGATTTCTCTCACTGTACAAGCAAAAATATCTTTTATCGTTTTTAACAATCGCCAATCGCTAATCGCGTCCTTCACACAAGAGAATGAGAATGAGAAGCACCAAGTTTTGTATAAATTTCTAGCACAGTAATATATAAATCAAATTCACATTTGGACTGTGGTCATGTTCATACAATTCAAATTGAAAAAATGAAATGTACACAACACGAGCATTTCGTATTTGATTTCCTATTGAAAGCTAGCTGTAAATTTGTTTTCGCCATACTATTAATTATATAACAACTAATTTGTTAATAGTCTCAAAACTGTCAACGCACAAATATATATTGTTTTCATATTTTAAATAATTAACATTGCTCATGTCTGTTGTTGCACTTATTAAAACATGCAAATAAAATCATTAGAAAAATACACTTTTGTGCAATATTTTTAGACACAAATTTCCTCCCGTAAAACCCCTATGTCAAAACGTTGTACACTACATGTACTCAAGAATTAAATTGAGCAGGATGTATTAACAGCTATTCGTTTATATACTAAGTCAACTTTGTTGGCGGACAACACGATGTGTACAAATAGGCCTCCGAATACACAACTATTTTATACAATTCCTTTAATGATAATATTACATCTGAAATCAGTCCCTTACCGTCATAACTGTCCTTATAATACATAACCCCGTAGCTTTGTCATTGCAATTAATCTACGTCTACGTTTAATCTCGTTAGTCCCGCGCGAGGCCGCGAGAGACCGCTCGTGGCGCGCGGCGTGCGACGCGCTGGCAACACTGCGCAACGTACTCGCAACATTCCCTCTATAACTCTTCACATCATTCATCGTAAACACCATAAAATACTCATTATAAAAATACTGTACAATTACAATAATTATTCTGAAGGTAATAAACTCTTACACATATATTGTATAGCAAATTAATGCTCCGATAAAAATCTACTCCTCGACGACTCAATAATACACCATTCACAAACTATTTACAAGGTCTCTTAGATACATATTTCATACAGGTTTCATAAACACACATCCAAAATTTGATCCCAAAAAACTGTAGTCTTTACCTCGTTTTATTTTCTAAATTAAATAATGAGATCGAACATAAATATTTATGGAATTTCGCAATATCATGAAATCAACAGGATTTTTCATCAATTCTATTTACTGAACAATCATTTGAGTTTTTTTTTAAAGAAAACTGTCAGTACCTATGTTATGTAAACTATTGTCATATTTTTTTGTATAATTGGACGAAGCCAGATTTTTATGTCACACCTTTCATTTATAAATATGTTCATAATATTTTTATATTCCAAGGCACTGATTGCTAACAATTGATAATGGCTTTTAATTTGATCATCTTATACTAATATAATAGCCAATATTAAAATATTTAACTTGCATATCAAAATGATTCGTATGAAAATACACACATTACTCTGCATACATACATACATCTATACTAAAATATATTTTAATGTAATATACAGTAGTTTGTAAATAGATTCCCGAACAAAAAAAAACGTCGCTCGGAAACTATGATCTATACAAAAATATTATTTGCGAGTTTGCAAAACGCAATTCACTAGTCATTCATATAAACAATCGAACGCTGAGATAGGTGGGATGTACTTTTTGGACTTTGACACGCGCCAATCAAAGGGTGCGACAATGGAATGTTGCTTCGAAAATTTGACCATGAGCCACAACACTGGGCTTACTGAGATTATTATGGACGATATATTCGCACTTCGTGAATACATAATCCACCATGGAACTTAACACACCATATTAAAATCTATACAATATTAGTTCGATTGACCTCTCAACGAATAACATTTCACATCACCAGGATTATTATCAGTCTCGCATGTCGGACTCGCGACGGGCGCAGCGCTGCTCAGTGCTTCGACAAGTTCAGCGGCAAATCTGAAAAACAAAGAACATTATTTAGGAGATCCACAGTATACTTCCTTTGCACTTATTTTAACTAAAAAGTATTTTTCTTTGGTGTGTGATTCTGAATGTGGCGTACACAACTTGAGGTTTAGATAGGAAGAAACCACTGATAGTCAAAGAAAATCCGTTTATTATATACTTCGCTAACAAGTAACTAATTCTATCTATCTATGTTGATGTGGTGAGTACCGCTGTATATGAGTGCTGAACGTGTACTGGCGCTTTATACTAAGATTTGAGTAAAGCGATGTTAAAGTGCTGATGTGAATGCGCGCGTGCCCTGTGCGATACATGACTCGTACAAAAAGATTAATGAAACTGACCTGAAGCGGATTCATCTTTAGGGATGTGGTCGGTGAGGAGGGGCAGCGTGAGCGGCGCCCAGGGACTAGGCGGCACGGCGTAGTGCATCCACAGCGGCGGCGGGGCGCGGTACCCGTAGGGCGGCACGTACCCGTAGCCGTACACGTAGGGCAGGTCCCGCCACTCCTCGCGCGCCGCCGAGCGGTACGCGGCCGGGCTCCAGTGGCGCGCGTACGGCGTCAGCGCGCGGTACCGAGCCATCTCGTGCGGCGGCGTGGGCGAGTCCCGCACGCCCAGCGAGTGCCGGTACCGGTACCCGTCCGGACTCGGGCTCAGGTCCGGCGAATGTACGCTCGACGGAGATTCCGTCGGGAGAGGCGGCGCCGGTCGAGTTGGACTCTCGTCGGGCATGCTTAACAGGGAATGAATGCTGTAGCTGCTCACGTTCTTTGAAACGGCTGCCTCTTTCCGTGGTGCAGCAGTTCCATTGTGAGATCGCGTAGGCGTTTCTTGCGGTGGTTTGTGCGCCGCGTGACTCGGGCCCGGCGACGACGGGTACGAAGCGGTGCTGAGCGCGGGGGCGGTCTTCGCGCGTCGTTTGCTGCCTTGATCTTCGAGGCTGACCCGCTCGAGTTCCCGGAGGATTCGTTTTCTTGGAGAAACCATCATGTGTTCCTGCCGGCAGCTCGCTAGTTTCGCGTTAACGGGCGCCGGAATCGGCGGAAGTCGTTCGTAAAGTCTGTTAATCGTTTTCGTTAACTCTTTACGCCTTATGGCGGATCGAGTCTTCCTGTACACCCTGAGCTTCCGATACTGGTATGGTTTTTTCAATTTCATATGGTAGTACTTTTCTCGATCGTAATCCGTCCACCTGTCGTCGTCAGAGCTCGATTTAGTTTTCGTAACACCGTCGATAGCGTCCTCGCCCCGCGGCTCAGGCGATGCCACGTCGCCGTTACGCTTTCTATCGTAGATGCCGTTACTGATTGACTTTTTAGAACTGCCTCCATTCACGAGCCCGTCGAGATGGGTCAGATCATAGGGCCGTCTCCGCTTAAGGCGGCTTGCCGTGTTTATAGCAGATATCTGCAACGTGCTCGGCCTGCAGTAGTACATTGCTAACTCTTTGGATATGTTTCGACGCGGCGTTGCCTGCTTCCAGCAATGGTCGCGCTGCCAAGGCGAGGACTGAACGGAACTATTATCGTCGGAGAGGCTGAGCGCAGCGGAGGGCGGGGCGCCAGCAGGCGGAGTGGAGGGCGCGGCGGCGGGCGGCCAGAATGTCTTCCGCGGCACTGACACCCATCCAGCCCGCTCGCCTTCACGTGGGCATCCGCGTACCAGTTCCAAAATGAATTTTCCATCTGAAAAAAACAATAATTTCATTATTTACTTGTATGAACAAATTCATACTATTTAGATAATATAATACAATATTGTCTAATCCTAATTACTGTCAACACTGGCACATTCAATACATTTTGACCTTATTTCTTTAATAAATAAAATGCCTACTTTCTCCTCCTCTCCTTCATAATAATCATGTATTATTATTGTAATAAATAAGCAAAACTAGATTAGGACAAGGAACACTTTACATTAGTGCATTATCTTGAGTTTACATTAGATATCTAAATATGACAAGTTGCTTGAATTGTTTGTTTTTAATAATAATTTATTTGCTTACTGTTTTATTTTAACACTTATTATTATTATAGCATAATTCAGTATTGCTTATTTATTACTTAAAGAATTTTATTGCCCATTTATAGTAGGGCTAGAATATACAAACCTTACTCTGCACAATTTAACCATCAGATATACAGTACAGACAATTAAAATCATTTTAATAGAAAATCAACAATGTTTCATGAGCACAGGCCTTAAGGTTTGAAAAAAAAAAGTAGTTATTAATGGTACTGAGGTCTTTGCTGTCACAGTAAATATATTTAAATGGGCTTGAACAGATCAATGTTTGGGATTGACTCAAATGCATAAATACGCTTGCAAAGTGGTTGCTGTTTTTATCCTTGAGATTTTTTTAAGTGTTAGACATGGTCAAAGAGTTTTGAGCACAGAGAATAGCAAGACAAGACGAGTTCGAAATCGAAAATATGCATGAACATATTTTTATCACATCTTATAGGCCATTAGAAAAGTTGTTAAAGCACAAACATAAAATAAGACTTTCATAATGCTTTACTTAAAGATATATGGAATAAAAAAAACGCTAGCGAAATATGTTTTTAATTAGTTTGTTTGCATAGTTTCAAATGTGCTACAAAATTGCTTTTTCAATTTCTTAGTTCTGTAAAGTGATATCATTACTGTATCGACAGATTTCGTTTTGATTTTTAGATGCAACAGCATTATGCTTTTATTCATGATAACTGTTTAGTAGTGTAATATGAGACAAACATTCCATTATATAGGCCAACTAAATATTACGATAACTTTATGAAATACAATATGGTTGTTTTAGTTATTTTTTTCGTAGTACTTGTTTTATGATGTAACATGACAATTATAAATCATAATTTCAATGTAAAAATTTGTCAAAGCATAGGTTGCCCACCCAGTTTCACATTAATTCTGGTTTGATGGCTCATACTGTGTTTATGAGCCCTGATAACCACTTGTTGTGAGCTTGTCCACCTATCTAGACCAATAAAGAAAAGTTTGCTAATTTCTGTACAGACTTATTATGAGGCCCAATTCCAAATACACTTCACACACAGTTTTTAATTACCTCTCTCTAGGCACACACGGGGAAAAACTGTTAATGTGCATACACTTAGGAATGCATTTTAATTTGTTTTTCTATGTTTTTAAAACTATATAAGTTAGTCTATAGTCTAAGTCTAGAGCTCAAAAAAACTGAAGATAGTACAATTTATCAAATCAATGGCAGCATTAGATTTCTGATATGATAAAATAACACAACATTCATAATTTAATCAAAAAGTAATTCCCAGGAATGCCAAAGCTATGAGAAATAAATTTAGAATTTATTTTAGGCCTGCACCATAAAAATCAGAGCAATAGTTTTTTAATCAAGGTCTTACAGTGGTGCTTCTAATATGATATTACTTTACCACCAATTTAAACTGCAGTTTTATCCCTGAGTAGAATCTATGAGAGACTCTGGGTCTGTTGTTTTCTAAAGTTTATATTGATGACACAAAATTTACAAAATATTATTATATAATAATACTGAATCGGTACTTATAATGAAAATCAATACATAAATATGATAGATTTTTTTTTTGCTTCGATTGGTGGACGATCTCACAGCCCACCTGGTGTTTAGTGGTTACTGGAGCCCATAGACATCTTCAACGTAAATACGCCCCCCACCTTGAGACATAAGTTCTAAAGACTCAGGTATAGTTACAATGGCTGCCCCACCCTTCAAACTGAAACGCAACACTGCTTCACAGCAGAAATAAGGAGGGTGGTGGTACCTACCCGTACAGACTCATAAGACGTCCTACCACCAGTAATGAAATATTAAAGTTTTTTAAAATTGTAAAATAATGTAACCTAACCAAGTAACATAACTTAATAATAATAAAATAACATGGTAATACAAAAAAATATGCAATAAATAATTTTAGATATCTGGTTTTAGTACAAAGACTCATTAAATATGATATTTTTCAGTGAGCTACTTTTCTTTAATGTTTCAATTATGTATAACAATTAACACATATAATTTATTTAAATTATTTTTGTTCAGATTAGTCAATATGGTAACATGCATTTGTTTCAATTTTTATACAGCCCAAACAACTTTACTCAATATTCTAGTTCTCTAGCTTTTTATTTTGTTAAATTAATCATTTTAATTTATCGTACACAATATCTGATAACTTCAATTTTGTTAAGTAGTATTTTTAAACGATGCATAAAAAAAATGATTATTTAAATTGTGTTTTTTTCTGGTACAGTGATCAAGGCTGGTTGCGAAACAAAATAACAATAGGCTTGAGGCTAGATGAGGATAATTCACAACTCCATCAAGTGTGCTTATATCTGTGCAATTATCAGAGCATGAAAACTTTCTAGTTTTTCATTTTGTAAACTTCATATTGAGTTCTTATTAATTCTGCTCACATTTTTAAGCTAATCTAATTAAATAATATGACTGAGAAATATGAATAGGTAGTACGAACCTTTAAAGAACTTGAGTCTTCCTCCAGTGGCATTGATAGCTGAGCTGTGAACTGGAACATCATCACTTGTACCCTTACTGCTGCTGTTACCATTCACGCCATGTCTTCTGTCTACTTCCTCTGTCATTTTGGTACATGTTGTCAGGGTTGTGTTGGTTCCTTCCTGTATATGCATTTCATTTCTGACCGCTCAAACAGCGCGTCGACACATTAGTCCGAATTTTTTCGCCATGACGTACACGAACATGGATAGACCGACACATCAAACACTCGCGAATTACGGTCGACATGAAACATTTCCTTGGAAATCCTCATCTTATGACCACCTGCGGGCTGTGGGCTCGCCCAGAATCCCGTAATAAAAACACATTACCGACACAGTGACTACTGATTTCAACAATAAGCAAAGTGACTGCAAAGGAAAGAAATCTGATTTGCTCACTGTTTAAAATTTTAAATTCATACCCCTACGTAGGAATTTTATCATCAATCGAACCCGCGACACAATTTATTGAAAAGCTGTTGGTTTCAGTATACAGTTCATTCACACCCAGCATCCATTTTGATTCGTTCAAAATCAAATACGGTCGTTCTTTTGGCCACAAATTAAAACGAAATTCCTTCGACCAGTTCGACCTCTGAACGAATGCGTTGTTAATTGCGTTTTGTTTCGACCCAGTCGAAAAAATGTTTAGATCTCAAATTAATCTTGTAAAGCACAGTTAACAATTTCAACAGTTAAATTATAGAATCATATAATACATGTATTTTTAAAATTTGTAGCCGCATTATATCTTTTGCTGGTTACGCTCTAAAACTTTCTTTTTTTAACGTTTCTTCTTTCGCGTTTTGTATCACGTTTTTTTTACTTTGTGTATAATCTATAGCCGTTTTATTTCTTTTCCATTTTAGATTGTTACCTGTGACTCTTGAAACCACAGACTATCTACAAATCAACATTATTAATTTATTTTAGTAAGGGGTTTCGTCAGTAGCTATGAGCCCCCGCGTCGTCGCCTTTCAGTACTATAAACAATCACATTATTTTCGGATGAGTTCTTACCATCACTCCGGTTATCGCGGCTTAAGAATACATGAATAAATAATAATTAAAAAAAACTAAAATACACGTTTTTATAGAAAATCGTGAGATGCGCGGCGTCAATAGTTTAAATATTTTATTGACAGAAATTGCTAGCTAAGTCTTATCATTTTGATAATCTCATAAAAAGCATCCCACGCTTTTTTTTAAATAAATTTATTGTGATGTGTGGGAAGTAACGTTGTTGCACACTACATTATTTTCCATTTTTTAGTTGGATTTTCTATAAAAACATGTATTTTAGTTTTTTTAAACTATTATGTATTTTTCATTTTTTAGTTTACTTATTATCTATCATAAATTATTCTTTAATGTGCATTCAGGCAAATAAAACAGTTTCCAAATTTTCTAAGTGAAGAAAAGAAGGCGCAAAAATTAATTTGTTGTTTTGACTGCCGAAATTAAATAACGAGTCTACTGTTTAAAATATTGAATTATCATCGGTCCTTAATACCTAAGTATGCCAAATTTCAAGTTAATCTGACATTTTGAAGGTGGTCAAAATCATATTCAAAGATTCCGTTACATACCTACATAGGTATGGAGCTAATAAAAGCGTAATAATCACTTAATAGTCTATGGATCTTATGTATGAAATGTATTATCTATCTTATGGAATTAAATTCATTATCTATGGTGTTATCTATGGTTATGGACACAGTTTCTTAAGTTTCCCTTTAGTAATTTAGAAATTCAGATTCTAAGAGATTTTCACCTATCGTATAACTTGTTATTTTAAAAACTTAGAAGCGAACTAGATTCGAAAAATGACATCGTCTGAAGTATCGTCCAATAGAAAAATATTGTCGGAAGATTTGTCGAATGTTGAGTTCGACACGAGTGAAGATGTCGAAGTTATTCCCACTTTTGACTCCATGGGACTTCGAGATGAGTTATTGCGAGGAATATACACATATGGTTAGTACAAATTGTGGTGTTATTTATAATTATTACAACTGCCTACATAAACGATCATGTGGGCATTATCTTACCAGCTTTAGACCGTATTATGGTCGTCCGTCTGTCAGACTGTCGTCCTGTTTTTTCGCAACAGTTCTGCGTTCCGGCTTCGAAGAGTGACATACTAATTTACAATACATTTAAAATCAATCGCACTGTTAAACCTTGGGGGCTGGTAGATTCCGTATTGTGGTGTATGTGGGGTCCGGTAACCACTTAGTAATAACTAACGTTAATTTACAGGTTTCGAAAAACCTTCAGCAATTCAGCAGAGAAGCATCTTGCCTATAGTCAAAGGCAGAGATGTAATAGCTCAAGCACAATCTGGTACAGGAAAGACTGCGACATTCTCAATTTCAATACTACAGACTTTAGACACGACTCTGCGTGAAACTCAAGTACTTATTCTTTCACCGACCCGTGAACTGGCTACTCAGATTCAGAAAGTGATATTAGCTCTTGGAGATTTCATGAACGTTCAATGTCATGCTTGTATTGGAGGTACCAATCTTGGAGAAGATATAAGGAAATTGGATTACGGACAGCATGTTGTGTCTGGCACACCTGGCAGAGTTTTTGGTAAATAAATGAAAATTGCTAATCCAAGTAAATAAGTACTAATTGTTTTAGTTTCCAAAACCAAAGATAAACCTTCTGTGATCTTTTTTGTTATCTGGCTGGTTCACCTTTTTTATTTCTTGAAAGTAGTAACTTAACTTCCACTTCTCAAATTCACCAACAGTACTACTCACTACAGTAGTCTCACCACAAACCCATGTGTATGGTTTCAGGCATCTCAGAACAGGGATGGTGTCTATAAATTGTCATCCTTGTGCAATAATTGAAAAAGTTAAATAATCTATCCACTGCAAGATGTAGGGTGCCCTAGATTATAAGAAAACAATCTTATTTTCAGATATGATCAGAAGGCGTGTGTTGAGAACCCGGTCAATAAAGATGCTGGTTCTTGATGAGGCTGATGAGATGTTGAACAAAGGTTTCAAAGAGCAAATTTATGATGTATACCGCTATCTGCCTCCTGCAACTCAGGTTGTGCTAATATCAGCAACACTACCCCATGAGATATTGGAAATGACATCAAAGTTTATGACTGATCCAATAAGGATATTAGTAAAACGGTTTGTATGATTATTTCAAAAATACACATTAAAGTTCGAATTCTGCAGGCAAGTACTAATTTTTCTAATGAAATACGTACTTCACAATTGTTCACGATTAACTTCCATAGTGAAGGAATAACATCTTATAATAAAAATCAAACATGTAAAATTATAATTTGCGTAATTACTGGTGGTAGGTGGTAGGAATGTCTTGTAAGTCCGCACGGGTAGGTACCACGATCCTGTCTATTTTTGCTGGGACGCAGTAATGTGTTTTGGTTTGAACGGTGGGTCAGCTGTTGTACTGTAAAATGCGAGACACTAGAACTCATGTCATTTTATTTTTTTAGTGTCCTTGTAGGCAGACTAGCATACCACCCACCTGATGGTGAGTGGTGACAATCGCCCATGGAATTCAGTACAGCAAAGCTGTTCTAGGTGTCTATGGACTCTGGTAACCACTTAACACCATTAACACCGTGGGCCTTGAACTCATCCACCCACTAAGTTAAATGAAATATTTGTTTTATATTGCCCTTGAAGGAATTTGTCCACCTGATAGTGAGTGATTACTGCCGCCTATGGACACTAGTGACGCTAAGGGTTATTTGCCTGATATCTCATTTGAATAAAATTATGTCACAGTACTCAGGAAACACTAGAGGAGATTTAGATTAAGAAAAGAAGTTACATTAAGTGTAGAAAACTATCTGTTTTATTTTAGCATTATCAACTATACTATTTCTAGGATGAAGCTTATTTCTGTATGGACTATCATTTTGTTAATTGCTCAACACATAAACCTATGCAAGCTAAATAGTAATTAAGTAAACAAATTTTCTATCATGGTAAATGTATTTGAAATTAAGAATCATTTTTTCTACAGTGATGAGTTGACACTGGAGGGTATCAAACAGTTCTTCGTGGCAGTTGAACGAGAAGAATGGAAGTTTGACACACTTTGTGACCTCTATGATACACTGACAATTACCCAAGCAGTAATATTTTGTAATACAAAGAGGAAGGTTGACTGGCTCACACAGAAGATGCAAGAGGCAAACTTCACTGTCAGTTCAATGCATGGTGACATGCCACAGAAAGAGAGAGACAACATTATGAAGGAATTTCGTTCTGGTCAAAGGTAATGGAAATTCTATTAAAATAAAAACAATACGATCTTGAAGACTTTTAGTTTTCAAGATCTAAATGTGAATGGTTTCGAATTTCGTGAACTAATATCACTAGTGATTTAATATGAAAAATACAATTGCTCTTTTTTTTTTAATGTAAACGAGATATGGATCACCTTTACAGACAGCATTTATGTAATAATGCCTCTGGGCTTTTGTTGAGTGTTGGATGGGCTAGTGCTTAATGTCTAATATCTAATTTATAGTGTTATATAGTATGTAATAGATGACTATGTCTAGAAGTTATAGCAACTACAACCTCAATTCAGTTTTGAATAGTTATTGGTTTAGGTTATCACTCAATATATTGGTCAGTTTTTTAGAGGAACCATATTTTTCATGGTTCCATTATTATTCATTTGTTTCTATACTAAGCTTAAGGCCAACACTGGACAGGCATTATTCTTAAATCTCAATTATAGTTCTCTTTATGACAATAATCGAAATAAATACTGCAATGTGGCTTACCACTAATTTCTGGGCTTCTCATGATCCCCATAATATACATTAAATAACTTTTCATTTTCAGCCGTGTGCTCATTACAACTGACGTCTGGGCACGAGGCATTGATGTCCAACAAGTATCCTTGGTTATAAACTATGACTTGCCCAACAATCGTGAGTTATACATTCACAGAATTGGTAGATCGGGTCGATTCGGTCGTAAGGGTGTCGCCATCAACTTCGTTAAATCAGATGACATCAGGATCTTGAGAGACATTGAACAGTACTACTCTACTCAAATAGATGAAATGCCAATGAATGTGGCTGACTTAATATAACATTGTTTATATTGTGTTCATTATCTTTGTGTGGAATGGATCTTCTGTCTACCCAGGGTATTAGCCTGGTTAAGCACACGGTGAAAAGCTAAAGGCACATTTACCAATACTTCATTATATAACTTAGCCGTAATATCTGTATTTCTGTATTATCAAAACATAAATGTTTTATTGTATAATAGGCAGTTTTATTTATTAAAGCTCTATCTAAAATTACATAATATATCACACTGTTTATTTTGAGAGATTTTCCTAATCTGTTATAATATGACAGACCCATCTAATGTTAAGCAGTTCATAGGGCTCTATTGATCCACATGATAGTCCTCATGTGACAAATATGAATTTAAATTTCTTTGAAATAATTTATCTTTATGGTCCCCATTTAAACACATACAAATGGGGTGTCACAACAAAAACAGATATCTTGTACTGTTTTTGAATTCATGCTAATTTTCCAAAATTAGCTTGGAAAGTTAAATTTGAATTTTGCCATCGACGAGAATGATCCTTGGAATGCCTAAAAGCACCGACAGTGGATCGAGAGGATTACGTGTTTTGGGCGACGGCGAGTGTTTACCGTTCGGTCTGCAAGATCGGGTATACGGAAGTTTACTGAATCCAGATGCGGTAGACAGCGGCTTGGCTCTGCCCTTGGCATTGCTGAAATCCATGGGCGACTGTAACCACTCACTACCAGGTGGGCCATGTGCTTGTCTGCTCAGAGGGGCAATAAAAAAATAAAAAAAATTTCCTTACGACATGAAGTTGAAGTCTTTAATTGTATAATTTCTGTCTCACTCTTCAAACCGGACCATATGACCACTCCGTGGCAAATATAGACAGTGGTACCTCTCCATACTGGCTTACATCCAACTACAACTAATTTTACAAATTTATAAATTTTCCAGATTTCATTTTTATTGCACAATGTTAACCAATCATAGTGGAAGTTGGTATTATTTAACATTACATTAATTCATCCCGTAAACCATATGAGTACTTGTGAGTAAAAGAGCAATGAGTTTATTGAAATTATAATATTTACAAAGACAATAAATTTACAAGCTCATTTTCATTACAATAATACAATAGTACTTAACTGTTTCTCATATATTAGAGATTGTCGAATTCAATAGCCAGAAACACATAATATGGCTGAGATTACTCCATTTGACTATTTTTATTATTAGATGCTGTTCCTTCACACTATTAAGACATTTAACAAAATTTCCAATTAATAAGGTACAAAATTAATGAGCTGTTTAATTTCAAAATAAATAAGGACAATAATTTCATTAAACATACATTTTACAATTAAAGATTGGCCACATAAATCAAAGAAAAACAATCTATTCTATATAGATATTAACTTTAAGCTCTTATCAACTACATGAAATGTGAAAATTTAACCACCAGTGACCAATTAATCTTTTTAATCACAGTACATAATTATGCTAAATGAAATTTGATTTACAAGAATATACAATTTATAAAAATTTTTTATATGTTCCTTTAATTTATTTATTTTAATTGTTTATATTTTAATGGTAGTTTATCTCTAGGTAAAAAGCAATTAGTAACAATTCAAGTGTTTACTGCAGCAATGAATATTAGATTTATTACACTAACCAAATTAGATCAAATCTTTAATAAAATAATTTACTTACAAAACATAATATGCAACATTTCTTTGAGTCACTTCTAAAATATTTATTGCAAAAATACTAACATTTGACTTAGTAATATAGTTCAAAACAAGCTTTGCTTTCTAATTTATAGAAATTTTAATTTAAAATTATAAATAACACTAGCGGAATGGTTTATTAATAGAAGTATCAAAGAAAACACCATATTGAACTTAATCTATGATAATATTAAATCATTTACAATTCAGTTTCTGCTTCTGCATAAAAAGCATTCCAACGCCTGTATATGAATATTCCAATTGCACCTACAAGAAGTGCTACAAGAATTTCTGTGAGTTGATCTAAAAAGCCAGTAACTGGTTCAGTAGACTCCAAAACTTGTAGTTCAGGTTCTGGAGTTTCTTCTTCTGTAGGTGGAGGCGGCTTGGAACTTTGATCATCTTCGCCTTTGAATGCTATTTGGTTCAACACGGACTGCTCTTCTTCTGTTAGAGGTTTAGCAGCAGTGGACGACAATAATAACTTTATTTCTCCACATTGAGAACAAGACCAATTGGTGGACTTTTTAGCTAATATTTTACGCTCTGCTGGTGTATAGTCAAGCGAGCCTATCGTGCCTTCGGCAGGCGTTGGCATGAATGCAATGAGAGCTAGCAATGCAGTCCTTATTGACCATGAAGGCTGCCATGTCTCAGGATGGTGGCCAGATATAGATAGACAAATTTTTTTGTTAATTTCAAACCTGCCATTAGGTGTCAATAAAATGATGTGAGGTGGATGCATGGGATATTCTTTAGGTAGTAATATTCTTCCATGGTAAATGCCTCCTTCGAATTCCGTACCTTTAGGTCCTTGTACGGTGAAGTGCCATTCAAACAGATTGTCTTCCAAAGGCCTTGCACAATATTCCTCAGTGGCCTCGGCTAGTTCGATCGCTTCTCGCATTAATCGTTTTACTCCGGGACATTTCGTATTATATTTTTCAACTATTTCGGCCATTTTATTTCTTCTTCTTCTGTTTGATTTTGGCTCGCGCGGCTTGCGCATTTGCCACAAAGCAAAATAAAAGCTTGGGAACTACGTAATAAAAAATAAAAATATTTTTTTTTTTTTTTTGAACGGATTCGCAAGGGAGAGATTAGGAAAGTTAGAGATATGAAGATACATATATAAATAAGATTAAATTAAATATGTACATCATTAGATAATATAAATAAAGACAATAAACTGTATACATTAGGAGAATTCATAGATAAAAGACACATAATGGAAGTAGGAAATGGAATACGTAATGAAATCAAATTTAAATAGAAAGAAGAGCAATCATTTAGAGAGCAAGAAAAGAAAATGTGATTAACGTCACAAACTTCAGCACCGCAATCACAGGCTGGATTATCAACAATTTTGAATTTAAAAAGATGGGCTGGAGTGGAAACATGTCCCAATCGCATGCGAATGAGACATGTTGTTACACGTTTAGCGAAATGAATTTTGAAAAACCACGGCTTTGAAGGTATTGTGGGTTGAATAGTACTATAAGATTTCCCTTTTGACTGGCTTGATTCAGTCCAGCTACTCTGCCAACTAGAATGAAGGAAATCTTGAGACAAGTTCACCAAATCACATGTATAATTTTTAAAAGGGAAAACATCCCCACAAGTTATAGCTTCCTTAGCCAAGGTATCAGCTATTTCATTACCTTTAATTCCACAATGACTTGGAATCCAAGCAAAGCTGATCTTTAAATTGAGATTCATGCACTGAAAAATTATATTTCTTATTTCTAGAATTACGGGATTCGAATTACGAGATTTAAATGGGAATCTCATTAAAGCCTGCAGAGCACTCTTAGAATCAGAAAAAACTATTGTTTGGTTCAATTTAGCTAGTAAAATGTATTCTACAGCTTTTAATAAACCCACACATTCACCCGTAAATACAGATGTTTCTTTAGGGAACTTCACTTTTTGAACAATCTTGTATTGGGGATGATATACACCGATACCAACACAACTGTTTTTTATTTTAGATGCATCGGTGAAAATAGAATGATATCCTTGCCAGTTTTCGTCCACAAGGGATTTGAATTCAGAATTAGATTGATGACGATTTGAACTAAGAAAATTTAAATTAACATTCGGATTCAAAATTAAAGTCATAACTAAAACAAAATAGAGGAAGATAATTAGAACAGTGGGTAGGAGACTCTAATGATAAGAATTTTCTATAGCTTACTACAAGACGGGGAGGCTGCTTATGTTTCCAATATGGAGATGTGTTTATATGTTCACAAAGATAATTCAACTTTGATCTCAATGGGTGATTAGAAAATTGAAACGAACGGAATAGATATCTATCCGATAAATATTGTCTGCGTAAATACAGAGGCGGGTCATTACATTCTACTTGTAAAGCATTTATGGGGCTTGACTTCATAGCACCGCATACAATTCTTAAAGATTTTGACTGCATTAAATCAAGTTTTTTAAAGGCAGAAATATTGCCAGGCTCTAAAATAAAAGTACCGTAATCAAGAACACTCCTAATCAATGCATTGTAAAGTAGCTTTAGACAAAATGGGTGAGCACCCCACCAAACGCCCGAAAGACAACGCAAAATATTCAAGCTGCGTTCACATTTCGAAACTACGTAATTACAATGAGGAATGCCTGTGAGTTTTGAGTCCAAAACAACACCAAGAAATTTTACTTCTTTTTTTACAGGGATTTTAAGGTTCTCATAAAAAACATTAGGTTCTGCTGGACGTCGCATTCGACTAAAAAGAACAACACTACTTTTGGACGCAGACAAATCCAAACCATTACTATCCAGCCATTTTTTTAAAAGGCACAAATTAGATGTTATAGCTACACTAGTAGCGATGGGTAACTCGTCTATTTTAAATGAGGATGAGGGAGCACCTCATTTCACCTCGTGAGGTACTCATGAGGTACCCCTCATTTGAGGTGAGTTAGCGCTTGCTCGATACGTCACCATTACGTCCCGGCCCGGCGCGACGCGGCGACGGCGCGGGCGATGAGTTGGTTGAGTTGAGGCCGAACGAGTGAGGGAGTCGAGCAAGTGTTGCGCGCGCATTATACTCGAGTCGCGCTTCGTGTTACCGAATGCTACCGAATGCCGTCGCCGAGCGTGGCTTCGTTCGGGTTCTGCCGAAATGCAATTATTGCTCTCCCTCACACGTATAGTTTTCTTTCGCTCAGAATTTAAAATGAAAGAAATTAATGACACACTATTACCATTTTTAAGTGTGAGTAAATAAAGCTTATTATCCAAGGGATTATCAATCATAGGGAAATAAAAATATTTTATTTTAAAATTCTTTTTTAGTTTATAGTTTACCTCTGACCTTCGAAGTGCATTGTTGTATCAATCTTTAACTTGTTACGTTGTTACTTGTTACTTGTTAATTACGTAAAGTCCGAAAAATACTTACAATATTCTGATTGTTTTGTTTATGTTGGTGGTGGACTATTATTGCTAGCAGGTAGCAGTGTGGTTAACGGTGGTGGTGGTGATTTATTATAAAGCTATTTGTACCTATTTGATTTTTGCTTGACTGAAAGTTTTTGGCGGTATTATGGCTCCAACAGCAAAAAAATCTAAAACCTGGGAGTTTTTTACGGAATTAGGAGAACACAAGGCTAAATGTACAATTTGCTCGAAAATTTTGTCACATAAAGGCGCAGGCCCTTATAATTTAACACGACATTTAAAATCATTCCATCCCCTTGTACTAACTGGTATTCAAGAAGATCGTATGGCTTTATTGAATTCAAATGCTAATATTAACGCCACAGATAGTGTTGCTATTCCTCTTGCACCTGCATTTCAACTTGTGTCTACGTCTCAAGGTGAGTCGTCTACAGCCTGCTCGAATGAATCTACACAATTAGTACCAGCAGCTGCCGTTCCGATTCGTCGTCCTCAAGTTCATGCCAATAAAATTAATGAATATTTTTCAAAACCGTTGTCATTAAAAAAAACTGAAATAGTGAATAAGATGCTCCTTGAAATGATTGTTAAAAATTATTTGCCTTTTACAATCGTTGAAAGTGATTCATTTAGAACATTTATACAAGAGTTGTCTCCTTCATATATGCCTCCATCACGAAAGACATTATCAAATGCCCTATTATTAAAATATTATAACATTGTTAGAGAAAACGTGGCAAAAGTACTAAGAGAAGCGGAATACATAGCCCTAACTACGGATGCCTGGACTTCTTCATCTCACCAGCAATATGTTTCCGTCACAGCTCATTTTATTATAAATACTAACATTAATTCAGTTATGCTTGAATGCATCCCAGATGCACAGCGTCATACCGCACAAAATCTAGCTCAATTAATAAAAAAAGTATGCACAGACTGGGGTGTCGATGAAAAAATAGTGTCAGTTACTACCGACAATGCCAATAACATTCAAGCTGCCATTGCGTTACTCAAATGGAAGCAAGTGCCGTGTTTTGCACACACGTTGAACTTAATTGTCCAAGGGGGGTTAATAGAGATAAAAGACACTCAAATGAAGGTTAAGGCAATTGTAGAAATTTTTCGAAGAAGCGTTCTGGCAAGTGAGCGACTTACAGCCACACAGAGGCAGCTGGGAGAAAAAAACCTAAAAGTGAAACAAGATGTCATCACTCGGTGGAACTCGATATATGACATGTTTGAGAGGATTTTAGAAATAAAAAAAAGTATTATCTCCACTATTGCCACTGATTATCCCAGCACGCCTAATTTGACCCCCGGTGACTTGCAGATTTTGATTAAAAGCTGCGAACTGTTAAAGCATTTTAAATCAGTCACAGAAATAATGAGTGGAGAAAAGCACGTTACGGTTTCTCAGATAATAGTCTTAGCAAATTTATTAAAAAAAAAATGTGAGGTTTTTATCCAAGAGTCGGACAATATTCCTCAAAGCGTAAGGAATATGGCAATGCGGTTCCTGACAGATTTAACCACGCGATTTAGGAACGTGGAAGACAATAAATTACTTGCTGTATCTACTCTACTCGATCCTAGATTTAAGACGTACGGGTTCCCCGACGATAAAACACCTAGTGTTGACAACGCAAAAAAATATCTTTCAAATATAGCAGCTAAAACGACTACTACCACAAATTTAGAACTTACAGAAAATATAATACAAAACGTAACTCCAGAAACTCCAGAAAAACCTAGCATTTGGGACGATTTCGATTTAAAAGTTGTAGATGCAGTAAAAAAACAGAACCCGACCGCAGCCGCTATAGTTGAAGTCGACAAGTATTTTGATGAGCCTCTTGTCAGCAGAAGAACCACTGATCCCATATTATGGTGGTACATGAAACGGCATACGTATCCGCGACTATACGATGTCGTGAAGAAACATTTCTGTATCCCCGCTACGTCAACTCCTTCTGAAAGAATTTTTTCAAAAGCAGGGCATGTTGTCACTGATAGACGTAACCGTTTGGACGGTCAAAAGGTCCGCATGATTTTATTTTTAAATGCAAACATGTGATTTTTTCCTTCGTCTTAATTTTTTTTATTAATTTATATATATACACTTTTTCTCAATATAAGCACTCAATATTTTTTTATGCTTTGTTTTATTTAAGATCTCTGTGACTTTTATTTTAGCACCCCTAATATTCCTTCTATAACTATATAATTAAATTCAAACAAACAAAACATACAAACAGTTAAAAAAATTAAACAAAAATAAACATGTTTGTAATTTCGTTTGATCTGAGACTTCCCGCCTCAGTTCAGCTCAACTTGGCTCAACTCCCTCGTTTCCATTCATCTGATTCACGTTCACAGATAATAACCTCGCCGAACATTTTTCTCACTCACTCACTAGCGTGAAGAGGTTCGTGAGGCGGTTCAATATTGAAATTCGAGTAACTCTTTCAATTTACTGTCACGAGTACCTCAAATGAGGCAACTCATGAGTGAGGTACCCAACTCTATACACTAGCTTCTTGTACTGACTGACTGGCATTATATAAAAGTAAATCATCAGCATATTGCAAAACACTTATACTACCATTAAAAGAAGATTCCAAGTCATGGGTATAAATATTGTAGAGAATAGGACTCAATACTGAGCCTTGAGGAAGGCCCTTAGTCAAGACCCTAGAAACTACAGAGTTATCATCGACCGTTAAAGATAAAGATCTATCAAGGAGTAAATTAATGATAATATTAATAAGTAACGGAGGTGTTTTAATGGTAAGCAACTTATGTTTAAGTACAGAAATTACAACATTGTCATATGCTGACTGTATATCTAAAAAAGCAGAAAGTATTGATTTATTTTCGCTAAAAGCAAGTCTAATATCCGTAGTAAATATACTGATACCATCAAGCGCACTCTTCCCTCGCCTAAAGCCATATTGACTTTCAGCCAATAAGCAATTACTTTCGACAAAAAATTCAAGTCGATTTTTTACTAAATGTTCAATTATTTTCAATAAAACTGATGAAAGAGCAATTGGGCGATAGGATAGTGCGTTATCAGACGGTTTATTCGATTTTAAAATTGGAATAATTATTTGTTCTTTCCAAAACATTGGAACAGAACCAGAAACCATAATATGATTAATAATGTCTAAAAAATAAGTTTTCGCATTATCAGTCAAATTTGAGAGAAAAGAATAAGGAATACCGTCCGGCCCCGGAGCTGAGTCCCGAACAACCGAGAGAACACACTGCAGCTCGTTGAAGGAGAAAAGAGAATTCAATTCTGAGTAATCTGATATTGGAAGAGGAATGTTGTGAAATTGTACTGAAGGAGGAGATAACTTACTTAAAAACTCATTTGCTATAGTGTAAGGAAGTACAGTAGATTTAGATTCTTTGTAAAGCGATCTAAACCTATGGATTTTCTGCCAAACAGCACTAGGCTGGATATCAGGCGAAATTTCAGAACAAAACTTTCTCCAGCTGTCAAACTTTTTTTTCTTAAAAAGTTTACGGGTCTCAGTGATAGATTTTGAGAGTAAATCGAAATTTTCAGAACTAGTATATGCTAAATAATTCATTTCAGCTTCCTTTCTACTTTTAATGGCCTCAGAACATTCATTGTCCCACCAAGGTGGGGAGGGGATTTTACCCTTAGAGACCCTCTTAACTGGAAATGATTCATCCGCTGCTTCAATCAATATTTTAGTGAAGCTGTCAGCCGAACAGTAATCAGACTGCACCTGATTAATTTTCATATCTACATTTTGTTTAAATACATCCCAGTCGTTGTTTCTGATACTATATTTCATTCGAGGTTTTTGAGTATTCGTATTAATATTTTTAAAAGGCAAATTTATTATAATAGGGTAATGATCACTACCAAGCGTCGACGAGAAGGTAGACCAGTTAAGAGAGGAAGCTAAATTAGCCGAACAAATAGACAGATCTAGAACATTTGAACTCGCTCTAGAACGTGTGGTGGGAGATCCAGAATTCAAAACACATAAATTATGGTAATCAATAATTTCCAGTAATTCACTGCCATAGTAATTATTAGATGGGCTGCCCCAAGACATGTGACTGCAGTTGAAGTCACCCATTAGGAGGAAAGGTTGAGGTAGATGAGAGAGAATAGAAGAAACTTCATGAAGAGTAGCTAAGGAAGGGTGAGGGATGTATATAGAAGCATAACAGATATTATTAACTTTAACTGCAGTAATAGAAAAAGAATCACTATGTAAAGGGATAGAAATTATTGAAAAAGGAAGATGAGACTTAATGAGTATGCCAACACCAGCATACCCATCTGACCTGTCTTCTCTTACAATAGAGAAGCCAGGAATTTTAAATGGAAAACCTGGCTTAAGCCAGGTTTCTTGAAGACAAACAATGATGGGATCTAATTTATTTATCAAATAAATTAGATCAGGTTTTTTGCTGACAACGCTGCGGCAATTCCAATGAACCACCTTGGCCATGGTTGTTAATAATACTATTTAGAATATCAAAAATAGGGGCAACGTTGGACGGTGAAGAAGACGAAGAAGATGTAAAATTGTTAAACTGTGATAGTAATTTTATCAGTAAAGTAATAATATCTGCTATAGATTGAGTATTCTTTTCGGGATCCAAAGCACATCCATTAGAGGGCTCTGGTGGATTGTAATCTCTTATTAAGGATTCATGTGACTTTCTATCGTATCCTTTTGTGACTCTATTAGAAGGAGATTTTGGCTTTATGAAGACAGTTTTTTTATATGATGTTGGTAGTGACGATTGATTGGGAAGGTTGTAAGAAGAATCAATCAGATTCTTTTTCAAAGTAGAAGGAGACGATACTACAGAAGAATAAGATCGATTGATAGGTGGATGTAATTTTGCAGATTCAGCATATGAAATCGAACTTTTGGCCATGGATTCTTTAATAGAGCGTTGTCTTGCATGTTCGGGGCAGCTCTTACTTATAGCTGTATGTGAGATTGATGAACAGTGTAAGCACTGAATCAAATCATCATCAACAGTACATGAATCTCCAGAGTGTTCCTGTCCACACTTAAAGCAGCGTGGCTTAGATCTACACTGGCTCTTAATATGACCATACCGGCAACAATTGTAACATTGTATGGTTGGGTAAATATATAAATCTACAGGCAATGCTGTATAGCACATATATATTCTAGTTGGTAAAATTTGTCCATCAAATGTAATGACCACCGTCTCTGTATCATTAAACACGGTATTACCATCTATAGTTTTTTTAACTTTTAATCTTCTAGTTTTTAAAATTCTACCACACCCTATTGGAACAGAAACATTTTCGATAATTTGCTCTGGGCTTAAATCAATAGGAATCCCTCTTACAATTCCCATTCGAGTGATGTTAAAAGTAGGTATAAGAGCTTTATATTTGTTAGCTGGTAATATAGAATTTTGGATAAAATTGTTGGCATCTGAATGGTTATTAAAAGCTAGAGAAAGCCTGTTTCTGCCAATTTTTTTTAAACTACCGTTGACTATATTTTGGAAGCTATTGTGTTTTAAAAATCTACCAAAAATGACAGGATGTAAACTTACATTGTCATTTGGAGAACTTATGATCTTACTAATGTGGACAACAAAGGGAGCTGCGTCAGAAGGTAAGTATAAACGATTAACATTATCTGAATTAGGTGTAACTGCGGCGTTGGAGTCAGATACAGTATGTGAAGATGGGGAAGAAGGAATATTATGTGGAACCGACTCAGTAACATTAGATTCACAAGAACAATCTGTGCCATGATCTAAATTTTTGTTGTTCCTCTTCCTTTTTTTATTGCAGTGTCTGCAAGTCTTAGGCGTATTTCTTTTACGTCTCAAAATCGACGTGCTATTTGACCCATCAGTATCCATACTGGAGTCATATGAAATAGTTACATGATGTGCGACCGCAGGGGGAGAACCCCCCGGGTCTTCAGGTTCATTCATGTACAGTAAAAGTAAAAAAAAAAAAAACTTACCCTATAAAAATATATATATAAACAAAAACTAAAATCTAAATATAAATAAAAGTATTTACAGCTTAAACAAACTTTCCTAATCTATTTACACAAAAATTATCAAATTATATTAAAACAAGAAAAAAAGGACACCCGCCACGATCGAAGTTCCCTCGCAAAAAAAGCCATTTTATTTAATTTTAAACTATTATTTTGGTGACGCAATAATTGACTTCCACACTAGCAAGTTAGCAATCTAATCAAACAAATTTGATAACAAAAAGGAAATTGTTCATCTGTTTTCAACAAGTTTTTATACCCATTCCCATTTGTCGTCTATTTTGACGTAGTATCTATTCATATTTAAGCTTATTAAACCTTTACCTTTGTTTTGCATTATCTATGATTCCAATTTGTCTCTTATTTAGTTGACTTAAAGGTCTTAGTTACCAGGTCATAAAATCCTTTTAAAAAAATTCTTATTTAGTTCCGGACTTTTTGGCGGGAACGCGAGGAGTGAAGTTGTGTGATTTGTTTTATTTTGTCTATTTAGTGTTTCTTCGGGTTTAAATGTGTAATAATGGTGGTTAATTAACTGTTTACTATCTGTGAAAGTGCACAAATGTGGGAAAATGAAACAAAGCCGCTGGACGTAACTTCTCGGGATCCTCCAAAAAGTCCACTGAAAAAGTCTTAGTAAATGACCACCATTTTACTGAGATTATATTTTATCCCATATCATCTCATTTCATCCCAGTTGATTAATGTCTCAAATTAATCATCTTCATTTCATTTCATTCCATAATATCATTTTTCATAAAAATATGAATATAAATTAAAATAAGATGTGACTTAAAGGTCTCAGTTACCAGGTCATAAAATCCGAAATCCCTTATTTAGTTCCCATGGCGCATTTTATCCGATTCAATCCGTTAATTTTTTTGAGGCCCTCTTCTTGGTTTACTAGCTTTTTATTTCCGAAATAAGCTGTAACGAATGAAACGTGACTATAGTGTCAACAATGTAAATCAGATAAAAAATGATAAAAATCGACGTCTTAATTAAGACTACTTTGTTAATTGTTTAAATTTTTCGACGGCAGCTTTAAATTTATACAACAAAAGTGCTGTTATGTACGCTGTTCATTCTGGTAAAAGCGTCAGAACGAGATAGACATTACTAGATTTATTCAACTTATTTAAATCAATAAATTTAACAAAAAATGGAATCTTATTATTAGATTCTACATAAGGCTCAAAAGCTTCTGCAAATTTTAAATATACTACGGTGAATATTACTCAATTTCAACTTTACTGCAAAGATAAAAAGAAGCTCTTTGATGTGCCAACATTGTCGAAGCGGATCAACGGCGTGAATCGCAATTCCGATTCGATGGTAGATTCAGCGAAGCACTGCTCTTGCTAGGGCTGATGCTCGCAAAGTCTCCTAGGCTAGGCCACGTGAACTCGCATACAAGTTCGGCGAAACTAACATAGCCGCTTGTGGTTACTAGCAATAGGTCACCAAAAAAAAATTTAATGAGCAATCCGAAGGTGATGGGATTTTTACAATAATTCTTATACGGTCTAGTTTTTTTAAATAATTTTTACCATTCAATGCATTAAACTTGGTTTACGGTCATAAACCTTTTGAGTTAAAAGTGATTTAAGTAGTTACTTACTTATAACCTCGATCTAGAAGATATATTCTCTCTAGAAAATATCTTCTCCTCATCACATGCCAAAGAGGGCTCAATGAAAGTGCTATCACAGGGATAGTGCCTATTTGCAAAGAAAAAACTATTCAGTGTGCGCACGCAATTTGTACGATCTGTAATAGTATAATTATTTACTTCCTGGTGGTACTAACTGGTGCTAGGGCTGGAAGGGTCTTGTCGGTCCGCGCAGGTGTATGCGGGCTCACCATGCCTATTTCTGCCGTGACGCAATTTGTTTCGGTTTGATGGGTGGTGCAGCCGTTGTATTGTAAAAAATGTAAAAACTCATATCCCAAGGTGGAAGGCGGCATTTACGTTGTTGAAGTCTATGAGCTTCTTTAAGCACTTAGCATTACGTGGGCCGTTAGCTCGTTCGTCCTTAAGCATTAAGAGAAAATATAATTCAAGGGAGGTTTGTTCGATATGTTTTAGTACTGTTTATTCGGAAACTATCTACTTGGAAACCTTTTTTTGGTTAAATCGATAGTTCTAACAGAAGACGATTGTCAAATTGACCTTCACAAAGTTTTACTAAAACCAAAGGCCAAAAAAGAACCGAAAAAGTGACGACTTAAACAACAGTAAGTATTATCTATAATTAAGCACATAGATTCCACATTATACCATAGACAAGACAGTCTCTGTGGTATGTTGACACTTATTGTCAAGCGCGTTAACCTCAAACAAATCAGTTTTGTTTTTTACTGTAAATTTATAAATGAATAGATCTTAATAATCACGAACTAAATCATACCTTTGTAGTTAAAAGTCTATTTTATACAGTGAATTCAGTAGCAGTACTGTGAATTAGCTATGGATGGTCCACCAGGGACCGGATCTACGAATAACAATGCTTCGGTGGGGCCTCCACCGGGGATGCCAAACTTTCCTCCGATGCCGCCACCACCGGGATCTATGGGACCGCCACCGGGGTCCATTGGACCGCCACCAGGAACTATGGGACCGCCACCAGGAACTATGGGACCGCCACCAGGAACTATGGGACCACCACCAGGAACTATGGGACCGCCACCAGGAGCTATGGGACCGCCACCGGGATCCATGGGGCCTCCACCAATGGGTCCGCCTGGACCACCACCTGTTAGCTCGTCTGGTGGACCTCCAAACATGCCGCCGGGAATAGGTCCACCTCCACCAGGAATGATGCCTCCGGGAATGGGACCACCGCCAATGGGGCCGCCTGGAATGGGTCCACCTCCAATGGGCCCCCCGGGTATGGGACCTCCTGGTATGGGTCCACCCGGTATGGGACCTCCCGGAATGGGTCCTCCCGGAATGGGACCTCCAGGAATGGGTCCACCCCGAATGCCACCAAATATGATGCGTAATAAGAATAATTATAATAATCAAAATATGGACATGGGACCACCTGGGATGAGACCACCTATGGGACCATGGGATGGACCACCAGGCCCACCTGGTCCACCTGGCCCCCCTGGGCCTGGGTGGGGAATGCAAAGTGATGGTCCGCCAGGATGGAATGATCAAGATGATGATGATGAAGAAGAAGAAGAAGAAGATGGGGAAGAAGATTTATCCTCTGACCAACATTCTTCTCTGCCATCACTCTTGACCATGAAGATTGAAACACCAGAAGAATTTAAAAATAAACAGGGAAATGCTGGAGGTGTAGTACTCCCAAAGGCTCTGGAAGAAGCTCTTGCTTACAAAGACCAAAGACAAGCAGCTCTTGGTAGTGAAGAAGATAAAGAAACAGGTAACTTTTTTATTTTATAGATTGGTGAACAAGCCATGGCCCACACATTATTAAACTATCAATGGAGCCCGTTGGCATCACAACATGAAAGCCACCACACCATTATATATGGTTGAAGGCTCAATTGTATGTTAGAACTGCCATCCCGATTTAAATTCACTTAGGTGTTTCAGAATTTTTCTTAAAAATGTATTCTTTTTCAATGGACTTATTATTGATAATGAAACAAAAAACGAATAATAAAATGAAATACAAAACATACTGATACTCTCTTCTTAATCATTTCTATGTTATTTTTATAGTTAATCATTGTCAATAGCCAAGTCAATGTCTGTAATCGATTTTAAGTTTCATTTTTACTAGGAGATGACTACAAATTCATAACTATTTGGAATTTCTAAAAGTCTGAGCACATTATTACTAATTATGATGATTGTAAACTTAAACATCCATCTTAACTAAGTTTATGTTTCTTAGCCTAAATGAAAATAGCCCAGCCTTTATTCTTTTATCCAGTATCTCTATATATCTATCACGGCAATCTAAATTACTTCCATATTTAATAAATTTTTTTTTTATCACACTGAAAATTTTTATGGTTTAATTTCATATTTTAATTGTGATTTTATTGCTTCCAATGTTTTGAACAACTACAGTTTTTCTGGTCACTGATGTAAACTGTAAAACTGTAGCTGTAGCTTTAAATATACCTATATCATGCAACATCTGCAGAAAATACTAGCCCATAGACATCAACACATAAAAGCCACTACCCAACATCAGACATGAATTGTAAGTCTAAATTTCATAGTAGAACAGCTGCCCCACCCTTCAAACCGAAACACATTACTGCTTCATGGCAGAAATAGGCAAGGTGATGGTACACACTCGTGCATGCTCACAGCACACTCTACTACCAGTATATGTTGCTCTTTTAAGATCCAAAATGTTCCCTACATATTTCTTTCAAAAATCCTATAGACATTCTGAAAAAAATTGAGGTAACTACATTGGCAAACAAGCACTTTACTTTGAGTTCTATTTTGTAAAAAAGGGTCAGTTATAAAGTTATATATTTTGTATATAAAATAGCACACTTACCTTGTTGGTGGTGGTAGGACCTCTTGTGAGTTCGCATGGGTAGGTACCACCACCCTGCCTATTTCTGCTGTGAAGCAGTAATGCGTTTCGGTTTGAAGGGTGGGGCAGCTGTTGTAACTATACGTGAGACCTTAGAACTTATATCTCAAGGTGGGTGGCGCATTTACGTTGTAGATGTCTATGGGCTCTAGTAACCACTTAACACTAGGTCGGCTGTGAGATCGTGCACCCATCTAAGCAATAAAAAAAATAGCACATTAAACAGTACCTTATAATGATGTTTTGCCCCTATACAGATGTGCAAAAAGACATGGAAGCACCGCCAGCTCCAGTGATCAGTACGGAGTATGACGTGGAAGAGGATGAACAGTCAGACGATGAAAACATTCCTGATCCACCGATGCCACCAGTAATTTCCAAACAAGAGGTACTTTTTATTAAAGTATATATTAGTTATCAGCAAGCAAAATAACCTTAAAAAAAAAATAGGATACATATTTCATTGAGTTAGAAATATTGAAATGCCCTTATTTTTCAGGTGTGAACGATAAACACTAGATATCATATTATTCATATGATATCAAACATATTACTCTCTAAGCTTATGATCTGAATATTGTTGCATACAAGCAAGTTTACTTTGAAAACCGGAAGGATATTTCTTACATTTCCTATTCTTTTATAGATACTGTTTATGTACAGTCTGACTAAAAATATTGTGTAGAAAAAAAACAAAATAAAAGATATACATTTAATCTCTAACTCTCTTAAAATCTTTTGTAAGTATAAGCAAAGACCCAGACTTTATAATCCAAAAACCATAAACTCAATGATCGTAAATACTATTGTGTATATGAAAATTCATCATCGTATTCATAATATTGATTTAAGTATTTTTTTAAAACATGTTACTTGCGTTACAAGATTAAGAAATAAAGATTTTATTTAATTCTCATTTTACTTCCTCAGTCCCAAGCTAGCAAATCCAATAAAAACAAAAGAAAGAAAAAGAAAAAGAAGCTGGCTAAACAGAAACGCAATGAAGAGTCTAAGACAAAGAACAACGCACAAGAAGAAAAGAGATCCAGTGACAAAGAAAATGAAAAAGAAGCAGATATTGAGTGAGTGTAAAAAAGCTTTTATATTTTAAATTGCACTATAAGATTTTATTTTCTGTTACCGTTTACTGAAAACCACTTTTTGTTCACTTGTGTCATTTCAATTATTCTGACCGCGACTTGCTCTCTGCTTAACGTTAAACTTTTTTGGTAAATAATAATAAAATAATTGCGTTAGAATATGGTTTCATTTGACAAGCGCGTATAGAAATCAGTAGCTGAAGTCGTCGTGACCTAAAGGAAAAGATGTCCGGTGACCGCCCGGTGAAGATCGTGTTGAGTGATGCACCGATTTTCGAATCCCAGGCGGCTACCAATTTTTCTAATGAGATACGTACTCAACAAATGTTCACGATTGACTTCCACGGTGAAGGAATAACATCGTGTAATAAAAATCAAACCCACAAAATTATAATTTGCGTAATTACTGGTGGTAGGACCTCTTGTGAGTCCGCGCGGTTAGATACCATTACCCTGTTTATTTCTGCCGTGAAGCAGTAATGCGTTTCGGTTTGAAGGATGGGCAGCCGCTGTAACTATACTTGAGGCCTTAGAAATTATATCTCAAGGTGGGGGGCGCATTTGCGTCGTAGATGTCTATGGGCTTCAGTAACCACTTAACACCAGGTGATCTGTGAGCTCGTCCACACACCTAAGCAATAAATAAATAAAAGCTTGCTTAAGTTATAGTTGGGAATGGTCCAAAAGTATCCTTCAATATCTCAAATTTCGTACCATCCAATTTTGGATAGTTTAACTTACATATTAAATACTTATTTAAAAAATAATTAACCAGATACGTGCAAGAAAACATACAGTTTCATGAAATGGAACCAATGTACCGTCAGTTCCATCGGATACTGGAAGCATTTAAAATTTCGGAGAAAAAGGAAGAGACGATCAAAGATGAGGGTATGGATGCTCCAAAACCAACAAAACATCAGGATAAAGTGCAAGACCAGTTCGCAGCGGATGATGAGGCAGCTGAG
The DNA here is from genome assembly GCF_030269925.1 of Bombyx mori. Lineage (NCBI taxonomy): Eukaryota > Metazoa > Arthropoda > Insecta > Lepidoptera > Bombycidae > Bombyx > Bombyx mori. The sequence goes on from NC_085131.1 coordinate 3,907,952, forward strand.
GTATGTAAATAACCAAATTCATCTTAAAATTACCAACTTTACATACATAACGATAAATTAAGTCATAAAAACATAAAAACTTTCTAATAAATTTGTTCCACTTTTGGATTTAACAACATTTTACACTACACTGCAATTACTGTACTAACACTACCTTTGACAGCAACTTTGAAATGCCAATACATACATCAGAATTTTAATTGACGATTCAATAAAAATATTAAATTTAATTAAAATTTTCACGAACCTTTCACATAACTGCTAGCAAACTACTGTATTGTATAAATGTTCTCAGAAAAACGCAGCCGACGAAAAGGAGCGCCTATCAAAACGCAAACTAAAAAAATTGTCGCGTTTGTCAGTGGCCGAACTGAAGCAGCTAGTGGCTCGACCCGACGTCGTGGAAATGTACGACGTGACCGCGCGGGATCCCAAACTACTTGTCCAGCTAAAGGCACACAGGAACACTGTCCAAGTACCCAGACATTGGTGTTACAAGAGGAAGGTGAGTAGGATAAAAGAAACGCTATCAAAACTAATTTAACTAAAACTAAATAGACTCCAGAAAACAGGTAGAAAGATTTTCATGTTGCCACAGCTTGAATAGGTAAACAAATTTTCTGATTTGCATTTAATTGTTACAGACACAGAAACAAAGAATTAAATATTAAAATTAGAATATATATTTGTTATTCAGTTTTTTGTATTCGTTAATATGTTTTTATTCATAGTACTAAAAATAGTTCCATCTTAGAGTAATATTGTTAGGGAAAAACAAAAAAAAACAATATGTTCTTATATTGCAGTACTTGCAAGGAAAACGCGGTATAGAAAAACCTCCCTTCGATCTACCGGACTTTATAAAGAAGACAGGAATCATGGAAATGAGAGCATCGCTGCAGGACAAAGAAGAGACTAAAACCCTTAAAGCGAAGATGAGGGAACGTTCTAGACCGAAATTGGGCAAGATCGATATTGACTACCAGAAATTGCATGATGCCTTTTTCAAGTGAGTTAAATTATCTGAGAATAATTTGAATAGTACTTTTGTCTTTGTCAGTTTCAACAATTTGAAAGTGTGAAGTTAGCCATTTATAATTAATTTCTAGCTTAAACTATCACACCTGGTTAGTATTTATATCTGGATAAACACTGACATGGTAAGCCGACTTGCTATCCACACCGGTCTCCCTAGAATTCGGATAATAAAGCTAAATACACTTTAAAACATTAGTGTAGCTTCTCCCTGCATATCTTAAATTTTTTCGTATTGGATCAGAAAAACATTCTGGTCTCATATACACCAGTGTAAGAACTGGTCCGTTTTACCTCAGGACAGGCTCAGAAGTGAAACATGAATTCTACATGAGAAATGGTAAGTTATGAATCTTTTGTTTTTTATAGTCTACTGCAACCATAATTAATACACACTGCTCTAGAGAACACGGGTTGCTCGTTGATATTACTATAATATTTTTAATTTTTTTTTATTGCTTAGATGGGTGGACGAGCTCACAGCTCACCTGGTATTAAGTGGTTACCGCAGCCGATAGACATCTACAACGTAAATGCCCCACCCACCTTGAGATATGAGTTCTAAGATCTCAGTATAGTTACAACGGCTGCCCCGCCCTTCAAATCGAAACGCATTACTGCTTCACGGCAGAAATAGGCAGGGCGATGGTACCTACCCGCGCGGACTCAAAATAATATAATATACTCAGATCATATTTGATTCTCATATTGTTGTATTTATAGATGGCAAACAAAACCGCGTATGACAATCCACGGAGATCTGTACTACGAAGGCAAAGAGTTCGAGACTCGTCTGCGCGAGAAGAAGCCCGGAGATCTGTCCGAGGAACTGAGAACTGCTCTCGGTATGCCCGTCGGGCCCGGCTCACAGAAGGTATCGTTAACGTGAACATGTCAATGATGTTGTCGGATTGTTGTGGATTTTTGTTTAAAGGATTTTATGACGTGGGTGGGTACTAAGACCTTTAGGTTATGTCTTATTTTAATTTATATTCTTATTTTTATGAAAAATGATAATATAGAGTGAAATGAAATAAAGATGATTGATTTGAGACGTAAAAAAAACTGGGATGAAATAAAATTAAATGAGGTGAAATATAATCTCTCTTTTGAAGTCGTCGTGGCCTAACGGATAAGACGTTCGGTGCATTCGTGTTGAGCGATGAACCGATGTTCGAATCTCAGGCGAGTACCAATTTTTCTAATGAAATACGTACTCAACAAATGTTCACGATTGACTTCCACGGTGAAGGAATAATATCGTGTAATAAAAATGAAACCCGCAACGGCTTTGTTTCATTTTCCTACATTTGTGCACTTTCACATATATTAAACAGTTAATAAACTACTGTTATTACACATTTAAACATGAAGAAACACTAAATAGACAAAATAAAACAAAACACACAACTTCACTCCTCGCGTTCCCGCCAAAAAGTCTCGATTGTTGTGGATAACATCTTATTTCATAATACGCGCGATTGTGGAGACCATTTCAACATATTAGCTGGCTGCAACGTCTAGGCAGTACCAATCGGAACCTATTATCGCTTCGTAGCAGAAATAGACAGGGTGATGGTACACGTCTGTGAAAGGTTAAAATTCTCGGAAAGTTGTTCTATGTTAATTGACACAGTTACTCGAAATATAGTATATAAAACAGATTTTTTTTCATCATCATCATCATCATCATCAACAGCCCACAGTCGTCCACTGCTGGACATAGGCCTCTCCCAATCTACACCACTGAGCCCGGTCGGCGGCTCTCCTCATCCACTTCTCAGATTTTTTTATTCAAATGTAATTAATAATTCCCCTGGTTGATTTATTCGAATCTAAATGGTACTAAGTTAATTGAAATAGTACAATAAATTTCCCAGTAACAAATTTAATATTTCTGAAGTGAAAACATTACATAGCTATGTAATAAATATTTTAATTTTAAAACATTTTTATATTTAACTAGGTGTACCCGTCCGCTACGCTGGGCATTTAAAATTAACATTACTATTTCTCACCCCCACAAAGATTCTCATCATTAACGCCCCCGCAACTGGTGTAGGGAGTCCAATACTCATATAAATATTAGCCTATCCATTAAGTACATGTATTGTCTACATGGATACCAAGTTTCATGTCGATCGGATGCATGGTTCAGTAGTTATAACGGAACATCCGTAAAAACCACTGTAGATTTATATATTAGTATAGATTATTAAATACAATATTTGCTAACGAAGGACATTAAATGTATTTTTATAGGTACCACCGCCGTGGTTGATCGCGCAGCAGCGGTACGGGCCGCCGCCCTCGTACCCGAACCTCAAGATCCCCGGCCTCAACGCGCCCATACCCGAGGGGTGCGCCTTCGGCTACCACGCCGGGGGGTGGGGCAAACCGCCCGTCGACGAAATGGGAAAACCGCTCTACGGAGATGTCTTCGGACATCAGACGAGTGGACAAGATGTGAGTTGGACTTTGTCATACTTTTTTTTTTAATCCTCCTTTGCTGATAGCCTTGAGAGGCTATATCAGCGTCGCCTTAACTAGTAGGTGAGCTCACGGGGCTCAAACCTGATGAATTTTGTTATACTACGTTGCGGATGAAATATTAATGTCGTGTGGCAATGATAATAAGGCTCAAACTCTTGCAACATATCCGTAGAAACTTTGACTTTTTCAAAGATGATTCCTTTTTTTTTCATTTCTTTCCCCTATTAAATATTACAATAAACTCATATTAAATGTTCTGTGCAAATCTCTGAATAATTTTCTGAATTAATCTCATAATTGTCAACATCACATAATAATTAATTGACCGTCTATCTCATATTAAATGGTTACCAGAACCTGTAGATATCATAACGAGAATTCTCCTACCCCCTTTGCGTACATACAAGACTAAAGTCTCAATCATGTGATACCTCATATTGCAAATTGAAATGCACAAATGAATTATCTCATAATAAGTACATAATGTTAATGTAATTTATTGTTTAATCTTAATTCTCTAGGACGGCGAAGACGTGGACATCGACAGGACAATGTGGGGCGAACTGGAGTCTGAATCAGAAGAAGAGTCGGAGGAGGGTCAGTATTTGGGTGCTCTTTTTTTCTTTGATTGCACGTATGCGGATCCCTCGGAATGATTTGCAAATATTGCACTAATAATAAATTAATATTCAACCCTTACAACCCTTATCGAGGGGCGAAAGGTTATTTGCTTCAAGCGACATTTCGCAAATTTACAGGAGAGCCATTTAAAGTTTTAAACTGGGAAAAGATATCATAAAAAATCAAGCTTTTTCAGCTATTTGAATGGAGTAAACTTAATTGAAGTCCAAAACATCGAACTGTTGATGCTAATATCAAATAAAACGCATCTTTAATTGCAAAGATAAATGAGTCGACTATTATCAAAGCCGGCAATCTGACTTTTGGATAATTATTGGTAAATCAGAAAAACGAATTATTGACTTTGTATTCCATTGGCAGTCACAAAACTCTTCAGAAAGACATCTTAGATAAATAACAGGTTAACTATTAACCTTTATTTAATGCAGGTTTTGAACCGTATTCTTTGAAGGAGACGATTATATTCAAATCAATCTGTATTGACATATCAATAATTTTTTTTTGTCCAAATGCACAGATTGCCACCTTTGATAATAGACGACTCAAATGTCGCTTACACCAAATAGCCTTTTACCCTTCAAGGTGGGCTCCCGGCCCGTCGAACGTGGCAATCCATAGCATATCACATAGATCCCGCCGGCGACACGACCGCCGGTCCGGCGTCTGGGGTACGGCGGGATGGATGTAATCTGTTATGCGTAAACCCTGTCCCGCCGTCTCAATAACTCCAACTGGGCTCCGGCCTGGTCCGAGGTAGGGCGCCGGCTGTGAGCGGCAGGAGTTTTTAGTGAGGTTCAACTCCCACATAACCCACCCGCTGCGCGGATGGGGATCCGGCGATTTTCTCCTGTGGAAAAAAGCCTTTGATATGTAAATAATAAGAAAATACGTTTTAAAATTTCGTTAATTTTTCACGAATTCATACAATTAATGTAAATCTATTTCTTTCTTCCCGATCCGGAGTACTACGACTTTGAACCGAAATCATTAATATTTTTTTTAAGTGATTTTATGACCTGGTAACTAAGACCTTTAAGTCATAAAGTTATTAATTCATTGTTAGTGCGATATTTGAAAATAATTCCGCATGGCGATTAATCTGTCAAAGTCGAATAACATTGCAATGAAAATGGTGAAAATTTCGTCTTGAATGTATGCTGTATACAGAGGAATCGGGCGAGGAGGGCGAGGCAGAGATGGGCGGGGTCGGCACTCCCGCGGAGGGACTCGCCACGCCGCTCGGACTCAGCTCCGTGCCGCCCGGACTCGAGACTCCCGACAGCATTGAACTCAGGAAAAAGAAATTGGACTCCGATCTTGACGGGTAATTCGTTTTGAGTAAATTCGCAATTTTGGCGGGAATGCGAGGAGTGAAGTTGTGTGATTTGCTTTATTTTGTCTATTTAGTGTTTCTTCGGGTTTAAACGTGTCATAACGGTGGTTTATTAACTGTTTAGTATCTGTAAAAGTGCACTAATCTGGGAAAATGAAACAAAGCTGCTAAACGTATCTCGGGATCCTCCAAAAAGTCCACTGAAAAAGTCTCAGTAAACGACCACCATTTTACTGAGATTATATTTCATCCCATATCATCTCATCTAATTTCATTTCATGCCAATTGATTAAGTTTCCTTCGTTTTTTATTATTCATAAACTGTAAATAATTAAAACGACTAATTATAAAAATCTTAGTACTTGACGCTGGCTAATGCACAAACCGTGCCGGAACTAAAAACTAAAGAAGAAGAAGAAGTAAGAATTAGAAATTTTAAAGAGGTGTTACAACAGTTGAGACACGTTTAAATATTACTGCTGTACTATGCCCACATGTCTAAAATAAATCTATTTGTTGAAACGACCCGCGCACCACCTGTCGTACGTCATTGGTACTACGTCAGCATTAAACCTAAATGCCAATCTGAACGCCACGAATAGATTTGGGAATCCATCAACACCACAAACAATAGAGTCGGTTCGTTAAAAATAGTGGTGGTAGGAGCTCTTGTGAGTCTGCGCGGGTAGCCACCATCCTGCCTATTTCTGCCGGGAAGCAGTAATGCGTTTCGGTTTGAAGGGTGGGGCAGCCGTTGTAACTATACAGAGACCTTAGAACTTATATCTCAAGGTGGGTGGTGCATTTACGTTGCAGATGTGAAGCAATAAAAAAAATCTTGGATTTGTTTTAAATAATTTTTTTTTTTATTTTTTCAGAGGAGAGACTCCGGCTCTGTACCAAGTACTGCCGGAGCGCCGCGTGGGGGTGACGTCAGGGATGATGGCGTCCACGCACGTGTACGACATTAACGCAACGAACCCCGGTCAGTGCACTCATCTATATCTATACTTCTATACTAATATATAAGTCTACAGTGGTTTTTACGGATGTTCCGTTATAACTACTGAACCATTCATCCGATTGACTTGAAACTTGGTATCCATGTAGAAAATACATGTACTTAATGGATAGGCTAATATATATATATGAGTGTTGGACTCCCTAATAATAATGACCACCATAAATAATAATGTTAATTAAAATGCCCAGCGAAGCGGACGGGTACAGCTAGTTATTGATAATTATATTTTAAACAGGATTTTGTTCGCGTTAATGTGATAGAGATTATAACTCTCAGAGACATATTATTTTTCTAGTAAAAAGATACATCATGTAATGCTCTACATCCCTGTCAACGTCTGTTGCACAATTTCATGATAATCTATTGAGTATTTGTTACGAGAAAACATACAAACTCATCTTCGTATTTATTATTTTAGGATGGGTTTAAATAGACTTAATGAGATTTCATAAGGGAACAATGTTATAAAACTATACTATGTAGGAATGTAAATTGACGATGAAACATCGGGTATACTTTCTGATTGAATTAGTCAGTATATCGACGCTTGAAAGGCAAACATGACTAAGCGACAATGATTGCTTTGTACATAAATGATAGGTAATTACCATATTCGATGCGCAAAAAAAATTTATTTCTAGGTCTATTAAAATTATTTCAATCTTACAGCTACTAGCTAGATTCTACTACAGCTAGATTCGTTAAAATATTTTTTTTCCAGGTATTACAACTTTAAATTAGTCTACTGTAAAGTTCACGCATTGTCGCTTAGTCACGTTTGCCTTTCAAGCGTCGATATGTAGATTTAAAAAAAAAAACTTGAATTAGTTGCGGGGTTTTAGGAATTAGGCGGGTTTAAGCCTTTCAACTTTATGTGTCATGATAAATCATAACTTATATGTATAACGAATCCCATCCCGCGTGTATTTTGAAGTTGGGGTATCGGCACTTTTAATTTTAGCTTAAACAAGTACATTCTTATGATATAATATTTTGTATTTGTGTAAGGTCATTTTTAAGTTAATTTGAAGCTATAGTTCGTTCGCGTTAAGAATCCAGTGAGTCATCATTGTTCGCAAATCTTTTTAAATTACAAGGTCAAGTTCACTGCAGTGACAAGTTGATAAATTCGTTAATTGTCTATGATTGATAAATTCGATGAATTAGACAAAATTAAATGTGCTATAAGAAGAAAACTACACTCGATATATTTAAATAATATATTTATTTATTTAATTTATATATTTAAATAACCCAACATTAAATAAAATTATCACAATTTTTTTTGTCATAATTAATATATTAATGATTTCATTTTGATTTTTAACTTTTAAGTGTATTTTTTAAATTCATTAAACTTAATCTTTGAAAATATAATTTGTATGAATTTTACACCACTGTGAATACATCTTTACTCGCAGTTGCACTGGTGACTCACTGCATTCTTAACGGGAACGAACTATAGGGATAAGAATAGGGTGTGATAATATTATGTGGTGCATAGTGAAGCGAGCGGGCGCGACCTCGACGGGTCACGGCCCGGCGGGCGGCGTGGAGGTCACGCTGGACCCCTCCGAGCTGGAGCTGGAGCCCGAGGCGGTGGCGGCGCGCTACGAGCGCCATCTGCGCGACCAGCGACCCAACACCCACGAGGACCTCTCCGACATGCTCGCGGACCACGTGGCCAGGCAGAAGGTGAGCAATGCCAGAGACACAGCTGAGTCGCTCCCTATTAGGGTTGCCACCCGTACTTTATTTTAGGTATTTTTACTCTATACTTTATGTCAACAATAAGGTACACGAAAATATGTACTCTATTTGGCATGATTTGGTTTCTTAGGGATTTTGAAAAGTTTAGTCATATGAATTTTTTTTTGTAACCGAAATACATCGATTGCTCAATCGATGTCGTCACTCGCCAACGGTACATCACCTACGCACTCGTTTTCTTAGTTTGTTCAATTGTAATAAAAAATACGTATTTAAAAATAATAATACATAATTAAAAATACACTGTACTTTATTTAAATACTATATTCTTTTTTCCTACCTATAATAATCAATGTACTTTATCTGCAAAAAAAAGGTGGCAACCCTACTCCCTATCGCTGATACCGCAACGCGCAGTCTTATAGTTAGATTTGAATTCTCATGATAACTATCACCTTGATTCGAGTTGTAATCAAACACGTTGGGATGGATCATTAAAACGTATTGTAATTAAAACTTACCCGTCTTATAAAGTTTACGAGAACTCGCTGATGGAAAATAAACATTTTTTTTTTTTTACAGAACAAAAGGAAACGTCAACAGAACACGGACTCAAAACATGCGAAGAAATACAAGGAGTTCAAGTTCTAGTGATTGTAGACTTATCATTACATTTAGTATTAAGTATTATTGTGAATAAAGGGATGTGTACTATGCGTTTCAAATAATATTTCAAAGTGACAAACGAAATTTGGGTTTTTCTCTCTCTTTTTAAATACAGATTTTGACAAATCAACCGAAAATAGAAAAAAAATATTTTTTTTTACATTAAGTATTTAAATATTTAATTCATTATTTCTAAATCGATAATGTCTGGTTTTAGAAAGGCTCTGATCGTAAGTGATGTGGTTTGTGAATCTAAACTTGAAGACTATCTTGAAGAGTATTTATTATGATTGACATGATCTCAGCGGAACACTAGTGGTCGTAATGACGTGCCGCTTAAATATTCGATTGTATTTTATATGCGTCAATTAGTGTACTGTTAGTCCATTGAAATGTTACAATTTAAGGAACGAATATTGCATTTTTTAGAGGACGTAATTTTATTTTTCGAGGATGTGTTCTCACTTTTTTGCTTATAACTTCTTTAATTTTTAATTTAGGGCAAAAAGTTATATAAACATATTTGTAGGCAAAACAATTTGCTACAAATAATGACTACAATTTTTTGTAAGACGCATAGTTTCCGAGATATCGCGAAAAAAGTTTATCACCCCTTTTCCCAAGATGGCGGCTGGGGGACAAGGGTGGCGACCCCACAAACTTCTTAAGCTTCTATTGACCCCCCACACATGTCCCAAACATAAAATTGCGTCCTATAAAAAATGCAAAGCTCCTGTAACATTTCAATGGACTATGTATACGCTATCGATGTGCAGACAATAGAAGCGAAAAGCGATGCCTTAAAACCTGAATTGGTCTTAATTTTCATAAGTTTTTTTTTTTACTTTTAATTGCTTAGATGGGTGGACGAGTTCGCGGCCCACCTGGTGTGAAGTGGGTTACCGGAGTTCATAGACATCTACAACGTAAATGCCGCCATCCACCTTGATATATGAGTTCTAAGGTCTCAATATAGTTACAACAGCTGCCCCGCCCTTCAAACCGAAACGCATTACTGCTTTACGGCAGAAATAGGCGGGTTGGTGGTACCTACCTGTGCGGACTCGCAACAAGTCCTACCACTACGAAAAATGTCCATCTAAAATGGAATACAGCGACCTACAGAAACATAGATTTATATCACGAATGGGTCACGAAAAATGATTGACTGACTGTGCTAATACGAAGAACAGTGAAGTGTGCAAGGCACAGGTAACCAGCTAGTAGTCTAATTTTAAAGATAGCACCCAGAATTCTTTATTTTTTTTATTTATTTTTTATTGCCCTTGTAGGCAGACGAGCATACGGCCCACCTGATGGTGAGTGGTTACCGTCGCCCATGGACTTCAGCAATGGCAATTATTTAAGGAATTTCAACTCTGCACACACTTCACTCTGTTTAGAGCTGCTTTAGATTATTATTTATTAGCGGACCCGACAGACGTTGTTCTGCAAAAAATCATTCAAGTCGATCCAGCCGTTTAGTTGTAGTACTTATAGATAAATAACCTAGATACCGACTGCAGCGCCATCTGCCGGGCTGAGTTGTGAATCTACAACATCCAGGGTGCCACCCAAAAAAATCATTCAAATCGGTCCAGCCGTTTAGTTGTAGTACTTATAGATAAATAACCTAGATACCGACTGCAGCGCCATCTGCCGGGCTGAGTTGTGAATCTACAACATCCAGGGTGCCACCCAAAAAAATCATTCAAATCGGTCCAGCCCTTTGGGAGGATTTCAGTGAATAACACGCCCAGAAGAAATATATATATATAAAGATTATACCACTTGCTACGCTAGCGCTACCGTGGTCGATTGTTTAGTTATAATTTGTTGTTTATAGCTGGACAATGTTTTCTTTTAACTTGTGCCTCACGTAGAACACTACACAATTAAGATAACTAAAACAATTATTTTACTATAGCTCAATGACTTTTCCATATTATCGCTTTTGAACCGATATAGACTGTCGAATTTCTATTGTTAATAAGATTATGACAAACTATATTTACTTCATATTTATATCATAAATATATCTATCTATCTCTTAGGTTTATGGCGTTTCCTTTTAGATTTCGCCAATGTCAAGTGTATTTAATACTCTGCTTTCTATAGCGGGCTTCGTGAACGAGCAAGGTCACAGATTGTAACTAAGAATTAAGTGAGTAGCTAAGAATGTATGATGACAGGATCTCTGTTGATTTACAAATAAGACAACACACTTATATAAACACACAAAACTAATAATTAGCTAATCAACAGGGAATAGAACCCAATAAAGCACCCGAAAATTATTAAACAACCAAAACACTTGCTACAAACACTCAACCACAAACCTCTCCCAGTAATGAATTCATTTCATATTTAAATGTTATATAAAATTATAAACCGCCAAACATTTGATTTTGTCAAGCAAAAATATTGTTTTTGTTACAACATCTAGATTGTATTATGCCTACGAAATGTTGTTTAAAATGACTGCTCAAAATGACGGTCATCTTATTTGAATCGCATCGTACATAATTAATATTTTATATATCGTTTGCAAGCATTAGTTAAATTGATTTGTGACTTGATTCCGTGTTGAATTTCGGATAATATATGATGAAAATATATGAAATATAAATAATAAGTAGCTATTTTATTTCATTTACTTATATATATTATTTATCACATAATATACAAGTTGTAGTAATATATACAACGATTATTATTATTATTATTTAAAAAAACGGTTACGTTTGAGTTTTTTTTTATTGCTTAGATGCATGGACGAGCTCACAGCCTACCTGATGTTAAGTGGTTACTGGAACCCATAGACATCTACAACGTAAATGCGCCACCCACCTCGATATATAAGTTGTAAGGTCTCAGTATAGTTACAACGGCTACCCCACCCTTCGAACCGAAACGCATTACTGCTTCACGGCGGAAATAGGCGGGGTGGTGGTACCTACCCGTGTGGACTCCCAACCTACAGTTTCTGTATACGGCAAGAATTAAAAATGATCCTGAAACTGAAGAAAAACGAAGTTACTCTCTCGAAAATTGCAGGACGTTTAGTACCATTTAACAAAAAAGGTAGGAAATGCATGTCAGTGCCAGCAACTTTTGTGCCTTTCGACCTTGTTCTTAAAATCGGGATGACAACAAAAACATATTTAAATTGAAATGTAAAATTTAAGCTGTAGGTACCAGGTACCGCCCTCCGACCATTCCCATATTACGGCCCGCATACTAACTGCCTACTAACAGAAGGAATAGAAGAAGGGAGACCATACTTTATTACACACCAAAACACAATTAACATCAGAAAACAGTCAACAAGCAGATACGTTTGTACAATAGGCGGTCTTATCGCTAAAAGCGATCTCATCCAGACAACCGTTTAATTAATTACCTGAAATTCTGGACAGATAAAGATATAGCAGGTATGTTGCGGTGTAATATTAACAATACATACGATAAATATATACCGTTAAACACAATATGAAATCACCATATGATTTATACTCCAATACACTTACATACACATAATAATTCCGGTCACCGTTCTCGTCGAACCCGTCGCTTGCGACGAAGGGCTCGACGAGTAAATTAACTCTCAGACACAGCCCACTGAGTTTCTCGCCGGATCTTCTCAGTGGGTCGCGTTTCCGATCCGGTGGTAGATTCTGCGAAGCACGGCTCTTGCTAGGGTTCGTGTTAGCAACATCGTCAGGTTTGAGCCCCGTGAGCTCACCTACTAAAGTTAGGGTTACGCTGAAATAGCCGCTAGGGCTATCAGCTTAGGTAGGAAAAAAAAAAAAAAAAAAAAAAGAAAAAACACATAATAAATTCACAGTAAGGATAAAGCATAAACAAGCACACAACACTAGGCGGATAGGTAATGTTCCTTTACCATTCTTTTAAAGCAGTTTAAAGTTGGAGCACTTCTCACTGCATCCGGCAGAGCATTCCACAATCGAACCGCCTGGACGGTGAATGTGTTATCAAAGAATGAAGATGAATGAATGAAGAATGATGAAGAAGAAGTAAAATCGCTACTTGGAACCTTGTTGCGCCACTTTTTTTTCCCTACCTATTCGCTGGCAGCCTAAGAGACTATTCCAGCTACGCCCGGACCGGTAGGTGACCTGACAGGCTCAGCCTGGGAGAATTTGCTAACACTAGCCCCAGCAAGAGCAGTTTTTTTTCTTACCTATTCTAGTAACCTCGGGGTGTTATTCTAGATTCGCTGAATTAGTAGGTAAGCTCACGGGACTCAAACCTCACATCGTTGCTAACACGAACCTTAGCAAGAGCCGTGCTCCACAGCATCTAACACCGGATCGGAAACGCGACGCACTGAAAAGATCCGGCGAGAAACTCAGTGGGTTAATTTACTCGTCGAGCCCTTCGTCGCAATCGAAGGTTCGACGAGAACGATGACCGGTGTTTGGGGTACCTAAAAGCACCGTTAGTGAATCGGGAGGATCCCAGATCCGAGAAGATCCAGCGATAAACTCAGTAGGCTGTGTCTAAGGGTTAGTTAGCTCTTCGTCGTAATCGACAAGTTCAACGAGGATACGGCACTTCTGGCCATAATGTGATACATTAATTTTTGAATCAATTACATGTCAATGAAAAGTTATCACCAATGATTTTCCTAAGTTTTCTCTCGTTTGACAATCGATAATAATCAGTTACCAGTAAAGCTCATTAGAGAGAATAGCTGATCACCGTACTGAAAAAAAGACGAAGAAAACTAGCAGGACCAAGTCCGAATTCCGGATGACATTCCGTGCATATACTTTGTAGTGGACCTCGTTAAGTTTCAAAAGGTTGAAATATTCTTCAATTGGCTATTGCAATTGCACACACTTCCTTAATGTTCGTTTTATAAATACTTGTCAGATTAGTACAAACTACAATCTAATTCAAACTCCCTTTCGAACAATGGATATATTCTATGACCCAGCAGAGGTTCCACTTACGTTTCTCATTTTACCCTAGTTTCTTTTGAATTTATCCCTAAAATTCCCCAAACAATTTTCATAAATCCTTTATTTAGGAACTTCGATCAACAATAGTAACTAGATACTAGTAGATACACGGTCAGTGCAGAAAATCCGTCTCGTCAAATAACAGCTCACTTGAAATGTGAGCTGTTATTTTGTTTAGTTCACTTCAAACACAGCCAATGTCAACCCGTCTCACAATGCCGCAGTGTGTATTCAAAAGTTGCAAAAATAATGCCCGAAAAAGCAATTTAACGGCTGAAGTATCTTACTTTCAGTAAGTACATGAAGTATAAACTATATTTTAGGCTTTAAACCTTCGATCAACAATAGTAACTAGATAAAGGGATACGTACAAAATTAAAGCAAAAACTGTCTGCGTGAATATATACTTATATAGCTACATTCGTTTACTAACAAACGCAGAAAAAAGTTTTGAAACACTTTTACGTTCAAACTAATAACAACTATGGCACCTAGTAATAAAGTCACAAATCTCCAAAACATGATCTAATACTTACGATCATTCGTCACATAAAACGAGCAAAGCAATAAATTACTCCTGTCACTTACAAATAAAAAGACATATTTTAAACAACTTTTAATGTTAAATCAATCTTAAGGGCAACAAATAAAGTAACTTTTCCCTTAATTGCTCTGAGAACTAACATCGTTTTGTTTTATTTATTTTTGCTTCTTGAAATGCCGATTTCTATTTACTACAGGATGTAAGGGAGTCGCGCTTAACACTAAAATAATTTATTAATGAATTAAAGTAAAAGTTTAGTTGTTTACTTTTTATGTTTTGGAAATGTATGTGTGTTAGTATCTATACATTACTTATTATTTTATTAGCGTTACGTTTTTGTGTGATACAGTCAAAATCTGTTATAATTACATCGAAGGGACTGCTCATATTCAGTCGTAAAAACCGATAGTCGTAACAACCGGTGATGTTTAATGTGTATCGTGCAAGTACGAACAAATCGATAGGGAATTATTAGAAAAATATATTTACATAATACGCGATTTTTCTTCAATATTAATTTGTTTTCTTTTTCTTTGCGACATTTTGAAAGTTTCACGAATAACTCCACAAAGTTTTGGTGCGTCTTGTGTATAGATAAGTAACAAACTAAATGAAGAGATATGAAGAAGCGGGCTTTGACCACCGCATGCACGTGTTTTGTTTTTAAGAATTAGAAAAGACCCTACACTAAATTATATCCTATTGTTTTCTTTCCTGATTTTAATAGCCATTGAAGACCATTCGGGGGTTGATGCTTCCCGCTTCCGTAGGTTTAACCCGCGATTCCCTACAAGTAACCCCTGGGTGGTGCTAAACGGGAGCCGAAAACACAATCGGTGGTAGGACCTTGTCCGACTGGCTGGCGACCACCCTCCAACTAGAGTCTGCCGCCAAATAGCCTAGCTGTGTTCCGGCATGTGGGTTGGAGAGCCAGTTCTATTCCTTTCCTTTCCTCGTCCTTGTTGGGGGTGAGTCTTGGTGATACTTGGAACATGCAGAGCAAACGTGCGCGCAAGTCCGCGGGGCGTGGGTTGCTGACGGGGGTATAGGGAGACCCAGTGAAACGGTGCCTGCCGCCGCCCGCCGGTCAGTAGGGGACCTGAACCTGGGTGTCACAACTAAACTCCGCCCCAGGAAGCTGTCCCGCCAACCGGTGTAAAATCCTGCCATGCGGTCGTCGTGCCGGAGTCGGAGACCGGAGTGGATCCCGGCGATCGTATGCAGGGTGGACTGGGGGCCCTTCCATGCCCTGCGTCAGCTTCTCGCGCAACCCCGGATCGAGTGTTCATTGTGCCCTGCGCTTTATTCAGGTATTGCCTTGATCTCACCTCTAGCATCCTACCTCTCCAAATCCTTACTCTCCAACTAAAATTATGAAAGTCGACAAAAGAAAAAGAGTTTTTTCGGCGGATCCCCATTCCACGTTTAATGTGGATTTCAGCAATGTCAGGGGCCTACACAGTAACCTTGACGCCGTACATCACCACCTTGAGACGGCGCAGCCTGCCCTCTTTTTCCTGACTGAGACGCAGATATCTGCCCCAGACGATACGTCGTACCTCGGATACCCCGGCTACGTATTGGAGCACACCTTCCTGCGTAAAGCCGGGGTGTGCGTTTTTATCCGGGAGGATGTCTGCTGTCGTCGGCTTCGGGGCCTCGAGCAACGGGACCTGTCCCTCTTGTGGCTACGCGTGGACTATGGGGGCTGCACCCGAGTCTACGCTTGCCTGTACAGGTCTCACAGCAGTGATGCGGGGTCAGCTCTGTTTGAGCATGTACAAGAGGGGACTGACCGCGTGCTTGAGCAGTACCCATCTGCGGAGGTGGTGGTCCTTGGTGACTTTAACGCTCATCACCAGGAGTGGTTGGGGTCCAGAACCACTGACCTCCCGGGTCGGGCTGCCTACGATTTCGCCTTGTCCTACGGCCTCTCACAACTGGTGACACAGCCCACCCGTGTCCCAGACATTGAGGGGCACGAGCCTTCTTTGTTGGACCTTCTGCTGACTACTCACCCAGCTGGATACAGTGTGGTGGTCGACGCTCCACTTGGATCGTCTGATCACTGCCTTATCCGTGCTGCCATACCACTCTCTCGTCCTAGTCGTCGAACGACGACCGGGTTTCGAAGAGTTTGGCGGTACAGGTCAGCAGACTGGGATGGAATGCGTGAATTTTACGCATCCTACCCATGGGGGCGGCTCTGCTTTTCCTCCGATGATCCTGACGTCTGTGCGGACCGACTTAAAGACGTGGTGCTTCAGGGAATGGAATTATTCATTCCTTCTTCTGAGGTGCCCGTTGGGGGTCGCAGCAAACCCTGGTATAATAAAGCCAGTAGGGATGCTGCACGCCTCAAGCGGTCTGCATACGTGGCATTTAATGTTGCTAGGAGATGCCGGGATCCTGATATCTCGGAGAAAAGGCGGAAATTTAACGCCGCCTCTAGGTCCTATAAGAGGGCTATTGCCAAGGCGAAGTCGGAGCACGTTGCCAGAATTGGCGAGCGACTGAATAGCTATCCCTCTGGGAGCCGTGCTTTCTGGTCGCTGGCTAAGGCTGCAGAAGGTAACTTCTGCAGGTCAAGCCTTCCACCACTGCGTAAGTCCAATGACAGTCTGGCTCATAGTGCGAAGGAGAAGGCTGACCTTCTGGTCAAGCTCTTTGCCTCATACTCGACTTTGGATGACGGGGGAGCCACGCCGCCCAACATCTCCCGGTGTGACAGCTCCATGCCTGAGATTCGCATCACACAGCGTGCGGTCAGGCAGGAGCTTCGGCTTCTTGATGTCCATAAGTCGAGTGGGCCAGATTGCATCCCCGCAGTGGTTCTAAAAACATGCGCCCCTGAATTGACACCCGCGCTAACGCGTCTATATCGCCTCTCGTACAATACCAACAGGGTTCCGTCTTCATGGAAGACTGCTCATGTCCACCCTATCCCCAAGAAGGGTGACCGGTCGGACCCCTCGAATTACAGACCTATCGCGATAACTTCCTTGCTTTCCAAGGTGATGGAGCGAATCATAAACATCCAACTTCTTAAGTATCTTGAGGATCGCCAGCTGATCAGTGACCGGCAGTACGGTTTCCGTCATGGTCGCTCAGCTGGCGATCTTCTTGTATACCTTACACACAGGTGGGCTGAAGCCTTGGAAAGCAAGGGCGAGGCTCTCGCTGTGAGCCTTGACATCGCGAAGGCCTTTGACAGGGTCTGGCATAGGGCACTTCTATCGAAGCTTCCAGCATACGGGATCCCTGAGGGACTCTGCAAGTGGATCACTAGCTTTTTGGATGGACGGAGCATCGCAGTTGTCGTCGACGGCTGCTGCTCCGATACCATGACCATCAACGCTGGTGTTCCACAAGGTTCGGTGCTCTCCCCCACGCTTTTCATACTGCATATCAATGACATGCTATCTATTGATGGCATGCATTGCTATGCGGATGACAGCACGGGGGATGCGCGATATATCGGCCATCAGAGTCTCTCTCGAAGCGTTATACACGAGAGGCGATTAAAACTTGTGTCTGAAGTGGAGAACTCTCTGGGGCGGGTCTCCAAGTGGGGTGAACTGAATTCAGTTCAGTTCAACCCATTGAAGACACAGGTTTGCGCGTTCACTGCGAAGAAGGACCCTTTTGTCATGGCGCCGGAATTTCAAGGAGTATCCCTGCAGCTTTCCGCGAGTATCGGGATTCTGGGGGTCGATATTTCGAGCGATGTCCAGTTTCGGAGTCATTTGGAAGGTAAAGCCAAATTGGCCTCTAAAATGTTGGGAGTTCTCAACAGAGCGAAGCGGTATTTCACGCCTGGACAGAGACTTGCGCTTTATAAAGCGCAGGTCCGACCTCGCGTGGAGTACTGCTCTCACCTCTGGGCCGGGGCTCCCAAATACCAGCTACTTCCATTTGACTCCATACAGAAACGGGCTGTTCGGATGGTCGATAGTCCTGCGCTCGCGGATCGCTTGGAACCTCTGGGTCTACGGAGGGACTTCGGTTCTCTCTGTGTTTTATACCGCATGGTCCATGGGGAATGCTCTGAGGAATTATTCGAGATGATTCCCTCATCTCCTTTCTATCATCGCACCTCCCGCCATCGGAGCAGAGTTCATCCATATTATCTGGAACCGCTGCGTTCATCGACAGTGCGTTTCCAAAGATCTTTTTTGCCACGTACCATCCGGCTTTGGAATGAACTCCCCTCCACGGTGTTTTCCGAGCGCTATGACATGTCCTTCTTCAAACGAGGCTTGCGGAGAGTTCTTTATGGTAGGCAGCGGCTTGGCTCTGCCCCTGGCATTGCTGACGTCCATGAGCGACGGTGACCACTTACCATCAGGTGGGCCGTATGCTCGTCTGCCTACAAAGGCAATAAAAAAAAAAAAAAAAAAAAAAAAAAAGACAAATGTGGAGACCTATTCAAATTGTTTACAATACAGCTTAGCCGGTCGTTCTAACAGATCTAATTCTCCGAAACATTAGTTAAAAGTGGTCGTTTTATGAGGTATGTCGTTATTACCAATGTCGTAGAAAGCAATATTTTTAATAAGGCGGTCATATGGCATTCAGCCGGGACCTTTGTTCTTGGTTATTATAACCGGCATGTTGTATTAAACGATGTCGCAGTAAACGGTTTTGACTGTATATATTTTTAAGTTTTCGCGACCAGTGCACATAATAAAACAACGTTTAAACGGTTTCAAGCGTGGTATTTTTATTACAATGTTTCGGCCACGTTTCAGTAGCCGTGAGCACGGAAGGCAAAAATGTTTTTTTTATTGCTTAGATGTGTGGACGAGCTCGCAGCCCACCTGGTGTTAAGTGGTTACTGGAGCCCATAGACATCTACAACGTAAATGCGCCACACACCTTGAGATATAGTTCTAAGGTCTCAGTATAGTCACAACGGCTGCCCCACCCTTCAAACCGAAACGCATTGCTGCTTCACGGCAGAAATAGGCGGGGCGGTGGTACCTACCCGTGCGGACTCACAAGAGGTCCTACCACCAGTAATTACGCAAATTATAATTTTGCGGGTTTGATTTTTACTGCACGATGTTATTCCTTCACCGTGGAAGTCAATCGTGAACATTTGTTGAGTACGTATTTCATTAGAAAAATTGGTACCCGCCTGCGGGATTCGAACACCGCTGCATCGCTCGATACGAATGCACCGGACGTCTTATCCTTTAGGCCACGACGACTTTTAAATAAAAAGGCTGGCTTATAAAAGTCATCTCTTGTTTCTATGGCGACAATCGAGATCCATTCTGCACACGTGATTGCTAGGAAAGCTAAAATAAAAATGGAAAGCTAAGTATCTAATGTGAGTCCAACAAACAGACACAAAAGCAGCATTAACCAATTTTAACCAACTAATTTTGAAGTGCTGCTAACAAATTTTAAAAAATTATTACAACACAAATCTACTCCATGCATTTACTGTTCTGTTAAGCAAAAGTTTGTCCATGTGTTGGCCGAGCCATGGCCAACATTTGTAGCGGTGGTTAAAAATCGGTAATTTTGTTCAAAATTTAATATTATTTATAAGTTTAAAGCTTACAATATAGTTTATACTTCATGTACTTACCGAATGTAAGATATTCCGGCCGTTAAATTGCTTTTTCGGGCCTTATTTTTGCAACTTTTGAATACACACTGCGGTATTGTGAGACGGGTTGACATTGGCTGTGTTTGAAGTGAACTAAACAAAATAAGAGCTCACATTTCAAGTGCGCTGTTATTTGACGAGACGGATTTTATGCACCGACCCGAAATCTAGTTACTATTGTTGATCGAAGCTTTAAACTAATAAATAATATTAAATTTTGAACAAAATTACCGATTTTTAGCCACCGCTACAAATGTTGTCAAGGCTCGGCCAACACATGGACAAACGTTTGTTTAACAGAACAGTAAACGCACGGAGTAGATTTGTGTTTTAATAATTTTTTAAAATTTGTTAGATGTACTTCAAAATTAGTTGGTTAAAATTGGTTAATGCTGCTTTTGTGTCTGTTTTTTGGACTCTCATTAGATACTTAGCTTTCCTTTTTTATTTTAGCTTTCCTAGCAATCACGTGTGCAGAATGGATCTCGATTGTCGCCAGAGAAACAAGAGATGACTTTTATAAGCCAGCTAAGATCTCCGCTCATTGACACTGGACATCTTTGTCTTCCGTGCTCACGGCTACTGAAACGTGGCCGAAACATTGTAATAAAAATACCGCGCTTGAAACCGTTTAAACGTTGTTTTATTATGTGCACTGGTCGCGAAAACTTAAAAATATACTATAAAAATATATATTACACAAAAACGCAACGCTAATAAAATAATAAATAATGTATAGATACTAACAAACATAAATTTCCAAAACATAAAAAGTAAACAACTAAACTTTTGCTTTTATTCATTAATAAATTATTTTAGTGTTCAACGCGACTCCCTTACCTCCTGTAGTAAACAGAAATCGAAATTTCAAGAAGCAAAAATAAATAAAACAAAACGATGTTTGTTCTCAGAGCAATAAAGGGAAAAAGTACTTTATTTGTTGTCACTTAAGGTTGATTTAACATTAAAAATTGTTTAACATATGTTTTTTTATTTGTAAGTGACAGGATTAATTTATTACTTTGCTCATTTTATGTGACGAATGATCGTAAGTATTAGATAATGTTTTGGAGATTTGTGGCTTTATTACAAAGTACCATAGTTGTAATTAGTTTGAACTTAAAACTGTTTCAAAACTTTTTTCTCCGTTTGTTAGTAAACGAATGTAGCTATAGGTGTATATTCACGCGGACAGCTTTTGCTTTAATTTTGTACGTGTCCCTTTATCTAGTTACTATTGATGATCGAAGTTTAGGAAGCATAAATAAAATACAGAAAATAAACCATAGCATATTATTTAATGTAGGTATATATAATAACAAAACGCCCACAGAAGATCATAGATCTATAGGATTAGAATTTTTGGGAAGTCGACGCATTGCTTTTATATTATTTTGCTGCACGCAACATAACGCTGTTCGGTTCTAAGATTGAGCAATTGTTTGCTAGCATTTTAAGCTTTGTATGAAGCAAGCCTTTCGGGGTGTCATTAAAATCCTGTTTCTTTTGTCAGTTTTTACATTTTTAAGAACACTGAATAATCTTTCCACTTCAGTCTTTGAAGAAGGAACTGCTAGTAAAAGTGAAACGGCAACTTCAAGGTTTTCGTAAATGAAATTACCACGATAATCTTTCATGGTTCATGAAGTACCTATATATTACAATACGAGTAGGTTCTGGTGACATAGGTAAATAAAATTTTGGCGGATTACACTTATTAGGATTCTGGGGAATTCCTAAGAAAAAAGCAGTGGTTTAGTCTATGATTTACTTTACTACAAGGTTACTAGTATAGGCTTTGCGTTTTACCCCGAAATTCCCTAAATCCTTGTATTATTCAAATTGTCTTTAACCATCCAAAATATCAACTGTTTTTCCCTAAAAAAAGGAGAATTCTCTAAAAGTGGACACACTGTGACCCAGCGAAGTTCCACAGATTATTATATATGTTAATAACGTTTTAAAGTTTTGCTCTCTTTGTTAGTAATCTGTGGATATTTTAAATTTGGACTTCGTACCTACCTGTTAGTTTGTTTTCGTTAATATTTAGTCCTTTAATTATTACGCCTTTTAGATACTAATTAAAAGAAAAATGTCTCGTGTTCTTGTTGGCGTTAAGAGAGTTATCGACTATGCTGTAAAAGTAAGTTATATGAAAGTGCAAAGGTTATTTTTTATGCACCGTTTTTATTAATAAAAGAATAATAAATAGTTAATAATTTTGAATACGTGTATATACATACATATATAACCAATAAAGACTGTAACTGTCCAATTGTATTTGGAATATAGTACCTTTGCGTTTCTAAGCTATTCTTATCTATAATCTTTCATAATAGCCTTGATTAATGACCCTTTGCCACTTGGCAATCTTTTCGACCACTTAAATTAAGATTACATTACTGATAAAATCCTTTAACTCCGAACTATACTATACTAAAATTTAAAATGACGCACTTAGTTAGATCCTAATAGACTTTTTTTAATTCAATAGTAAAGTTGATTACTTACTAAAGTTAGTATAATTAATTAATAAGTTTTTTGGCAAGTGTGTGCAATGTAATATGAAATTTAGTATCACAAAGAGGATTAATATGAATTTTATATTCAGATTCGTGTGAAGCCAGACAAGTCTGGTGTAGTCACAGATGGGGTGAAGCACTCAATGAATCCTTTTGATGAGATAGCAGTAGAGGAGGCTGTTCGAATGAAAGAAAAAAAGTTAGCAAGCGAAGTCATTGCAGTCTCTTGTGGACCATCACAAGCACAGGTATCCATTAAAAAAAATGCAGATTGGTTAAATGTTCATGTTAAACTAATAAAATTATAATTCATTTTAAATAAAATTTCATTTAAAAAGAACAATTTATTCTAATCGGTCTTTTTAACACTAATGACTTCAATTTCTTATAAAAATAATAAATTAATTTAAGAATAAATTTCATCTATTAGTAGTAAAAGAATTGTTTATAGTCTCATTATAATTTTTTTACATACTTTTTGAGGCTAAAGCTTGTTTATTTTATTATAAAGGAAACTCTCAGAACTGCTCTTGCGATGGGTGCAGATCGAGCTATTCATGTTGAAGTGGCTGGGGCTGAATATGACACATTACAGCCCATTCATGTTGCAAAAATCTTAGCAAAACTGTCACAAGATGAGAAGGCAGACTTAGTTATTGTTGGCAAACAGGTAACAACAATTAAAAATGCATATATTTTTTTATGTCATTGTGTCATAAATACCTAAAACTTTCTTTTTAATTTTTAAGGCCATAGATGATGACTCCAACCAGACAGCACAGATGACTGCTGCTTTATTAGATTGGCCACAAGGAACATTTGCATCAAAGGTAATTTTTATAATTTGTAAATAGAACTAATGAATTAAGTTATAATTCGTTTTCAATAATAACCAATTATTACAAGTTTTTATTCAGTGATTAAAAAAAACAACCCATCAATTTTGTTTAAAATGATGCTCTTTTCTTCTTTAATGCAAGAAGTCATAAGTTCAATATTGGGATTACCGAATTATCTAACATCTTCAATTTAAGTGAACATAAATACATTCAACTGTACCACCGGTGTGCTGTATTGGCCGCCTGTAAGCAATGTATTGACAATTTTAATGACATATGCATAATTATCCTAGCCAAACCTTCAATTACAATAAACAGTAACAAATTCATCTTTATTGTAGATAGAAAAGACTGATGGTGCTCTAACTATAACCCGTGAAATTGATGGAGGTTTAGAGGTTATCAAGACAAAAATCCCAGCTGTACTGAGTGCTGATCTGCGACTGAATGAACCACGATATGCTACACTGCCTAACATCATGGTAAATACAACTCTAAAGTTATATACTAATATGGAAATTAGAAGAACATACACTGATACACTGCAGATAAAGAACCCCAAGTTCCATATTAAGCTGTGCCTGATAAATTGTTGTTGTTTTGGATGTATAGATTTCCATTGAGAATTGAAAAGGATGAACTATTCTTGATAAGTTGATTAATGCCTCATACAATTTAAACTTTCAATACAACGATTGCTAACTATTCTTGATAAGTTGAACAACTTCAAATATAATATTTTCAATAAAAATCATAATATTTTCAATAAAAATCATAATATTTTCATTTAGTTCTCAGCACACCATTTTTATCACATAAAAAATTTAATTTATTAATTGTAACATGGTTGTTATCAATATTGTAATTGATTCATGATAAATTTTTTGAATACATGGAATATATACAGTCTCTATTTTAGTTGGGAAGGATCCTCATCTACCGTAATTTATATTTGTTTTAGAAAGCAAAGAAGAAGCCTCTCAAAAAAGTAAGTGCCAAAGACCTTGGGGTGGACCTGGCACCTCGTATCAAGGTGGTCTCTGTGGAAGATCCTCCAGTCCGACAGGCTGGCTCCATCATACCTGATGTCGACACTCTCGTTGCTAAGCTTAAGGAAGGCGGACATGTGTAATCGTAAATCGAACTTTTAATTTATCAATAGTGAAAAATCATAGGGAACATTTTTATATTAAATGTTTATAGAATCATGTTTTATGTATATTGTTAATGTAATTATTGACATTGTTTACTTTTTTGTCTTTTAATTAAAAACTCCCATTTCATCGTTAAGAAATTCAGAATTAAATATTTCACATTTGGGTTAATTATATATTAATAGGCTTTTCTAACGAAACAAATCATTTGCTGGTGGTAGGACCTCTTGTGAGTCCGCACAAGTATCACTGCCTTGGCTATTTCTGCCGTGAAGCAGTAATGCGTTTCGGTTTGAAGGTTGAGGCAGCTGTCGTAATTATACTGAGACCTTACATCTCTTATCTCAAGGTGAATGGCGGTATTAACATTGTAGATTGAAGGGCTTCGGTAACCACTTTACACTTGGTGGGCCGTGAACTCGTCCACCCATCATTTTTTTTATTTTTTATTTATTGCTTAGATGGGTGGACGAGCTCACACCCCACCTGGTGTTGTGGTTGCTGGAGCCCACAGACATCTACAAAATAAATGCGCCACCAACCTTGAGATAAGTTCTAAGGTCTATGTATAATTACAACGGCTACCCCACCCTTCAAACCGATTCGCATTACTGCTTCACGGCAGAAATAGGCAGGGTGGTGGAACCTACCCGTGCGGACTCACAAGTGGTCCTACTACCAGTTAATTTAAATTTTTCCAATATCATAACTAGATGGTGTTATCAAATGTATTGGTAAAGAATAGAAACATACCTACCTATTATATAAATTATTTATCCTTCGACGTTTACTTTCGTAATCAGGCTTAATTATACTCACAAGTCTCGGTTGGGGGAGGAGGAAGAGGAAGCCTACATATTTTAAAGTACAAAGTGCTGTAAAAATGTGTCTTTGGCACGAATCGACTTTCGGTAATAAACTTTTCACTGGCACTTTATATTTTCTAATCAAAAGAAAAATTTATTAAAGCTACTGGATTAAAAATATAAACAGTATGATTTCCGAAATTGTATTTAAGTATCTATTTTAATACAAATCTTCTCCGCTGTACGGCTGGTACCAGACTATCTTGCCGTCTAGACAGCCCGTGACGAGCATGTGATATCGAGGACTGAACCGCGAACTAACTACGAGATCTTGGTGAATGCCCAAACTCTGGCCAACTTCGGTCATGACCCTGGGCCCCGACGAGTCCTGGACGAGGTGGGGGAGCTCACTGCACTGCTGGTTGAGAGCCAGGAGCCGCATGCCGCACCCGAATGGCGAACACACGATGCGACCGTCCGCAGAGTAACACAATTCCTATTTTGGAAAACAATATTTCTATCAACGCCCACACACAAGAGTATTAAGCGGTAGACAGCGGCTTGGCTCTGCCCCTGGCATTGCTGAAGTCCATGGGCGACGGTAACCACTCACCATCAGGTGGGCCGTACGCTCGTCTGCCTACAAGGGCAATAAAAAATAAAAATAAACACCCACTTCAGAGCCCGAAATTCGCATTTGGTAATCCTCTTTACGTTACGGACATATAAAAATAAGATATCATACTATAACCCTATAGCCCTATGGTAAGAATGGTCAGGCAGTATAATGATTTGGTTAAATGTCACGGTAACCTTGATATCTTTGAACCTAGACTCAGAGGATTTGTCAAATATGTGAAGGATATCCTATTTAACAATGGCTAGTTATCAATATTTGTAATTTCAATTGTGTTTTCGATAGCCAAAGCTATGTACATTAATATGGATTTGCTGAGTGCACATACTATTTAGGTTGCAAACCAGATTAGATCTAGGTACTACTTGTACGATTTAGCTAATATGTACTGTAATGATTGTAATTTATTTTGTGTATAAATATATATATATATATATATATATATATTTATTTTTTATTGCTCTTATAGGCAGACGAGCATACAGCCAGGGCCGCACCGTTCCCGTGTGCGGAGTGTACGGTGCCAAGACAATAAGGGCGCCCGGCCACCGAAATTATTTATGTTACACTTACACAACAAAAAACACAACAAATTCTTTGTAGTGGAGTATCGTTACGTAAAATGTTACAATAAGTGTAACATATGCCTTGTAAATAAAAAAACATAATGAGTACAAGTTTCCCAAAATTTACGTCAAAACAATAAGTCAAAATTAACAAATAATAATAATAATAAAAAAAACATGAAACATGAAGATTCGTAAAAATAGGGTGCTAAGTGGTAAACCCACACAGCCCACTGGGTTTCTCGCGGGATCTTCTCAGTGGATCGCATTTCCGATCCGGCGGTAGATTCTGCGAAGCACTGCTCTAGCTAGGACCAGTGTTAGCAACGCCTACGGTTTGAGCCCCCAGAGCTCACCTACACGCCAGGGTAACGCTGATATAGCCTCTCAAGGCTATCAACATAGGTAAGACAAAAAAAGAGCACATCAAATTGTTCACCTTTATGAATCCTCTGCCTTCATTCGTTTCTTCAATGTAGTAAAGCAGTCTATCCTTGTTCTGTCTGATGAAGGGTTTCGATGAAACGCATTTATCTATGATGACTTCGCGTGGGTAGTGGCCAGACGTCGAAGGCGTCGTACTAAAGATAAATCGTTTTGTTAGTTTTAATGAAAAACCACTGAAAATTTAAACCGATTTATTTCTATTGTTTAAAACCTTCAATTTAGGGACACGTCTAATTCGTATTTGGGTGTCTTTTTCATAAGTTTATTTTCATCTAAAGTCGCGTGTGAATCAATCTGGTCTATCGAGTGTGGATCACATGCTGAGTATGAATTTAATTAGTTAACAGATTGGCAATTTTTTTTAGAGAATTAGTATTTAAATTATAAAATAAAATATAAATATAATGATTCTGTGTAAAAACATTTGTAAGTTATAAATGAATAAACGCTTTTTATGAGAAGATTAATAATGAATACCTTTATTCGGAAATTTACAAGAAAATAAAAGTTAGCAGCTTTAACCAAACCTTGTAAGTCTCTAAGGGGATGTCCATTAATTACGTGAGGTGTTCTAGGGGTAGGAAAGAGGAATGTCTTAGCAGTTTCAGGTTTAAAAGAATCTAGTAGAAAACGATGTAAAATTGTGTGAAATTTTATATCTAGAATAAAATATTGCCGGATCTGAAACAATAGTGTTTGTCGAAAAATTGACAAAATGCTTCACGTAATTTATGGACGCCCTCTAATTTTAACACAGTAATATTGTGTTATATACAGCAGGCTGTTATTATGGAATGATAATGGGATTTAAGAAAATATAATTTTTCAATGTTCATCCACTGGATGGCTAGTTTCACTGCAGAATATAGGGGTTCCTCGAAGTTTGGAATGACCAAAGTGACTTCAGTCAACAATCAGTCACGAATCAAAGGCCCAAAATTTCAATGATGTCAAACTTAATTGATGGTCAAAATGACAAATCTGTCAAAATTATTGCTAATTTCACTATCATTTAAAAAAAACCTGTCGTACAATGTGGAATCTCTTGGGTGCCTCGCTCGAAGCGTCGAGGGCGGAGTGATCCCTGTATTAATCCCGGTTATCCGCTGCATGTTGAAGTTACGACGTACCTGGCCCCTGAGTTGTGACATTGCATCATTTATTCAATGTAATTACCCACTAACAAAAGTTTCATTTCTATTCTATCAGCCCACATATGTCCACTGCTGGACATAAGGCTCCCCCAAGCCTCGCCACAAAGATCGGTCCTGCGCTGCTTGCATCCAGCGGATCCCCGCGAACATCAATAGGTCGATCCATCTACTGGGAGGCCTACCCACGTTACGTCTTCATTTCAAACATCTCAAATTCGCTTCCTTCTTACGCAAAAAGCTTGTAAGAGATGAAAATGTTGGTAAATAATCAAAATTTATGCAAATTCAGCGTTTTTATGAATAAAGAACGCATGTGAAGTCATTAGGTCTATTTACGTAGGTCTTTTTTGTTACGTAAAATAAGATTATGTAAATTTTGTGTGTGATGTACATTATTATATTTGAAAAAGTACTTAAACCCCTGAGTTTTTTTGCCTTTTTTTTAGTAGTGAAACTAAATACCCGAATCGGTGGTAAAGTCATGACTTAAAACTTGTATTTGTTTTCCGAAATGAACGCTCTTTATTTTTGGAAAAATTAAAAACACATACCTGCTAGCCCTTTTGACGAAAGCGGAATAAAAAATGTTGATTAGTGGTATAATCACTTAACATTGCTTATTCTTTTATTTCATCACCGCATGAATGTAAAGTTTATGGGATTTTAATGTTTATTCTCGCAATCGGAGCGAATCGGGAATTTTGTTCGTCATGAGTTTAAGGTATAGAAAACAAAAGTTAATATTGAATCAAAATGTTGTGTCCGAAAAAACAAATTTTATAGCTTTTCGGTAGTCAGCGACGTGGCTCTGACCTTGGCATTGCTGAAGTCCATGGGCGACGGTAACCACTCACCATCAGGTGGGCCGTATGCTCCTCTGCCTACACGGGCAATAAAAAAAAACTTAAAATTTACCCTACTACTATATTATATATTTTTAAGTATTACATAAATTATTGACTATGTTAAAATGTTTCGATATACAGTCATCATTAGAGATTAATGATCATAATGTAATATCTTACAAATCACAAAAAACCCACATTTTTAATGTCAAGCTTTTTTATAATGCCTCTGTGTTTGATTTACTGTTTTGTGACGTCATAGTGCACTGTATGTTGCTGACATTCAAAATGTAATAAATTGTTACAATATATGTACAAAAGATGAAATAGTGAAAAACCCAAACCACTTTCAACAAATATTTATAAGCTTTATAGAACAGACATAGCGAAGGAAAGTTCACAGCGCATTACTTTAAATAGTGTATGGGAATAAGAGCCTATGCATATCTGCTGTACACATCTTAGTCGAGTATGACCAGTGTGTCCACATATTTAATTACCCAATATTTATAGATAGGTAAAGTATTGTCTCAAGAAAGGTAATCATAAAAAGATAAAAAATAACACACACATACACAGGTCTAAATTTCACGTTAGACAGAGAGCACAATAGTAGCTAGTGACGTCAAGCCTTTTTTTTTCTCTACCTATGCTGATAGCCTTGAGAGACTATTTCAGCTTCACCCTAGGTTCAGTAGGTGAGCTCACGGGGCTCAAACCGGAGAGATGCTAACACTGACCCTAGCAAGAGCCGTGCTTCGCAGAATCTACCACCGGATCGGAAACGCGACCCACTGAGAAGATCCGGCGAGAAACTCAGAGGGCTCTGTCTATGGGTTAATTCGCTGACCGGTGCTTGTGGTGCCTAAAAGCACCGTTAATGGATCAGGAGGATCCGTAATGACGTGCTTTGGGTGACGTCGACGGTTTACCATTCGGTCTACAGGATCGGGATCAGGCCTTACTAGTGTTATAGTCTACGAATATTTCACAATTGTTTCTTAGGGCCCCGTAAATTAAGTAATTAATTAATAAAATTAGCGAAACTTACCTGCTATAAATGTCTTGAAGCATTCTGTTTTGTTTGACCGTTATCGACGCCTCCCATAGGTCGTTTTGGATACTCGACAGGCCTTGCTGTGACGCAGCGGAATGCAAGAATTCAAATCATTATTCATTGACATAACGGACGGTTAATATTGACAAGCGACTCTAATCAAGTTGACTAATGAATACTGGTGGTAGGACGTTTAGAGAATCCGCGCGGGTAGGTACCACCACCCTGCCAATTTCTACCGTGAAGCAGTAATGCGTTTCGGTTTGAAGGGTGGGGCAGCCGCTGTAACTATACTTGAGAACTGACAACTTATATGTCAAGGTGGGTGGGGCATTTCCGTTGTAGATGTCTATGGGCTCCGGTAACCACTTAACACCAGGGGTGGGCTGTGACCTCTTCCACCCATGTAAGCAATAAAAAACCACGCCAATACGGCATTTGGTGGTGTTTCCATGAACACCATCAATGCCAGTGCCACAGTCAAGTTACTGTAGGAGGTTATTGTTAATGTCTATGTATATATATTTGTGTGTATTTGAATGTTACCGGTGAGAGCCTGGAGGTGGCGGAGGCGGCGGCGCCGGACGGGCCCGGCTCGGGCTCCGGGTCCGCCTCACTCGGAGCTGCTGCAGTCTCCGTCCGAGAACTGTTCGTACAATAAAATTAATTTGCATGTGTGTGTGTATGGGTGTGTGTGTGCGTGGGTGTGCGCGTGCGCATGTGTGTGTGTGTGTGTGTGTGTGTGTGTGTGTGTGTGTGTGAGTGCGTGCGTGCGTGCGTGTCAAGTTAATATGATGTGTGTTAATAAAATTGATATGGTAAATCTTGCGTAGGTTTGAATTTGCTTATAACAACGATATTCAATGAAAGCATTAGGTAATGTCTACTTTCGTGACAGAAATAGGCAACAAGTTGATATCTAACTTTGCTGTTGTACAATACACAATGCCATCTGTTAAAATGCGACTCTGCTTGCGTAAATCAGCTCTTATTGGCAATTGCTTAAGGTCTTTATGCTTAGTGCGATTTTCTTAACGTTCTCGATAGCGTAAAAGTTAAACCAATTTTGTATCCAGTTGGAACAGCGCCCCTAGCGGCAAACGTAGGCAAACGATCCCATTCCATACAAATATGAGCTAACTTTTACTATATCGAGAACGTTAAAAAACTCGCACTAAGCACACTGAGGTTGGAGCGGGGGGTGAGTACGTACGGTCGCAGTCGCAGGTGCAGACGGAAGCGACGCATGTTGCGGCGCGGCGGGGGGGCGCTCGTGTCGCGCGTCGGCTTCGTCGGGCACGCGTCCTCCGGCTGGATGTCGTGAATGCACGTCCACTGCGTAACACATTATACGTACAGGGCCGGATTTAAACTTAATGCCGCCCCTGGGCACCGGAAAAAACATCCGCCCCAATACTGGAAATTTTAACTAAACTTATAGTTTATATTATACTTTATTGTTCAAAATTAAAAGAACTAATTTCCGCAGTAACTTTATCATATGTCATATATTCCAAAAATATAAATAAATATTTGTTTTTTGTTTTCTAACAATTATAAATTGTGCAGTAAGGGTGACTAATAATTATATTACATAAAAAAAAAAATATTAAATTTCTTTCTAATTTTTCATTACAGAAAAATCGATTATTATTTTGAATCTCCAAGGAAATAAATTGATTAAATCATTTTGATTATAAATTTTTACCAAAAGTGTCAAAATTATAATTCACAAATAATGCATGAATTGAATTTCTCGAATTATCAATTGAAAAAATTAATTATATTAAGCAATCTTGACACGACTAAAAAAACTTGTTACTTTCAAAATTTTGCCGCCCTGGGCACTTGCCCCGACTGCCCCTAGTGTAAATCCACCACTGTATACATACGTACTATAAATGCTAAGTAACGGGGCGCGGGCCCAGAGAATGTAGCGCGAGTCTATTTTAAGTCGTCGTGGCCTAAAGGGTAAGACGTCCGGTGCATTCGTATTTAATACAACGGTGTTCGAATCCCGCAGGCGAGTACCAATTTTTCTAATGAAATACGTACTTGACAAATGTTCACGGTGACTTCCACGGTGAAGGAATAGCATCGTGTAATAAAAATCAAACCCGCAAAATTATAATATGCGTAATTACTGGCGGTAGGACCTCTTGTGAGTCCGCAGGCCGCCTATTTCTGCCGTGAAGCAGTAATGCATTTCGGTTTGACGGGTCTGGTAGCCGTTGTAACTATACTGAAATCTTAGAAGTTACATCTCAAGGTGGGTAGCGCATTTACGTCGTAAATGTCTATGGGCTCTAGTAACCATTTTACACCAGATGGGCTGTTAGCTCGTCGACCCATCTAAGCAATAAAAAAAGGGCCACAGCCAAGCCGCAGTCTGCAGCTGAAGACTCATTTGTAGAAGAGCTCTCGGCAACACAGTGGAGAGGTATTCATATCAGGACACGGGGCGTTGTAAAAATAATATTTCGTAACGCACTATGGACGAAAGTGAAAAAGTTTGGTAAAGTCTTAGTATACTGCCTTAGTTTATGATTCACGTCAATATACATATTAATTACCTCGGACCTATCCTCGTGACTTAGATTCCGACTTAACGCACTCCATCCTTGCGGGTGTATCTGTAACAAAACGCGCCTTTGTTAATTTACAGTACAAAGAATCTTATATTATCTGTGATTTTCTTTTTTAGTACTCGAACTATGGAGTGTAGAAGTAATGAGCATCATCTTGTTTAAGGGACAAGTTAAAAAAATGCCATCTGTAAATAGCAAGTTATTGTTGGAAGACTCACTGAAATAGCAATAGTGTAGAAAATGGAAATGATATGATTAAAGCAATTTTGAACAGAGTGAAGTGTTCTGCGTTGAAAATTTTAAAATTTTGTCGCAATTTGTGTAGTTAAAAACTATTCAGTATTTAAAACTTCAACTATTTATTGTTACTTAGAGGTACCGCAGTAGTCGAAATTCGACTATAATTAATTGGAATTGTAAGTTTGTACACTATTAAGATTGTATTTTATACTTCTATAATAACAAATTTCGCCAAGACTACACTATACAAAATATTAACAAAGACAAAAATAAATAATCTATTCTCAATTTGACAACAGACGTCGAGAACAAAAGTTTGACAATAAATAGTATGCATGCGTGTTGCGTCAAATACATGGTATGTAGTGTGTGTAATGTTTTCTTTATTAATATAATGTATCTTTTATGCATTATTTAAAAAAAATATTAACATTGTGCACTTCTTCTCTATATTCTCTATAAGTGTGTAAAATTTCATACTCCTCCGTCCGCGCAATTTTCGTAAAAATGGATACAAAGTTTTTGCTTCACGTATTAATATATAGATTACTTATTTACGTAGAAAGTGTTTCTTAATTTAGTATCCTACTCTAATAGTTAATGGCGCTGTTTTTTAAATCTTTCCACTTGGTATAGTTGATGTCTGGAAGAATTAAATGAGGTTGATAAAAAAATGTGTGGTTAATAAACATAGACAATAATACGCTTAATAAAATTGCCCGAAAGTGTAGTTAGTTTGCTGCAGTGATGCGCGTGGAGAACACAGGAAACCAATCAACCAATCACAGCTGACGGTGACGCGACGCGGGAAGATCCAATCATGCAATCGATATGGCCGGCGCCACCCCCGTTCTTGCCTCTTTCCCCAAACAGACCCAAAAATGCACTTTTTTCTCCTTCAAACTGAAACGCATTACTGCCTCACGGCAGAAATAGGCCGGGTGGTGGTAACTACCCGCGCGGACTCACAAGAGGTCCTACCACAAGTAATTACGCAAATTATATTTTTGCGGGTTTGTTTTTTATTACACGATGTTACTCCTTCACCGTGGAAGTTAATCGTGAGCATTTGTTGAGTACGTATTTCATTAGAAAAATTGATACCCGCCTGCGGGATTCGAACACCGGTGCATCGCTCAACACGAATGCACCAGATGTCTTTATCATTTAGGCCACGACGAATTGTACTTCTGCTCATGTCAAGGTCAGAGCTCACGAATCGTGCCGATTACTATACTATGCTGCCACTTAATTTGCTCTTTCAGCGGACACTTTTGAATACACTAGGATGGTGCATCTTCTACCCTCCATAACTCGAACGACGTCGATCCAAATCTTTATCAATTTTACAAAAATACTGTCACAACGGGCTTAATTTTTTTTTATTTACCAAATCGGGCGTTAGGAAAGTATGTACGATCTGTTTCAATCGATTCATTATAATTGTTTTATTGGCCTATTTCAATATGGCGTTTGCGACCAAGCCTAGACTTCTTTAAACAAAATAGTTGCATAATTTTATTGTATACAAATTAAAATGCCCAGTAAACAGTTCCGTCCAAACTTATCTGTGGTTTAACACTTTTATCCTAATTAAATACGAGTTTTTATCTATGTACATACTGCTTTACCTATTATGTGAATGTGTCTACTGCTTTATCTGTTTGCTGCATTACTGACCTGCAATGCACTTATGACCTCCGCATCATTACCGTCGGGGAAGTCCGAGACAAACTCAATTCTGTTCTCCTTCCGTGTACTATCAAAGAGATGATCGTACATTGCTGCTATCGGTATCAGCTGTTTGCTCATTTGCATCAGTTTGTACAGGTTCGGCTGTTGAATGCAATGATTTTAAAGCTGAGAATAATCAATTAACATTGTATTATAGGTCGTTTTCCAATTACAGAGCATAATGCGACTCAGTGACGCACAATGCCGAATTATGCTGAAGCTTAATTGGAACGTGAATTAGTTTTCAAATGCATCAGCAGAGTGCGCTAAGTTAGCACAGTTTTAATTAACATTGATTATTTCTAAGAAACTACGACGATACGAAAGCCTTACAATTTTTTTCAACATTAAATAATATTACTAACAATAATATAAACAAAATTTCGATCAATGCCAAGTTAAAGAAAAAACACTTGTCAATTTTCTGTCACTGAGTCGGTATCGATTGCGAGTATCACGCGAGAGCAGTACTTTTGAGAGTGCTCGATTGTGCGCAGCGTTGCTGTAGTTGGAACATTCAACGTTGAGCATTATGCCGCATAATGCGCTCTTGTGCTGTAATTGGAATACTACCAGTGTCTGCTTCAAAGCAATCGTACATGCCGAATTTAATTTTATTATTATTATTATTATTATTATTATTCCGTTATGCTTTTCCGCAGCGCACACAGCAAAAGCTCTCAAAAGGGACAAATACCGCGATTTTGAAACATTCCTTATTGGCGCCCTTGTATTGGTCTTAGCGTGATGTTATATAGCCTATAGCCTTCCTCAATAAATGAGCTGGAAGAATTTTTCAAATCGGACCAGTAGTCCCTGAGATTGGCACGTTCAAACAAACAAAAAAACACTCTTCAGCTTTATAATATTAGTATAGATGAAACCATCTTGCAATAAATCAAACATCTGCAGGATTTGAATACTGGCCATAGTCAGTCACGCCAAGAGCGTCTTATCCTTTTCGCCACGAAGAATTCACTTGTGTGTTCTGGTTTGAGGCATTCCTCGCTTGTCTCTTTGGACAATACGAATAAAACTAAGACCTCACATATCAAAGAGGGTGGCGGCATAAACTTTGTGAACTACTTGACACGATTATCACTTGTAATAACCTTTTGGTGATTAGTCAAATGTTTGTCTATACTAATCTATACTCTATACTAATATTATAAAGAGGAAAGATTTGTTTGTTTGTATTGAATAGGCTCCGAAACTACTGAACCGATTTGAAAATTTCTTTCACAGTTTGGAAGCTACACTATACCCGAGTGACATAGGCGATAATCTTTTTTGAAAAAAATTAAGTATCCTTACTAAAACTCCAATAAAAAATTACCTAAAATTTTCTTTACATCGCATGCCCTGCGAAAACTATTGATGATAGAATAAAATAATGTCATTATTATTTAAAAAAAAGTGTCGCGACAGCATATGTCTAACTATTATAGTTATGCCGCAATAGGTGTTCTAAAAAAAAACAAATATCGTTGAAAGTGTTGTTAAAGACCCGAGCGGAGCCGGAGCGGGCCGCTAGTCAATAATAATTTAGCATAAGTAATTCATCCTATGCAATTGTTAAGATGTTATTCTTACCTTGAACCCATGTAAATCTTGAGCTAAAGTTGATAAATTAAGGTCGTGTATAATAATTATTAAACCTCCAGTTGTGCACAGCACCATTTTCCTTGCGTCGGGCGAAAGGCGACACCTCATCAAACTAGACGTATGAAATACTCTTTGGTATACAAGATTACATTCTGTATATGAATTTATATCCCATGTGTATATGCTGCCATCCAAACCAGACGTAACTAATAATTTATCTTTAACCGAGAATTCTATACTTTTGACCCATCTGAGATGACCTAAGAGGGAACGTATCTTCTTCTTCATGTTACGTACATCCCATAGTGCTACTGTTGTGTCATCGGAGCATGTGGCAAACATCCTAGCGTCTAAGAATCTGAAAATTAAATAAGAAAGTACGCATGTAATATGGCATTGTACTGTTCTTACAGTTGATACTGTTTCATGATCTATGACCTACAAATCTACAATCCAATTAAATAACATTAACGAGCAACAAAAGAATCTCTTATTCATGAGCTATAATTTGCATAACATTATACTATTTACAGATGTAATTACTTAAACATTATTCATATTGAATATATTAGAACGCAGTATTGTAATAAATTGGTCTATTTTGGTCGCAATTTCCATGCTCGATTTTTTGGCATGCAAATTTAACTACTCAACATTGACACTGTCATCAACTTGTCACTGCTTGTCCCAGCTAAAGATATATATTTGAATTGTGTTTTTTTATTTGTATACTTCTGATTAAAAATCATATAAAATTTATCTATCAATAGATAGTTTTACTATATATACATATTTTTCAAATAGTACGATAATACCATGCAGCTCTATTTTGGATAACATAGTGATTCTGAATTATGTTTGGGCTTTTACTATTAAAATTAATTACAAATTATTTGTCACTTGATTCTAATAACATGAAACCATGATTCAAAAATTTCTTAATTAAAAAAAAAATTAATTGAATATTTTTTTTAATGTTATATAAACTCAAACCCCAATGAGTCATTGTGAGTTTGTAAGGATAGGTACCATCACTCTGGCTATTTATACCTCAAAGTTGTGATGCATTGCAAAGTATGTCACATGTTAAACCACATTACTGAGGCTTTGAGAACATGTCTAAATATAGCTGAGAGCATTCACCTTGCAACTTCTATGGATTACAGTATCCACTTGTCATAAGGAAGATGTCAACCTATACATATTTCTTACATAGCCAATTTTTTTAAAATTAAAGGCTTGTAATTGACCAGAGTATATTATTAATTTTCACACTTCACCTTATATTAAGGACAAATTGTAGTTCTTATACAATGAATCTGAACCATTAACCCCTCCTCCCCTACTTGACATAAATGTTGAGATCAATTGTTTGATTCATTTTACAAGTATACTGATAACACTTTTCATAACCTGAACCTTGGTAAAGAAAGTACTTACTTAACACAATTTACACAATCCGAATGTGCTTCGGTCACACAATGTGTCCTTTGGTGTGTTAAAGGATCAAAGATTTGTAAGGATTTCTTTTCACAAGCAGCCACTAACAGTGATCTAAAAGAAAACATATTATTATTTTAACAACAAAATAGTTGATGTTAAATAAAATAGAGTGTTTTATTTTGTTATTTCTTAGTTGTCATAGAGGATAACCAGAATATAAGTCTGTAGTGAATTTATGTATTTATGACCACATTTTAATATATATATACAAGTGTTACATCATTTCTGATAATAGCCGTGACATTTTTTAATTCCATTAATCATTTAATGGAGATGAGCCCATCTCCGGAATGTGACATTATACCATGAAAGCACATTTTTGGACTTCAAAAAATCTAAAATTACCCCCTAATCTTCTTATACTCCTTTTGTTTTGCTGCCAGATAACTCATAAATGTTAATTTAAAATATATTTTTGTTGATTATCAATTTATTAAATTCGTTAATTAAAATAATATAGTTATAAATTAAAGAACAGATCAAGATAAGAATATGCCAGAGAAAGGAATCAAGTTTTACAAGTTTCTTTTTACAGAACTTCCTTCTTCAAAAATAATATTAATATCTAGTATAGTTTTGTTTGTTATTATATTTTTATAAGTATGGAATCCATATCCCTATTATTCAGACAAATATTTTTTCCAAATTTTCACAATGGAATAGTTACTTCAAATTGTTTTTGAATGTATAAATGTATTATCAGAAAAATAAATGGATATTTCAACAAAGGCTCTGGATATTGTTGCAGGTGTAACAGCAGAGTACTAAGCTTTGGTGGAATTTACAGAACCAAGGTTAATCTCTTGAGTTCCTGGTTGGTACTTACCCGTCAGGTGAAAATTCAAGGTTAAAAACTCCTCCAGTGGGAGGAGTTCTTGTATTGTCAGATTCCCATGAAGCTATGGGTTTCATACCACAGTACAGACTCTTTGCCATCGCATCGTCCGCCCCTATGGGCTTCTGAAATCCCATCTCCCAATCGCGTAGCCTGTGAGGGCTGAATGCAGAATTTCTTGAATTGAAAATATCTCGATTACCCATTTTGTTAAATGCCACTATTAAGACGGATTCAATTATACTGTGTTAAGTACTACTCTGAGTAAAATATATGGAATGTTAATTAATATTTTTGTATCACATCTTTATTTATAAAATCCGATTTTTATGCAGAAGACATTTGTCTTTTTGACAGGTTATTAGTGGGTTTTTTTTCAAATCCAATAAAAGCAAAGGTATCCTCTTCTCTGTTACCAACTAATTTGTTTAATTGTTTTATGCCAAAATCATCTCTAATTAATCTAATAAGTGAAAAGTAAAATGAAGTAGAATAAAATGAGTTAAAAAATCTAAGAAACAATGTGAGAACTTACTAATACTTAGATTTTCCAGCATTATAAATGGTAATACACTAAATTACGATATATACAAATTCACAATTTTCCCTTTTCGCGTTATCACCAAATTATTTTGAAAATTGTCGGCCGAAAAACATTGTGCTGTAGTTAATTTAGGTTCTAGGAAATTAATGAAATCCTTAATATTTCGCTAAATGATTTGGGTTTTGAGTTAAAAAAAACCCAGCAAAGATCATATTTTAATAAATTCAAATATGTATGAGGTCGTAAGCAAATCTTACAAATATGGAAAAAATGTTTAATTATGCATTTGGGATTATGATGATCTTGCTGCCTAGATATGTATCGGTTTGCAATATAGCAAGCCATATACTGTTGAGCCAAATAATACTATTGTCTGAATAGGCTTAGGGTACCAGCGAATAGATAGGAAAAAAAAGAGGTGGCTACGTTATATAGTAAGAAATCAAAGCAGTCATATTGATGAGTTTGACTGAATGACGAACGCATGATGAAGTAGGCCACTTATTGTTTTAAATCCATCACCATAAATAGTTTATAAACTGTAAGGTTAGCGAAAAGTTTAACGAAAAGCGTTAACACCGAGCCAAACAAAATCATATTTATATTCCTCTTGATCCTGGGAAGAAAATGAAACCAGAGTAATGAATACTCATACATTTTTTGTTTATAAAAATTAAGTTATTGAGAAAGATCAATAGAGATCAGTCATCAGTCAAAGCGTGTAAAAAATGATGGGGATTATTAAAGAGAGTTTCTTGGATAACATTTAATTCACATTAATTGAATATTTTCAGTGCATTGTTGAAAAAGTTTAAAACATAAGTAGGCAGAAATTTTATTATTATGATTTACAGTCAAATTTAAGTTTATGATTGTTCACAATGAGTACACAGCTTAAATAATTAATGAAATACATTCAAATCAATTCACTTTATTTTACTCGTTCGACATAATAACACTTTTAAACATGCACTATCATTGATATTATTGTCAATATTTCATAATTGGATTGGATAAATTTACAAATAATTGAGAGATGTTCACCATATATCTGATTGTAACAAACCACTGGGAGGATCAATGTGTCCGGTCTTCAGTATGTTTTGTAAGAGTACTTCCAGTCTTGTTTTCGGCCCTCCTTCATCAATGTTTTGTAAAACTTCCAAATAATCTGTGCTAATTAATTTTATTAACTTAATAAACTGTATCTTATAATGTAAGAGAAATTTAGACCCACACACTGTAAAGAAATCATAAAGAAGAGTGGCAGATATATCAGGTTCTGGTTTCAAGTTGATGAAAGATGCAAGCCACTGCCATCCATATTGTAATCCATGGGGGTTAGGTATGTTTATAAATTTGGGGGTGCTCATTATCCAAATAGCACAGATGAGTCTAAAGATACCTGACATTCTTTTCAAGAATTTATCTTGTTTTTCAACTACACCTTCATCATTATATGTATACCCTCTAGACAAGTAGAATTCCTTATCTGTTTGACCTTCTTTTTGGGGCATAAACATGGGAACTAAATAAGGGCACTGCTTGTGAAAATTGGCTAGCAATAATTTTCCAAAATCTGGGAAAGAAGCCCAAAGTGCTATAACTACAGCTGCTAATGGGAATGCAGCTTCAGGATGACTTGAAACCAATAACTCCCCTTGCCTCACTATTTTCTTGGCTAAGAGTGCTGTACAGTATGCCACTCCATGTGGATGCTGAGTTACAGTAAAATATATGTCTAACACTTGAACACTCTCTCCTTTGAGTAGTTTGTACAGCTTTTCATATTTGTCCTTCATGTGTGTACTACTAACTGAAGACAATGCATTCACTGGAGTGTTCACAGCTTTTTGGCAGTCAAATCTAAACTTTTTCATGTTTACATTCTCTAATAAATCACTGTATTGTGCTTCATAACTTATCATAAAGTTGCTTAACTCTTTAAAATAGTTGTAGTTTTTACTGGAGTAGAACATGGGTTTGACCTTTGTTTTATCAGGACGAACTATTTTAACAGTTTTTGTCACCTCAGGAACCTTTGTTTCTTGCGCTTCCTTTTCAGCCAACTCTCTAGCTTTCTTTTCTTCTATTTCTTTCAATTTCAATAATTCCCTTTCATTATCTTTCAAAATCCTTTCCTTTTCTTTAATTTCATTAATTTCATTTAAAATCTTTTTTAGTACATTTTCTAAGTTCAAAGATAATATTTCTGCTTGTTTTACCTCTTTGTCGGTAACAGATGCATTTTTACAAAGTTCCATGATAGCACTAATATTAGAAATGACTGTTTTGATAGTCGGTATGTATTTGTCACAAACCTGTTGGGACAGAGGCTCCGAAGCTATTACGTTTGTGATTTCATTATAACAGATGCATATTTTAGTATGACTGTCAGTTATTGCCGCAAATCGAGCTGTGGCTTTATTTTGTTCTTCTAAGATTCTATTCATATTGTCAATTGTCTGCCTGTTGATCATTGCACTGTTGTTCTGTTCATCTAATTTGGCTATTTTTAATACATTTAAATTGTCATTTTCATGAAAATCCTTCTGTAGCTGTAGTTTCCGTTTATGGTATTTCATGTCTCTGCGCTCACGTTGTTCGCTATACTTCTGAAAGCATTTGTTCATTATTTCCGCCCTTTTACAAATCATCTGTTCAAAAGATTTTCTGAAAAATTCCACTGATAATTGATGCAACTGTGCTTCACATTCTTTCATTATGAGATTATAACCGAGATCCCCTCGGAGCTTATCTTCAACAAGGTCCTCTGGCAACGGTTCAATTTTGGCGGGGATTTGTTTTTCTTCATAAATTAATTCTTTCTTTGCAGGACTGTTAGGTCCTATGGTCGCTTCTTTTACTAAAGGACTTAATTCAACGGCTTTAGTAAGGGCTGATATTCTTAATTTGCCAAACCCCGCTAAAGTTTCGTCAATACTAGAATCTCTCATTTTCGAAGTAATGCTTCTATTGAGAATTTCTCCAAGTCTATCATTGTAGCTGTCGTAAGATGAATTCTTTGTACTATTCATGTGTATCCCTTAAAAATACTTGTAAATGTACATATTACTACTTATACACCTGCACCTGCATTGTACAACCATTTTACCAGACCATAAACTTCTTGTTCTTTATTTTTTGGCTCCGGCACGGTTTGTGCATAAGCCAGCGTCAAGTAAAAAGATTTTTACAATTCGCCGTTTTAATTATTTACAGTTTATAAATTATGAAAAAGAACGGAAACTAATCAGGACTTAACATAAATGATTAAAAATGAATTAAATTTACAAATGTGATAATGAAATATAATCTCAGTAAAATGGTGGTCATTTACTGAGACTTTTTCAGTGGACTTTCCCAGCTATAATCCAAAGAGAAACTCAGCGAGCTGTATCTATGGGCTAGATTGCACGTTGAACTCTTGTGTTATACATTTTTGGGTTTAGAATAAAAACTAAAAAAGTGGTTGGCATATTATAAAGGGATGTTACGAATGCCTATTATTACCACCTTGGTTGTAGAAGAACCTATACAATATACTTTAAGACGATAATATTTTAAATATTTACGAAAATATTTTTCTTTTCAAAATTAAGTAAAAATATAATAATTTATGTCTGTTTTTTCATAAAAAACGCCAATCAAAACATAATTACGTATAGTCGTACTGAAGTGAATGAAAAACAATGGAATTGAATCTCATCAAAAAAAATTCAATTTAAAATATTTGTCGTATATAGAATAGACAAGGCTGTATGGGCTTAGATCCCTTTCTTTTCCTAATAAGGAAAAATTGCACGAAAAAAATTGTCTCTGGTCGTCTGTTTAGTTCGAAAAGTAAAATCAATTTCGCGGGAAATTTGACAGCGCTTAAGTGTCACTGCAGAAGCTCTGAATTGTTATTGGTCAGCTGTTTGAATCTATTTGTTGATACAAAATAATTTTGAGGAATTTACAAGGAGGTTTTAATATTATTAAATTATCTTGGATAATAATGGTACGTGATTAGTTTAATATTGCGAGGTACTTTTTTAATCATGGTGCTTCAAAATACTGGAAAATACCGACCCGATAAAGATGATTCTGCTAGAAGAGAAGGAACTTCTTCAGGTGGGCTCAAG
This sequence comes from Bombyx mori, assembly GCF_030269925.1. NCBI lineage: Eukaryota > Metazoa > Arthropoda > Insecta > Lepidoptera > Bombycidae > Bombyx > Bombyx mori. The sequence goes on from NC_085131.1 coordinate 3,951,210, forward strand.
TAAGTGTAGAAAGAACATTTATAAAGTTAATGCATTTGTGATATTAATTTAACGTTAAACTTAATGTTATAAGGGAAGAGTCATCGGAAACTAGAATTCGTGCCGCTCTGGAGAATGACAGAATTGACTCAAAGTATGGTTTCGATCGAGTGAGAGATTTAAAAGAAAGGACTGGCTACTTGATCAATATGCACACGGTAATTATGATTTGTAAATATTTAAATTCACATCTCCTCAACCATGAGAACGAGTATGCGTAAAGTTTCAATTTTGTAATTACTTTTTGTAATTTCAATATTGTAGAAGACTCCTACATTTAAAACTACAACACTTGTATAGTAAATTTCGTCATATTACCTTTTCACCTTGGTGAGTTGATCTCTCTTAAGAAAACACAAATTTTAGTTTTTGCATTAAAATTCATTTATCAGTGTAATAAGTAGTAATTACTTGAAAGACTTACTTGCTCCGATAAGAAGGGCTTAAAATTTATTATTAAACATTCCAACTAGGCTGAGGTACTCGATGAAGACAAACGATTAGTTGCTGCCATGGATTACTATTTCATAGAGATGGACGGTACCAGATTCAAAATTTCATTAATGTTTCAACCATATTTTCTAATAATGGCCAGAAGAGAATGTGAACAGGAAGTTATACAATACATCTCTAAGAAGTTTGCTAGTTCAGTGCAAAAGATTGAAGTATTGGAGAAGGAAGATTTGGACTTGGTATTTTGTGATAAGTTATTTCTATTAATTGTATCATTCAATTTATATAAGCTATTGTTAATTTGTAAATTGAATTGCTGAATATTATTCATTTCTTAAAATTATTACCTAACTGCCATAATAGGGTAATGTTTTTCTTTTTTGCTGATCCACGCAGATGAGGAGTTCACAACCAAATAATGTTGAGTACTGAGTGAAGCTCATAAACAATAAAATTAATGCAACTGTCTGTCTGGAACACTATACTTTAATTCTATTCCACATAATAATATAGTGGTAGTCAGTGTGGTGGAGCTTAAAAATTAAAGAGTTAGTTTGTTTCTATTTCACTAATTGCACTTGTTTGGTGAAAAGACTCATGGTCTACTAGGTATTAAAAGGGTACTGGTGTAAAGCATCTGCTCTATGGTAGAAATGATCAGCTGTGGTAATGTTACAAACTCCAACTGTAATTTAAAATGAGAAATTTTCGACTGTCCATTAAAAATAGAATGCAACTGTATTTTCAGATGAACCACTTATCAGGTCTGAAACAGCGTTACATAAAATTATCATTTATGTCTCAAAATGATATGATGAAAGTCCGACGGGAGATATTGACGGCAGTTAATAAAAATAAAGAGCGGGAAAAGAAAGATGTTATTTATGCTGAAATGTTAACTAATGCATTAACCAGTGCAGCAGCTATCGAACACGCTAAGAAAACTACTGATCACATGGAAAATATTTTGGACATCCGGTAAGTTGCAGAAACATGATGCTTCTTGAATGCCGTAGCTGAATTCCGTCTGTAGCTATTCAATTCTAAGTATAGTTCAGTAAGTCTACTTCTAAAATTCAATTTCTTTACTTTTATTTCAAATTACGTACTTCTAGTGGATACCAATCGAATTTTCTATTATTTCTATATAATTTTGTATTTTAAGTTTAACAAAAAAATCAATAAAGTGAACCTATTTTCGACAGGGAACATGATGTGCCATATCATGTAAGAGTCTCTATAGACATGAGAATATTCTGTGGCACATGGTACACAGTGAAATGCAGAGGTACTGACCCTCCTATTTTCACAAAACGAGATGACATCATCGAGAGACCAGATCCTATAGTATTGGCCTTTGATATAGAAACTACAAAACTACCATTAAAGTTTCCAGACTCGCAAACAGATCAAATAATGATGATCTCTTACATGATCGATGCACAGGGGTACTTAATAACAAACAGAGAAATTATATCGGTCGACGTTGAAGACTTTGAATATACTCCTAAACCGGAATTTGAAGGGTACGTTTCGAGAGATTCAATATTTCGTAGTTCTATTTTTCAGCTTCTTTGTCCTATAAAATGTTACAGAAAAGTATAGCATAGCATGCCTTAAATTTGTTCAAATAGAGTGCATGAAAAAATATTCTTGATTGTCATTTAACAACAAGTGCATTCTATTGTTTATAACTTACGGTACCTCTGAGATGTGGCAATTGAAAATATAACTAGTCCATGAACTCAAGGTTTGCTCAGCCAGCTATGTGAAAAGCTGTGCTTGGAACTTCTCTAAAGATTATCGTATCGTATCGCATGTCGTATAATTTGTCAGAGCGGTCGTGGTCGTCATCCAGTATCATTGGTGTGAGCAGATGTTGCGCGTCTCACGTACAATCGCCTCCTTGCGGTTTGTGGTGAGCCTGGTACACTCATGCAAACAAAAATTAACTAAGGTTATTTGAGGGAACTAAAATCGAACCGTCATAGCCGACAGAATCGGCCAGCTAGTGGCGATGGATTGGAAATACACGTCTTAGAACTAACGACCACTGGAATGGGTTTGAGGGTAGACCATAAACCGGCAAAAGCATGAAAGGTGCTAGCCCACCAGGTGGAGATGAACAGAGCAGAAAACTGGCCTAGTGACTCAAATTGGTACGCAAATGGGTTGCGAATTGGGTGCTTTATCTCAAGCAGTATGATTAACTTTAGTTCCACTTTTAAACAGGTGCCTTTTTACATTTTTCTTATTCGAATACAGAAGGTTAATATTTAATTACTTTTACAGCCAATTCATAGTATTTAATGAACCAAATGAGCTGGCACTTATACAGAAGTTTTTCGATCATATCATGGATGTGAAACCACACATCTTTGTCACATATAACGGTAAGGATAATTTGATAATTAAATTTTAAAATCTGAGCTCATATTGCTGAATTTTCACAACTTTCATAACAGTTGCCTACTAATATATGATTTAAACGATTTCGGTTTAGTTATTTTTGTTTTGTTAATTTTGACTTCATCATTGCGTCCCATCAAGAATATAGTCTTAAGTGGCATGTAAAAAAAGTTTTAAAGCTTTTAAATTATGTTTTTGTTGTGGCCTTGAGAACTATGCAATAAAAAGATCTGGACGCATATACGAATCTTCACTTCGATAAAGCGGCACGACACGAGAACCCTCTCTCATCGTGGCCGCCGGTAACTACATTCCCGATCCTGCGGAAAGAATGGAAAGCAGTCGACGTCGCCCCAAACACGTCAAATCGGATCCTCCCGATCCACTAACGGTGCTTTTAAGTACCTCAAGCACCGGTCACCGTTCTAGTCGAACCCGTCGCTTGCGACGAAAGGCTCGACGAGTAAATTAACCCTCAGACACAGCCCACTGAGTTTCTCGCCGGATCTCCTCAGTGGGTCGCGTTTCCGATCCGGTGGTAGATTCTGCGAAGCACGGCTCTTGCTAGGGTTCGTGTTAGCAATGTCGTCAGGTTTGAACCCCGTGAGCTCACCTACCAGTTAAGGTTCCGCTGATATAGTCTCTCAAGGCTATCGGCTTAGGTAGGAAAAAAAAGAAAAACGAATCTTTATTGCAACTAAGGTCTGATCTGGTGACGATAATGGTATTGCCCTTGTTCGTTGTGTATTAATTGGGTTATATATAGTAGAGATTTTAAAAAGTCACTCGTACCCCTTCAACTAATCAGACGTACTTTATGACCGGTTTTTTTGCCGAAGGATGCCGAAGGATAAGAAGACTTATTCCGAGAGTTATTTATGTTACTAATTCTAAATTCTGCTTTAGGTGATTTCTTCGATTGGCCATTTGTGGAAGCTCGTGCCGCGATTCTAGGGCTGGACATGAAGCAGGAGATAGGGTTCAGTAAGGTGACGTCACGCGACAACACGTACGTCTGCAGACCTGCGATGCACATGGACTGCTTATGGTGCGTAACAAAGAAACTGTATACAAGAAGTGCTTGCTATAAAAGATAAAGTCTAGAAATCAGAACCATAAAGTCGCTTTTCCGGATTAGGTTTGAACTATACAAAATTATGATTTAAGTAATAGTCAGATTGAACTTACAATAACTGATTATTGGTTTCATAAGTTCGACTTTACAATTTTGTTTCCATATTATTTTTATTTTAATGCTTCTGTGTTGTCTATCTTTCTAATTGGCCCCTAGTATAATATGTTAATAGTAGATAATAGTGAGTATAAATTACTGATGGGGCTAAGTTAAAAAAAAGGATGCCGAAATAATTGCACGTAAAGGTTTCTTTACGTTGTTACGTTTTATAAAAGTCGATAATTGTTTTTTATAGAATGGCTTAGTGACCTCCGAAAACTATAAGCCAAGCCAAGTATTATTAAAGCTAAATTAGTAACCGTAAGATAAAAACTTAAAAGTAGATTTAATTAAAAATAAAACTCATAAAAGACTACAAACACTTCATAGGAACTAGTCGAATAAACCTTTTTTTTTATTGGCTAGATGTGTGGACTCACAATAGGTCCTACCACCAGAAAACTTTTCACTATTCAAGTTTCAGAATTCAGATTTTAGTAAAAATTTAAACATTGATCTTCTCCGCAGCTGGGTGAAAAGAGACTCGTATCTGCCGGTCGGCTCGCAGGGCCTGAAGGCGGTCGCTAAAGCCAAGCTGAGGTACGACCCCGTCGAGCTGGACCCTGAAGACATGTGCAGGATGGCGTCCGAACAGCCTCAGGTAATACCAACGCAGGCACGAGACCGCATCCGCCGTAAGGTGTAATCATACTGCATCATCCGCTCTGCAATATGACGTCACACATTGTGGGGCACGTCGACCTCATGTCTCACGGAGGTCACATTCCCACTGCAACGTTTATGTGGTCCAGGAACTGCCCACTATCTTAAGCTCTGAGGCATTGATGCTGATAAAATTGTACTAAGTAATGCAATCCTTGGCCGATAGGACTTGTATTAATTTGTAATTCTAAAATATCCTACTGGAGTACTATACTAGGTGTACTTAAGTAACAACAGACCTGATGAATGTCGCAGGATTCGTTGCCAACATGGAGCCGGTGTCCAGCGAAGGACATAACGTAGTTTACTCAGACGGCCTAATTGTATAAATAAAGCTACAGGGGGTGGTTTCTCTTCCGCCGCATCCAAAATCTAAAATGCCCTGCCTCCGTCTTTGAGAAGTAGACTCACAAGGATTAAACCCATTTGGAGTAAATAAATGCAATTAAATAAGCGTTTGGCGGTGAGCGGTGCTACCCAACATACCCAACCAGATGTCCGAATAACAAATTGTCATCGTCCCCCTTAAAGACGTCATTTCGGAGACTCTCAATTCAGTCTGGGTGCGTTTAGGCATACCACCGGTCACCGTTCTAGTCGAAACCGTCGATTGCGAAGATGAGTTCGACGAACGAACTAGCCCACAGACACAGCCCACTGAATTTCTCTGCGATTCTTCTCAGTGGGTCGCCATTCTGATTCGGTGGTAGATTCTGCGAAGCACGACTCTCGCTAGGGCTAGTGTTAGCAAAGTATCTCAGACTGAGCCCCGTAAGGTCGCTTACACGTTTGGTTAAGCTAGTTATAACCCCTTGAAGTTATTAACAGTAGATAGGTAAAGAAATTCTCCATGGGGAGTGCTCTGAGGAATTGCTCGAGATGATACCGGCATCTCGTTTTTACTATCGTGCCGCCCGCCACCGGAGTAGAGTTCATCTGTACTACCTGGAGCCACTGCGGTCATCCACAGTGCGTTTCCAGAGGTCTTTTTTGCCACGTACCATCCGGCTATGGAATGAGCTCCCCTCCACGATGTTTCCCGAGCGCTATGACATGTTCTTCTTCAAACGAGGCTTGTGGAGAGTATTAAGCGGTAGGCAGCGGCTTGGCTCTGCCCCTGGCATTGCTGAAGTCCATGGGCGACGGTAACCACTCACCATCAGGTGGGCCGTACGCTCGTCTGACTACAAGGGCAAATAAAAAAAAACAGAAAGAAAATATCTGTAATATCGAACTAAGGTTGAAGTGTATGGCGGTAATAGCCACTGTTGCGAGTCGTGCGGACATCGGTGGGTCGCGCGCTGTCTCAGTCTCCGCAATACGAGACGGACTGGTGGTAGGACGTCTTATGAGTCCGCATGGGTGGGTACCACCACCCTGTCTATTCAGCCGTGAAGCAGTAATGCCTTTCGGTTTGAAAGGTGAGGACCCTAGAACTCATATCTCCAGTGGATGATGGCATTTACGTTCTAGATGTCTATGGGCTCCGGTAACCACTTAACACCAGGTGGACTGTGAGCTCGTCCACCCATCTAAGCAATAAATAAATAAAAAACGGATTCTGTGTAATGGTTTATAGGTGCTGTCGAACTACTCGGTGTCGGACGCGGTCGCCACGTACTACTTGTACATGAAGTACGTGCATCCGTTCATATTTGCCCTCTGCACCATTATCCCGCTGGAGCCCGACGAGGTGAGAAACGATCCTTATTAGCCTATATTATATCGGGGGGTGAAAGGTTATTTATTTGGTTTAACCGACATTTTTGCAATTTCACAGGAGTGCCATTTAAAGTTTGAAATTTGGAAAAAATCCATAAAAAAAATTCAGATATTTGTATGGATTACTTAATTGATGTTAAATTAAAAACATCGAATTTTTGATGCTAATACAAAATAATAAATGGACCTTTAATTATAAACATAAATGTCGCTTAAGCCAAATAAGCTTTTCACCCCCCCAATATATAATATTATAATATGTATACACTATTATATATTATAGACTGTATGTAGTAGTACACTTCGATAGTTTTCGTCGATAGAGAAAAAGAGTCCTTATAGTAAATCTCATAAATTCATATTTAGAAATAAAATGTTTAGGTGTATATTGTATGGCTTGCACGAGAAATCTGTCACTGAGCGGGATGTATTTGCCCGATACACTCTTAGTTCAGTGTGCTTAGTGCGAGTTTTTTAACGTTCTCGATATCGAAAAAGTTAACTCAAATTTGTATAGAGTTGGAACGTTGGCCGCTAGGGGCGCTGTTCCAACTCCAAACAAATTTTAGTTCACTTTTGATATCAAGAATGTTAAAAAACTAGCACTAAATACACATATCTTGTTCGAACTGTGTTTAAATGTAAACCTATCGTGTAAATTTCTTCTATTCTATTATATACTAAGACTACTATACGGTAGGCAGTGGCTTGGCTCTGCCCCTGGCATTGCTGAAGTCCATGGGCGACGGTAACCACTCACCATCAGGTGGGCCGTATGCTCGTCTGCCTACAAGGGCAATAAAAAAAAAAAAAAAAAACATGGGTATATTTTTTATTGATACTTAAGTTTTCAAATGCCTGTGTCATGGTTTTGGTTAGAATTTCATTTAAAAAAATAATCAAAGTTGGTATGTAATCCGCTTTAAAAGATCATATTGCTGTGTGCAGAACTATGCAAGACGATAGTATCGGCGAGCGCAGCTTTCCAATGAGTCCTACAATCAGTAAATAAAGGGACGGAGAGAGAAAGTGAATTTTTCACTTTTCGATGATAGTTATGTTTTGTACCCTGATTTCCTCTAGTTACTACTCGCCTTCCAACGCTCTATTTCTATTGCAAAGTGTGTTCCAAGTCAGTCCACGAGGTAATGTTCGTGTCCACGGTCAGGTACTCCGGAAAGGTTCCGGCACGCTGTGCGAGTCGTTGCTGATGGTCGAGGCGTTCCATGCGAACATCGTGTTCCCGAACAAGCAGGTGGAGGAGCTGAACAAGCTGACGAGCGACGGGCACGTGCTGGAGACGGAGACTTACGTCGGGGGACACGTCGAGGCTCTGGAGTCCGGTGCGTACACCACGATACTAGCGCCACCACGCGAGTAGAACGTACATCATTCATATCAGTTTGAGGTACGGCTGAGCTTGAGCTCTAGGTGCTCGATTGAGGGGTCACTGTGTTTACAGACATCACTTGTATCAGTCAATTAGTAAAATAAACGACCATGAATGCTCTAAATTATACTAGATTATATGTACTTGATTGTATATTAGAGAATATAGTACTTTCTACAAAGCTACAATGGGAGGGCGTACCTCTTGAATCTATTTCTTCTAAATAATCCGTACACAGAGTAAAATGTACATGTATAAATCTAATGTAATCTTCCAACTATTCCAAAATACCACAAAATACTCCAAGCTCGTCTGATGAATCCTTGAATGGTTAAATCTTTATTATTAATCGAATTTTCATTTAATTATGTCTTAAAATGCTTGTAGGTGTATTCAGAGCGGACATTAAATGCAAGTTCCGTATCGCCCCAACGGCCGTGGACAAGCTGCTGGAGAACACCGAGAAGACCATGAGGCACGCCATAGAGGTGGAGGAAGGTATACCGCTGGAGATGGTCACGAATTTCGACGAGGTCTGCGGAGAGATTAAAGCGAAACTACAACATATGAAAGAGCACCCGCGAAGGGACGAGAACCCTTTGATTTATCATTTGGACGTCGGCGCTATGTACCCTAACATCATATTGACGAATAGGTAATTCATCCTTTCTGGTATGCTATATGAAATGTTAATGAATGTAATATGGAGGCAAAATCAGAAGTAAAAGAAAAAAAAAACGTGTGGCACTCGGGAACTGCCGCGGTAAAGCTATTGCATGGCATTTTTTTTCAACTTATGCAATTATAATTACACAATGATAATTTAATATTAAAACAACAATAAAACAAGACCACGCTATATTAAACATTAACAAAAGCAAAACATTAACTGTTCCCTTCACACTCATAAGCTAGACCGCGCGAGAGAGAGATGGCAGACTTTTCATGATGCGCATGCAGTGTGACGTCACGCCACGCGCTTATTCACAAACACTACACAAGCGCAACGTGTGAATGTGTTGAACGCGAGTTACATGGTAGGCGGAGTGAGGGGTGTTAGGTTTTTTTCGTTACGGAATTTCATGATTATAAAAGCTATGCAATAGCTTAAAAAAATTTTTTTATAATTACTGGGACATGCTATTAGCGATGAACAAACAAGTAACAGAATCGCAATTGGTGCCAAATTTTCACTACAATTATTTCTTTTCGATTGTTAATGAATAGCTGTACACACTTTTGACACAAGTTCAAGATATTATTGCTAATATGAGAAGTATTTGTATAACAAAACAGACTGCCTAAGACCGATGTAAATGAAAGGATTTGATTCGAGCCCTACACCCCAGCAGAGGGTAATAAGAAAGAAAGAAGAAGGAGAATATGAAAAGTAGTCTCGTCTAGATTTTTTTTTTAAATTAGATAAGCATTGCCTCCTGCATATTGTATGTAAGTGAAACACAGAAGTCAGATCTGCACGAATATAATTATTAAATAAAAATAATAAAAGTTCTAACTGGAGTAATATCATAAAAAATCATTGAGATGTTTTTTTATTATTTATTTTTATTTATTTATTTATGTACACACAGAAAACAAGACACAGTACAGAGTAATAGGAAAATTATGTACAAAGGCACTGCTTATTTCTTTGAGAAATCTCTTCCAGCAGACCTGCGAGAGGATAATGAGAATAATAATAAAATGTGATAAGTGTGTGTAGAACAAATAACACATAACTAAAATAACAAATACAACATGAGAATTATAGCACATACACATAACAAATATTATAAGTAACACAGTAACACTCGTATATGCGAAGAGTATAGAACCATGATCATTCGGTTGATGATAGATAAAATTGTTTGACCTTGTATTTAAAAACAGAAACAGACTTGCAAACTCGGATGTCAGCCGGCAACGAATTCCACAGTCTGACCGCGTGCACAGTAAAGGAGTGAGAATAGAAATTGGTTTTGTGGGAAGGGAATAACAAAACAGAACGTTGGTTGGACCTGCAGGGAGCATCAGGAGAACGAATGAAAGAGAATCGCTTACGTAAATATAAGGGAGAAGTGGGCTTATGTAGGATATTGAATAGGAGACATAATATTCGAGTATTCCTACGAAGGCGTATAGGGAGCCATTTAAGTTCTTTGCGAAAATGAGAAACATGATCGAATTTTCTGAGATTGTATATAAAACGGATACATAGATTTTGCATCCTCTCAAGCTTGTTTGAGAGCTCCTCAGTGGCATCCAAGTAGCAGGCATCGGCGTAATCAATTATGGGTAGAATGAGAGCTTGGACGAGAGATATTTTTGTATGCTGAGGTAAGAAGCCCTGCAGACATCTCAACGAGTGCAAGGCAAAGTGCACCTTCCTACTAATCTCAGCAACGTGAGAACTCCACGAAAGATGTCGATCTACAATAACACCCAGGTTTTTAACTGAATCGGTTAGAGTTATTTGAGTCCCATCCAAATAAATTGGGGGGAGTATAGGATCGCTGAGTCTACTGCGCAATTGTTTACCCCCTATAATGATAGCCTGTGATTTTCCCGGATTAATGTGCAGACCGTAGGCTTTTGCCCATTCACTGATAGACTTCAGATCACTGTTCATCGCAGCAATAGCCGATTCAACTTCAGGCTCCGAGAAGTGGCAATATAGCTGGAGATCGTCTGCGTAGAGGTGGAATTTAGAAGATATAAGCCTAGTGACAGAGTTTATAAACACAGAAAACAGAAGAGGAGAAAGAACACCACCTTGGGGAACGCCCGCACTGACGTTCTGCCAATCCGAGAAAGTCTCGTCAAGACGGACACATTGCGAGCGCCCCCGAAGGTAACTATCAAACCAGTTAATAGCAGACGAGGAGATATTGTTTGATTTGAGTATTTCGAGCAGAACATCGAAGTCAACAGAGTTAAAAGCGCTGCTGAAATCTAACAACACTAATAAAGTTAGTTGTTTGTTTTCCATGGCCCAGCGAATGTCATCGGTCACTTTTAGAAGAGCTGTAACCGTGCTGTGGCCCTTGCGAAAACCAGATTGGAAGGAGCTAAGAAGATTGTGGGAGAAGAGAAAAGACGACAGCTGACGGTGGACAATGTGCTCAAGGACTTTGGAAAGAAAAGGAAGTATAGATATAGGCCGGAACTGAGATGGCAAAATAGGATTGGGGCTTTTTGGGATAGGAACAACGTAGGCTTGTTTCCAAGAATCAGGAAAGTTGCTAGAGGTAAAGGAAAAATTGAAAATATGGGTAAGTATAGGTGCTACCGTTGGAAGAATTAGGGCAATCATTTTAGAGCATACGTTATCAATTCCAACAGCCGTGGATGAGATGGAGAAAAAGGAATTACGGACATCAGCAACCGAGACTGGACTTAAGTCAAAAATAGGGATCCGGGGTACGGATAGACTTGAAATCTTAAGCAACGTGGTCGTCTTTGACGAATCACTGAGTGACACAGGAGGGAGAGAAAAATGCTTATTGAGGGCGCACAAGTCAGTATCCTTGACAGAAGAGACCGGAGTTTTGCCAATGCCGACAGATTTAAGGAATCTCCAAGTATGAGCAGGGCTGCGATTTTCAAGTGATTTGTGAAAGTAAAGTCTTTTAGCATCTCTGCACAAACGGTTGCACCGGTTGCGCAGTGCTTTGTATATGGCCAGGCTGTGTTCAGTGGGGCAACGTTTGTATCTTCTTTTGGCTTTGTCCCTGCGAGCCATCAGAGTTTTAATATCCGGCGTTAACCACGGTGCAGGTTTATGTTTAATTCGAACTCGACGGACGGGGGCATGCTGATCAAACAAACTGATTACCTTATAATTAAAAGAATTGACCATGTCGTTAATGTTATGGTGTTCAAGAATACAAGACCAGTCGGTATTATTTACATCCCGTCGCAACGCTCCCAGATCAATACCCTTGTAATTGCGAAGTAGGAGAAATTGTGAATTACGTTTAGGGGGTCGAACACGATAGGAGAGATAAATCAAGTCATGATAAGAAAAGGAAGCGGACAGTTGACCATGAGTGATAACATTATCAGGAGAAGATACTATCATGAGATCAAGTAAAGAAGGAGTACAATTAGGAGAAAAATGAGTAGCAGAAGATGGTAAGACCTGAAGGTTAAAAGAAGACAGTAAAGATAGAAGTTGACGAGATCGGTAGTTGTTTTTGATGAGGCAAGTGTTGAAGTCTCCCATAATGATTACATGATTGTAATTTAATAATGTTCTTGCAACCAAAATAATAACTCAGAACCTTGTAGCTGTAATTTGTGGCTATATAGAGTCTAGATATGATATATCCTAATGCGAACTAAACCATATCTTATAATATTGATATTGATTCATTTGTTATTCCTACACAGATTGCAGCCCTCTGCGATGGTGAATGCCAGTACATGCGCCGTCTGTGACTACAACAAGCCCGGGGCCACTTGCCAGAGACACATGGAGTGGATGTGGCGCGGGGATTACTGTAAGACATATTTATCAGTAAGGTATAAGTATTAAGGGTTAGGACCGGTTTTGAAATTCTGCAAGAAGACTAATTTTCTTAATGAAATAAGTACTTACTGGTGGTAGGACCTCTTGTGAGTCCGCGCAGGTGGGTACCACCACCCTGCCCATTTCTGCCGTGAAGCAGTAATGCGTTTCGGTTTGAAGGGTGGGGCAGCCGTTGTAACTATATTTGAGGCCTTAGAACTTATATCTCAAGATGGGTAGCGCATTTACGTTGTACATGTCTATGGACTCCAGTAACCACTTAACACCAGGTGGGCTGTGAGCTCGTCCACCCATTTAAGCAATAAAAAAAAACTCATGTTCTCGAATGGTTTACATTAAGGTATAGAGTCGTGCAACCAAAATTAAAAACGCAAAAAAGCTTAGGTAGGTATGTAGGTACCGCCATTCTGTCATGAAACCGAATGCCTTCTGATTTCAAGAATGGAATTACCGGCCATACTACCACCGTACCATACTATTCACTTAGACCTCACATCTCCAGATATAATAAGCCCTAATGGCATGGCATCTCGTGTTCCCCATGCATTAGAAAGTAAAAACCACAAATTTCTATATGGCCTCATGCGGCAAACTAATACTATTTTATGTCAAACAGTACCGGCTACGAGGAGCGAGTACCAACGTATACAGCAGCAGCTGGAAACTGAAAAATTTCCACCTCTACATCCTGGGGGTCCACCCAGGCCCTTCCACACGCTGCCGAAAGAGGAACAGGTGAGAAGTTGATCAGTTGAAATGACATTTATTTGTTGAGCCGGCAATTTTACTGGTGGTCGAACCTCTTGTGAGTCCGTACGGGTAGGTACCACCGCCCCGTCTATTTCTGCCGTGAAGCAGTAATGCTGTAGGAATATACAACTGGTGACCCCGACGATTCTGTAATCACCTCAGGGTCACCAGTTGTAGGAATATACGACAAAGGGAAGATCTTCCACCGAGCGGATGATATTGCTCGGTAGACCGACGGTCCGAATGTTGTTTGTTCGGAACTTGTATATATGCAAGCTTATCTTGCAAATTTCGTAAGCGAGATTCAGGCATCTGTCAATTATCTTGTGTTTTGTGATTGCTACCGCCACAATGCGTTTCGGTTTGAAGGGTGGGGCAGCCGTTGTAACTATACTTGAGACTTTAAACTTATATCTCAAGGTGGGTGGCGCATTTACTTTATATATGTCTATGAGCTCCAGTAACCACTTAACACCAGGTGGGCTGTGAGCTCGTCCATCGACCTAAGCAACAAAAAAAAATGTACGGCGTACAAAACTGTGTAATAGCGAATATCCGGCAGCCGCCACTCTTAATTATATAGTTCATCTATCATGATGCTCTATGCTTTAGTTTTTAAATTGGTCCTTAGGCTGCGTACGAGAAAAAACGATTAGCGGATTACTGCAAGGTCGCGTATAAGAAAACCAAAGTTACTAGAAGTGAAATAAGAACAACCACTATATGCCAGAAGGAGAACTCTTTCTATGTGGATACTGTACGTGCGTTCAGGTGAGATCGATTTTTAATACTCGTACTTTAATCAGAGTACTATGATATTTGTCTAATTTCTATATAAAAGGTTTGGGTCCTCTCACCGGCCTTGCTATAAAGTTGAAAATCGCATATCCTAATAATATAAATGTGTGCGAAGGTAGAATTAATTTTGAAGGTATTAAACGGTAGGCAGCGGCTTGGCTCTGCCCCTGGCATTGCTGACGTCCATGAGCGACGGTATAGTAATCGGCAAACTTCTTGAGCAAATGACCTTGACTGCGCAGAACCGAATTTTAGGTCACTTTGGTGGTGAGGGTGAGGCGCGACGGCAGGGGAAATCGTATCGAGCGCGTTATTGGTAGATCAGTCGAACCTTGCGTCCCGCACCGCGCCCTCATTCCGCTTGCTCCCAAAAGTACGCTTGCGTACAGTGGAAAGTCTATCGTTATTAATCGTTAAGTTATTTGTTATAATTGCTTGTGGACTTTGTTGCCATTGCTATTTGTTGAGTGTTTGTTGATTTTTTATAAAACATACACTATGCCGTGACAAACTGGTGTAGTACTTAAAAGAAAGGGTAGAAAAATTGTGTACGACGTATATTGCTTCATTATAAAACAGGGGAAGAATGATATGGAAAAATTAAAACAGACTTCGGAAGCAACAAAAACATCAGTGAGTACTGTTAGGTGCATTATTAACGAAGCTAAAGGCTCTGGCTTGCTCGCCGTGTTTCGGACTCCGGGTAAGAAAAGATCAGGGAAGAAGAAAGTTACCGGAATGGATAGTTTCGTTCAATCTGTAATAAAAAGATGTAATCCATAATAACTACATAAAAGCAGCGAAACTCCGTACCGTAGAAAGGCTTCGAAGAATTTAAAGAAGATATAAATTTTAATGGCTCGGAATGAAGCTTACGACGAATTATGAAAGAGCTAGGCTTCAGATGGAAAAAAAGAACAGAAAATAATCGGAAGATGGTAAATGAAAAAAGTAACATTCGATTACTACGAATCGAATATCTTCAAAAAATAATTAATTATAGACAAAAAAGAAGACCGAATCGACCGAGTTGTAAACTACGCCGATGAGCCCTATGTCGACTCATCACGATGATAGCGACTCGGGTGATGAAAACAGTGATGATGATGATGGTCAAGATTATGATAACGAAAAAAAAATTACAAATACCAGCTTCGCTTTAACTGAACCAAGACCTGGCAACAGCTCTAGTTTTGACTTAATAGAAGGAATATCTATTTTACACCAAGATTAAATTATTACAATTATTAAACCTATATGTTTTGTTGATGTTCTAATAAATATATAAATAAATACATATGTTGATTTTAATAATTTAATAGCATTATGACGCAGAGTAAGTAATGTTTTTGCACGTTTTTTTTTTTTTTTTTTTTTTTTTTTTTTTATTGCTTAGCTGTGTGGACGAGCTCACAGCCCACCTGATGTTAAGTGGTTACTGGAGCCCATAGACATCTACAACGTAAATGCGCCACACACCTTGAGATATAGTTCTAAGGTCTCAGTATAGTCACAACGGCTGCCCCACCCTTTAAACCGAAACGCATTACTGCTTCACGGCAGAAATAGGCGGGGCGGTGGTACCTACCCGTGCGGACTCACAAGAGGTCCTACCACCAGTAATTACGCAAATTATAATTTTGCGGGTTTCATTTTTATTACACGATGTTATTCCTTCACCGTGGAAGTCAATCGTGAACATTTGTTGAGTACGTATTTCATTAGAAAAATTGGTACCCGCCTGCGGGATTCGAACACTGGTGCATCGCTTCAACACGAATGCACCGGACGTCTTATCCGTTAGGCCACGACGACCACAAAGTGAGTGTGGTCACGTGAGTGTACCATGCGCAAACTTACCCCCACTACGTCAACAAATGCTCAAGAAGTTTGCCGGTTATTATAACCACTCACCATCAGGTGGACCGTATGCTCGTCTGCCTATACGGCGATAAAAAAAAGTGTGTGTTTTTTTTAATTAATTTAAATTCCCAGTTCAGTTTCAAGTACTGGCTTAATTTTTACATTTTCGATTAAATTTGTTTAAGAAGAAGATGGACAGCACAAAACGTGACTGATGTTTCGACGGTAGTTTATAAATTTGTTATTATATATATTAAACTATCTCAAGAAACTGGAAAAAAACCTTGTCAAAGGAAATTTGTTAAAAATGAAGAAATAACTTCATTAGTGTACGTTACTTTCATTCGCTCGTATGCGTATTTCATTCATTCATTCGTTCATATTGTTTATAATTTTGGTTGGAATGCATTTATTATGCAATTGTTGTTTTTTATAGAGATCGTCGTTACGAATACAAAGCTCTGAACAAGCAAGCGAAAGCGAAGGTCTCCGAGGCGGTTGCTAGCGGAGACGCGGCGGAGATCAAATCCGCCAAAAGCAGAGAAGTTTTGTACGATTCACTGCAATTGGCACATAAATGTATTCTCAATTCTTTCTATGGCTACGTCATGAGGAGAGGGTAAATATATTTTTTTTATTTTTTTTTAACTCCATACATACGATTCGCTTAAAACCGAATTACAATACGACGATATTGAAAAATAAAATATTAACAAAAAAAGATGTGTGGTGTCGTGGGACACCAGATAGAAACGAAGCCCCTTATTATAAAAATATTAATTTTAAGTTCTATTCGAGGTATAAAGAAAATAATTATTTGGGTATACATTTTTTATTATGATTTGTTTATTGATAAAAAAAAACTACTTTATAAAGTTATCAACTTTATTTTATTCACAATGATTTATAAAAAAATATATAATAAAATATGTTATTTTCTGTACGCTATTACAAAGTTAAGTCGTACACTGTGTGCATTACTAATAAAAATCTTACGTTACGGACGTTTTTTCACGGTTAGGGGGTACCCCTCCGCACCGTCCCATAAGGAACTTTGTTCCAAAATTCCGAATATAATTTAGCCCAAAGCAATCATTCTACATTCTGAATATGTTCTTTATGAATCAGAGATCATTTATTAGATCAGATGTTCGATGTAAGTCTTTAAGATGTATATATTTCATCTAAAGATTAGAATCACATTATAGTTTATATGTAATGCATTTGAGATTAAATAGTACACGTTTTGCAGTGCTCGATGGCACAGCATGGAGATGGCGGGGATCGTGTGCTACACGGGCGCCAACATCATCATGCGCGCTCGGGAGATCATCGAACAAGTTGGCAGACCGCTCGAGTTGGATACTGACGGTACGTCACTAACGTCTACACGGCCTCTAATGCAATGTGCAATGAACAGTGTGCTTAGTGCGAGTTTTTTAACGTTCTCGATAGCGTAAAAGTTTTGTATGGGATCGTTTGCGCATGTTTGCCGCTAGGGGCGCTGTTCCAACTGCATACAAAATTGCTTTAACTTTTACGCTATCGAGAACGTTAATAAACTCGCACTAAGCACACCGAATTTCGAGATTAACCCTTTGTCTGCCGTGTAGGTCACCAGTGCCCTACGCGGCGCACTGAAGTAATTATATCGATTTCTGTTACTGACCCTCTAGAGTTGCCTTCGCCTTCTTTTGTTTTTAATGTACATTTTAATGTTTTAAGTCTCTTAGATTCATTCACAGTATACAGAATCGTCTTTTCCCGTCTACAATGTTCCGGCGCCTTAGTAATAGAAATCGACATAATAACTTACTTCAGTGCGCCACGTAGAGGGCACCGGTGACCTACATGGTCGTGAAAGGGTTAAGGCATTCCATTTTTTTTAATGAACAAACGATTGGCTTACCGCTCAACCTAATTGGAATGTCGTCTGTGAGGCTCGCAAAATGACCCACAAACCTTACCTTTAGCAACTGTGGGTTACGAACGAAACAGCTATGAAGAAGAATGGGTACAGAAACTCCTGATACCGGTCGATAGAGAAGTACAAATAGTAGTAATATGTAGCTTTGGTTTGCTTCGTATCTTTTATTTATTTATTTATTAGGCACGCAATACAAATCACAAGCTAAAAAAATACATAAAAAACACAAGTAAAAAGAAACATAATCTGATTTGCAACATAAGCCATGTGAGCACGACCAAGCAAGACAAAGTGCTGAATTTGTACACAATGGTCATTACAACTATACGACAAAACAACACGATAACGAAAGCCAATCTAACTTATAACGTAAGGAAATAATTTTATTCACAATACACATTAAACAATTACACTACTTAATCTATTCTTAACGTGGAGGATGGAGGATTTTGTAGTTGATCATCGGACTATCACTAAGATCCTCTGACCTGAAATTCTTCTGTATATAATCTGAGGTGTATTCACGAACGCTCACGATCAATACGTCTACAATGTCCTCGACAACGGCTACGTCCGTTGCGGTTATACCGGCTTAATCTTTCCGCCAACTCGAGTCGATCAGCTGAAATAGCAGTGTTTTTTTAAAGATGGGTGGACGAGCTCACAGCCCATCTGGTGTTAAGTGGTTACTGGAGTTCATAGACAAATACAACGTAAATGCCGCCACCCACCTTGAGATATGAGTTCTAAGGTCTCGTTACAACGGCTGCCCCACCCTTCAAACCGGAACGCATTACTGCTTCACGGCAGAAATAGGCAGGGTTGTGGTACCTACCCGCGGGGACTCACAAGTGGTCCTACCACCAGTGTTGACCATAGTCAACTATCAAGACCATAGTCTTACTAATATGTTAATAATTATTCGGTTATTAAAATGTAGACACGCATGTAATCTATTAATATTTAAGGAAAGAAACAAATATATCGTTAGAATTTTGTGGTAACTTTCAGGTATCTGGTGCATATTACCGTCATCGTTCCCAGAAAACGTGACCATCCACACGAATCATCCGAAGAAAAAGAAGATTAATGTTTCCTTCCCTAACGCTGTACTCAATGCAATGGTTAAGGTCAGTGGAGCACACACACTTTCCTACAGCCAGCCAGAGGGAGAGAAGTCCAATGGAGTATTGGTGGTAGTGGTGGTCAAAAATATATTAGTACTAGCTGACCCGGCAAACGTTGTTTTGTCATATATAAGATTTCTAGTGAAGAAAAAAAAACTAACTTATTGTAAGTGTGTCAGGATGTGGTAAATGAGTGAACGAGGCATGTAGCACTGTGAACGATGACGGAATATAAAAATAACAAAACCTCATTCAACGCCTCATTACATAATAACAAAAAAAATATGTCCAAATAAAAAATAAATGTTAGGGGTGGGCAAGCCTTATCACTTAGGGGTATGAAAAATAGATAGTAGCCGATTCTCAGACCTACTGAACATGCATATAAAATTTCATAAAAATCGGTCATACCGTTTCAGAGGAGTATGGTAACTAACATTGTGACACGAGAATTTTATATATAAGATGTAGTATGATTTAGTAGTATGAGCTTAATAATGGTTATTAAGCAAAATAAACCTGTGATTCTGTCATCTCGGTGCTGCAAGAATGTTCATATTATTCGCATTTTATTTTGAGTCAGAATACGAGTATGAGCTATTCAATCAATTTTCTGTTAAAAAAACTTTTTTTCATTAGGATCATTTTACAAACGACCAGTACTTCGAACTCGTGGATCCGGAACAGAAGAGATACGAGCAGCGCTCGGAAAACTCGATATTCTTTGAAGTGGACGGCCCTTACTTGGCCATGGTGTTGCCGGCTTCTAAAGAAGAAGGCAAAAGGTTGAAGAAGCGTTATGCCGTCTTCAATTTTGACGGGTCATTAGCTGAATTAAAAGGTGAGGGCTTTGGTTCGGTAGTTATAACGAAACATTCATAAAAACCAATGTAGATTTATATATTAGTATAGCGAGCCTGAGTGCAGCCCTGCGCTGAGTACGGCCCTGCGCTGGAGCATCGCACTATATATGTACATAATATTTGACGGTACTCGCAAAATGTTTTCATTCGGTTGAGTTCGAGACAAACATACGCTGGGTGCTCCGCTATCTATTAATATTTGTATTTGTTCGCTCTTTAATTAAATATAAAATTGTAATTGGTGGTATCATTTCACTGCAACAAAACCACAGTTGGTACCACATTAGTATCGGCTCGCGAAATCCAAAGACTTTTTTTTTTTATTGCCCTTGTAGGCCGACGAGCATACGGCCCACCTGATGGTGAGTGATTACCGTCGCCCATTGACTTCAACAATGCCAGGGGCAGAGCCAAGCCGCTGCCTACAAAAGACGTTACTAAATCATAGTGCACCACGAATGACAGTTAATTAAAATTTCAGGTTTCGAAGTAAAACGTCGCGGCGAACTGCAACTCATCAAAATATTTCAATCTTCCGTATTCGAGGCCTTCCTCAAAGGTAACGATCTGAAGTCGTGCTACGGCGCCGTGGCCCGGGTCGCGGACTATTGGCTGGACGTGCTGTACAGCCGGGGCTCCAACATGCCCGACGCCGAACTCTTCGAGTTGATATCGGAGAACCGTTCCATGTCCAAGAAGCTGGAGGATTACGGCGGACAGAAGTCTACGTCGATATCGACCGCCAAGAGACTGGCCGAGTTCCTCGGTGATCAGATGGTCAAGGACGCCGGCTTGGCTTGCAGGTGAGCGAACTTCATCCTATTCATTTATATTCATATTATATTCATATTCATGGACTATTCGCATAATGTAATCATTCCCGATCCTGCGGTCCGAATTGAAAGCAGTCGACGTCGCCCAAAATACGTCATTTCGGATCCTCCCGATCCACTAACAGTGCTTTTATGGACCTCAAGCACCGGTCATCATTCCACAGGTAAATTAACCCACAGACACAGCCTACTGAGTTTTTCGCCGGATCTTCTTAGTGGGTCGCGTTTCCGATCCGGTGGTAGATTCTGCGAAGCACTGCGAAGTAATGACGTCAGGCTTGAGCCCCGTGAGCTCGCCTACTAGTTAGATGAATCTAGAATAAACCTGCGAGGCTACTAGGATAGGTAGGAAAAAATAAATTGAAAAATAATTCTCGTGTCACAGATTCATAATATCGAAGAAGCCCGAGGGTGCTCCGGTGACGGAACGAGCGATCCCGCTCGCCATCTTCCAGTCGCCGGCCGCCGTGAAGCGGCACCACCTGCGGCGCTGGCTCAAGGACTCCAGCGTCTCCGAGCACATCGACATCCGCGACGTGCTGGACTGGGCCTACTACATCGAGAGGCTCAGCGGGGCCATACAGAAGATCATCACCATACCGGCCGCCATGCAAGGCGTGAGTTCCGCGCTTAACATCCTAATAATCTCTTACTGGTGGTAGGACCTCTTGTGTGTCCGCGCGGGTAAGTACCACCACCCTGCCTATTTCTGCCGTGAAGCAGTGATGCGTTTCGGTTTGAAGGGTGGGGCAGCCGTTGTAACTATACTTGAGAACTTAAAACTTATATCTCAAGGTCGGTGGTGCATTTATGTCGTAGATGTCTATGAGCTCCAGTGACCACTTAACACCAGATAGGCTGTGAGCTCGTCCACCCATATAAGCAACAAAAAAAAAACTAAAAAAATGAATTGCTGTTCGTTGTCTCGCTAAGACTCGAGAACGGCTGGACCGATTTGGCTAATTTTGGGTTTGAATTATTTGTGGAAGTCCAGAGAAGGTTTAAAAGGTAGATAAATATGAAAATGCTCGGAATTAAATAAAAATAACAATTTTGTTTTTCCTTTGATGTGTCCCTCGTCGGACTGATTCCTTTTGTTAGTTTTAAGTTTATTTTATACAAAAGTTTAGGTCTTTTATTGAGGCACTACGAAGTCTGCCGGGTCAGCTAGTAAGCAATACAATCATTATTGTCAAATGTATGAAGTTTTGTCGAAAAGATCTTATAATTAAGCAGCAGAGAGGGTAGTTGAGACTCGTTGTCAAACTCTCTTGTTGTTGTTCTCCAGTTGGACAATCCGGTGCCCCGGGTACAGTACCCGGATTGGTTGCACAAGAAGATGCTCGCCAAAACGGATAAGTACAAAACGAGGAAGATCACGGACATGTTCAGCGCGCAGCCCAGGGAACTACGCACCGTGGAGGAAGACGCGGAGGAAGCCGCTGGTGCTGATACCTCGGTGAGGAGTTATACACATAGAGGCCATTATCTGACATTCGCTAACGAGCTTAGCACATAGTGAATGGCAGTAATGGAAAACATAGAAAATTATCTTTTATGTTCTGTAATCTAAGAATGTAGAAAATTAACCTAAGTTGTAATTTATTAATTATTTAAGAAATTAATAAAGTATTAAAAAATCTATTAGTTACGTGGCTCGATCTACCTATCAAAGCGCACGGCGTTGCAAATATCATCGGTTTTTTTTTAATACTGTTATTTTAGAAAAAAATTAAAACAATTAAAAAACTATTTCAATGAGGAATTACCAGGTAAGGTACAAGATAACGAAACAGGTTAAGGCAAATACGCGTAATTATTGTCGATTGCTAAAATGGAAATCAAAGATAACGACAATAACAAAGTAGTTCACAGAATATCGGTCGGTTCGGTACTAACTCGTGGACAATGATGTTAAGTCATCAAATAGGCCGCATACTTTCTTCGAATTTACAATTAAACATTATTTAACTAAGTTAAAAAGTAAATAAAATTTTAATTTTCAACAGAACACAGAAATGGACATGGAAGACATTGGCAATGACAAGACAGGGAGGGCCACAATAATTCGTCCGGTAGTGCACACTATGAAGAGGAAGCGGACTGAATCTCCGCCTCAAGACGCCGCCGCCACGTGGAGAGAGGCGCTGGGACCTCCGCCGCCTTTCGGAAATACTAAGGTATAGACGAGAAGATATTCTTTTTATTATTAACCCTAATAGCCTTTCAAATCTCATCAGTCTCACCTATTACTTAGCAATAGTAATAGGTAGGAAATTTTCAACGAACTGTGTCAAAACGTTTTTATGATAATAAAGCAAGGTAGAGGTAAGGAGCACCATCTTGTTTAGGGGACAAATTGAAAGGTGTCCATCTGTAAACTGAAAGTTATTGTGAAGACTCGCTGAAATAGCGTCAGTGTAGGAAATGGGAATGATATGAGTATAGCAGTTTTAAACGGACTGAAATGTGGTAGTTTATGGCCTTTTTTTTAATCTTTCCACTTACGACTGTGGCGCCACCTTATTTGGTTATCTTTCAGCAAAGACTTTTTAATACACGGAGATGGTGCTCCTTACTTCTACCCTCCATAATTCTATGTGAGTACTTCAGAAGCGATGGGACTTAGGAGGGCAATGTTTGAATTAATTATTACAGGAAGAACGAAGAAATTGGATTTTGTTTCAAAAAAGAAAATGGCTGTGGCAAATGGAGCAACGTGGCTTAAGAAATCGAAACAAACGAGGTATAGAAACAATAATATATTTTAAAAAAAACTTGATAAATGTTATTTATAGTTTTTTTTATTGCCGTTGTAGGCAGACAAGCATACGGCCCACCTGATGGTGAGTGATTACCGTCGCCCATGGACTTCAGCAATGCTAGGGGCAGAGCCAAGCCGCTGCCTCCAAATTTTTATTAACTTTATTATTAATTTATTTTAGTTATTAACTGTTGGATGCTATTTGTGATATTATTAGTTATTATAGTTGAATGTTGTGGATGAACAGGTAAAATTGACAGTGACATAATGCCGCCGCCGAGGAGTTCCGGGCCGGCCGCCACGTTAGGTAGTTTTATCAGGAGAGCACAGCGCACCTTGTTGAATACACCATGGCAAATTATACAGGTTGGAAAGATTAACTTACACACAAATATAATATACTTTAAAATTTCTGCATCTGGTGAAGCCGCAATGTAAGGCATACAAAATCTAGGGTTAATGACCGCCGTTGTGAGACCGCTGACCATCTCCTCGCGGCCGTTTTTGTTTTAAACACCTTAGGCTATTTACCTATAATTTATGATTTATATCTATTAACTAACATTATTGTGCATGCAAATGCTTACTGATGGTAAGGCGTCATGTAGACCTGCACATGCAGGTATTACCACCTTCTCCACTTCTGCTGTGAAGCAGTAGGTAATGTGTTTCAGTTTGAAGAGTGGGGCAGCCGTTATACTGTAAAACTGAGACTTATGACTCATCTCTCAGAGTGCTTGGGCGTCTTTAATGTAATCGATGTCTATATACTCTGGTAATTACTTAACACTACGCCGTGAGCTCGTCCATCCATCAAAGCAATTAAAAAAAATGACGTGATCACTAAGTTACGTTAATTTAGTTTCACTCATCTGTGACAAATTACCTGTTTTTTTTTATTGGCTAGATGGGTGAACGAGCTCACGGCCCACTTGATGTTAAGTGGTTACCGGAGCCCATAGTAATTACGCAAATTATAATTTTGCTGGTTTCATTTTCATTACACGATGTTATTCCTTCACCGTGGAAGTCTATCGTGAACATTTGCTAAGTACATATTTCATTAGGAAAATTGGTACCCGCCTGCGGGATTCGAACACCGGTGCATCGCTCAACATGAATGCACCGGACGTCTTATACTTTAGGCCACGACGACTTCGTAAAGTGTATCTGCGTTTTTTTATTTCCAACAGGTAGCGGAAACAGCCGAGCCGGGGCTGTTCAAGGTGTGGGCGCTGGTGGGCGCCGAGCTGCACCAGGTGAAGGTGTCGGTGCCGCGCGTGTTCTACGTGAACCAGCGCGTGTGCCGCGGCGCCGACAGCGGCCGCTACTGGCGCCGCTGCAGCCGCCTGCTGCCCCGCGCGCACCCCGTGCTGCACCTCTACCAGTACTCCGTGCCCGAACAGCTCTACAGGGAACATCAGGAGTTAGCGACTTTCTACTTTAATTGCTAGACTGATGAACGAGATCATAGTTCACTTGGACCATAGACATCTACAACCGTAAATGCGCCACCCACCTTGAGATATACGTTCTAAGGTAAGTTACAACGGCTGCCCCATCCTTCAAACCGAAACGCATTACTGCTTCACGGCAGAAATAGGCAGGGCGGTGGTACCTGCCCGCGCGGACTCACAAGAGGTCCAACCAGGCAAAAGTCCTATTAGGCAGAGGTCCAATTATGCAAATTATAATTTTGCGGGTTTGATTTTCATTACACGATGTTATTCCTTCACCGTGAAAGTCAATTTCTCCCAATCCCTCTGTATGTCAAGTCTAAGTCTCATCAAATCATAACACGTGACTGCTTCCGAAATAGGCAAAGTAAAGAGTCGTCGTGGCCTAAAGGATAAGACTGCCCGTGTACAATCATGATTAGCGATGCGACTGTGCCGGTGTTCAAATCCCCCAGGCAGGCATAATTTTTTTAGTGAAATATACAAATTACACTTAACTCATGTTCACGAATGAATTCCACGATGAAAGTATAATAACATCGTGTAGTAAAAATTAAATCCGCAAAAAGTTTAGTATAATTAGGAACTATACAATTAAGATATAGACCTGTAGTCTTATGGTGAATGGCTACATTTACATTGAGACTATGATCTCCAATATCCACTTAAAACCAGGTGGACCGTGAGGTCGTTCAGCGGACTTATAATAAAGCGTACAAAATGAATAAATATGTACTAAAAAGTATAAAATAATTTCAGAGAGCTCATGGGTGAATTATCGGCTCCGGAAATAGAAGGTATTTACGAGACACAGATGAGCTTAGAGTTCAGGATTCTGGTACAACTCGGATGTATCTGCGCTGTGGAGCCGCAAGAGGCGAGACGGTAACCACATTTCGTATATCACTATAGTTTAATAAAATACTAGCGACCCGCCCTCGCATCGCTTCGGAAACTGTAATTTATTATTGATTTCTCCACTATTTAATGGATGTTATATTTATATAAACTTTTCTCTTCAATCACTCTATCTATTAAAAAAAACCGCATCAAAATCCGTTGCGTAGTTTTAAAGATTTAAGCATACATAGGGATATAGGGAAGAGAAAGCGACTTTGTTTTATATATACTATGTGGTGATTATATTGTAATAATTAACGCGGGGTGAAAGGCTATTCGGTTTAAGCGAAATTTCTCTTAATACACTACATTTATCTTTGTAATTCAAGGTTTGTTTTATTTGGTATTAGCATCAACAATTCGATGTTTTTAATTGAACTTCAATTATTATTATTACCACATTCAAATAGCTGAAGAAGTTTTTTGTCATATATTTTTTCTAAATTTTAAACTTTAAATGGCTCTCCTGTAAAGTCTCAAGTATGTCGCTTAAGCTAAATAACCTTTCACCCCTCGATATATAAAAATAAAAGGATACCCTAAGTTTTGAGTTGAAACTTTTATAGTTATTGAGTCTGTGCTTATATATAGAGCGTGTAGATTATGTAGGGCGATAATGATAAAGACACGATAGTTTGCAACCTGCTTATTTTGCGACAACTCGACCTTAAATATGAAGTGTATTATCTATGGACTCGACACAGACTAACAAACTAAACCCGTAACATAGTTATTGATGCTTTAAACTTTCTGGTTTTTGGGATAGTACCATCAAAGTACGGCAGATCGCGCACGAGTAGTTTTGTGAAATTTCTGCATCTACACTGACTCGGCGGTGCAGTAGTATGCGCGCTTGACTGTCGCGCCCAGGGTCGTGGGTTCGATTCCCACATTGAGCAAACATTCTTGTGATGAACGTGTTTGTTTGCTCCTTGTCTGACTGTTTATTATCTATATATTTGAATGTATTTAAGTCTCTGGCATATGTTGATAAGTCCTGACCGAGTTCAATAGACTCCTTAATGTGCCGTTATCATTTTCGAAGGCCCTGTTATGTGTGACATCTAATGCCTAATGTCTAATGCCTCCATACTAGAAGGTAGCCTGTCGGCAGCGTAGAGCGCCTGTGTGGCGGTAGTGACATCTATATCTTTGACGGCCGTCTGGTGTAGTGGTAAGTGACATGGTCACTACACAAGGTGGTGGCGGGTTCGAATCCCGCCAAGGGAAGATATTTTGTATGAATAATATAAAAATGTCTTTTCCAGGGTTATGGTGTATATTAAATATATGTATGGATATATTAAATATATGTTAGGATGTATATTAAATATATGTATGTGTATAATAAAAATCTTACATTTATTTCCGTTATCTGGTACCTGTAACACAAGTTCTTTACGAACTTACCACGGGACTAGTTAACGTGGCGTGGTTGTCAGTAATTATTTATTATTTATTATTATTATTTATTTATTTATTTATTATTATGTCATAATACACCCTACCTCGGGTATTCCCCTTCCACCAGACACAACCATTCTGACATATTATAAATTTAATTTCCAGAATGATACAGTTCGGTTCAAACAATATGGATTCGTTTACGTTGAATCAACTACAGTTCAAGAGTGTCGCACATCAACCTTACTTACCGAAGCAGGTAAATAGTTTCTACCAATATTTAATAAAATTATACTCTGTGGTTAATACTGTACAATAGCTCAGTTTTATTAAATTCTAAAGATTTTAAGAAATACGGACTTACCTTCAACTGCTAATAATTTCACGACTGACTTTTCCAAACGTTGCAAACACTGCGGCAACGCGTGGCGCTAGTGTAGCGCGGGTACCGAGCAAGTTGGCGGGAGATTTCAAAATGTAAGCCCCCAAATCGAACAAATAGGATGACTTCAAAATATTTCCAAACAGTGGTAAAACTTTAATGGAAGCTGGTCCAAGTTTGACGAAAACGCAGATAAGCGTGATAAGCTGAAATATGAGGTCGGAATTTCGATTTATTGTATTGAATGTATGCAACCTAATCGATAAACTAACAGATGAGGTAACCTCTCTAGTGCAATAAAAAAGTGTCAATATCTATATTATTATTATTAATATTATAAAGAGGAAAGATTTGTTTGTTTGTTTGTATTGAATAGACTCCGAAACTACTGAACCGATTTGAAAAATTCTTTCACAGTTTGGAAGCTACACTATTCCCGAGTGACATAGGCGATAATATTTTTATATAAAAAAATTAGGGTTCCTTACTAAAACTAATAATGTAACCCAAGGTGTAAAAAAATTACCTAAAGTATTCTTTAGGTCGCGTGCCCTGCGAAAATTATTGATAGAATAAAATAATGTACAACGACTTTGTAGAACACATTATTATTTACAAAAAGTGTCGCGACAGCATATGTCTAACTACTATAGTTATGCCACAATAAGTGTTATTTTATTTAAAAAAAAAAAACAACGTCAAATTTCGTTAAAAGTTTAGTTAAAGACCCGAGCGGAGCCGGAACGGGCCGCTAGTCTTTAATATAATACTATATACTTTGTTCTAGGATGGACAGTTTCCGATTAAACACATATTCCTGTACCAGCATTCGTCTGTGAATTCCAGTCGCAGTATGTGGGCATTGATACTGGGTCCTCTGAAAAAAGGATATATTTTCGTACAGGACACGGTCAAGACCAATCAAGTACCTAACATGAGCACCCTTTACGCAGCCGAAAGGACAGCTAAGTGAGCCCTATAAACAACATTTAGTCAAAAGGATGCATGTAGTGTCTTATGACGTCACTGCTATTGAAGAACAGAGATAACGAAATGCTCCCACTATGCTTGAATTATTCTTTACAGCTGCCATTGAATCGTATGATAAACATATAAATTATGTATTATATTTCCCGAGTCTGAACGGGTCAGATTCATTTTTCTGCACATAGCTACCGCATAATAATCATATATGGCAGTTTAGATAAAAAAGTATTACTTTAATGGATGGACGAGATCAGCCCACTGGTGTTAAGTGGTTGCTGAAACCCATAGATAACTTCAACGTAAATGCCGCCACTCACCTTAACATATGAGTTCTAAGGTCTCAGTATAGTTAGAACGACTGTCCCAACCTTTAAACCGAAACGCATTACTGCTTCACGGCAGAAATAGGCGAGGTGGTGGTACCTACCCGTGCGAAGTCACGCGAGGTCCTACCACCAGCAAATTATATAAGATAACTATTGTTCTAGTGCACTTTCAATCTCATATCTTAACACATTGACTGCCATGTAGGTCAGCGGTGCCCTAATCGGCGCAATGAAGACATTATCTTGATTTCTGTTACTAAGCTTCTAGATTGCCTTACTTTGCCTTCTTTTGTTTGTTAATGTATGTTTTAGTATTAAAGGTCTCTCAGAAATAGATTTATTCTCAGTATCTTCGGATTCGTCTTCCCTAAAATTTACTAAATGTTCTGGCGCCTTAGTAAGAAGACCGAAGAGAGAAATCGGCATAATTATTTCAGTACGCCATGTAGAGGGCACCGGTGACCTACATTGCAGTCAACGTGTTAAAGAGTTTCTAATAAATTCCCCAGAATAAATCAAGGGACAGACGAGAACACGCTGCCGGGCCCTGAGTTGTCGTGGGAGGTGGTGGTGGAGAGCTCGACGCGCGCGCTGTGCCGCGGGCTGCAGGCGGCGCTGGGCCGCGGCCGCACGGAGCGCGCGGGGCCGGCGCTGCTGGCCGTGCAGGCCGCGCTCTCGCTGCCCGCCCTCACTGCGCTCATGCCCGGTACGAGCTGCCCACAGTACAATCGAGACCTCGACGTTATGTCTCAAGGGGATGTTTTGGCGGGAACGCGAGGAGTGAAGTTGTGTGATTTGTTTTATTTTGTCTATTTAGTGTTTCTTCAGGTTTAAATGCAAAAATGAAACAAAGCCGCCGGACGTAGCTTCTCGGGATCCTCCAAAAAGTCCACTGAAAAAGTCTCAGTAAATGATCACCATTTTACTGAGATTATATTTCATCCCATATCATCTCATTTGTAAATTTAACTCCTTTTCAATCATTTATGTTATGTCGCGATTCGTTTCTTTCGTTTTATTATTATTCATAAACTATAAATAATTAAAACGACAGTCTGCTCACAGTTTACAACGCTATTAACTTTTTACTGGTGGTAGGACTTCTTGTGAGTCCGCACGGGTAGGTACCACCACCTTGCGAATTTCTACCGTGAAGCAGTAATGCGTTTTGGTTTAAAGGGTGGGGCAGCCGTTGTAACTATACGTGAGACCTTAAAATTTATATCTCAAGGTGGGTGACGCATTTACGTCGTAGATGTCTATGAGCTCTAGTAATCACTTTACACCAGGTGGGATGTGAGCTCGTCCACCCACCCATTTAAGCAATAAAAAATAAAACTTCCACCTCATATCTTAAAGTAGCTGCATTTAGTTTCATCGAACTATTAACCTTTCAATATTAAAAAAAACGATATTCGAACAATTATTCAAAACAAGCAAAACCAAATGAACCATATAGATGATAACAGTCACATGGTTCCGACAGGTCTGGTTGACTACCCGATAGTGCCGCTGCACGTCCGCGACGTGGAGACCCTGTACAACACGTTGGAGTGGCAGAGGATAGGCGCGAGGGCCATCGTCAGGCACTACCTCAACTTGGAGTCGGTGCTGGCGCTCACCATCGAGCAGTGCAGGTGGGTGCGCAATGAAACAGCTGCAGGCAGACTACCCTCTCCCTGTGTAAATTAAATGGAAATCTCGCTCCAGAAGAACTCAAAAGCTCAAAAGCTATGAACAATTTTGTGACTTTGTAAAAGCTCGACAAAATCATTTGTCCTATTAAAATTACGTATGGTATTAATAATTTTCTCCGCTGCTTGTCCCCGAGTTTTAATGTTTTCTTCTTGTTCTTGGCCAATATTATGTACGTTCAGCGAGTCCTCTAATCATGCTCCAATACCTCCTCCCCTCCTTAGCGCTCAACCCTCCTGAGGCTGTAAGTTCGTATACCCATTGCAACGTGTCTTACATTTTCTCATAAACATTTAGATATTTAAATAATAAGATAAAAATGCATTATATATTCGCACTTTCTTAATCTTTTATTCTGTATTTTCATAATAATATCGAGCATGATGAGTTTTAGTATCATCAATTAAAGAAATGACTATAGTGATTTGTTTTTTTAAAATTGTCCTTAGCGAAATAAAAGGGAAAATAATGTGTAATCTATACTTCTATACTAATATATAAACCTACAGTGGTTTTTACGGATGTTCCGTTTTAACTACTGAACCATGCATCCGATTGACTTGAAACTTTATATCCATTTAGAAAATACATGGGCTTAATGGATAGGCTAATATTTATATGAGTGTGGGACTACCTAATAATAATGACAATAAATAATAATGGTGATTTTAAATGCCCAGCGAAGCGGGCGAGTACGGCTAGTTTATATATAATAACGTAATGAATTTAAGACTTAAAGTGTCAGCGATTAGGGTCGATTTTAGATTAACAAGCGAACATTACGATATTAATGTATTTGGTCAGATATTTCCACGTGCCGCTGGGCAACATGCCGGCGGACCCGACGCTGTTCGGCGCGGACCTGTTCTACGCCCGCCACCTCGTCAAGCACAACTTCGTGCTCTGGTGCTCCAACCTCGAACGTCCGGACCTCGGAGGGAGAGAGATCGACGATAATAGGTGAATGTCGCTTTGTTAACCTTTATAGCTGTAATGGTACTTGAAATTGATATCAACTTGTCATATCTTGAATAATTTAAATGAAGGCAGCCGTTGTAACTATACTGAAAACGTAGAACTTATATCTCAAGGTGGGTGGCGCATTTACGTTGTAGATGTCTATGGGCTCCAGTAACCATTTAACACCAGGTGGGTTGTGAGCTGGTCCATCCATCTAAGCAAAAAAAAAAAGTGAATTTATCCTAGTATTACTAAAATCCTGCCTATACACACACATTTCAAAGTCATTATACAAAGCCACTCTAAATGTGTTTACTGGTAGTGTATGACCCTCTACGTTTGCGCGCAGACTGGCGAGCGAGGCGGAGGAGGGCGGGGCGTGGAGCGGCGGCGCGGGCGGCGCGCACGGCGGCGTGTGCGTGGAGCTGGGGCTGGACGCGCTCAGCGTGTGCGCGCTGCTGCAGGCGCACCTCGTGCTGCAGGCGGAGGGCACCAGCGCCGCCACCGCCTTCGGGCACGCGCCCACCAGTCTACAGCACCTGCTCGACAACACCGGTACTCTCTAATCTCCCTGGCGACAACCATGTTGACGCACTGGCAACACTTCATCACGCCACTCATAGAGAAAGGGACTTTTTGGCGGGGACGCGAGGAGTGAAATCCTGTGATTTGTTTTATTTTGTCTATTTAGTGTTTCTTCAGGTTTAAATGTATAATAACGGATGTGGGAAAATGAAACAAAGCCGCTGGACGTAACTTCTGGGGATCCCCCAAAATGTCCACTGAAAAAATCTCAGTAAATGACCACCATTTTGTTGAGATTAAATTTCATCTCATTTCATTTCATCCCAGTTGATTAATGTCTCAAATTAATCATCTTCATTTCATTTCGTTTCACTCCATAATATCATTTTTCATACAAATAAGAATATAAATTAAAATAAGACATAACTTAAAGGCCTTAGTTACCAGGTCATTAAATCCCTTTAAAAAAAAAGTCAAAGAGAATAATTTATTGGACAAACCACTTATTACCGCTTAGACGACAAGCACTTACTAACAAACTAGGAAATTGCTTCGAATAACGTCAGAGGAACATTGTAGAAATTAATTAATTTCATAATTTTTAATTTCGAAGAGGTAAGAGTCTTGAAAGACGAATTATGATGTGGATCGAACTAGGTAAAAAGTAAAATGGCTAGTCGTGTAGTAGTAAGGTCGAGACGATCGCATCTCCACTGGGAGCTTCGGGCACTAGTAGTCAATAGCCACGTAATCTCTCTAACATGTGTAAAATTATATTAATATTAATATTAATTATAAACCGTAATAATAAATAGCTCCCGACCGTGACACATAGTATTGTATAGAAAACGCTTAACATCAGTGTGCTTAGTGCGAGTTTTTTTTAACCTATCGATCGCGTTAAAGTTAACTCAAATTTATATGCAGTTGGAACAGCGCCCCTATCGGCAACTCCACTTTGCAACTCCATACGAATTAAAGTTAACTTTTACGCGAACTATAAGTTAAAAAACTCGCACTAAGCGTACTGGTTGGTCACGAGGTCCTTCACTCACTTACACAATTAAAAATCCGAGGGCTAATATTGCTTCGTTAGAGCGGCCTTCCTAATGTTGGGAACTCGTATGATTGGTCCAAACTTCTCTTGTTCCATCTATAATATTGCGACATTTCGAAGTAATCCACATTAGAGGCACACAAAACCTCTCACTCTCTCACCTACGTCTCAAGGTGGGTGGCGGCATTTACGTTGTCTATGGGCCTGCGGTAACCACTTAACACCAGGTGGGCCTTGAGTTCGTCCACTCATCTAAGCAATAAAAATAAAAATAATTACTGCCAATGATGCTCAATAAAACACACCCTGTAGGTCCGAACGCGTCCCTCAACTACGACGAGGCGGCTCAGTGCAGCGCCGCCTTCAAGATCCTGAGGACGATGGTCGCGTCCTGGCTCCGTGACGTCACGCAATACAAAAACGTCTTCGCAGACTTCCAAATAACGCACTTCTACAGGTATGTAACCTCGTAGATCTGAGCACACATCAACTATCTCCTTCGAGATATAATATTTGATGATAGAGGCAGGATATAGATATATCTCGAGGGGTGAAATACTATTTGGGTTAAGTGATATATCGCTTAATACCCGACTTCTATCTTTGTAATTAAAGGTCGTTTTATTTGGTATTAACATCAACAATTCGATGAACTTCAATTAAATTTACTCCATTTCAATACCTAAAGAAGTTTTTTTATTATGATATTTTATTCCAAATTTTAAACGGCTCTCTTGTAATGTTGTAAGTAAAAATGTCGCTTAAACCAAATAGCCTTTGACTCCGTCGATATATAATATGTAAAACTACATCCAGCTATGTGAGGTCGAGGTAGCATATCCTATGTTCCATTCAGGCCTATCACCCTCAGACACGATCCATCCGAGTGTTTTTAAGACATCCTTTGCTTATTATTATGAAGTCTTATCACTACAACCGATCTCTTCCAGACAACCCTTTTATCATATCGTACAATAAGTATGTTGCGATGTTATCATTTTAATCAAGTAATAAATTCAGGTGGTTAAAAACGCCGACGTCTCTGCTGTACGACCCGGCGCTTCGGCGCACCCTGTACAACCTGATGAAGAAGCTGTTCCTGATGCTGCTGGCGGAGTTCAGGCGGCTGGGCTCGGTGCTCGTGCACGCCGACTTCAACAAGATCCTGCTCAGCACTAAGAAGACTTCGGTCGTCGACGGAATAGGCAAGGAGGCTCAAATTAAAAGTTTCCCATAAATGAGAATCGCTCCTGTGTCCCATGGCAGAGCAACGTAGTGGTCCCGAGAGGTCCCTTTCCGTGCAGTACTCCACGTGAACCACTTGACGAGCGTCAAGTAAATCATCCTACTCCACCTTGTTCCCAGGATACGTAGAATTCGTAGTGCAGAGCATAAGGAATAAGGAACTGTTCCACGGCATCGATATTAGGTACCGGCAGTGCTGGGTGCATCTGCTGTGGCTCGACGAGGCCAACTATGCGGGGATACAGGTATGATAAATTGAACTTAAAGACTCGACATAATAAGGTCGGTTATTCTATGTTTCTTCTGTAGTAAAAAAAAAATATGCACACCTAATTACAGTACTGATTCGGGACTTTTTAAGAGACATTTAACGTTTTTTTAAATTTTTTGTTTGACATGAGTACAATTATAGCTTAATAAGTAAGAAGTCGTCTTGGCCTAAAGGATAAGACGTGCGGTGTATTCGTGTTGAGCGATGCACCGTTGTTTCTGGAAAACCTCCAACATCCTACATTTTGAAGAATGCTTCCAGAACATTCCTAAGTTTCCAAAATGAAGTCTAATTTTCGTTTACTCGAACAGGGTAAACTTCCGGAAGGCTTAACTGAAGTGGGATCTTCTCAAGTTCCTCCGAGCAACAACGAGGATGGCGACACTGATGAGGTACCTATTTTTATCTATCTACACTTGACGCTTTATATTGTCGATGGCAATAATAATGTTAATTGACTCGTCGAGCTGTCATCTGACTATTATTGGACACTTGTGAATATACGTCACTTACATACTGATTTAATTATTAGCGATTCAGTGCGGGCTCACAAAACGTCCCACGACCAGTAAAGTAAGTTTGCTCAAAGATAATTCAACCCGTGTGATCTAGTACATACATGAGTTTAACTTATACTGTGTCTTTCGAGGCCTCTACGGCTCTCTATCTAATGTATCAGTTTTAGATTTAAATGTTATTTTTTGTTATTTTTTTTTATACCTTTGCCTTGAGAGGCTATTTTAGCTTTACCCTAGCCTGTAGGTGAGCTCACGGGGCTCAAACCGGTAGTGTTACTAACACCGGCCCTAGCAAGAAAAGCGCTTCGCAGAATCTAGCACCGGATCGCAAAAGCGACCCACCGAGAGACTAAGTGGGCTGTGTCTATGGGTTAATTTACTCTCCGAGCCGCGAGCCGCAAGCGACGGGTTCTGTTAAAAAAAGACTCGCTTTTGATAATAATCGATTGAAATCTTAAACAGGAGAGTTCGATAGTGATGCACT
Source organism: Bombyx mori (assembly GCF_030269925.1). Taxonomy (NCBI): domain Eukaryota; kingdom Metazoa; phylum Arthropoda; class Insecta; order Lepidoptera; family Bombycidae; genus Bombyx; species Bombyx mori. The sequence continues at coordinate 3,986,787 of NC_085131.1, forward strand.
GGAACCTGGCCAAGTTCCTGCCGGGCTTCGTCCGGGAGCAGTTCGTGTCCGCCGTGGCCGGGTACCTGGCCGCCGCCCGCACGCGCCCCGCCGACCTGCCCGCCCTGCTGCGCGGCGAGATCTCACAGAAACTGTTCCGGTCAGTACGCCCGCCCCGCCCGCTGCTATACTACAATACAATTTTCACCTCGGCAGCTCAAACATGCCGCTTTTGCTGCGAGACAAAAGTGAACAAATCGCGATTTTGATTCGAGAGTGGGTGGCTTTTTAATTTTTCAATCTTCAGTGCCACGAATTGGCATTGTTCAGCCATAAATTTGAAACATTCGAATTTTACTGTGCTTTGTCTCTCAAAAAGAGAGCGAAAAAACCTCTTCGAAATTCGATTTTGGAATTCGACCTCAAAGAAAACACTTTGGAAACACGTAATACCCTAAAATTTAAAGATATTTGTAATCAAGAAATTACGTTTTTTTTTAATTGTTATTTTAATGCTGAAGTGAAAAGTTATGTGTGCTACACGAGAGCAAAGTTTTTTGCATCTAAAATAATAGTACTTTAGACCTTCAGTCGTCGATAATTAGACAACATTTCAAGTCAATCAAACGTCTTGAAGTTAATGAAAATAAAGTTGAAGAATTCCGATACATAAATATACGAAGACAGAAGATAGTACTAATGATACCTTTGATGATGGAATGGAAAAAATCGATCCTGATTTTAAAAAAGTCATATTTTTCAAAAGTTTTATTAGAATTATTTACGTTTCACCATGTTAGTACAGCTAAATGAAACGATAGTTTCATAAAAGATAAATTTTTTTTTTAACCAGCAATGAATCGCAAAATCAAAAACAGCTGATGCTCGGGTCAACGAACGCCCGGGCGCGGCGCGACGCGGACTCACGTGATCTCACAAATACTTAATTACAACATTTGTCTAAATAACTCAATCATCAAAGGTGTCATTAGTACTATCGTCTGTCTTAGTTTTCGGAAGTGGTCTAATACCCAGTATAGATACAAGTATAGGTTATGAAAGCGTGTTAAACAATAATATTGAATATAATGTTAAATATAAATCTGGGATGTTAGAATTAAGAAAGACGATTCAATATAACTAAGTAAAGGCTGCTCTGTGCTGAAGAACAGTTATAAAGAAAATCAGATAAAAAATTCTGTGTAAACTACAGGTACTATTGCGTTTGTTCATTTATATTAAGAATTTAAAAAAAAACGCTATAAATATGTAATGATTATATCATATATTCAACAATATTCATACTCACATGTTCGGCTGTGTTGTTATCGTCAGTGATACTGACGAGGACCCGATATAGATTACAATGACTTAAACAAATCGTTGACTACAGAGACATATAAATTAGGTACTTAAGCTTTGTATAGATTTAGTTAATAAAACTTATCGATGTATTGTCGACAGAGTAACGGAGAAGATAAACTCGCGGATGCCGACGCTCCGGCTGTCGGACATCGGGCCGCAGCCCGGCCTCAAGGCGGACGCGCTCAGTGACGTCACGCCCGCCCTGCTCTTCGTCAACGCCGTCTGCAAAGTGTTCTCCCTCGATCCGACCTTAGACGAAGAGGTGAATGTCAATTAAGATTTACTAATATCTTTAAACGAGCAAGTCTTGTATATAAATATATATATAATCTGAACCTCGAAAACGGCTCCAACGAAATTTAGTATACAGGGGATTTCGGGGGCGATAAATCGATCTAGCTACGATTTATTTTCAGAAAATATTGTTTCATTCGTGTTTTCGATAATCCACTTTATCAATAATTTTGATTTTTTCTTTAAAATTATTATTTCATTATTCTGTCGGTAAGATCGAAAATTATTATTCATATTTCATCATTTTATCAATATGTAATTCGTATTTAAATATAATTTCTAAAAAATATAATTTATCAACAAAAAAAAAAATACCGAGCAAGGCTCGGTCATTCTCTAGTACATAATTGCAAGAGACTGACTCGGTGGTGCAGTACTGACTGTTGCGCCAAGGGTCGTGGGTTCGATTCCCACATCAGGCTAACGTTGTGCGATGAACAGGTTTGTTTGCTCTTCGTCTGAGTGATTATCTATACTTCTATACTAATATTATAAAGAGGAAAGATTTGTTTGTTTGTTTGTATTGAATAGGCTCCGAAACTAATGAATCGATTTGAAAAATTCTTTCACTGTTTGGAAGCTACACTATTCCCGAGTGACATATCATCTTTTTTGAAAAAAACTAACTACTAAAACTCCAATAATGTAACCCAAGATGTAAAAAATTTACCTAAATTGTTCTTTACATCGCGTGCCCTGCGAAAACTATTGATGATAGAATAAAATAATGTACTACAACTTTGTAGAACACATTATTATTTACAAGAAGTGTCGCGACAGCATATGTCTAACTATTATAGTTATGCCGCAATAAGTGTTCTTATAATTAAAAAAATAAAACAACGTCAAATATCGTTAAATTTGTTGTTAAAAACCCGCGCGTAACCGGAGCGGACCGTTATCTATATATTTTTATATTTAAAACATATATAAGTATGTATGTCAGACTCTGGTACACATAACACGGAATCTTAATGTGAGACCCGAAGACTGTGCGTGATTTATTCACAGTTGTTATTATTATTATTATATTATATTATATATATTTTAACGGCCGTCTGGTGTAGTGGTAAGTGACATGGTCACTACACAAGGGGGTCGCGGTTTCGAACCCCGCCAAGGGGAGATATTTGTATGGCTTTTCCAGGGTTATGGATGTATATTAAATATATGTATGTGTATAATAAAAATCTTACATTTATTTCCGTTATCTGGTACCTGTAACACAAGTTCTTTACGAACTTATCACGGGACCAGTTAACGTGGCGTGATTGTTAGTAAATATTTATTTATTTATTTATTTATTATAAGTACGTACGGTAAGTCCGCACCGGTAGGCTACACGTTCCGGTTTGAACGGTGGCACGGTTTTTTTTTAAATTATATTATATAAATGAGTCTTCGGTCTTCAGAGCTAAGAAAAGTATGTCCTTTGCAAACGTCAGATGTCTACGTATAAACAAATTTGCGTACGAAAATTCTGCTTCTCTTTCGCTTATAATTAACCTTGTGCCGAAATGAATTTTAATATCGTGCCTGTCTGTAAACTCCTACAATTCTAATTCATCTAAAAGTGAATAATGTACTTAGCAATATGCCTCCGTCTAGATACATATTTCAATAACGACAAATTGAGTCGTCTATTATCAAAGGTGGCAATCTGTGCATTTGGACAAAAAAATGTTATTGATATGTCAATACAGATTGATTTGAATATAATCATCTCCTTTTTTTTTTTTTTTTTATTTCCCTTGTAGGCAGACGAGCATACGGCCCACCTGATGGTGAGTGGTTACCGTCGCCCATGGACTTCAGCAATGCCAGGGGCAGAGCCAAGCCGCTGCCTACCGAACCTCCTTCAAAGAATACGGTTCAAAACCTGTATTAAATAAAGTATTAACTTAACCTGTTATTTATCTAAGATGTCGTTCAGAAGAGTTTTATGACTGCCAATAGAATACAAAGTCAATAATTCGTTTTTCTGATTTACCAATAATTGTCCAAAAGTCACATTGCCGGCTTTGATAATAGTCGACTCAATTGATGAAATGTTATCTATTTATTAAGTTCAAATCAAGAATATTAACAAGTAAGTTATAATTTTTTTCTGCACGCTTGTTATCAACTTAAATTTGGACGTGATGTACGTATGTAACTTTAAATTCTCTAATTGTTGTATTAATACGTTTTATCCTAGTTTATTTCTGAGGAAAATACGATGGCAACATCGAGGCGATGTAATAATTATGTTAGCAGACGTTGAGACAACTGTTATAATATACAATTGAGATTTGGACCTCACGTCTCAAGGCGGCATTGGCGTTTTTATATCGACAATGACCGGTACACTTAAGAGCGAGTCTGTGAGTTCGTTTATCCATCGTGAAAGGTTCGAGTACATACAACTTAAGACTATGATATTGAAGTTTTTTAATTTATTTATACTAGTAGACCCCGGTAGTCGAAATTCGACTAGAAATAGTTGAAATTATAAGTTTGTACACTATTATTATGGAGGGTGGAGGTAAGGAGAACCGTCTGACTATGGGAGAAGCTTGAAAAAGTGTCCGACTTTCAGCACTAAATAACGATTCAAAAATCCTCCAGAATGACGCTAGCATAGGCACAGGGTATGGTATGAATTGAGCAGTTTTTAACTGATTGTAGTATGCTGAGTTAGGAAATTTAATGTATTTAGTGACAATGTAATATACAAGACCTCACATGTTTACGTAGTCTAAACGAATTTCGTCAATATAACCTAAAATTATTGCTGTGGTAAAACATGGAGACATCGATTGCATTTTCTTATCAGCTTTAAATAAAATACTTTTTGTGATTTTGTAGTGCTTACAGTTCTTTCGTCCTTTTTTATTTCTCTATGTTATTCTGATAACTTTCAGCGCCTTTTTTAAAATTTACCCGGTTGCTACAGTAGCGCCACCCTTATTTAGCACACACAGCGTCGGTTCTCCTTACCTCTACCCTCCATGCACCCAGTATAGATGTGACAAACACCTGACAGATGACGCTGGTGCGGCGCAACCTGCTCCGTCTGATCGGCGTGGGCGAGTTCAGCAGCGCGGCGGAGTGGCGCGAGCCGTGCGCCGCGTGCGTGCTGACCGAGCTCACGTGCCGCGTGTGCAACCACTGCCGCGACCTCGACCTGTGCAGGGACGCGCGAGACGACACGGAACGGTAACCTTTTTTTTTTCGGGCCTGGGCCGAACCTCCTACGATGGTATGTGGGACTTGACGATCTGCAAAGTGTTGGGAGCAGACCGCGGGCCCAAGGAATTTTAGGGCCCTACCGCACTAAACGACTCCCCTGCACTCTTACACCCGACGTCCGATCTCCGTCCGGGGTCAGAACCCGGTCAGAGTAGGAGGGTTCCCGCGGTCAACACTACAACCAGATACGCGACGCTACCCCGAGGACGCCCGACCGACGGGTCGTCGAGGCGATAGTCGACGGAACGGTAACCGACCCAACCCCGCACCAACCACGATTCAGTGATAATTCAAATAACCTGTTTTAGTAATAATTCGAAAGAGTTTATGCTCGTATGCCAGTCTGCCTACAAGGGCAATAAAAAAAATTCAGCGAATGATGAATTTAAATCGATTTGAATCGAATCGAATTTTAGCCGAGAACACTAATTTATTGAAGTGAAACTTCTTTAGGTACGTTAAAAGTAAAATTTAACTCTCTACAGATTTACGGCTAGAAAGATACAGATTTTAGGAACAGCGAGATTGAGAAAATAGATAGCGTCTGGTGAACCACTCGACTCGGTGGAGAGAGGGAAACGGCAAAGGCGAAAGTTCCTATTACACTATCACTATTACAAGAGAAAGATTTAAGAATGAAAAATGAAGAAAATCACAATACCACACAACACAAAAGAAGTTTCACTTCTTTCACGTGCACCAAGTTGCACGCGTACCATTTTTATTATTTTTATTAATGAATATTAGATTAAATAGTAAACAATGTTTTTGAGAATAATTAAGTGACCAATCATCTGGCCAAACATGTGTTTTGTAGATTATGAGAGAGCTGAAATTTCAGTATTTCTAAAGCACGTGTAGAACATTGTGTTATGTTTATTTTCAGTCCGGCGTGTTTATGTCCAACTTGTGGAACAGCATATGATAATCAGGAAATAGAATGGCGACTAATCGAGACGATGAACAAACGTACGATGGCGTATACGCTGCAAGATCTTATATGTAGCCGATGTCACCAGGTATTAATAATTAAATATTACACATTCATTGTTCGAGTATGCACACCCGGCACCCACCATTATCGATGTAAGTTTTAAGGCTGCCCAGACGTAACAGCGCCTAATAAGTATGTTAGCACTATAGGAAACACTGCAATGGAGTGTTAATTATTTCAATCCCACTTCGATAAAGCGGCACGACACGAGAACCCTCTCATCGTGGCCGCCGGTAACTACATTCCCGATCCTGCGGACAGAATGGAAAGCCGTCGACGTCGCCTAAAACACGTCATCTCGGATCCTCCCGATCCACTAACGGTGCTTCTAGGTACTTCAAGCACCGGTCACCGTTCTCGTCGAACCCGTCGCTTGCGACGAAGGGCTCGACGAGTAAATTAACTCTCAGACACAGCCCACTGAGTTTCTCGCCGGATCTTCTCAGTGGGTCGCGTTTCCGATCCGGTGGTAGATTCTGCGAAGCACGGCTCTTGCTAGGGTTCGTGTTAGCAACGTCATCAGGTTTGAGCCCCGTGAGCTCACCTACAAAAGTTAGGGTTACGCTGATATAGCCTCTCAAGGCTCTCAGCTTAGGTAGGGAAAAAAAAAAAAAAAAAGAAAAAAAAAATTTCAATTATTCTGTGACTAAGCTAAATCGAAATACCCCATAGCCACATCACAAAATGACTAAATGAGGAAGCCCATCTCAAAAGCTCATTATTTTTAATATTTTACTACAATAATACTATTTTCATAGAATAATTAATTTTTAATGATGGTGTGTAAAAGTCAACTACAGCTTTCTATTAAACCTCCTTTAGTAAGAAATAACATTCTTTAGCACTCCGAGTAAGAAGTTGATGTGGTTCTTTAAAGGAAGAAATAAAGGAATGTATACCTTATGGGATTGTGAGCAGACTGCATATACATATATAAAGACTAGGAAAAAATGTTTGGTTACTTGCGGAATTTGAATCTATGTATATTTCTTCCAGGTAAAACGTGAGAATTTGTCTGTGGTCTGTGATTGTGCTGGAGATTTTTCGCTGATGGTTCCCGTAACAGAGATCAAAGACCAACTAATGACTTTTAAGACAATAGCCGAATATTATCAGATGCCATTATTGTTAGAACAAATTGACTTTAATCTTAAAAACATGTGATAGTTTGTATTTTAAGTATAATTTTTTTTATATATATTATGTCCCTTTGTTTTATTTCTATTGTCACAAACAATTAAGACAAGAACCCAAATATTTTTACCTATTCTAGTTATTCTGGCGACATATGGCAACATACTTTCCAAGGTGAAAAGTACATTTCTCTAATTTTTATTTCCATGTCAAGTATACATGTGAACTTTTCTCTTTAAACTAAAAATATCTCTTTAAATTCTATAAAATATACTATCAAATTGAAAATTATTGTGTACATTGACAATAGTGACTTCATCTCCTCAGCCCATGTTCAATACATACAGTAATAATAATCATAGCAATTTATTTAAAACCTGTTAGATATGTCACAACCCAATTATTGGATTATCAAATTGAATATATAGATTAAATCTGGGTTTTGATGAAGTTTATAAAAGATCAGTGTTAATGTACATATTTTATATTACTATTAGCAGATTACAAAATTAACAAATGAAATTAAAAGCAAATTCAAAGTGTGCTTCTTTCATCATTGGGTGTTTGGCCCAAACCTTTGGCAACTTCACTAATACATAACCACTGGCCATCAGTGCTCTCACGCCAAAGGCTGACTTTGTTATCTCCTCCTGATACAGCCAAGATGTTGCCAGTGAGAGACCAGCTAACACTCCATACTACATCATCAAATGTGTTTAATATTGTTGGTGTCCAAGATACATTATCATCACTAGACCATATGACAACCCTCTTGTCTTGGGAGCAGCTGGCAATCATGGAACGTTGTAATCCCAGAGAGGGTGCCCACGCTACATCTCTGACCCAATCAATGTGCAACTCTAATCTGTTCTCTTCAACCCATTGATCACCTTGCTCTCTCCAAATCTGAAAACAACAACCGGAATAACTAACTAAAAAAATTATAATTAAGAAGCATTATGATGTCATTAAATAGTAATCATTAAATACAGGGTTTATTAAGAACATATCGATAATAAAGGACAAGGTAATTTTAGGTAGATATATTAAAAAAATTCAACTAATTATTGTTGAAATATATCTATTTTCATTTAAAATTAACTAATGCATGCAATATATGATATTGTGAAAAGAAAAATTGCTGCCTTCTTTTTTTGCCTTATAAATAAATAACCCGGAATAAATCACACACATTCATCTGGCCCCAAATCAGGATTCTCTGTGGCGCAACAGTTAGGAGTGCTAACTACTGTAATACAGAGTCAGTAAACAATTAAACACAACTTGTAACATACCTTGATTAAATTATCACACCCTCCAGTAACTAATCTCTTTGGAGCATCTTTATTGGTAAGCGGATCTAAGTTCAAATCTGCAGATAAAGCTGGGCACCAACTAATAGAATTAACACCAATGGCATGTGCACCCGTTATCTTTTTTACGTCCCAATTACCAGTATCTTGTGAATATTGTATGATAGAGATTGAGCCATCTGAACTACAACAAGCGAGGATTAAGCCGTACTCAGCCGGCGCCCACGCAACAGAGTTCACAGAGCTTTCGTGTCCAGTGTATTCGTATAGTTTAGTCCACTCTCCAGACTCTTTCCATATGATAACTTTCCTGTCATAAGAGCATGACGCTAATAGGTTCCCATACTTGGGATGAGCCCAAGCTACCTGCCACACGGGGCCAAAATGACCCTTCAAATCAGCAGCCAATGTTTGTGTACCATTCTTAATGTCGTATATTTTCACTGAATTATCCGAAGAACATGTAGCTAGTTTTAGTCCGTAATAATCCAGTTCGGCGTCGTGTATCATATCTTCATGGCCGGTATCAATAGTATTCAAAACAGTGATCATTATTATATATTTTTATTAACCTACACAATACACAACGGAAAATGGGCAATCAACTGTCAAATCAGTTGACGTGGAATTTCAACAGTGCTACCAGTAAAATATTTTGTATCCATCCACACGAGCTATTTCGACATTGCAAAGACAGTCGCAGTGCGTCACCTCTAAACTTATTAGGTAAGTTTAACAATATAATAATAAAAAGTGGCAGAATTAAATTGCAGCTTCAACATACGCGACGCTACAACTGAATTATTCTTTTTATCAATTTTGTTATGGAAGCTAGAGATTTTCTTGATGATTCGAGATTATTGATCACATAGCTCCAACACAGTCTACAAAAAAGCACAAATATTTTAGTGCCAGAATGCCGCTCGTGTGTTAGAGGTCATAAATTACCTCTTTGGTATTATTTGTTAACCTTAGGTTAGCACAATCTTTGGTTAAGTTATTTATTTCTTTATTACTTTTTGCGCGTTACTTATGAAGTATCTCCCAAAAGTTTTAAGCATTTATATTTATAGCTAAACCTAAACTGTATGAAGATACTTTTATTGACATATCAAGACTAGGCCTCAAAAAAATTAAAAAATCTATGCTTTATGTAAGTAATAACCAAAGATTAAACACTGTGTCAGGTTACATTTGGTAGTTAACCAAAGATAATAAAGAGCTCTAGTAGAATCAAACAAAAATTCTGACAAGTCTGAAGCTGTTTTTTCTCTCATTCATCTAAATTCAGAATTGGATTGAAAATATTGATGAGCTAATTTACGAAAGTTTAAGAAATTATGAGAATTTCGTATCTGTAGACATCAAAATGTCTCAAAAAGAAGGAGGAATATTTTACAACATGCAATATTTATTACAACAAGATTATCGCGGGGTTAACGTATGTAGATAATTACAAGTTGATGTTGATAATAATAACTTTGTAAACGAAGCACTATCATCTGATTGTTGTTTACAGATAGCAGTATATGCTCTAGCCACCGCTGGTCTCGCCATATCTGTTCATAAGATTCGCCCTGTAAGTATTTGTTTAAAAAACCCTATATTAATAATTACATAACTATAAATAATAAAATTACTTCGATAGGTTAGCAAGTTTTCGAAAGCCAGTAAAGTTCCAGATCATTTCATCAGAAATCATGAACCTTTGAAAGGATTATATGCTGGAGTGCAACATTCACCAGTTCGTGTTCTGGTCAATCACAAAGCCCCAATATATTTACCGCTATGGCATTCCAGTAAACCTCCACTACCAGTTAAGGTAAATGTGATAAAAATATAACTTGTACGAAAATTTACCTACAAAGTAATAAAAATATTTTCTTTTTGTTTTGTTTTAGCTGTGGGGAATTGAAGTAGTTAGTGGGAATGCAGTCAATTGGCTGGAATGTGTTGCTAGGGGCCAGCAAGTGACATTAAAGCCAATCGGAAGAGATAATGATGATCTAGTTTCTACTGTATTATTGCATTTACCTCAGCCTAAGGTATATTTCAATTTAAACAAATTCAACAAAATACCTTAAATTATTAAAAATTACTCTTCAAAAATGTTTTCCATTTCAGAGTAAAGATGTTCAAACATTGGATATTGGTAAAAAATTGGTGGAGCTTGGATTTGCAAAAGCATCATTTCCTAAAGAATTAAAAAAGAATACCATTGAGTCACAAATTGCCCCTGCTCTATTATCAGCAGAAGCACAAGCAAAAAGCCTCAGAAACGGCATTTGGTCTGAGAATCTCCCACCAATTCCAGCATATATCGTTTATTGGAGAAAAGGTTCACAGCTTACTTTGGAGTTATTTGTATTGACAGCCAAGAAGTTACTGCAACTGTTAAAATTTACCACCAAAAGTGCTTTAATAGGAACAAAGAATTTAATATTAATTCCATTCAGGTCAAAACCTAAACAAGTACAAACATCATGAAATGAAAAACATTCGTATAAAGTCTAGTTCAGAAAAGAACCAAATGAGTTATTACAATTATAATTATTCGGTTTCTCTTCAAAACTAGTGATGTTCCTTCCATTTATATAGTGAAATAAATTATCTTTGTATACATTTAATGTTGGTAAATAAAAATTACTAATTCGTTACTTAAATTGGAATTTTATTGAAACAAAATAGATTTATGTAAAAAAAGCTCTTTATTCAAATTAAATAGTGTACATTTTATATTACATTAAAATATATATATATAATATATAATCTTAATTTAAAAAGTAGCAAAAGATAAAGTACAGCTAAAATAATCTATTGAAATAATATCCTTTTACCATTAAAATTGATATGAACATAACACCGTGAAATTTTAAGTTTTTAAATACAAAATCAAATTACAAACCGATTACAGATAATTTAATGCACAATACTGTTTATTTATTTTCAAAGACGAAATTAAGTATGTATTCGTAGTCTTGGATATAAAAATACAAAAGCAAGTCTCATCCCCGCAGGAGGTCAACGCACCGTCAAGTAAAGTAGGTAGAAAAATATAGTCAAGGTGGGCAGTTCAAAGTACCACAATGTTAGAATAGGGCTGGGGCGGGGGTCGTAGTGTGCAGACGGGGTCAAAGCACGCTGCAACGCGACAGCCACGTCACCGGCTTGCGAGCGTCGTTCAGCGTCGGCTTGTGGACGCCACTCCTACCGCCCGACGGATTACTCGCTTCCTATTATCAGAACAACAATTTAGCATATTTCCACTAATAACATTAACGAACAATCGTGATCTATATGTTACGGTAATGCCGGCCACTCACATGCGGGCAAATATTCGTACATAGTACGAATGTTTGCGCGCATGTGAAGGGCCGTCAAACATTCATTCGCAAACTTAGCGGCTGTGCAAATGGGTTCGGTACTCAATTTGCGAACCCGTTTGCGCATCCTCTTACACTTGTTCACGAATATCTCACGAATTTATCCTCCTTTTTAATTCGTCAATAGAACATTGAAGAGAAAAAGAGTTTTGAATTTTTTCCCAGACATCATTAACAGCCATGCTGTTTTTATGGGATTTCTTTTGATGAAGATACGCTACACAGTAGACGTCACGAACTATGAAAATGGCGATACTTCCGTTACCTCCGCAATCGTCGACGCAACTGGGCAAACGAATGTGTGTGAGACTACGCGAAGGTTCGCGGTTCGCGCGCTTTGATGTCTGTTAAAAAACCGACACAGCTTGGAAAACCACGAATGCAGCGAAAACTTTGCATAATCATTTGCAAAATTAAATGTCGTCCTACACTTGCGGGTTTGCGTATTCGTGCGCATGTGAGTGACCGGTGTAAAAGTACATATTGCGGCAAATGTACACATTTAACGGTAAATGTGCACAATTGCCTCCTCGTTTGGGTAATGTACATTCAACTAACATTTACAATTTCAAAGAAGGGAAATGTACATTGAATTCACAATGACCATGTCGTTTTGGTAAAATATGTGAGCGTGGCATACAAAATACAAAATCGCCATTGCCAGTAAGTGTACATTTCCCAAGAGTGTACATTTACCGTAACATATATAATATATTAGTTGTGTGTTGTTTAATTTCAGCTTTATTCTCTATAGGCGCGTTTAGGCAGTGGAACTCACGGCTCTGCTGTGTGCTCGTGTGGAACGCTTGCCACCAAAGGCGCTGTTCTAACTGCATACAAATTTGAGTTAACTTTTACGTTATCGAGAACGTTAAAAACTCGCACTATGCACTCTGGACTTGAACACAACTCGTGACTGCTGCTCGCCTATCATGACGTATCAGGTCGAAGTCTCATTTGATTTTAATAGCGGCTATCGTACGAATTGGAATGCACGACTTCTTCAAAAATTGTTCCGACGCGTTCGGTCTCAGAACGTTCTCTGTGGACCACCAGCAAGAAATGTCTCTCCATTCATTCATATTTACGAAATCTTTTAAAAACGCCTACGTGCAATACTCGATGCACAAGTATAAGGTTGGTTTCTATATGAAATAACGTTATCGCGTTACGTGATAATTTTTTATGACGGGTACAGTTTATGTTCAGTTAATTTTTGGTTTCGGTAATCATGATTAATTTTATTTTTGATTATTTTTGAACAACTACTGAATTCGACCGCGATCTAGATTGGTCTTTGAGAACATTTATAAGTACTACTTAATAATACATTATCTAATAAGCTAATCCGGCAAATAAATTACTTCTACTTCTAGTAGGTACTGGTAAATACTACACTATGTATAGTAATCGGCAAACTTCTTGAGCAAATGACCTTGACTGCGCAGAACCGAATTTTAGATCACTTTGGTGGTGAGGGTGAGGCGCGACGGCAGGGGAAATCGTATCGAGCGCGTTATTGGTAGATCAGTCGAACCTTGCGTCCCGCACCGCGCCCTCATTCCGCTTGCTCCCAAAAGTACGCTTGCGTACAGTGGAAAGTCTATCGTTATTAATCGTTAAGTGATTTGTTATAATTGCTTGTGGACTTTGTTGCCATTGCTATTTGTTGAGTGTTTGTTGATTTTTTATAAAACATACACTATGCCGTGACAAACTGGTGTAGTACGTAAAAGAAAGGGTAGAAAATTTGTGTACGACGTATATTGCTTCATTATAAAACAGGGGAAGAATGATATGGAAAAAGTAAAACAGACTTCGGAAGCAACAAAAACATCAGTGAGTACTGTCAGGTGCATTATTAACGAAGCTAAAGGCTCTGGCTTGCTCGCCGTGTTGCGGACTCCGGGTAAGAAAAGATCAGGGAAGAAGAAAGTTACCGGAATGGATAGTTTCGTTCAATCTGTAATAAAAAGATGTAATCATAATAACTACATAACAAGCAGCGAAACTCCGTACCGTAGAAAGGCTTCGAAAAATTTAAAGAAGATATAAATTTTAATGGCTCGGAATGAAGCTTACGACGAATTATGAAAGAGCTAGGCTTCAGATGGAAAAAAAGAACAGAAAATAATCGAAAGCTGGTAAATGAAAAAAGTAACATTCGATTACTACGAATCGAATATCTTCAAAAAATAATTAATTATAGACAAAAAAGAAGACCGAGTCGACCGAGTTGTAAACTACGCCAATGAGCCCTATGTCGACTCATCACGATGATAGCGACTCGGGTGATGAAAACAGTGATGATGATGATGGTCAAGATTATGATAACGAAAAAAATAATACAAATACCAGCTTCGCTTCAACTGAACCAAGACCTGGCAACAGCTCTAGTTTTGACTTAATAAAAGGAATATCTATTTTACCCCAAGATTAAATTATTACAATTATTAACCTATATGTTTTGTTGATGTTCTAATAAATATATAAATAAATACATATGTTGATTTTAATAATTTTAATAGCATTATGACGCAGAGTAAGTAATGTTTTTGCACGTGAGTGTACCATGCGCAAACTTACCCCCACTACGTCAACAAATGCTCAAGAAGTTTGCCGGTTATTATACCGGCTAGGATAATCATTTGAAAAAAAAAAAATACGTACATATTTTATGTATTTTACGGTTTTTTTTTTACTTCAAAATAAGTCTATGGTTTCAATGCAACACATTCCACTAGCAACATTTTTATAGGTTGCGTCGTATAAATACAAAAGGCAAAGCGAGTCACATTCTTGTTACGCTGTCCATTACAATTGATTTTATCAATTCAATCAGATAACTACGATACGTAGCATTGATAGGTATGATTCTATACAGCATTATATCATACTTGTAGTTTGTTTGAAGTCGATTTAGTTATCAGAGACAAAGGTAAGTTCTGTAGGTCGGTAAATTAAAAAATAAAAACATTTTATTTTTCATCTGGAACCTATGAGTAGCCTAAAGTTTTATAAGCGCTATTAAAAATATATATTTTTATACTGCAGCCCCTATCGACGTATACTCAACAATCCAAACGAACTGTTTAAAAAAAAAAACTTGTTATTTTATGGAAAATCTGAAGATGTGAAAGGAGCAAAACTAAATTAATAATTTATTTCCGTGTTCCTGAAACTGAAACTCATAGACATCACGAATAGCGTACCTTGAAATATGGGATCGAATTTTACCGTATTGCATTGATCTAGTAGGTATATCAGTTATATCACTCACTTCAAGTAGCCTAGTCAGAGACATGCGGAAAACCTGAGATACTTTAAAAACGTAAATTTTAAACTTAATTATCACACGTTGCTAGTTTTACACACGAAGCTGTGTTAAAATTTATCAACTCCTTCTTTTACTGGTGGTAGGACCTCTTGTGAGTCCGCGCGGGTAGGTACCACCGCCCTGCCTATTTCTGCCGTGAAGCAGTAATGCTTTTCGGTTTGAAGGGTGGGGCAGCCGTTGTAACTATACTGAGATTTTAGAACTTATATCTCAAGGTGGGTGGCGCATTTACGTTGTAGATGTCCATGGGCTCCAGTAGCCGCTTAACACCAGGTGGGCTGGGAGCTCGTCCACCCAACTAAAGCAATAAAAAAAAAACCCAACTCTAGCTCTCCCTTTGCCTACTGAGTATTTAAACATTAGCTATGGAATCCACAATGAAACAAAGGCTTTTAGGTATGTTATTGCATACTATAAAAACAGCAAGCACTAATCGTTATTCTATCTGAGTACTGAGTCACAAAGTTAAATGTATGGGGATGCTTCATTGATAACGGAAATGGTGAGTAAGACAAGCTGACCGTGTTAAGGCACAAAGAATGATGGTTTTATAATTAATTACAATACACACACCAATAACTGAACTATCGAACAATTTAGTTCATAATTAAATTTAAACTAGTATTCCAATCCAATACTTATTGTGATATATTAGTTTTTAACTAGCTTTTATTAACTTGGTCTGTATGTATGTATGCAATCTTTGAACGTCATTCTCGCAGACTTCAAGAAGTCCGATTAACTTGAAAATCTGCACATGCATCAAGGAACTGACGGTTTTATAACTTTGCTCTAATGTCTGTAGTAGTGTAGTGTATTAACAGTATAAAAAAAGTAATTAATTTTTACTTCGGGTCGTTGTTATATTACCGTTATTTTTAAACTAGGTACATACCTATGCATTATTATTCCAAATCAAATTACCTACATCTAATATTGTTATAGGGATCAAGATGGAGGAGTTATTAATTCTAGAGATTTTAAAGTTGTATGTAAAGTATTAGAGAGGGAAAAAAATATATATAGCAAGTATTCGTGTATTATTATAAGTGGTTAGACATACATTTTGGCCCCAAGTGACGTCATACGTAAAGTAGTTGCGTTTAGACATCTAATGTAAAGTTTTCACGGCAATTATATTATTATGTATACCTTTACCTAATTTGTAAAAAACAAAAATGTTCATAGACGCCCACAGATCGATGCATTTTTAGACTTGGAAGCAGTTTGTTTACTTTTTTTTAAGGCTTCGGGCTACTAATTAACACAAAAGTATCCGCGTTTGTATTTAGACTTCTGTCACTAAGCATTGAATGTCTTCTATTTTTTTTCTATCAAAAGCATCTATCAGGCTTCTATCAAATTGCTATCATCATTTTGGCAGCACTACAAACGTAGTATTGTAAAAAAAACAATGTTTTAATTTATGAGTAGTAATAAATTACTATTGAAAGCATGATTACAATTCAGCATTAAAACGAAATGCATGCTTTTTTATGTTTTTTTCTACAAAACTACTAACAATATCGAATCTCATAAAAAACAGGCAAACAAAACAATAATCATACAAAAACACAACACGAGTAAATGTTTAAAAGTATATTTTACCTTCTGGATTTCGAAAAGCGGCCATGAAACAAACAAAGTACTAAGATTAGATTTTATTATTACTGGCATACACGGGATCCCTGGTTTATTGTTCTATCTACTAGCTATAAGGGGCACTATGTGAATGGTACCGCCCATTTTGAGACACGGAATGGTCCTCTCTATTGTATCGCATTAAAACTAGAACTTCTCGAACGGGAACGCATATTTGTTTTGCGCCAGAAGTAGGCATAATGGTGTCACTTCCCTGTGCAGTTTCACAAAACACCGCAACACTAGTATGGTTGCTTGCTGGTTATTTAACACTGCACGGGTAATTTTCAGAGTATACTGAGATAGCTTCCTTAAGTCGTATTTTATAACGCCCATGGAAAATATGGTAATTCTTGACTTTTTGCATTTTAATTTGATCTCAAGGTTACCAATTCCATGGTGAAATCAAACGTTCAAAAGATATTTAGTCATTATACATAGATCATTAGGTATATTATTTCACTACTGTATGCACATAAAATTTCCTGTTTTTTTTTTATTTACCTGATTTTAATTTATTTGGTAATATTATTGTAACCATAATTGAATACTACTGCAAGCAACAGAATCTTAGATAACTAAAGTTTATTTTTTAATGGCAACTTTTAAAATTGTATGGATTATCAATTTATGATTTATCAACTTAATGATACTTTATAAGTCTCTAATTACAGTTGAGATCAAACGCTCAGTGTATTCACGGCTTTTAGTTGTTGTGAAAGTCTTAATTATTAACATGTCTGTCCGTTTTTAACTGTACATGAGACAATTGCTTTTCAATCTCTTAATCATACCACCAACGGAGGTTATAAAGGAAATGTAGTCATACTAAACACATAATGTGTCATTAACTGTCATAAAATTAGCTCAGAGTGGGATGCGGGAATAGACATTCATGAAAATGACCTTCACGCAATATTGTGATAAAACAGACTAATTTATTATTACAATTAAATTGAAATTTTGCATAAATACCTGTTTCTTT
Source organism: Bombyx mori (assembly GCF_030269925.1). NCBI lineage: Eukaryota > Metazoa > Arthropoda > Insecta > Lepidoptera > Bombycidae > Bombyx > Bombyx mori. Next base: position 4,004,443 of record NC_085131.1, read on the forward strand.
TCCATTTTCGCTTTTATGTCCCTGGCTAAAGTGTAAAATGCATATTCAACATTTAACGAGTCTTTTGCTGATGTCTCCACAAATTTTATCTGATATTCTATGGCTAATTGTTCACCTCGCTCCTTTGATACCTGTACAATACATTGAGAACCATAATTATATTAGCACAAATAAGCGATGTTATGTTCTTATTAGTATCATAAATGAATTTGTAGAAATGATTATGTTTACTCAGTTATAATCATTAACATAAGAATTTTAAATCAACTCTATTTGAGTCGACTATTATCAAAGGCGGCAATCTGACTTTTGGACAATGATTGGTAAATCAGAAAAACGAATTATTGACTTTGTATTCCATTGGCAGTCACAAAACTCTTCGGAACGACATCTTAGATAAATAACAGGTTAACTATTAACCTTTATTTAATGCAGGTTTTGAACCGTATTCTTTGAAGGAGACGATTATATTCAAATAAATCTGTATTGACATATCAATAAAAAATTTTTGTCCAAATGTACAGATTGCCGCCTTTGATAATAGACGACTCATTTATCCACCTGTCTTTGAGAATCTAAGTCACACTTATTTCCAAGTATCATTTTCTCAACATCAGCACTGGCATTCTCTTCAATGTTCCTAATCCAATTCTTAATGTTTTCAAAGCTCTTCTCATTCGTAACATCGTAGACAAGCATAATTCCCATAGAACCACGGTAGTATGCTGTTGTTATTGTACGGAATCTCTCTTGACCAGCAGTATCCCTAAAATGATATAGAAATTGACTTAATGTTTTGATTCTGTTAGGCAGATAACATTTGAACCAAAATTACATAAATATGGTGAGTAAATGAACGTTGAGATTTAATTACACATCAATCAAGCAGCAACAATCTATTGACAGTGTATTAGAAAATTCAACCAAAATTCTCATTTAATTGTGTGAAAAAATGAAGCTGTTAAAATATTATTGTTAACTAATGTTACTGTACTATTATATGTTGCATCATTTATTTCATTAGTTGGATCAACTCATACAAGATTCAGACAACTCATACACACTTAATACATGCATGCATATTGAACAAAACATACTCTTAAAACAATTATTCATAAAGTTGTCATGAAATATTAATAAAGACTATTTATTTATGAAAAGCCTATTATATACTATATCAACTTTGACAAATTCCCAAAAAACTTTTAGGAATTTATGTTAAGATTGAATTATTATGTTCTTCTTTCTTTGCAAGCTGACAAAAAAACTTAAAAGCCAGTCCTGTAAGTTACCAGAGCAAATAGAAATCAAAACATGAATAATGTTTGAATGATGTCCCACCATTCAAAAAAGAAAGCATGACTTCTTTGTGTCAAAAGTAGGCTTTTACTTTTATGGTGGTATTAGCCTTGGTGGGTTCAACAATATGATTTACCACTAGTATTATTTTTCACCATTCTTCATTGTATTACTTTGTGATACACTAAATTTAAATAAGTACTAATTTAAAAAATGGTAATTTACAATTTAAATTTTGTATTATTGTAATACAATAATCCAGTGATTCAAATTAATTACCAAAAAAAATAATGTAAGAAGATTAAATATGCAATGTGAGACAAACTATAATGTACATTAATTCATTGATTATTACTTACATACTGATAATGAACATGTAAAATATAATTTTAATACATAAATCTACAGTAAAAATAACAATGAAACAACTTTTAAATTTCTTTAATCCAAATATGATAATCTTTTGTTAAAGAATAAAACTCACCATATTTGTAATTTAACTTTTTTGCCATCAAGGTCTATTGTTCGAATTTTAAAGTCGATACCTGGAAACAAAAACCCATTGAAACTGGAGGGACTAATTAAAATTAGTGAGTATGATGTCATTAATTCTAGTGTCCTTTAAATTAATAAGGGTTTCGTTATAAAGGCCGCGCCCTGATCATCATGTATTTAAAAAATGAAACAATGAATAGGAAACAAAAAACACTTCCATTACCTACAATAAGTGTACAAAAAAATTCTTCACTGACACTTTTGATCTGAAGAAACCACTTACCAATTGTGGATATAAAGGAGATGTTAAATGCATCTTCAGAAAATCTAAATAGTATTGATGTTTTTCCCACTCCCGAATCTCCGATTAGAAGTAATTTGAATAAACAATCGTAAGTTTTTGCCATTTTTACAACAATCTGATTACGCTAATACACATAGCCTGCCATTCATTTGGCATTTTTCAATCTCCACTAGTGATGTGAAACGAATTTTAATTTTCTATAGTAAATTAGTCACATGAGATACTGATTTTTTTAATAATAGTTAAATTGAAAAAATAAACATTTATTTACATAAATTATGTAAAAAATATTTGTAACTTAAATTTATTTATATGAACTATAAATAAGGAAGTTTGTTTATGATTATAAGTAATTGATATTTGATTTTTTTTTAATTTTTTGTGCTAGGTGAAAAGTGTTGATTATGTGTTTATTTATGATTTGGTATTTTTAGCAACTACTTCTAATTTATGACTAAACGAAAATATCGAGAGGTCGTTGCTCGTTTGTTAATAATGCAATCCACGTTACTAGTACAACAATAACAAAATTTGCATTTAGCCGTTTAAGTTACATTCCTTCTGCCTGTCCAATGCTCAAATTAAAGGAAAAATAATGACATTGACTGTTGACATGACTCAATTTTCAATTTGGTTTAAAATTTAAAATTAGCATGCAGTGTTGAGAGTTGATGCTGTTTATGTATATTACTAAAAAATAACAATAAAACAAATCTAATTGAATGGAATACTAATCGTAATTTGTCCACCGCTGAAAAATGTTCTACCACGTATGATATTTTATTTTCCTGTTTCACTCTGTTTAAAATGAACGCCAATGCATTCGTTTTGTAAATAAAACTTTTCAGATTTCATTGGAGCACGAAATTTTGTTACATCCGAAATATTTCGGTCCACAACTATTGGAGACAGTCAAACAGAAGCTATACACTGATGTGGAAGGCACCTGTACTGGCAAGTAAGTCGGTATTAATTGGCCGTAGGCCCACTGAGTTATGTTCGAACAAGACCTAGCGACTTGATTGCGATGTGAGTAACGCTTCGCTAATTTCCACATTATATTTATTTCTGTAACTATGGAGTGTATAAAATACTTTTCATCTTTAATATCGGAAATAAATACTGGAATGAACTGTCTTCCCTGCAGCTGCTGCTCAGAAGTCGCACTCTACTCACAAGTGTTACATGAATAGAAAATAAGGTCTGAAATAGGCTTAAACAGGAACTGACAGTAACTTTTGCTTTTTATATTTATTATTCTAGATCTGGGATGCCCAAACTATTTCCATAGCCCATAGCAAAATCACTTTTACAAAACCCTTTCTCTAGTTTTTTTCCTATTAATACAAAACACTTACCAATTTTAAAATTTGCTAAACTGATCCCGTTAGCAATCATCTAAGCAATAAAAAAAAAAAACATTAGGAAACCTGGCTCTAGATAAATTATTTCATGATTTATGGAACAATTGTTAAAAAGTGGTTATCTGAGCCCATAACAATTATAATATCAATGTATAATTATTATAGCAACATCAATGTATAATATCACTTAATGATAAATTGAGTTGATATCTCAATGGCATTCCAAACTCCTTTACCACACTTCAAACTGGAATGAAGGATTGCTTTGTGGCAAAAATAAACTAGAGGGTGGTTGGTATTCACTGAAAAAAGCTCAAATATTGCCTTACTGCCATTACATATTTAACTAACTGTTCTCTGAATTTATTGTGCAATTTGTGAACAAAATACAGTGAAAAGCAAAACATTTTTAGATATGGATTTGTCATCGCGGTAACTCAAATAGACAATATCGGAGCTGGTCTCATACAACATGGACAAGGGTTTGTCATGTACCCTGTTAAATACAAAGCTGTTGTGTTCAGACCATTCAAAGGAGAAGTTTTAGATGGTATTGTCACACAAGTAAACAAGGTGACTTAAACTATTAAAATTATGCTTAATGTTATTTCGGGTGAGTTGGAATCTTTTCTGAAGTAAGATAGTAGAACTGGTAATTCCTAACAAAGTGAAATTAATCACAAATAGAAACTTACAAAATAACAAATATTATAAGTTAGTTTTATTATATTGCGGTTATATTTTCAGAAAAAGTTTCCTTCACCCTGTAATTAATCTAGAGTATGCTGTTTTAGTACCACCATTTATAAATCAACAGTTTACTTTAGTAACACCTACCCCCTATTTATACGGTACCTATTATACTTGATTTTGGCTTTTTCACATTATGTAAATTTATGAAAATGTATACATTGGTTGCATATTAACATTATTGGGTCTCATTAATTTGGCAACACTGATGCAATAATGTACTAGTCTCTGTATTGTGGTATGTCACATGCATTAAGTGAATTATATACCTTTAATATGTAACCAAACAGAAAGTAGATCATGAAAAAGCAATTGAAAAAAATATTAGTGCTGTAGTAGTAGCGGAAGTTTATTTTACATGCTTTCAAATAGCACAAATAAAGATTTTATTTTACACTGTTTTGTAACTGATATATCTTCAGTATAAATAGGGGATAGGTGTATACTAAAATGTCTCTTTTATTAAGTAAAATAAATCAAATTTAATTTAAAGAGCCACTTACAAGGTTTTCCGCCCATAATTTTTTTAATACCGTTGTTGTCAGGCCCTCTTACAACTTATCTGATGGCAAGTAGTAACTATCGTTCATGTCAGTAATGCCAAGGGCACAGCCACATCAAGTCGTAATTAAAATTGTAAATTTACTATGTTTAATGTTTTTAGGTTGGCATGTTTGCGCAAATAGGACCTCTCAAATGTTTTATATCCCATCATGTGAGTATTCAGAGTGAATTATATAATTAAGCTTAAATTATTTTAAAATTATCAAGAGTATTCCTTCCTAAAAATATTGAGCCCCTCAGCCCATCTACCAATTACACCCGTTTGGTGAAAGATCTTCCCTTTGTCTTATACTACCAAATAATATTTTATAACCCAGAAAGGTTTACAAATTTTTGTACCATAAAATGAAATTATAAAAATATTTTTATTTTACAGTCAATACCAGACTATATGGAGTTCTGTCCTAATGTAAATCCTCCATGTTATAAGAGTAAACAAGAGGATAGCGTAATACAAGAAGAGGATGTGATCCGATTAAAGATTGTTGGTACGAGGGTTGACGCGAGTGGCATTGTAAGACATTGTTTTAATAATTATGTTTAAAATATCCATGATGGAATATTTGTATATAAGTATATAGTAGAAAACTAATCAGTCCTCCATTTACTTTCAACATAAGTTGGTCGTGCAATAAAAAAATAATAAAATAGTCACAATTGCTATTAAGTCATGTGTTATATTGTAAGGTGTCACAGATTCTGCTTTGAAAAAAAAAACAATCTTTTTGTTTTTATTACTGACATTTATTTTTGAAAAGGTGCAAAAAAAGTTTGAAATGAAATTTATTTAATTCAAAAGCTAAACATAATGTCGAATTCTGGACAATTTTTTCATAGTTTTCCCTAAATGTATATTGTAAATCACAAGAGTTCTACATTATTACTATCAGTGTTGCCAATCGACATCAAAAATATTTTTAACGATAAGCATATGCGAATACGCACTAATAGACACATTTCTATTAAATTTCAAAGTTTCGTACATAAATTTATAATCAATGTAAAACAGGTATGTAATGTCTAAAATAATAATATTTAATATTAGATCATTAACAAAATGTCGAAAATTTTGTTTTACAGTTTGCAATCGGGACTTTAATTGGAGACTATTTGGGATTAGTACCACAATAACTTGAAATTTATGTAACACAATTACAGAACACGTTATGCGAAGGATTGAACTACCACGCCTCAATTTTTAACGTTAGGAATATTCATAGTCTTAAGAATTAAATGAGTACAATGAAATAAAACGATATTTTCATACTTTTTTCTTTTATTTGGCATTCAAAAAAATAATCGAATTATCTATTATAAAAAACCTTCAAAACATACACAATAACAAAAACATACATAAAAACGAAGTTCAATATTTGGACACTCAGTCTATTTGGGCAGTGTTCATGGTGGTTTGAAATAATAATAAAAATTGATACATTATTAAGATTTACAATTGAGCGTTTGACTGTATGAGTAACCATATAAGGAAAATAGAATAACAAAATTATAGAAATTGAATACAGTATATCGAACAGAGGATTTCCAAAGTTGAAAAAATTAGAACTATGATTACATTGAATCACAAACTGTCATAACTCTAGTAAGTAAGCAGGAAAAGCTAATTTGCCACTTTCGCATTATTTCAGATTATTATAATATTTTTTCAAAGTCAATCAGTAAATTTTTCATAACTATATAAATAATCACTTATGTATAATAATCGAATAATCAATATCGAATATAATCGATAATTGTATTTAGTTAAATCGATAATAAAATATTATCGAAAGTGTTAATGTCTTTGGTGTACCAATTGCCTATGTACAAATTTATATTTTAATTGTATTCTACTAGTCGCCTATGAGACGAAATAACTGATATTTTTTGCGAGACTGATATTTTTTTTATTTTTTATTGCTTAGATGTGTGGACGAGCTCACAGCCCACCTGGTGTTAAGTGGTTACTGGAGCCCATAGACATCTATAAAAGATAAATCTATTTGTATGGTTGTTATGGTTAGCCATAACGCTGCTGGTATTTGTTATAGGGTTTTTTCACAAGAGACACCAGTTATTCCATTTAATTGCGAATCGGCTGTGCAAATATTAGTATAACTAATGAAATAGTGAATTGAATACTACGTATTATTCGTATGGCATCTAACGAAAATAATACTCAGTTTTGAGATCAGACACAAGCCTATATATCTGTGTCAAATAAAGCACCAAATGAATTTGCATGTAAATATAGAATGCATCAATTAAGAAAATCAGAGTACATACAATTATATTGGACTAAAATGGTTTTAGGTTTAAAAGCAATTATTATTCTCACTATACAATAATAAACTATTCAAATTACATAATTTCAGAGATTACCTTATTGCCAGTCGTCGTTTATATTGATTGATTTAAAATTGATCAATACCAATTACCTAGGTACACAGTAATACGATTTTTTGTCAATATGAAACAAGTCATTCGGAGTAGACCCGAAAAAATATTTGTTAAAATAAATATCAGGACTTAGAACATACACAAATCTATTACATAAAAACACATTTTGAATTTAATTTAAAGTTCAATTCAATTCAATTCAAAAACAAACTTTTATTGAAGCCTAATGTAATTTACCTAATGTTCACTTAACTTACCTTTCAAGTACAGTATTTATTTTTCTTTTCTAACCTCACACTTTATTTTATCATAATATAATATATTTTTTTATAATATTAAATATATTCAACCCGAGTGGGTCGATCATATCCTATGATCGAATCATAAATATCTAATTGTTTTCTACAATAAATATTTGAGATATAACATTGTGCATAAAACACGATTATATTTTATAAGAGTCGATCGTTTTAAAACAATGAATATTTATTTTGCATTTACAATAAAATTTGCACACAAATGATCACTGAAAAAGCTTACATGTCTGTTGGAAAATATATGTGTTCTGCAAGATGAAACTGCATTGTTGTGTGCCAACAAGTTAGGGAAATCTTATTATTTCCATCAACAATTTCGACTTGTAGAAAACACACATAATTCAACATATTTCAGCTTTATACAAGGCACGAAACAAGATGGGAACTATTATAGAATTTAAAGCAATTCATCTTATTGAACAACGACATTTATACATGTTTGTAATCGAAACATTTTCAAAAGTAAATCCACAATGTCACATTCAATTAGTACTATGTATATCGTTGGGAGCATTGATAATAATGAAAAAACAAGAGATCGTTTAGTTCACTTCAGTAAACTATTTAAATACTTATTTTCTCTTAATATTTTTATTTCTGGGGCTTCAAATAGTCATAGGGTAAAAATTATGGGAATTTGTGACACACACCAAATTTTTGAAGTGTATAATTTAATTAGAATACTTAAATCGAATACGCACTATTTAAGATGTAGTTAGTATAGTGGGTCAGGCTCAGCTAAACACCAAGTTATCGATATTATTTTGTATAGTTTAGTATCATTCGATACATTCATTACAATATCGATGTTTTAAAAAGAAATACCATAGATCAAGGGGAACGGATAACCCTAATGATGAAGTAATCGATATCACGGAACATCTCTATCTAAAAACATCAAAATTTCTTAACAGTAACAACATTAATGATATCGAATAACATCTATAATACCGGAATATATTTTGTGTCTTAAATTGAAAAAAATGTTGTAAAACTTCGAGACGAGCATCCACCGATGGCTTTATTTGATAGGTTTTTCTGTATTTCGGCAAACGAACCATGAATGCTGAATCGTATGACAACGACCACGCCATTTATAATTGGAACACAACTGTTTCGCGGAAGTAATAAGACGATGGTTCCCACTTAAGTGGGGATCCTCCTAGTACGACCAGTTCACATGCCACATAGATTACTACAATATTCAAGTCAATATTTTACCCATTTTTTCCTGTTTAAAATCACAATCTACTACAAGAAATCTACAAGAAGGGAATATAACGATTAATTTTAAATGTTAAAACCACAGAACTATTTATTATATATATTATTATTCGTGTAGATTGCTTCCCCGTGGCATGGCAAATTAAATCGTCCATTGCTGCACACCAAACCGAACACCACTTCTATTAATCCACCTGATTTATTATTCGAGTCGATGTATATAATTTTTTTAGCAAACACAAAGCCCAATAAAACGTTTAGTTTAAATCACGATCGTATGATCGTATTACATTTTTAAAATAATCACTTGCAGCCGGTCCTAGCGTTAGTCTTTTGTATTATCGGAGTTTATAATTGAGCGAATGGTTTATTTATTACAACTGTATAATCTAAGAACAACCATTCTTCGAATACCATTATTAATATAAACCAGAAATTTGCCTAGTATAAATATTTTAACAAAGCTTCACAGTAAAGCGTAAATCGCAGTGACAGCTTAGTCGAGATTGCCATATCTATAGTTTCATACAAAACGTATTTATTAGGTGTTTCCGAAAATTTATAATTTCAATTCGTTTTTAAATTTAAATTTCATGAAACACCTATTTACGCTCAACGTTCTATAACTTCGTTTATGGCCAACTATCTTTCGAGTTCAAACAAAGCAACTGACATTTTCACTGCACATTAACATCACTACAAACGAAATATGACTATTTAAGTATCCTATATCGATAACGAATTCAAATCGAAAAAAAATATCGATTTTTGATTGACTTAAATCAAACGAGATGACGTCACGTTTCGTAAAGCTAGTGCGTTACGTAAGATTTGTCGACGTCATCGTTTTAGCGGAGACCGATACCGGCTAACATAGACAAGCTTAGTTTCCAAAAACGCTCGGGTGTGTGCGGTGGCGCGCCAGTCGTCGTTCAGGTGCGGCGTCGAGCGGTGGTGTCGCGGTGTCGCGGCGGCGCGGCGCTCAGCGCACGTGGAAGCACTGGCACTAGGCGGGCGCGGGTCACGAAGCGGGCGCCGCACCCGCGCCGCACGCATCCGCCACGGCGGGCGACACCGGGCCGCGCACGGCCTCAATGTAATCCTTGATCAGGGTCGCTATTTGATATGCCTGTCGAAACAACAATTTTTTAATTACTAGCTGACTCGGCAGACTTCGTAGTGCCTCAATCGATAAATAAAACACCAAAATTTATGTATAAAATAAACTTAAAACAAACAAAAAGAATCCGTCCGGCGAGTTTTATAACGTTCTCGATAGCGTAAAAGGTAACTAGTATTTGTATGCAGTTGGAACACCGCCCCTAGCGGCAAACTTACGCAAACATTCCAACTCCATACAAATTTAAATTAACGTTTGCGCTATCGAGAAAGTTAATAAAACTCGCACTAAGCACACGGATCGGAATCGTGACCCACTGAGAAGAGTGAGAAACTCAGCGGGCAGTGTTAAATACACACCTGGTCAGTTGAGAGCACAAGTTTGGCGTGTTTCCGGTCGGCTCGCGTGACTAGGAGGAGAGCGCGAGGCGCCGGCGAGACCGCCAGCAGCTGCTCGTGATCGTGCGACACTAGCGCCACGCGCGAGCTGCGCCTCAGCAGCGTCAGGCCGCGCGCGTCCACCGCCAGCCACAGCGCGCGGGGCCAGTTCGACGTGAACGATTGCTGATCAAAAACACAAGTAGATTAATGAGTTTGTTATATATAAACATTTTGTGATGGTTGTTAAAGTATGTAAATAAAACAAATACACAATAAGCGTTTTGTGGGTCTCAAAGTAATTCCTGAATTTTATAAACATACATACATATCAATAATCAAATTATTTTTATTGTCAGGATCAATATGTTTTGATGTATCAATTAAGAATACGTCACAAAAAGAACAATGCCCTAAAATCGTTTTTTCATCCGGAGTCTTCTTGCTGATCTTTTTCGATAGAATTATAAAGAAAAATATATGGGATTTAAAATATTAGCGTGATTGCTTCACCAGAATTTGGAGCCGTGGTAATCAATCACCTTTCATTTTCATGAAGCTTACCGACGCTAGCGGCATATTAGCTAAGTCGCTGCTTGTCCGACTGATTAGAAGGGCATTTTTTAAACTTAACATTTGTCATAACAGCACAACCTATACTAATATATAAATCTACAGTGTTTTTTACGGACGTTCCGTTATAACTACTGAACCATACATCCGATTGACTTGAAACTTAGTATCCATGTAGAAAATAGATGTACTTAATGGATGGATAGGCTAATATTTATATGAGTGTTGGGACTCCCTACACCAGTTGCGGGGGTGTTAATGATGAGAATCTTTGGGGGGGTGAGAAATAATAATGTTAATTTTAAATGCCCAGCGATGCGGACGGGTACAGCTAGTATAGAATAAAGAGAAATTCTATCAGATCAAAATACAAAATGATGTCAATTATAGTAGGTACCATGACGTCAAAGACGGTGGCCCTGGTGAGCGGCCAGGAGGAGGCGAGCGTGAGTGCGCGCTGCATGGCGGCGTGCGGCGTGGTCCCGCGCAGCGCCAGGTGGTGGCGCCGCAGCGCCGGGGCCGGCAGCGCCGCGCCCGCCAGCCGCGCCGGCAGCACCGCGCCCGCCACCGCCGCGCACTCCTCGCCGCCAGAGCACTCGCCGCCCACCACTTGTGCGTGCAGCGCCGCCACCATCACCTGCACTCATAACACAACCATTCTTACATCACAAACAGTTTATCCTTTCTGTAATGCTAATGTTGGAAAGAGACGAAAGATTCGTTTCATTCGTTTGTTTGATCCAACCCACATACACTGTTTACACAAACACATCTGTACGGTGTGTCCAGGCACCCCTCTGTTTTCATACAACAACTCCAAGGTTTTGAGACATAATTGATAATAATATGTACTTTTAGGTTATTAAAATAATATTTTGTGTAAATGTTTGAAAATAAATAAAAATTTAGTATTGATAAACTTAGATTAACTGATCAATGATATGGTAAAAATGATCTTATGCAAGTACGTGACGGCTTGCTGATGGTAGTACACGAGCTGTGTGTGCACGGTGTGTGCTTAGGCGAGTTTTTTAACGTTCTCAATTGCGTAAAAGTTAACACAAATTTGTATGAAGTTGGAACGTTTGCCGCTAGGCCAACTGCATACAAATTTGAGTTAACTATGTGGCTCAACAGACAATCACCGGCTTGAATTATTATATTAATCATTCGCAATCAATCTATACAGTTTTACTTAAGATCCCTTTAAGTTTGTTTGTGTCACATACTTGAATGTATAAATATGAAATAATTTTCACATCACGAATACAAAATAAATCTTTGATTATCAATTAAATTAGTTTCTGAAGTTAAATTAAAATTAAAAATCAAACATAACAAAATGTATTTTACATACAGTGATTTCAATATGTTTTATTTATTTATTGCTTAGATGGATGGACGAGCTCACAGCCCACCTGGTGTTAAGTGGTTACTGGAGTCCATAGACATCTACAACGTAAATGCGCCATCCACCTTGAGATATAAGTTCTAAAGTCTCAGTATAGTTACAACGGCTGCCCCACCCTTCAAACCGAAACGCATTACTGTTTCACGACAGAAATAGGCGCGGTGGTGGTACCTACCCGTGCGGACTCTCAAGAGGTCCTACCACCAGTAATAACGCAAATTATAATTTTGGTGGGTTTGATTTTTATTACACGATGTTATTCCTTCACCGTGGAAGTCAATCGTGAACATTTGTTGAGTACGTATTTCATTAGAAAAATTGGTACCCGCCTGCGGGATTCGAACACCGGTGCATCGCTCAACACGAATGCACCGGACGTCTTATTCTTTAGACCACGACGACTTGTGAACTTCTAAATTTAAATAAAACACAACATACCGCTTCATCGGTCTCGATGGGCAGTCGGTCGTGTCGCACCGCGTGCAACACTTGATAGTACAACAGCTCCATTTCCGTAGGGCACGACGTCTGCAGCGGCTTGTCGCCGAGGAACAGACGCTTTTTGAACACCAGCCTATTCAGGAAACACCACTTTAATATGACACGTTTTTTGATTTTTTTTTACCTACCTACGCTGGTAACCTTAGAGGGTTATGTCAGCGTAACCGAATGAGTAGGTGAGCTCACGGGGCTCTAACCTGAAGATTGCAAGACTAGCTCTACGACCGAAATAAACTATGTTTTGCCCGGAGTCATAACCCGCTGATATTCTCGCCAGATCTTCTCAGTGGAAGATTCTACGAAGCACCGCTCTTTCTAGCGTCAGTGTTAGCAACTCTTTCAGGTTGAGCCCCGTGAGCTCACCCAGCCAGTGCGCAGCTGGAATAGCCCCTTAGACTGCTATTAATGAATAGGTAGAAAAAAAAAACGTTCTGTGATGAAAACTGTTTTAAATCAGTTGTACAGTAACTTGTGACGTATTCGTGTCTATAGATGTTCCTCCATGTTTCACTCCCCCTCCCCCGCGGGTAGCACGTACCTGCAGGCGGCGGCGGTGGCCCCGGCCTTCTCCCAGCGCGCCAGCACGTCGCCCGCCCGCTCTGCGCCCGCCAGTGCGCGCTCGCCCGCACCCGTCGTGTTCGCGCACACCTCGTACAACGCATAACCTGAAATAATACCACTAAATCAATTACTGGAATATTTACATCGAAATTTTCGTATTTATTGAATAATTGAGATTTAAAAAAACATTAAAAGAAAATTGTGTCCATACATATTTTTTTAGTTACCATTCGCCCCTGTTACAATACAGTCAGTAAACATGTCCTACGGTGCAGTGAAAATAGTTAAGATAATTTTATCCTTGCATTTAAGTTGGTTTAAGCTTTTCTAATAACTGAAAATCTTATACCTTTAAACGAGCAATTCTTGTATATTAATATATATAATCTGAATCTCGGAAACGGCTCCAACGATTTTCATAAAATTTAGTATACAGGGGATTTCGGGGGCGATAAATCGATCTAGCTACGATTTATTTTCAAAAAATGTTGTTTTATTCGTGTTTTCAATAACCAATTCTTCCCGACATATATTGGCGAATAATAATACTATTTTTCTTAATTGAGGGCAACTAACCGCTTTAAAGACACAACAAGAAGGCGTTATCAAAAAAAAATACGAGCAAAGCTCGGTCATCATCTAGTTAAAAATAATTTACAATACTTTAAATAGTATTACATAGATAACTAAAGGATAAAAAATCTACACAGCTCTTTATCAGAGTACACATCTATTAAGACTCACCGGTAGCAGACTCGCTGAGCCCAATCTTCTCCCTGAGCATGGTGACCAGGTGATCGGCAGTGGCGGCCGGTCCGAACACGAGCCCGTGCTGCTTCCCGTCCAACAACAGCACTCGGACGTGTAGAGGTCTCCGGGCAGCAGCGCACAGTATTTCTTCTTTGGACGGGGCGGATAAGCGACGAGCTACTTGAGCCGTACTCAGCGCCACCTGGTGTTGCAATTGTAACGTATTTTTTTAGTTTGAAGTTTTACTCTTGGGTAGTCGTTATACCCAATCTTGAGGACCGAATGGTAAACAGTCGACGTCGCCCCAAAGACGCCATTTCGGATCCTCCCGATCCACTAACGGTGCTTTTAGGTACCTCAAGCACCGGTTACAGTTTTCGTCGAACCTGTCGCTTGCGACGAAGGGTTCAGCGAGTAAATTAACCCACAGATACAGCCCACTTGAGTTTCTCGTCGGATCTTCTCATTGGGTCGCGTTTCCGATCCCATAATACATTCTGCGAAGCACTGCTTTTGCTAGGGGTAGTGTAAGTAACGTCCTCGGGTTAAGAGCCCTGTGAGCTCTCCTACTTGCTCGGTTACGCTGGCATAGTCTTCTACCGCAACGGCAGACATAGACAGGACGTCAGAACCGAGTCGTGTAAACTCAATTCCACATAAACGTTTGAATTATTTCATGGCTCCATTACTGTCCTAAGACAGTTAAAAGAATTTGAAGTGGGTATTAACAATATTGAATTATACGAAGAGTATCAGTTTATACCTGTGTGAATGACGATATGAGAGAGAGAAAAGTGAGCTGACAGCTGATAGAAGAGAATGGAAGAGAAAAAATTAGCTGTGCCAACCCTATCTTTTTACTTTTATTGCCTTTGTAGGCAGACGACCATACGGCCCACCTGATGGTGAGTGGTTACCGTCGCCCATGCCAGGGGACTTCAGCAATGCCAGGGGCAGAGCAAGCCACTGCCCACCTAGTGGGATATGATAAAGAAAGGTGGTGGTAGGACCTTTTGAGAGTCCGCGCGGGTAGGTACCACCGCCCTGCCTATTTCTGGCGTGAAGCAGTAATGCGTTTCGGTTTGAAGGGTGGGGCAGCCGTTGTAACTATATTTGAGACCTTAGAACTTATATCTCATTTACGTTAGTAGATGTCTATGGGCTCCAGTATCCACTTAACACCAGGTGGGCTGTGAGCTCGTTCACCCACCTAAGCAATAAAAAAAAAAACGAAGAGGAAGAGTACCTGTTCAGCTCTGCGCGCGAACTTCCCCTCCTGGCCGTGGTGCAGCGCGATGGCCCTGTACCGCAGGTGCGCCAGCAGCAGCCTCCGCAGCGGCTTGGCGGTCGGCAGCGCCGCGCCCACCGCCGCGCACAGCAGCGCCCAATGCCGCGCCGACACGTGCTTCGCCGACTCCGGCGCTTCCGTCGTCTGGAGCGGTCGGACACAGATACAAAGATTAAAATTTTATTGCGTTACTAGCGACCCGCTATTATTGATTTCTCCACTATTTAATGGATGTTATTATACATAATATAAACCTTCCTCTTCAATCACTCTATCTATTAAAAAAAACCGCATCAAAATCCGTTGCGTAATTTTAAAGATTTAAGCATACATGGGGACAGATATAGGGACAGAGAAAGCGACTTTTGTTTTATACTATATAGCGATGTCAGCGGAGACCATAAACATGATAACATGAATATCATCATCGACCTTGAGACGTGAGGTTTATGCGTCTGTTGTATATTATATTATAGCAATTATAATTTTAACGATTTTAATTATCGATTACACGGTGTTATTCCTTCGTCGTGGAAGATATTCGTGACATTTGTGAAGTATTTAATTAAAATTGAAAAAATAGTGCATCGCTCGATACGAGTACACTACATAGGCGTTTTATCCTTTAGGCCACGGCGGAATCATATTATATTTTTGAAATTTTCAAAAAGATTTGGATGGTTTCCGTTGTCAGATCACACATTTACATGTTGTTATTGTATTTCCCATCAACTTATATTTTTTAAAAGTGATGATCATATGAAGCAGTGATTCTCAAACTTTTTTTGGTGGTGGCACACTTAACGAGAATCTTCAAAAATGTTTTACTATCTATAATACGCTGAGCGTAATGTTTATGACGACAGTTTTGGCGGCACACAAAAGTAGTGCGGCTCCAAGTTTGAGAGCCACTGACGTGACTCATGACCCACCTGTTTGATGAGCTGCATGTACATTTCGTTGAGCAGCGTGTCCTTCTGCAGGCAGCGCTGCAGGAGGGTCTGAGCTAGGGCGACTCTGTCGTCGCTGTCGCTCTCCTGGCTACTGACGCTGTTATTGTTAGCGAGGTTGTTCGTACTACCCTCGTTCGTGTTCAAACCGGCGTGACTCATTATATCCTGTAAATCATTATATAATGTAATTTCTTTTTCATACTAGCTGACCCGGCAGACTTCGTAGTGCTTCAATCGATAAATAAAAGACCTAAGCTTTTGTGTAAAATAAACTTAAAACAAACAAAAAGAATCCGTCCGACGGGGGACACATCAAAGGGAAAACAAAATGGTTATTTTTATTTAATTCCGAGCATTTTCTTATTTATCTACCTTCGATCAACAATAGTAACTAGATTTCGGGTCGGTGCATAAAATCCGTCTCGTCAAATAACAGCTCAAATGTGAGCTGTTATTTTGTTTAGTTCACTTCAAACACAGCCAATGTCAACCCGTCTCACAATACCGCAGTGTGTATTCAAAAGTTGCAAAAATAAGGCCCGAAAAAGCAATTTAACGGCCGGAGTATCTTACTTTCGGTAAGTACATGAAGTGTAAACTATATTTTAAGCTTTAAACTTATAAATAATATTAAATTTTGAACAAAATTACCGATTTTTAACCACCGCTACAAATGTTGGTCAAGGCTCGGCCAACACATGGACAAACTTTTGCTTAACAGAACAGTAAATGCATGGAGTAGATTTGTGTTGTAATAATTTTTCGAAATTTGTTAGCAGTACTTCAAAATTAGTTGGTTAAAACTGCTTAATGCTGCTTTTGTGTCTGTTTGTTGGACTCTCATTAGATACTTAGCTTTCCATTTTTATTTTAGCTTTCCTAGCAATCACGTGTGCAGAATGGATCTCGATTGTCGCCAGAGAAACAAGAGATGACTTTTATAAGCCAGCTAAGATCTCCGCTCATTGACACTGGACATCTTTGCCTTCCGTGCTCACGACTACTGAAACGTGGCCGAAATATTGTAATAAAAATACCGCGCTTGAAACCGTTTAAACGTTGTTTTATTATGTGCACTGGTCGCGAAAACTTAAAAATATATATTACGCAAAAACGTAACGCTAATAAAATAATAAGTAATGTATAGATACTAACAAACATACATTTCCAAAACATAAAAAGTAAACAACAAAACTTTTACTTTAATTCATTAATAAATTATTTTAGTGTTCAGCGCGACTCCCTTACCTCCTGTAGTAAATAGAAATCGGCATTTCAAGAAGCAAAAATAAATAAAGCAAAACGATGTTAGTTCTCAGAGAAATTAAGGGAAAAGTTACTTTATTTCTTGCTGTTTAAGATTGATTTAACATTAAAAGTTGTTTAATATATGTCTTTTTATTGGTAAGTGACAGGAGTAATTTATTGCTTTGCTCGTTTTATGTGACGAATGATCGTAAGTATTAGATAATGTTTTGGAGATTTGTGACTTTATTACTAGGTGCCATAGTTGTAATTAGTTTGAACGTAAAAGTGTTTCAAAACTTTTTTCTCCGTTTGTTAGTAAACGAATGTAGCTATATAAGTATATATTCACGCGGACAGTTTTTGCTTTAATTTTGTACGTATCCCTTTATCTAGTTACTATTGTTGATCGAAGTTATCTACCTTTTAAACCTTCTCTGGACTTCCACAAGTAATTCAAGACCAAAATTAGCCAAATCAGTCCAGCCGTTCCGCAGAGACTAACGAACAGCAATTCATTTTTATATATGTAGACTAACTGTACCCCCGTCCGCTTCGCTGGATTTCGCATTTAAAATTAACATTATCATTTCTCACCCCCACAAAGATTCTCATGATTAACGCCCCCACAACTGGTGTAGGAAGTCCAACACTCATATAAATATTAGCCTATCCATTAAGTACACGTATTTTCTACATGGATACCAAGTTTCAAGTCAATCGGATCCATGGTTCAGTAGTTATAACGGAACATCCGTAAAAACCACTATAGATTTATATATTCGAACGTAAACAGTATAGATAGATTTTGGTTGATATTCTCTGATTTTGAATATAATGAAAGAAACCTTGAATATCTGCATGGCGGCGACTTCCTCGGCCTCGTTCAGCTTGGTGAGGCTGTGGGGCAGCGTGCGCGACCAGCACCAGTACGGCACCGGGAAGCCCTTGTAGCACTCGCTCTGGCTGTCCGCGTCGATGTCTTGACGCAGCTTCTCGAGTCTGTGCTTGCTTAATCTGCGGGAGTTACGTCAAATCATATAGGTAGTGACAAGCAACTGAAAGGCGAAATATATCAGGTCTTCATAGCCACAAAAAAACAGCTTTATACATTTACTAGCGGATTCGACAGACGTTGTCCTTTGAATGCATACACAAAAATTCAGTGTAATATATATATATATATATATTGTTTATTGTCAAACTTTGATAGATTGTTTAAAGTCTGTGGCCAAATTGAGAATATATTAAATAGTGTTTGTCTTTATTAATATTTGTCTAAAGTGTAGTCTTGGCGAAATCTGTGATTATAAAGGTATAATATTTTAGGTATAGTCTTTGAAAATAGAATCATAATAGTCTATAGCTTCAATAATTAATTATAGTCGAATTTCGACTACCGGGGGACCACTAGTATATATAAAGCTATCTATTCTATTCTATATATTTCTCTATAGAAACGAATCCTTCGAATGTGGTTTTAAAATGAGTATGCCCTTCATTGCCTGGGTGAGGGGGTTACCTCCTGAGCGTGTTCCTGAGGAAGTTCCCGGCGTGCTGCTCGGCGGGGCGGCGCAGCAGGCCGCAGTCGACGAGCGCGCGGCGGGCGGAGCGCAGCGCCACGGCGAGGCGGGACCGCTCCGAGGCGGGCGCGGCGCGGCGCGGCGGCTCGTCCGCCAGGCCGTTGCCCAGCACCGGGCTGTACGCCGCCATCAGCCACGCCGCCTCGTGCTTCTGACTAGTCTCCAGCACTATACACCTGGATTCAACAAGCACATATCAATGGGTATTCAATGTTTTTTTATTTTTATTATTGCTTAGATGGGGGGACGAACTCACAGCCCACCTGGTTTTAAGTGGTTACTGGAGCCCATAGACATCTACAACGTAAATGAGATATAAATTCTAAGGTCTCAAGTATAGTTACAACGGCTGTCCCACCCTTTAAACCGGAACGCATTACTGTTTCACGGCAGAACTAGGCGGGGCGGTGGTATCTACCCGTGCGGACTCACAAAGGGTCCTACCACCAGTAATGTGAAGACCAATTACCATACTAATGTGATAGTAACGTGACTTAGAGGCAATGAACAAACCTGTCCGTTGTACTTTTTTTTTCAAACCTCATGTGGAGAAAGTAACATATCTTAAGGCGCCTGCGGTGATAGATAAATAAAGGTTACTGGTGGTAGGTGAAGCAGTAATGCGTTTCGGTTTGAAGGATGGGGCAGCCGTTGTAACTATACTGAGACTTAAGAACTTTTATCTCAAGGTTGGTGGCGCATTTACGCTGCAGATAGGCTCCGATAACCACTTAGCATCAGTTCCCTCTGTATTTTGTACCGTATGTTCCATGGGGAGTGCTCTGAGGAATTGTTCGAGATGATACCAGCATCTCGTTTTTACCATCGCACCGCCCGCCACCGGAGTAGAGTTCATCCATACTACCTGGAGCCACTGCGGTCATCCACAGTGCGTTTCCAGAGATCTTTTTTGCCACGTACCATCCGGCTATGGAATGAGCTCCCCTCCACGGTGTTTCCCGAGAGCTATGACATGTCCTTCTTCAAACGAGGCTTATGGAGAGTATTAAGCGGTAGGCAGCGGCTTGGCTCTGCCCCTGGCATTGCTGAAGTCCATGGGCGACGGTAACCACTCACCATCAGGTGGGCCGTATGCCCGTCTGCCTACAAAGGCAATAAAAAAAAAAAAAAAAAAAAGGTGGAGTGTAAGCTCGTCCATCCATCTAAGCAATAAAAAAGGTAATTATTTATATGTCATACTATATAACTCAGTCATAACTCGACATGAAATTGTAAAAGATCCCTTCAGTTTGTCTCCCCCCTACTCAAGGGGTTCATTTGTCTTTGTATAGGTACGACATGACGTTGTCAATTGAGGGATACAGAGCAAAAAAAAGATTGCATAAAAAACAAAACTGACCTCAAGCCGTCGTGCTGTCCATGATGCGTGAGGCTGATGGTCAGTCCGTTGTCGACGGGGTCCATGAGTAGAGCGGCTATGGTGCCGTACGGGTACTCGGCCAGTACGACCTTGTCTGCGGGCCGCACCAGGACGACGCCCTCTGAACCCACGCCCAGCATTACGTTTGGACCTAAAATATAACATTTAATATTTTATGTCTTTTAATGAATTTAGCCGGGTTTTTTTTGTTTACATTAATTACTAAGGCGCAGGAATATCTAGTAGACTCTGGGAAAGACAATCCAAAGATACTGAGAATACATCTATTTCTAGGAGACCTAAAGGACTAATGTTATGTACGTTACATTAACAAACAAAAGAAGGCAAAGTTAGGCAACTCAGGCGCCTTAGTAACAGTAATCGACATAATTATTTCAGTGCGCCGCGTAGGGCACCGGTGACCTGCATGGCAGTCAAAGGGTTAAATAATATATTAATAAATAGCTGTGAGTGCTGACCGTGTGCCCAGTAGCCCTTGTACGTGACGGGGAAGAGTGTGACTCCGTAGAGCGGGTACTGCATCACGCACGACAGGTACAGCGCCTTGGCGGTCAGCTCCGCCCGCCCGGCGCCGTATTGCCGGTGCGCCTGAGCGAGTATTGTCGCCTGAAATCGACATTACCCCTTAATATTATTGTGTTACGTGTTTTGTAACTATTGTTACGCCGGTAAGAGTAACGCCATCTATCGCCGAATAGTCGAACAAATATCGAAGGACCTAGAAGCACCTAGTACGCTCGAGAAGTACAACGCTATCTATTGACAGATAGCGGAAACTGCTACTAGAGATGTGTGGAATATTCTCGATAATTCTAGGGATGAGGTAACGGCTATAAAAGTATTGTAGGGATGGCACGCAGTCAGTCACTAATCGGAACTACTCAAAGCGAAACAGCGAAGAATCACCTGAAGCGAAACGGAACAAGCGAAATTGAGTGTTTTAAAGTGTTTGTTGAGTGTTTTAAAGTGTTTGTAAAGTGTTTTCAGTGTTGAATACAGTTTTAAGTTGTACTTTGGTGAAATCTTATTTATCCCGAATCCTAGCGCGTAACACTATCCATGATACTACGTTAAATGTTATTTTCGTAGACATCATTGTTGATATCAAATCGATTAGACGCATGTCAAGAGACTTGTTATTTATGGATTTTGTGTGTCTCTGTGTGTAATGTAGTCTTTGAATGTCATTTTCACAGTACTCACGATGTTCGATTAATTTGAAAATTTGCACATGCATCATGGACCGACAATAAAATATGTACATTAATTTTATAACTCCACCGTAACCGTACAAACAGGATAAAAAATAATCAAAGGATGTCTTTGATTATTTCTTTTTAAGAATCTTTCGTCCAGACAGTTACCATATTTCTGCCTTCTTGTGATGAAACGTGATATGTGTGTTAAGCGTTCACGTTATAACCCTTTCACATCAAATGGGCCGCGAGCTTGTCGACACCATGTTCAGAAACGGTTCTGTAAGTCCGTGTGATTGATTGCTACCCACCCACTGATGGGCAGGACGAGGCCTGGCGATCCGCTGCGGCAGGAACTGCTCGGGGTGAGCGTAGTAGGCGCGGGTGTGCGGGGGCGGGGGACTCGGCGGCGGCTCGCCCAGAGACACCTGCGCCTGTAGGCCCGCCAGCTGTAGGGCCACCTTCTCCGACACCGGGAACTCGTCCAGCTGTACCCATATTACATGTTTAATCTTAGTAGAGTAAATGTTAGTTGTGATATTTCATGATATTTAGATACGACAAGCCGTACTCGACCGCTTTGCTGGGCATTTAAAATTAACATTATTATTTATTGTCATTATTATTAGGGAGTCCAATACTGATATAAATATAACATCCGTAAAAACCACTGTAGATTTATATATTAGTATAGATAGTATAGATTGAAGAGTGAAATGAATCAAGTCTCAAATAGAAGCAGCGCAGGATTTAAAAAAAATGGTTAACTTTCTTTTTCAGTCATTAAAGTGTGTGCGTGTGAGATAGATAGCGAGATAGTCCCAAGTCCCATAACCACGAAAAATAGGTCACATATTTCACAAGACAATCTTGTATACTTCGAGTTAACGAAAGCTACACGTCAACGCAATTAGGTTGGATAATATTTAGTTACCTTGACTACACTGTGGACCGCCTGTGCATAGAGCAAGGCCACTTCGACTGGATCGTGGGGTAGCTCGCGTCCGCCGCGGAACAACCGGCGTTTGAAGACGAACCGATTATCGGCCGAACCACCGCCTGGACCCTGTTGCCTTTGAGGATAAAAAAATGACATCTTAAATTCCGTAAGACATTAATAACTATACAAGTGTTATCCATAAGACTCGTAAAAACATCAGTACTTTCTTGCTTGGTGGGGGGTAGATACACAAAATTATAATACGTTTCAAATAATAATGTATATGGCACTGAAGTAGGAAACCTATGGAAATGAAACGTCAACAAAAAATTCGTGCCACTGTGACGTCATTTGGCCACAAAACATGGCGGTTTTAGTGCTGCCCAGAAGATTTTAATGTTAGTAGGTTTTATCGATAAACGCTCTTGGCTTATTTTATTTTAAATATTGTTGAGTATGAATGTATTTGTAGAATTTATACTTTAATAGGAAGTAAGTATATTGTTATGTGCAAAGATGATGTGAATTAGATATTATGTGAAATCTAAGACGAGTTCGTGCTTCAAAGGGGATTGCCCACTCTCCATAGTGTGCTAGGCCCAAGGTGGACATTAAATATTACTATAAAAATGGACTGATTCAAATTCTTAAATGTATTAGATATCTAAAAAATATATTGAAATTGACGCCACTATTATAAAAAATATAATAAAAATAAAAAACTCATTTTGAGGTTAATTTTCTATATAAATACCTCAAGAACTTTTCTTTTTTTAATGTTTAAGATGTTCCTAATGTATTTTTATCCAATTGTAGTTATTAGGGTATAAAAAACACACATACTTCTTTAAATATCTATATTATTCTATATTTTCTTCATCTTCATACACAATTAGTAAATGATCTAAAAATAGCACAGGAGAGCATATACACGGTTTTAAATCTCGGTCAGGTTAAAACCACAATTCACACAATGGTTTTCAGCCGTAGTATGAAACGTTATTGATAAAAGCAAAATAAATCGAAGAAAAATCAAAACACATCCATTTTGAACGCAAGCACAAGCAGTAAGCGAAGTGTCAGTCAGTCAGATTAAAATCAGTGTTGTCAGTATAAAGAAAAATAATTACATGAAATTCATATATCGATCATTTTTTAAATAACCGATATTGGATTTATTTCTTACTCTTTTTTTTACGAGTACACATTATATTTTATTTTTTATGTTTTTGTTTTAGTTGTACATATTTAAATAACAATACAAGTTAAGTTTTTTTTTATTGCTTAGATGAGTGGACGATCTCACAGCCACCCTGGTGTTAAGTGGTTACTGGAGCCCACAAACATCCACAACGTAAATGCGCCACCCACCTTGAGATATAAGTTCTAAGGTCTCAAGTATAGTAACAAGTTAAAGTCCAATGGGTATGTCTTTGATGTTATTTTATGTCCTGTAGTAAACCGACCGGTACGTCACTCTCGCGGCCGTATGCCCGCTCGCTATACATAGTTAGTATCTATGTCCATCTTTTCAACAGTGTATAATCTATGTTCCGGGCGCTTCCGTTTTGAGTGTGAATAGCGTGTGCCCGCGTCTAAATGTAATTATTGTTTAAAATTGAAAATTGTTTGTGTTAAAGGAAGATTAAAATTCGAAATTCGATACTGGTGACTAACCCATAGTTTTAAATACCCCTGAGATCTACCCCTCACTATAGTCCTTAAAATCGATTAAAATCGATTGACTAATGATAATATTTAAAATGATTTATTTATATGTTTTTTTTTATATACTTAAAATGTTTACTTAATACGTAAAAGGTTTTGAAGTTGGCAATATTTTTCCCGCAAAAATAAAATTCTTGTTTTTTCAATAGAGTTACTTTTTTTTAACTACTTATTGTAAACTGTAGTGGCGCTTATTTGGAAGAAAGTAAATGCATATTTATTTATGACAAAATTAATGCACTAAGTATTTTTTCTCTAATCTGTTGTCCGCTTTGGGCCTGAAATGGGCCGTCCCCTTTTCCAAGTAAACGATATGACGATTTTTAAAATTTGCTACACTGATTTTATAAAGTTGTCGTTTGCCGCAAAACATAAAGATATGGCATAGTACAGTGCCATCAGCCCATTTCTAGCATGCTGAATGTTATTGTATTTTGAGTACTTGTTTTTCTTAGACTATTACAATCTATTTTAATTGTTTTGCTGACTCTAAAGTCCGTAACACACTACCGCAGCGCACCTCAAGGAAGGTGCACCGCACTACCGCACCACACGCAAATTTTAAACTTATCAAGGGACCGCCTGATAAAAAAAAAACACCTACAGAACATTTATTCGTTAATGAAATTACAAACGTAATTCCTTGTGACTTTCTCTCTAAAATCACTTAATTAATAAATATTTAACGAATTTACAATAGTGTTTTATTCACTGCGGAATAAAACTATTTTATTTAAATAGTTCCGAAGAGATTTTGTCGGTAGCCTTTTTCCCGAAATATCTAAACAGAATGTCTAAATATGTTTTGATGACATATTTTAAAGAGGTATTTATGATTAGTGTCATGATGAATAGATTCCGACCGAAAAATGGTGTCCGATATTTCGGATTCAAATATATTAAGTGTATAATCTATGTTTCGGATGAGGGCTCCATAATGAATTTAAATATATATAGATAATAGTTTTGGGGCATCGACTTTCTTGAGATCCTATAAAATATGTTTTAATTATTATTTTTGTATGTTTTAAGCATGATAAAATTAGAAATTTTATATAAGCAATCATATTAAATCGATATCAAAGTCAATAAATAATGTACAACCCAAAACAGACGGCCGAACTGACGTGACAATGACATTTGACGCGCTAAACA
Source organism: Bombyx mori (assembly GCF_030269925.1). Classification (NCBI taxonomy): domain Eukaryota; kingdom Metazoa; phylum Arthropoda; class Insecta; order Lepidoptera; family Bombycidae; genus Bombyx; species Bombyx mori. The sequence continues at coordinate 4,029,940 of NC_085131.1, forward strand.
TGGCGGATTTTCGGCCTCATTAGACGGATAGGGGAGACATTTACGTATATTCATGTTTCATTTTATGTACGCACTGAAATACTGTTATATTGTTTTCCTGCGAGTTAAAGTACTGAGTAAGAACGAGAAAGATATATGTTTATGTGTGTGCCTTCAAAGTGGGTGCTATTTATATAAGAAATTGTACGTATAGAACAATATGTCGTGTCCCTACTATATAGGTCTATGGTATATGGACCTGCGCCATATTGTGACGTCATAGCTGTCAAACCGAAAAAAAAGGTAGTCAGTAAAAAAGGTAGGAGTTTTGAAATATTTAATTATAATCCAAATCTTCGAATTTGAGTTTCTTTTTTATTGCTTAGCTGGGTGGACGAGCTTATAGCCCACCAAGTGTTAAGTGGTTACTGGAGCCCATAGACATCTGCAACGTAAATGCGCCACCCACCTTGAGATAAAGTTCTAATGTCTCAAGTATAGTTACAACGGCTGCCCCCTCCGTTCAAACCGAAACGCATTACTGCTTCACGGCAGAAATAGGCAGGGTGGTGGTACCTACCCGCGCGGACTCACAAGAGGTCCTACCACCAGTAATTACGCAAAGGTACCTAAAAGCACCGTTAATGGATCGGGGTCGCTTTGTGTGATGATAAGTCCAATACCAAAACTTAACATGTCATTTTATACTAAGGCTGCTGTGGCCTCTAAAGCCTTCGGGGATAAGCCTGGTTAATACATATTATTATGAGCTCATCACTAAAATGATCTATATTTACAATAGCAATAAGGCTCACATTTCCCAAGCGGCGATAACGTCGTACAGGTAGTGCGTGGCCCGGACGTGCTCCTCCTTGCCGGCGCGCTGCTGGTACACGGCCCAGCCGGCGCGCGCGTGCGGCGACAGGCCCAGCTTGTCCGCGAGCCGCGCCGCCGCCGCCGCCGCCGTGTCCGCGGGGTGCACGTCGATCGCCTTCGTGCGACCGTCCAGGAAGAAGAACCGGCACACTATCGTGCCGAGACGACGCATCGCCTGTACACACACATCCATAGAGATATTCACATCACTTGTTTGGGTCAGAGAACTTGGTAGAGCAATATAGATTGCAACAGGGCGTATTAACTTAGAGATTGAACGTATTTATACTAATTTTATTTACTGATGAGCATTTTAGGGAGTTCTGAATTCTTTGGACACATTACACAGGCGGAGGACTGCATTCTGTGGAAGGCATTTGGGAAGGCCTATGTCTAGCAGTGGGCAGATAAAGGCTGATGATGATGATGATGACTGCCAGAAAGAGGTGACAATTTATTTAGAAAGGCTGCTGCTTTGGACCGGGTACTGGTAGTCCAGGAGGATGTTATTAAGGGAGGCCACGACCCCCAGCATTGAGGATTATCGACGCAAGGAAATGTAAGTTCGACTTAAATGATGTCATTATTTTTAATGGAATATAAGGAACAAAATAGCGGATTATTTTTGAGATCCATAACTATAAGTTTCAGTACCGCGATCTCCACAGTACTCGGCGGCAGTTGTCTCGGCGCGGCCCCCCTGCAGTTGTCGAGGCACCACTGCGCGCAGTGTGCGGCGCGGGCGGCGGGCGTGCTGGCGGGCGCACCCGCCGGCGACGAGTCCGCGTCGGCGGCGAGGCGGGCGCGCGCTCGCAGCCAGCCGCTGTAGTACCGAGCCAAGCCCCGGCTGGGCTGCCAGGCCACAGCTATCAGACAGAGTATCAGCCATACTCTTTCCGCCCATTCTTCCACCGGACAATCTGTTATCTGAAACCAATTATACAAAAAAATATGATATTGGAACATAAACATGTACGAGCAAAAAATGTACCGAGCTATATAAGAGGAATGAGTACCACTTTACGGTTTTGATATTTGTTTTATTAACTGACCGTGTCATTGACATATGTTAGCGCCAAACCTATCAAATTGATCTCTTTCAAGCTTTTAGAAATATTACACATATTTTAAACGTTTTAATACCGTTAACAAACACCCTCTCTCTCTCTCTCTCTCTCTTTCGTAGCATACAGTTTTTTTCACTGTACGTCGAATTATTTTTCACTTATACAAGAAATATAATGATAATAATAAAAATACGATAGCTGTTTTTAATTACCGGTCATATTGACAGTGCGGTACGAAGGTGTAGAGTTAAACGTATTTTAATAGAAATGTTACCATAACATTTATATTTTGCGTAATTATTTATGTACATACACATATCATAGAATCGATTATTCGATACAATATCTACGCCTCACCTGTCTGACGCACTGAACGATTATTTCATCTCTCAATTCTTCTCTTTCCAATCCTTTCCCGATCAGTGACTGAATAACTTGTGTTTCCTTCTCCGCCGTCAACTCCCCTCGCATGTATCGACACAGTTCCTAAAAGAAAAAACAGATCGTAGAGTCATTAGTGATTTTATGCGGTGTTTAATTGAAAATAAAGTATATCGTTAATTTAAAAAAGAAGAAGAGAAAAAGAAAAATGGTATTTTAGCACACTTTAGACAAGGTGGGTTCAATAATTTACTCAATAAAAAAATCTATATTTATTAAGGTTTTATTTGGCATGAATCTGACCGACTTATATTCTCAAATATTGAATTTCAACCAGATAATATACTTGAGAAAATCTCACCCTAAATATATTGACAGCGGTTGTGACGCTATCCGGGTCATGAAGTTGTATATGCGAAGTTGGTATATTATTCCCTTTGTGATAAGTCACCATCTCCTCTTTGGTGAGTAGCTCCATCGACTTGCTCTTGCGTGTCAGTGTTGCCATGATTGTACCTGTAAACATCAAGTTTATGTCAAACTTACAAAACCACAGGCTAATAAATGGAATAATCTTAATTACAGTTTTTACTTAAGAATTGAATGAAAGAAATCGCACAGCGCTATCTTTTTTAAGAGTGGATTTAAAGTTTATACTTCTAGCTTCTACTTTATATGTGACGACGGAGTGCCTTAGTGCATGTAACATGTTAATCAGTTCAGATAGATCATAATGATATGGAGTATTTCAGAATGAATAAACAATAAAATACTTAATTTCGTTTTCTGTTATACAATAAGAAAACAATATTTAAAGCCTTTAATCTCTTTTAAAATTAACAGTATTGATAAACTATACAAAACTAAGAAATTTTTACTGAATTACAGACTTCACGACACCGAAGAAAAATCATTTTTAAAAACGAAAGTTTTAAATACTAACGGTTTTGCTTACATAGACTATTTAAAATAGGGATTATTTTATTGAGGCACATACCTTCAGGCGATCTAGGGTGATCATTGAAGCAAAGCTTGGCAAATTCCGTAAAATCGTTGGTCGACTCTGCAGGGGGTGTGGTAGGGGGCGCGGCGGTGGCGGGGGGAGACGCCGCCTCTAGTTGATTCAGTCGGCGTTCGACACGTTCTTTCCGGCGGGCGTTACGTTCAGTACTCTGAACAAACATAAACAATAACAGACTTTTTGGCGGGAACGCGAGGAGTGAAGTTGTGTGATTTGTTTTATTTTGTCTATTTAGTGTTTCTTCGGGTTTAAATGTGTAATAACGGTGGTTTTTTAACTGTTTAGTATCTGTGAAAGTGCACAAATGTGGGAAAATGAAAAAAGCCGCTGGACGTAACTTCTCGGGATTCTTCAAAAAGTCCACTGAAAAAGTCTCAGTAAATGACCGCCATTTTACTGAGATTATATTTCATCTCATATCATTTAATTTCATGCCAATTGATTAAGTTTCCTTTGTTTTATTATTATTCATAAACTGTAAATAATTAAAACAGCGAATTATAAAAATATTATTACTTGACGCTGGCTAATGCACAAACCGTGCCGGAGCCAAAAAATAAAGAAGAAGAAGAACAATAACAATACAACAAACAAAAACTATATTCCAAAATTATTACTTGATCAATTACGGTCTCTACTCATTCTTACGGTGGACTGTGACGTCACTTATAAGTGTTAAAAAGCTGCGTCATTAGAAACCACGTCATTTCGGATCCTCTCGATCCACTATCGGTACTTTGAATTTCCCCTTGAGATTGAATGGGTAGCATGGGTAGGATAAAAAAAATCTAGAAGGCAATGGCATTTCATTTACGTGTTTAAAAATACTTACAGTGGAGTCGCCATTCATTGCGGGCGGTGGACTAACACACGTGTCCATTGGTATTGGAAGAGGAGGGGAGATGGGGGTGTCTTGTAACGTCACATTAGGTATCGCCGGCGGAGGCGCTTCTGCTGGCAGGGCGTCGTATTCTTCGGTGAGTCTGTTTAGTTACAATCATTTAAGATTATGGCCTAGTATTATTTTAGTTACAGTATTTATGCAGAAAAATAAACAGAACAGGATCATTGAGAAAAATAAATATATTACTGAGCACCAAAACTGTTTATTCCCCCGTTTCATATTATAATTTGGTATATTTTAACCGGGTAATTAAAACGGCCTTATACAATTCACAAAACAGTTTACGGTCTTAAAAATAACAACGTCATTTAATTTTCTGTCTTGAAAACTCACAAAGTGAGCTAAAATTTCAATAAACCACTAAAGTCTTTAATAAATAGCTTCATTAGTAGCATCAGTAATTTTTAGATTTAGTTAGCTGCAATCTCATGAACCGGCAATGTAAAACAAACGCAATCAGACAAGGTACGTCATTTCATTTATTTGTAATACGTTGCGCGCCATAAAGCATAATATCAATAAGTGAAACTTTCAACGATCGCTTTTTGTTTTTTTTTATTGCTTAGATGGGTAGACGAGCTCACAGCCCACCTGGTGTTAAGTGGTTACTGGAGCCCATAGACATGTACTAACGTAAATGCGCCACCCACCTTGAGATATAAGTTCCAAGGTCTCAAGTATAGTTACGACGGCTGCCCCACCATCCAAACCGAAACGCATTACTGCTTCACCTACCAGCAGTCACCTTTATTTACCTATCACCGCAGGCGCCTTAAGATATCCTACTTTCTCCATATGAGGTTTGAAAAAAAAAAGCATTACTGCTTCACGGCAGAAATAGGCGGGGTGGTGGTACCTACCCGTGCGGACTCACAAGAGGCCCTACCATCAGTAATAAAAGGTTTTCCGCGCTTTGGTTGTTCATACCCATTGGTCTCGGGTAGGGGTGGCGGGGGCGGGGGCGGGGGCTCGACCGCCGCGTCCTTGGGCGCGCCGTCAGAGGGCGGGCGCGGTATCACCGACTCGTATATCGGCTCCTTGCCGTTGATAACAGCCAGCTTCCCGTTCGGTATTATACCGTTCGTCAACTCCGGAGGTGTTGTATCTGTAAGGTGAGGTGCTTACTTTACTTTACTGTGCTTAATTTTTACTTGTTTTTAAGAGAGTATATGACCTGGTAGCTAAGACCTTTAAGTCATGTCTTATTTTAATTTATATTCTTATTTTTATGTAAAATGATAATATGGAGTGAAGTGAAATGAAATGATATGATATGATATGAAATGAAGATGATTAATTTGAGACATTAATTAACTGGGATGAAATTAAATGAAATGAGATGAGATGATATAGGATAAAATATAATCTTAGTAAAATGGTGGTCATTTACTGAGATTTTTTAGTGGACTTTTTGGAAGATCCCGAGAAGTTACGTCCAGCGGCTTTGTTTCATTTTCCTACATTTGTGCACCTTCACAGATATTAAACAGTTAATAAACCACCGTTATTACACATTTCAACCTGAAGAAACACTAAATAGACATAATAAAACAAATCACACAACTTCAATCCTTGCGTTCCCGCCAAAAAGTCCTTATTTTACTTGTAGGCTAATCTGATGTGTGAAAAGATTCATATTGTGTAGGGAAACTTTGTATTTGTCTTTTACGTGTTGAGATGTAGAAATTATAGGACAATTTTCAGTTGTTGCAAGGTTTCTTAATAAAAGTATTTTTAAGAAGAACTATCTTGCGTATTAATCTACATAAATTCTTAATAAAGCAGGCGATTAATATGGGATATATTCAAATCCTTTTTTTTAAAGAATATAATTTAATCGCAATCATCAATAACAACATAGGTGTGTTCAAAATAACCAAAAAAACCATAAAAGTTTACGATGATTGAGGGGAACGTAAAACGAAGCAAGGGTACGTTTGTGTAGAGTACATGAGATTTGACGTCACGCCTTGTTGTATTGCTCTCTCTGTCTAGCTGTAAATTTTATATGCTTGAACAAATTTGAAATTGAATGTAAGCTTCTGCATTATAGAAATAGTAGTTTTTTTGAACATTACAAACCTTTTGCAGGTGGAGGAGGCGGTGGCCCAATTGGTTCCGGTAGCGAACATTGCGTTGGAGGTGGAGGAAAGACCGGGGAATCCTCGGCCGAAGGTTCCAAAGGAGGGGGAGGCGGGAGAATTAATGATGACGTCATCGCATCACCGTTGGACATAGGAGTGCCGTTACTCAGTGGGGACGATAGTCCGTTTAATGGCGACATTACCGGAGAGGCTGGAGGTGGTGGGGATATGACCGAATGAAGCGGCAGAGAAGTGGGGGGCGGTGGGGGGATGGCGTCCGATGGAGCACCGTCCGGCTTGCGTTGAGCTTCCGTATGGGATTTGCTTAATTCGTTCATTTCAGCTGCTAAGACATGTTCCAGCTAAAACAAAGTTTCTTATGAAATATTTTCGACACAATTTGTTTTCTGGATCTTTAAACAGCAAATCTTTTACTTTTATTTAACTTGTACCTTTTTTGAGGTTTCAAATAAGAAGTTATATCTATCTATATATATAAAAATGGATTGCTGTTCGTTAGTCTCGCTAAAACTCGAGAACGGCTGGACCGATTTGGCTAATTTTGGTCTTGAATTGTTTGTGTTAGTCCAGAAAAGGTTTAAAAAGTAGATTAATATGAAAATGCTCGGAATTAAATAAAAATAACATTTTTGTTTTTCCTTTGATGTGTCCCCCGTCGGACGGATTCGTTTTGTTTGTTTTAAGTTTATTTTATACAAAAGTTTAGATCTTTTATTTATCGATTGAGGCACTACGAAGTCTGCCGGGTCAGCTAGTTTGCTACTAAAAATCAAAGAGGGGTAAAGTTAACTAAAGTCTGGATACCATTATTATCTGAATATTTGAAAAACGAATGTCTCCCACTCACCTCTTGGTGCAGATCATCAGCCAGCCTCTCCATGGAGTCCCCGATCTCCGCAATGGTGGGCTGCCTGAGGTCCGGCTCGCCGTCGGGCGCGCCCCGCTGCGTGGGCACGTCGGCCAGGAAGTCGAACAAGTTGTCCAGGTTCACGGACTCCGCCCGGTTGGTCGCGGCACAGGACAGCCCCCGCAACTGGTCCGCCATCGTCTCCAGCTCGGCACGCTCCTGCTCTTGTTTCTCTTGGAGACTGTATGGGTTAGGTTAATATTAATTGATACAGTTACAAGTATAATAGCAAACCGTATCAGATTTTTTTTTGTTGCTTAAATGGGTGGACGAGCTCACAGCCCACCTGATGTAAAGTGGTTACTGGAGTCCATAGACATCTATCACGTAAATGCCGTCACCCACCTTGAGATATAAGTTCTAAGGTCTCAAGTATAGTTACAACGGCTGCGCCGCCCTTCAAACCGAAACCCATTACTGCTTCACGGCAGAAATAGGCAGGGTGGTTGTACCTACCCGTGTGGACTCACAAGACGTCGTACCACCAGTAATTATGCAAATTATAATTTTGCAGGTTTGATTTTTATTACACGATGTTATTCCTTCACTTTGAAGTCAATCATAAACATTTGTTAGATACGTATTTCATTGGAAAAATTGGTATCCATCCGCCTTTGGGATTCGAACACCGTGGCATCGATAGATATAAATGCACCGGACGTCTTATTCTTTAGGCCACGACGGCTTCATACAGAGACAGATTCAATGTCAAATCATTACCTGTTGCGCTCTTCCCTCAGCTTGATCTCCTGGTTGACCCTCTTCATCTCCCGGAGCGCCGCAGCCACTTCCCTGGCGAAGGCTCCGCGCAGGTGTCGCTGCAGCGTGAGCGCGGCCCGCCGCAGCCGCAGGAACGTGTAGCGCTCCTTCCAGCCGCGCCACGCCGCCTGCAGCACCACGGCCGCCGCCCGCCACTGCACGTAGTGGCGGCGCCGCACGCTCCCCTTGTACCACTGCGGGCGGGGGGACGATGTAGCCGATGTCGATTATATATATGAGGCGGTCGGCGCAAAAGTGGCCTGAGCTTACCATAGTTATTATGGAGCATTTGAGCAGGCAAAAAAACAATACGCGCTAAAATAATGTTTACAAAGCAATCTGTTATCTATGGGTGAAACTATGGATAGGCCGCTTTTGCATCAAAATTTATTATATTTTAAATAAATTGCAATAGACATAATATATAAAGCATCATTATGAAAAATTGTGGGTTGGGCCACTTTTGCGCTGACGGCCTCATATCTTCTTCTTCTTATCAGCCCACAGAAGTCCACTGCTAGACATTGCCCTCCCCCAAGCCTCGCCACAAAGGCCGGTCCTGCGCCTGCATCCAGCGGATTCCCGCGAACCTCAATAGATCGTCAGTCCATCTTGTGAGAGGCCTATCCAAGCTACGTCTTCCAGTACGCGGTCGCCACTCAAGAACTTTCTGACCCCAACGGCCATCCATCAACGATAATTTTTGTTACATACTAGAAATTAATTTAAAATATTATATGTGTATAATGTTATGTTTTCTCGAGCAAAACATTTTACCATACATACGCACTTTGATGTCATTTTCGATAATCCAATTCTACATGTTAAAAATGAATGGTGTTTAAAACATGGTTATTTCACATATCGCATGGATTAATTCTTTTTATGTTTGAGAGATTATTTGTGGCTCGAGGGCCTTTCCAGTTTTACCTGGGCAGGTGGGCCAAGAGATTTGCTAACAGTTGCTCGAGCTCATCCGAAGGAGACCTGACAACTCAAGAGCAGCTACTTCGCGAATGAATCTACCACCGGATCGGAATCGCGACCCGCTGATAAGATCCGGCGAGAAACTCAGCGGGCTAATGTTTAGGTTAGGTTTACATGGATCAAATGTACTCACCTTCTGTATGAGCAAAGCAGACGCCTGCAATAACGCGGTCCTCTTGGCCTCAAGCGGAGAGTGCACCGAAGTCCTCATAAAAATCTTCGAATGCCCTATCTGCCAGTCTGTATTCGTGGCGTTTACTATTGCTGTTATTGTTCTGAAATATTTTGAATTCGTTTATAGAGGTTGCGTCTGTCATCCATACTATTAAATCATAAAAAGGGTATGTAGCTAAATGGATAGCTAAATTTTTTGTTATTAAGTGTTCCATTAAAATATTTTTGCGTTACATTCTATAGATGCTATTACTGGAATAGTTATTTATTGATTTATCTTTCTACTGATATAAAACACGAAAAAGAAAACATTGAATGTCTCTTAAAAAGTACTGAATCAGTACTGTAACAAAGTGTTGTGCAGATTGTTTTTTTTTTGCTTAGATGTATGGACGAGCTTCCGGCTCACATTGTGTTTATGGGTTACCGGGGCCCATAGACATCTACAACGCAAATGCCGCCAACCACCTTGAGATATACGCTCTAAGATCTCAGTTTTTATAGTACAACGTCTTTCGAACTGAAACGCATTACTGCATTACGACTGAAATAGGCAGGGTAGTGGTACCTACCCGTGCGGACTCACAAAACTTAGTACCACCAATGAATGTTGCTAGTGAGTTATTGAACCAAATAGTGAGTCCCATCGAGAATGAGTCAAAATGAATACTTACGCGATATCCGGGCAGCTGGGTCTCGGGTGCGGCAGTAAACACCTGTACCTGGCCTGGAACATCGGGGTCGGCAGGTGTACCGGGTACCCGTCCCTCCGGATCCTCACTATCTCGTTCATGCCCAAGTACCGGAGTTGTTCCAGCACGAGCTGCTCGTTGTATTTACCGGCCTCCTTCTTTTCATTAGGTTTTATGCAACGGACATACCTAAAGGCCATAATTATTTTAATCACTACGTAGTATAAAACAAAGTCGCTTTCTCTGTCCCTATATCCCTATGTATGCTTAAATATTTAAAACTACGCAACGGATTTTGATGCGGTTTTTTTTAAATAGATAGAGTGATTGAAGAGGAAGGTTTATATGTATAATAACATCCATTAAATAGTGGAGAAATCAGTAATAAATTATAGTTTCCGAAGCGAAGCGAGGGCGGGTCGCTAGTTACATATTAAATATGATACAAACCTTAGATTGGGGGGAATCGGGACCCTTCCCAATTCCAACACAAATGTTCAATGTTTTTTCTTAGGGTAATAAATACCCTATGAAAGTAGTAATGATATTAAAATGGTTCAGGAGGCTTACATTTTGATATACGATACATAGTTCATTACAGAATATACTCAAAAACTGAAAAAACTAGTTTGACCCAATTCACCTTGGCTTTGGGGTCAATCAGGTTACGTATGGGGGTTAGAGTTTTCGATAGGGCTGGCACTATTTAGTTGTTAGGTAACTACCTAACTTTAGGTAATTAACTTTTTAATATCTTTAATGAGTTACAAAACTTTGATGACTAAATTAAACTAATTAATATTCTTAAACACTAAATAAAAGTCATTTTCAGTTCAACAAAGTTAAATGTAACAACTCAACAAAAGTATTGTGACATCCCAGATTTGTCCCTATTCTAACTCTAGTCTCTATTCCCCCCAATCTTCTGTACATTTTTAATAATTGAACTTTAATTTTAAATTAAAGTTGGCAGCAGTAAAGATAATAATCTCAATGGTATTACACGATATCAATTTTTTATTTTCAGTTGTCTATAAGTATTATTTGGAGCCGCAATAAGAGGGAACATTCCAAACAATAGGACAAACAGAGCATTAGGAAAAATTAAGAGCTCCGGCTAAAAACAGAAACGTCATGAGTATCTTACCAAACGTCAGTAGCTTGCAGCATGTCGACTAGAGATTGCAGTTGAGCTCTAAAAGTATCGACAACAGTAGGACGTCCCTTCGACGTACCCCTCTGCGTGGTGCCAGTTGAATTCGGACTTGATAGTGACATGTCCTGTATAAATTAATTATATATAATATATAATTATATAAAAATATATTCTAAGTACTTCCATCTGTGGAAGTTATTCGTGATGGTATGTATGTATTGTCTGAGAAAACATTTTTATTTTCCGTTATTTGAAATAAAATTTTCCAATACTCACATGACCTGGAGGCGCCAAGTCTTGCACGTAATCAGCCAATTCCCTGACGAAAGGATTAGCCGAACGACTTAGATGGTCGATGAAGGCGTCTTGTTGTGTATCTCTGTTTTTATCGACAAAACCGTGGACGCTGTACGACACCGTACCGGCGTAGTGTTGCACCCCGAACTCTTCCTCCCATTTCCTCCGAGAACCCTTGACGAAACTCTGGTGTTCGCCGAATTCTCCTTGTATATTAGTTAGGTACGCGCTGTCCGAGCCCTAACAATGAAATTGAAATGTTTATAAACACAATTGATGTTATTTTAAGCTATTGCATAGCTTTTAATGCTGGCTTTGAGCGCAGCGACCGAAACAAGAAATTCCGTTACGAAAATAAAACCTAACACCACCCACTCCGCCTACCATGTAGCTTGCGTTCAGCACATTCACACAGTGTTTGTGAATAAGAACGCGGCGTGACGTCACACTGCATGCGCATCATGAAAAGTCTGCCCATCTCTCTCTTGCGCGGTCTAGCTTAGGAGTGTGAAGGGGACAGTTAATTTTTTGCTTTTGTTAATGTTTATTAATATAGCGTGGTCTTGTTTTATTATTGTTTTAATATTAAATTATTGTTGTCTAATTATAATTATAATTGCATAAGTTGATAAAAATGCTATGCAATAGCTTTACCGCGGCAGTCCCTGAGTGCTGCACCTGTTTTTTTGTACAATTATTTTGTCAAATATTTTTTTTATTATACACAAAAGCAAGGTAGAAATAATTATCATAGAAAACGGAACAATAAAAACTGTATCTTCTTTACCTTAGGCATATGACATTGTTCACTAAGCAGTTTGAGCAGACTCCTCGGTGGTTTCTCTAACAGTTCGAGACAAGCAGCGTTGTCGGTGAACTGTATTTGGTTGTAAACGATGCCTTCTTGTCGATACTGTAATGGAAAATATGTATAAACAGTTAGGGACAGTTTTTTTGTTTTTTTTTATATGATTTTTCTAATAATTTATTTTTGATGATTCAAGGCATTAAGTTACGGTACGGCTTTCTTATTGTCTAAGTCAGCAGACGAGTATATGGCCCAACTGATGGTAAGGGGTTACCGTCACTTATAAACGTTAACAATTCCATAAATTTTTGAATAATCTATATGACCACATTTTAATGTAAATATAGATTTGTTAAATTGAAAGGAACGAGGAATGAGTGGTCATATTGTACATTGATTGGTACTCTGCTATAAATAAATAAATAGTGTCAGCGTAATTAGTATAATCCAAATCTCAATTGAATTGAATTTTCATTATTTCGATTAACTCAATTGCCTGTCTAGACAGTGATCAAAGCTGCTTTCAGACTACGCTATAATATAATAGCATATAGCTCATAGCACAACAATATCGTGCACCATTCATTGTTATGGACACGTTCACGCTGTACTGTACTATATATTATTGGCTAAGTATAGGCTGCTATAGTATAACGTAGTCTGAAAGCAGCTTAAAACCAAAAAGACAAGACGTACAATTTCCTGTTCTAACGCGAAGACGTAATTATTGAAGAACATGTGTAGTTTCTCGTTGGCGTAGTTGATGCAGAGCTGCTCCAGCGAGTTCGAAGCGAAGTTCTCGAAGCCGAAGATGTCGAGCACGCCCAGCGCCCGGGGAGCCTCGCGGCCCGGCGCCGAGCAGCTGTTCACGTGCCGGACGAGCCACGCGAACGTGCGCGAGTACAACGCGCGCGCCATCGCGTGACGATTCTCGCGTGCCTGAAATTAATCCGCGGATTACAACTTGCTTACAAGGCATTACAGCATCATCTAGCTATAAGAAGTTTTTATTTTATTTTTATTGCATCATAGCCCACCTGGTGTCAAGTGGTTACCGGAGCCCAAAGACAGTATCGGTATAGTTAGAACGGCTGCCCCACCTTTCAAACCGAAACGCATTACTGCTTCACGGTAGAAATAGTCATGGCGGTGGTACCTACCCGTGCGGACTCACAAGAAGTCTTACCACGAGTAATATGGTAAAGGTTTGCTAATTATTTACAAGTAGGAAACTAAATATCGGAGATCTCATTACTCTTTGAACGCGGCAATTTCGAAGTACCCACCAAATATTTATATAAATGTAACCACTATATGATTTGTGACATAAATCTTAAAAGAGGTTAATATGTTATAAAGGTGACATAAATGATAATCTGAATATTGAAACATAACAAGAAGGAACATTAGAAATATTAAAACATTTTTGAATATTGAAATATAAAAAACATAAAAACTGGTGAAGCAATAGCTTTAAATGTTGTTTCTCTTCATAGAGCAACTCAGTTTGTGCTTTAGTTTTACTAGGCTAAACTTTATTTTGATGTGAATAAAATAATACATTATATATATTTATTTATTTTTCGAGGGTAGTATTTACTAAATTTTTTGAAGTGAAAACTTCTTTAGAATCGTTGTGATTTCAAACCGGATGCAACGGAAAAAACGACAGGTAAGAGACACAAATACAAAAATGTGTAGGATGAAGCCAGCAAAGAATGGGACAGAAATATACATACTAGTTAATACAGCGCCATCTGTGAGATTTTTTAATAATAACGTGTGTATGAAAGCTCTTGTAGTGAATTTTAATTTAGGATTATACGTGAAATTAAAATATCAATTCACAGAGGGCGCTACCTTACAATTATTTACTAATGACAAAATTTTACATATACTTAAGACGTTTAGGATAATTGTATTTTAATTTTGGAAGGTTTCACTTCTACCACGTGTGAATTGCACACATGTAATTTTTTTTTAAACGAATACAACGGTTACTACATCTTATTTCACGTAGTTGACAATGTAAGCTGATAAATTTGAAGCAAAGCAACGAACTGGATTTAGTTACCTCGTGTAATCTAAGCGGGATGTCGGTCACGTTTCCCCGCACGTTGATCTGTCGCTCGAGCAGCACCCGCTCTGCGGTCGGCGGCGCCAGGCCCAGCAGGCTGGCGACCGCCTCCACCGCCTCAGAGTCCTCGGGCGCAAGAGACGACCGCTCACCGTCAACATCCTGCCAAGATTATATGTACTTTTGTGAGAACACTTAAAATTTCCCTGTAGTGAACTATTTACAAGACTTTAGGTATGTGCACGCATTAATCTTCAGAACGTCTAACGCGCCACCTGTCGTACGTTAATAGTACTACTAATATATTACTATTATAGTCTATGTGTTATTCTAATTTAAAAACAAATATTTTGTGAATTTAGAAAAAAAGTAGAAACATCTAGCCTATCCAATAATCACGTTTATAATTTTAATTGAATTATTATTTGGACGTGTTCGTATTTATTCTATCACAATAAAATGCTAATTTTTATTGTTATACAATAAATAAACTGAGAATCTTCAATGATTACACCAGAATTTGCAATCACTTCCTCGATTTAATTCCTTTATCGGTATTACGGAACAGGTAGCTATAATCAATATTTTTATGTTGATACGAGTAACGCCATCTGTTACCAAATAGCAGACACGGATGTGAAAACAACTAGTACGAAAATTGTAGACATGTGTGACTCTGCAACGTTGACACGAAGTTCGTTAGTTATTAATCAGTTCTACTCGAAGCGAAAGAAGTGAATTGCGATAATTGAAATCTACCTCGAGTGTCGTAATAATAAAAATGAATTTTAATTTATACTTCGGTGAAAGTTTTTATTTATCCCGAGCTCCAGTGCGTAACAATGCGGATGCCTATTGTAATTTAGTTTTAGAAATTACCTATAATTCAAACTAGACTTTCTTGGTTCAATACAGCATAATGCCATTCTTGACACCAATTTTTATTTTATTTTATTGCTTAGATGGGTGGACGAGCTCACATCCCACCTGATATTAAGTGGTTACTGGAGCCCATAGACATCTACGACGTAAATGCGCCACCCACCTTGAGATATAAGTTCTAAGATCTCAGTATAGTTACAACGGCTGCCCCACCCTTCAAACCGAAACGCATTACTGCTTCACGGCAGAAATAGGTAGGGTGGTGGTACCTACCCGTGCGGACTCACAGGGGTCCTACCACCAGCTATTTATTCCTAAATTATTTCATACATACCTGAAACTGAATGTTCCCCAGCCAGAGAACGGCAGCCAAAACTTTAAACAGCCCCTCGCACATGTGAGGTGGTACTTGGAGTACAGTTAGCGCCAGTTGCAGCGCTTCGAGCTTCCCTTGTTCCCCTCCGCGGCCTCTGTGAGCCTCTTCATCTTCAGGCCGAAGGTATTTGAAGTGAACTTCTTGTCGTAAGCGTAACGTGTTCCGCAGCTCATTGTTGTGCTGCAGCAACAAGAATATAAGTCATCTCATGAAAATCATTAATTTCATTATTATTTTTTCCTACCTAAGCTGAGAGCCTTGAGAGGCTATTTCAGCGTAACCGTAACTAGTAGGTGAGCTCGTGGGGCTCAAACTTGACGACGTTGCTAACACGAACCCTAGCAAGAGCCGTGCTTCGCAGAATCTACGCGAAACGCGACCCACTGAGAAAATCTGGCGAGAAACTCAGTTGGCTGTGTCTGAGGGTTAATTTACTTGTCGAGCCCTTCGTCGCAAGCGACGGGTTCGACGAGAACGATGACCTGTGCTTGAGGTACCTAAAAGCACCGTTAGTGGATCGGGAGGATCCGAAATGACGTGTTTGGGGCGACGTCGACTGCTTTCCATTCTGTCCGCAGGATCGGGGAATTTCATGTGTACTGTTTCTGTCCTATGATGTTTGGATACGTTACCGAACCAATGATCCAACATTTTTCAGACATAATTACCCAGAAATTATTACGTTTTGAAATCTAAAACATAAACTTTGAAAGGTTTCCTGTGTCGTGTCGAAAACTTACTTTGGCCCCCTCGACCAGTTGATAAAACACATGGTAGTTAGTCTCCCTGGGCGCGGGACCCGTTATCCTGGCCCTCTCCAACAGAAAGTCTCTCAGCACGGCACCTCGGATACTGCCGCGATGGTCGAGTCGCACTTCAACAAACTTGCCGAACCTTGATGAATTGTCGTTTCGAACAGTCTTTGCGTTACCTGTGAGGAATGTTCACGATAAACTCTATGATCTAGTTAATGGTAATTAAAAAATACTAGTGGTCCCGCAGAAGTCGAAATTCGACTATAAATAATTGAAATTTTATTTATAAACATTATTATGGTTTTACTGTCAAACAGACTTCTTTAATATAATCACAGATTTCGCCAAAACTACACTATAGATAAATAGTATTAATGACAAAGAATATTAATTTATTCTCAATTTGACCACAGATTTTCAACAATAACAAAAGTTTGACAATAAACGCAAAGTATATGTATGTGTGTGTGTGTGTGTGTGTGTGTGTGTGTGTGTGTGTGTGTGTGTGTGTGTGTGTGTGTGTGTGTGTGTGTGTGTGTGTGTGTGTGTGTGTGTGTGTGTGTTGTGTCAAATACATAGTAGTGTGTGTAATGTTTTCTTTATTGATTTAATGAATTTTTATGCATAATAATAAAAAATAACATTCTGCAGTCCTTCTCTATATTCTCTATAATTGTGGGAAACTTCATACTCCTCCGTCCGCGCAATTTTCGTAAAAACACAAAGTTTTTGCTTCACGTATTAATATATAGATATTGTAAATATTGATGTCAAGTTAAACATTTGGACCTTGATCAAACTTTACGTCAAGAAAGCTACCATTTCTGTTTCTGTACAATATGCGTTTGTTTACCAAAAGCCTCCAAAACTGTGTTCGCTTCCAAGATTTGTTGTTCAGCCCACGAAGCTTGTCCCCCAGCCGCGCACAGATACTGAAGTATTAGTTTCGTTGTTTCCGTCTTCCCGGCACCGCTCTCGCCGGATATCACGACGGATTGATTTTTTTCTCCATTCTACGAACAGGATATATAAATTACCGACTGTATTGGTTTAGTCCGAATTTTCGTAATCGTTTTTGCAGCTTTGTTTCATATGACTTTTTATTGTACCAGTTGGGGTATGAGTTCAAGGTCTACATGGTGTTAAGGAATTACCGAAACCCATGGATATCACACGGTGAATACTACCGAATTTGAAGCAAGAGTTTGGTCTACTGTGTAACATTATTTTTTATTGCCTTTGTAGGCAAACGAGCCTACGGCCCACCTGATGGTAAATGGTCACCGTCACTCATGGACGTCAGCAATGCCAGGGGCAGAGTTAAGCCTCTGCCTATCATTAAGTACTCTACGCCAGCCTCGTTTGAAGAAGGACATGTCATAGCGCTCGGAAAACACCGTGGAGGGGAGTTCATTCCAAAGCCGGATGGTACGTGGCAAAAAAGATCTTTGGAAACGCACTGTCGATGAACGCAGCGGTTCCTGATAATATGGATGAACTCTGCTCCGATGGCGGGAGGTTTGATAATAAAAAGGAGATGAGGGTATCGATCTATAACAGCTATCTAAACTTTCAAACCGGAACGGGAATAACATATTTATAATAATTTTGCGTGATTTTTATTTGGATTAAAACTATACTATTCCTTCATCTTGGAAGTCCTTAGTGACGTATTTTAGGTTCATAATCCTTTTAAATAATTGATACTCTTCTGCGAGATTGTGGCCTAAGTATAGCCACATCACTCGATACGAGGACATCAAATGTCTTTTTTTTAGATCACCACCAATTTTAATACGCTCGAAGTTTCAAGATGTGACGATTTTTAGGCCCTCTAGATAGACGAATAATGCCAGGAGCATAGCTAAATCGCTGCAAACGGACATATAAGAGTTTATTACAAGCATTTGTTTGGCAGAGAGAGGAATGCGGAGAATGGAGGTGAGGGTAATATGCGCATTAATAGGGGCTTACACCAGCATCGCAAGTCTACTGGCATTCTTCAACTTCCGCACGGTGAATCTATGGATAGCTAAGATATTCATCTCATAGTAAGTACTGTATTGATGATATTTGTTTGTTATTCTAAAAGTAGTTGCCATTTTTCTGTAATAGCTAAGAACATATTTCGCAACCTTGAGTACGTCATAGTCATAGTCGTGACTACTGTAATTACAAGTAATTACTAATCTACATTCGAGACAAAACGAATGAATCACTTTAGGTAACCGTGAATAACATGTGACACCTGACTCATTTTTCTAAGAGATTTTTTTAGCTTCAGTAATTTTCGTCCAAACCGAAAAAGTATTTTTACTGACAGCACATATTAAATCCGTCTTTATATTTTGCAGAAATATGGTAAACAATGTAATTATTTAAATTATTTTGGTCATTTATCTAATTGGCAATCTAAAAAGTTAAATGAAGTAGAATATAATAAATGAAGATTTATACAAAATTGATTTCAGGATGAGATTGAATAAACTTAAATGAAACAAGATGAGATACGATGAAATAGTGTTCCAGCGAAATTCTGAGAATTTACAGACTTTTCTGAAAAAACCAAGAAGCCTCTAAAGACGATATTCAGCATTTTATTTACTTTTACAAATATTAAACAGTAAATAAGCAACCATGATTATAAGATAAAACGATTCACATCATCATCATCTCTACATGCGTTCCCGCCAAGAACTCTGACACTAAACTGGAATTTTGGCGGGAATGCGAGGAGTGAAGTTGTGTGATTTGTTTTATTTTGTCTATTTAATGTTTCTTCAGGTTTAAATGTGTAATAACGGTGGATCCCTAACTATTTAGTATCTGTGAAA
Organism: Bombyx mori; assembly: GCF_030269925.1. Lineage (NCBI taxonomy): Eukaryota > Metazoa > Arthropoda > Insecta > Lepidoptera > Bombycidae > Bombyx > Bombyx mori. Next base: position 4,048,977 of record NC_085131.1, read on the forward strand.
GTGCACAAATATAGGAAAATGAAACAAAGCCGCTAAAAGTAACTTCCCGGGATTTTCCAAAAAGTCCTGAAAAAGGACCACCATTTTACTGAGATTATATTTCATCCCATATCATCTCATTTCATTTCATGCCATGTTTCATATTAATCAACATCATTTCATTTCTTAATATCATTTTTCATATAAAAAGTTTTCATTAAAATTAAATTAAAGACTTGTCCTAAAGGGCTTAGTTACCAGGTCATAAAATTCATTAATACAAAAATGACACTTTTTTTAAGGGATTTTATGACCTGGTAACTGAGACCTTTAATTCATGTATTATTTTAATTTATATGCATATTTTTATAAAAAATGATATTATGGAGTGAAATGAAATGAGATAATATAGGATGAAATATAATCTCAGTAAAATGGTGGTCATTTACTACGATTTTTTCAGTGGACTTTTTGGAGGATCCCGTGAAGTTACGTCCAGTGGCTTTGTTTCATTTTCCCACATTTGTGCATTTTCACAGATATTAAACAGTTAATAAACCACCATTATTACACATTTAAACCCAAAGAAACACTAAATAGACAAAACAAATCACACAACTTCACTCCTCGCGTTTCCGCCAAAAAGTCCCAAAAATGACACTAAGTTCACGTATTGTTGCCAATTTAATAAAAGTAAATAAGTTTGACATACTTGCAAGAGGCTGTAAGCGGATTCGGCCAACGCAAACACATGGGGCGGCATTGTCCCAAAGGTTTTATTCCTGTAGTTCTGCATATGTTCCTGTGTACACAAAACATCATGTTTGTACATTTCGATATTGGAGTCGGGATCCTCGCCAAATTTGTGTGCACTCCTCAAATATTTGTGCGAATAGAATGAAACAATGTCGTAGATCTTATCATCTAATACATTACTGATTCCCAAATAAATTCGGTTTGACGAATTAAGTAGTAGGTAAATATTATATTGAACAGTAAAGAAAACTATAAATTTCACGCATTTTAATTGGCAGAATGACAATGTCTAGAGTAGTTCCTTAAGAGCCTACATAAAATCAGTTGAGCCTTTTGCTGCTGGAAAATAGTACTTGTGAAAAAACGTGACATCTTTTTCACAGGAAAATATAAACACATAGAAAGTGACGTACTATTGTGTGTTAATGACGAGGTGTTAATAGCTCTGAAAGAACGAACATACTGTTTTGTTTGTCTTTTGTTAATTAATTAACACAACGTTATCGTCGCTTACCATTGTGTAGCATCCTAACTCCTTGTAGGGATTTACTGCGACCAGAATTGAGCCGGTGTATGTCTGCGCTCATGAGTCAAGGAACCTCTTGAAATTTCTTTCATTTTGTAAAAAAATGTAATACTAAATTATAATGACATAGAATAGCTTGCTAATTTTAAGAACAAGAGAATTTTCTCCAGTATTTAAAATTACAGTTACAATATTTGGCTCTAATACAAATTAAAATGAAACATTAATTTCGTTGTAGCTAATTCAAAACTCCAAATGTCAGAATTGTCAATCGTTGTCATTCGCAACGACAACGCTGTTCCAAAAAAAAGGGATATTTGAGAATCGAAAAGTTATATCCCATCAAAATTCCCATCTCGTATTTCTCGAAAAGGATACATATACAAGGTCGCGAAGATACCGCTTCTTGAGGTTGTCGTTGATGGCCTGTTCGGTAATCTGTGGCATCATAGTCATATCTGGAACGCCCGGGTCGGCGTCATTCTCGTTCGGCACCCCCATCTTGTCTGTCAACAAAAGTCAAATTTATTATACGTAAGTTATATAAGATCATTAGGTTCGGTATTATAGTATAGTTCTGTTCAAATTGAGGAGTACTATAACATTTTTGTTTCGGTAAAGATAACTTATAACACCAAAACCATTCTAAGCAATCCCAAACAGCCATACGTAAACATCACAATATTTCAACAGGTGTCAATTAAACAGGCATGCTTATTGAAATTTAAAGCATATTTGAGTCGTCTATTATCAAAGGTGGCAATCTGTGCATTTGGACAAAAAAATTTTATTGATATGTCAATACAGATTTATTTGAATATAATCGTCTCATTCAAAGAATACGGTTCAAAACCTGCATTAAATAAAGGTTAATAGTTAACCTGTTATTTATCTAAGATGTCGTTCCGAAGAGTTTTGTGACTGCCAATGGAATACAAAGTCAATAATTCGTTTTTCTGATTTACCAATCATTGTCCAAAAGTCAGATTGCCGCCTTTGATAATAGTCGACTCATTTAGTAGTGGCAGAGCCTAATGTGTGCCGCCCACTGAGTTTCTCGTCGAATCTTCTCAGTAGGTCGCGATTCCGATCCGGTGGTGGATTCTGCGAAGCACTAGTTTTGGTAGGCGGTTAGCAAATTCTCTAGGTTGAGCCTGTGAGCTCACCTACCCGTCCTGGCGTAGCTGGAATAACTTCTTAGGCTATCAGCGAGTAGGTAGGGAAAAAAGTGTGCAGTCCGCACGCAATAGGTACCACCGCCCTGCCAATATCATCCACCAAGCAGGCATAGCTCTTATTCTGTACAATAGAATTAGACCTCAAGTCTCAAGAGCGGTATTCACGTTTAAATGTCTATGAGCTCCGGTGACCACATAACACCAGCTCGGTCGTGAGCTCGTTCATCCGCCTATGCTACAAATAACTAATTCTACAGTTAGTTTCATTCAATAATTACATTTATGGGTATGAAGTATGGTATTTCCCTGAAGAGGTTAAAAATATATACAAATATATTTTTAACCTCTTCAGGGAAATTGCCACATATGTATCTATTATAGTATACGTATATTTAACTCTATGCTATATGGTCTATGCTAAATACATGTATTTTTTAATGATTAGGTATTCAATATTTTTATTTTTTACTTAGTCAATTGTTTTCAATATAAAATGAATAACTTGCTAAAAATAGTCTGTATTCATGTATTTTGTTCTATAAAAAAATCGTCGGTGAAGTGGTTTCAGACACAACAATACCGATGTTATAGACTTACTAGGAACACATAGAAATATAGCGATCGAAATCTAAATTATACACCGAAATAGCTAATAAAATTTACTAGTACCAGTTAATGAAAGGCATGGGACTGATGGTGAGTAGGTTGTGGTAATATCTCGAGGAGACATTTCCATTGATAAAAATTTTATTTATGACACTACAACATAAAAAGTTTGTTTCTTTGAACAACAGAAATTTTAGTCATAAAACTGTGTTACAGTCGTTTACGTTAAGAGGATTTCGTAGTGCCAAATTTACTGCACTACTACACACCATACTGTGTATTACTAATGGTCCCGCAATAGTCGAAATTCGACTATAATTAATTTAAATTATAAGTTTTAACATTATTAAGGTTCTATTGTTAAAAACTATTATACTTCTATAATAACAGATTTCGCCAAGACTACACTATAGACAAGTAATATTATAGACAAACAATATTAACCTGTTCTCAATTTGACCAGATTTTATGTAATAACAAAAGTTTGACAATAAACAAAGAGTATATATGTGTGTGTCAAATACGTGATAGTGTGTGTAATGTTTTTTATTGATTTAATGTACATGTTATGAATGCATAATTTTTAAAAAATATTAGCGTTCTGCACTCCTCTATATTCTCTATAAGTGCAGGAAATTTCATACTCCTCCGTCCGCGCAATTTTCGTAAAAAGGGTAACAAAGTTTTTGCTTTACGTATTAATATCTATATTGATAATATGAAGAACGAAAATTACAATACATAAACTTCGTTCACTTTATTAGGTTTAGTCTAGACATATTAAATACTAAACATGCTTCCAATTGTACGTCTAAATAAATTTATTTAAGTGTGACGCAGCATTCAAAGTCGATTGTGGTAGCGGACGTAATTGTACAACGAAGTTTAAGGGCGAGAACTTATGTAATGCTGGTCGTTTCTTGGTTGTGCCAGAATGTTCTTTCGTAAACAATTTTGATGCTGTTGATACAGAGTTTGGTCAGTTGTTTGTCACACTGTTGTTTTTTACTGGTGGTAGGACATCTTGTGAGTCCGCGCGGGTGGGTACCACCGCCCTGCCTATTTCTGCCGTGAAGCAGTAATGCGTTTCAGTTTGAAGGGTGGGGCAGCCGTTGTAACTATACTCAGAGCTTAGAACTTATATCTCAAGGTGGGTGGCGCATTTACGTTGTGGATGTCTATGGGCTCCAGTAACCACTTAACACCAGGTGGGCTGTGAGATCGTCTACCCATCTATGCAAAAAAAAAAACTCCCGTATACTATGCGCGTGTATCACTACATAGTATAAAACAAAGTCGCTTTCTCTGTCCCTACATCCCTATGTATGCTAAAATCTTTAAAACTACGCAACGGATTTTGATGCGGTTTTTTTAATAGATAGAGTGATTGAAGAGAAAGGTTTATATGTATAATAACATCCATTAAATAGTGGAGAAATCAATAATAAATTACAGTTTCCGAAGCGAAGCGAGGGCGGTTCGCTAATAATATATAAAATAAAATGTTTTACTTTTGGCGTCAATGTCAAATGTTACTTTTAAATATTTTTTAATGATACAATATAATATTACAGATAATTCTCAGGTGAGTTTTTAAAGTAGTGAATACATGCTGTTCTTATGAATATATTATGATATCGCTCGATATATATAAAATACTTTTTTCGTTTTATCAACTATTATTTTTGCGACGAGTCGTGTCCAAACTGACGGGGCGCGGTTGACATCCCCGAGCGACAGTAAACAATTATAATAAGTTGCGTATGGCATCGACAGCAGTAAATAACAACATAAAACGGAATATGCATAGATAGATACTCCGTGGTATAAATTGTTCGGGTAACTTCGAGACATAAACTAAGGGATCCTTTATTGGTTTGTGTTGACGATTGTGTGAGTTGAAATTAACTCCCCTCCACGGTGTTTCCTACAAGGCTCTTTCACGGATAATCCATTGCTGATGTCTAGGGCGACAGTGACCGCTCCATACCTAGGTTCTCTATTCTCGATCGCAGGTATTCATATCCAATCTTCTTTTAGCGTCGCTTTTCGAAGGTACATTCTGTTTCATCGAGTCAAATCACAAAGACTAATGAAAGTTTTCAAACCCTTTATATGCAGTATCTATGTATTATTAGTATAGATTCACTTATTATAATTATAGCCCACTGAGTTTTTCGCCGAATCTTCTCAGTGGGTCGCGTTTCCGATCCGGTGGTAGATTCTGCGAAGCACGGCTCTTGCTAGGGTTCGTGTTAGCAACGTCGTCAGGTTTGAGCCCAGTGAGCTCACCTACTAATTAAGGTTACGCTGAAATAGCCTCTCAGGGCTATCTGCTTAGGTAAAAAATAATAATAATAATGTCTTTTTTTAATTTTGAATATCGAAAGATTTAAGAATAACCACTTCACAATCGCGTTTCAATTTACATTCACCTTCCCTTCGCTCCCTAAACAGCCCCGAGGCTCCCCCGAACCTTCTCGAATATCACTTTATCTTGTTGATCGATGTATTAAACGGTTTTTATTGCTTTTAACACGTAATACGGGAATAGTTAATCTGTTTTATGTGTCTCATAAAGTTCACTACCTACTATTTTCACGAAATTTTCAAAATAATAACGTACGTATCTAACTAGTGTACAATGTATTAATGTGAACGCGTGTTTTTTGAATGAGATATTTAGTGGTAAGTACCGGGCGATAAGTTCTGGGTGTATGCCATTGTTTATTGCTTAAATTGGTTGGCGAAATCACAGCCCAACTTGTGTGTAGTGGTTACCGGAGCTCATAGACATCAACAACGAAAATACCGCCACCCACCTTTTTAGTGGTGGTAGGACCTCTTGTGAGTCCGCACGGGCAGGTACCATCACCCCGCCTATTTCTACCGTGAAACAGTAATGCGTTTCGATTTGAAGGACGGGGCAGCCGTTGTAACTATACTGAGACCTTAGAACTTATATCTAAAGGTAAGTGGCACATTTACGTTGTAGATGTCTATCGGCTCCGGTAACCACTTAACACCAGGTGGGCTGTGAGCTCGTCCACCTATCTAAGTAATAAATAAAAAGACATGACTTCTGTGTCTCGGTTTTCTATAGTACAACGGCTGCCCCGTGGTGTTTTAAGCCGAAACGCATTACTGCTTCACGGCAGAAATAAGGGGGACGGTGGTATCATCTACTATTCAAGGCGCCCCACCATCAGTGAACAACAATTTCTGCTGTGAAGTATTCATACGTTCCAGTTTGAAGGGTGGGATAGTAGTTATGCAACATAATTGAGAATTCACGTGATGCAAGAAGTCAAAAGTAATGTTATCAAGTTTAACAATATACACTTCAAGGGTTCTGAGCAAATATTACCTTCTCTGATATTAACACACAACAAAAGCACCAACTGAATCCGGACCTGATGGTACAGTGGTAAGTTTGCTTAACACTAGACCAACGTAAAATAAATATTAAAATATATTCCTCCGTACGTCGTGTTCCTCAGTGCTGAAGGTCGTGACCTTTACGGAGCACTTTTGTTAGGACTATGTTCCTCCATTCCTTCCTGTCCTCCGCGCAGTCGATACCGTCATTGATGCTGGAGTCCAAAGTAGTCTTAATCTGATTGGACCAGCGCAAGGGACTGCGCCCCCTAGACCTCTTTCCTTCCACTTTGCCGGTGATGAGTAGTCTTTCGAGATTTTCACCCTTTTTCCTCACAACGTGACCGAAAATCTAGAAAATCCTACGTAGTCAAGTGGTGGAGAATCTTGTGGAGACACCTAGGTCTTCCAGGATTGATGCGTTTGTCCCATGTCCCGTCCAGGGAATCCGCAGCATTTTCCTCCAGCACTACATCTTAAACGCGTCGACCCGACTTCGATCAGCCTTCTTTAGAGTCCATGTCTCCGCCCCATATAAGAATATAGAAAACAAGACTTGTTACAAGTTTACGCTTGGTTTTTATGGAGATGTTTCTATCGGACCAGATGCTATCAAGCTGAGATATGGTACTTTTTGCTATCCCGATACGTCTTCGTATCTCAGGTTCGCACGATCTAGTATTCGCAATCATGGAGCCCAGGTATATGAATCTTTCCGTTGTTCAAACATGCAGAGACCCCGTATGCTCCAGTTTATCCATGCGGTATATTACCATCATTTTTGTTTCGGATCAGTGAATGGCAAGGCAAAGTTCGACGCTAATGTTTTCAAGCTTGCTCACGAGAGCAGCCATCTCGCTTTCATTAGCCGCGAGCAGAGCGGTGTCATCGGCGTATCGGAGGTTGATCAATTTTACCCCACCAATGGTAATTCCACCATCCCAGCCTTCACAAGTCAACAAGTACAACAAGAGATAATATGCAGCCTTGCCTTACGCCTTTCTTAACTTTAAAAGAGGTAAAGATTGTTTCTTCTACTCTGATACTCTGATGATTCCCTGGGTAAACTATATAAACTTATTCATTTTAATAAACAGCCAATATATTTCACTATCTAAATACGTGTAGTCAACATAGCCAAAGATAATTGATTAGCGAATTTAGCAACTACCCCCCCTCCTCAAAGTTTTCTCCTGTCTCTCAGTTATTATTAGAGCAATCGTTTTATTCGATAGATGGCCAGTGACACTGTCAATGACGAGATTCAAATGCCTGTCCTCAAGAGAGACACAAACAAGAGTGAACCGAGCCATAGGCAGATGCGTTGTGCGAAGTGATTGAATTAATGATATTGGAAATCCCTTATCGTTCCGAAATATGAGCGGTTGAGAACATTACGACGTCCGAATCTGGAGATACTTTTTATCCAAATTAGGTTTTAAATTGATTTGTTGAGATTGACTGTCGTATTAGAATTTAAATTTTTTCCTTTCCACACGTTTGTGAGATTGTGGAATGTTCATTTAATTTACTTAAGAATGTAAGTCAAATCACATGGAATTAAAGACACTAAAGTTAAGTTTTTTAACTTCAAATAAAATATAGCTAATAGCTATAAGCTTATGACTTAGGCCACGAGGCATTAGAGAGAGTGGCACCGCACTCGCCCACGACCTATCCTTTGAAACTGTTCTTTTGTGGGGCACCCATCCCCCGATATTTAATGGGTGGGTAGGAAACGCCCTCCCGAATTCCCGATTGAATGACATTATTCACTACAACGTTTCGTTGACGTATAAAATGATTTTATACGCATCTTTTTCTATAACCAACAGTTTTTGTTGGCTATTAATGCAAAAAGAAAAACGCCGGAAACTACATACTATAATCCTGCGGACCAAACGTTATACAGTCATCGCGCCATCGCCCTAAGCGCGTCATTTCGGATCCTCCAGATCAACCAGCGGTGTTTTTAGGTACCTAAAAAGCACCGGTTACCGTCCTTGTCGAACCCGTTGCTTACGACGAAGGGCTCTGTGAGCAAACTAACCGTCAGACACAGCCCACTTTACTTTTTACTGGTGTTAGGACCTCTTGTGAGTCCGTACGGGTAGGTACCACCACCCTGCCTATTTCAGTCGTGAAGCAGTAATGTGTTTCGGTTTGAAGGGTGAGGGCAGCCGTTGTAACTATACTTGAGACCTTAGAACTTATGTCTCGAGATGGGTGGCGCACTTACTTTGTAGATGTCTATGGGCTTCAGTAACCACTTAACACCAGGTGGGCTGTGAGCGCGATCCCCATTTAGGCGATAAAAAAAAAACTTAGTTTCTCGCCGGATCTTTTCAAAGGGTCGCGTTCCTGATCCGGTGGTATATTCTGCGGAGCACTGTATTAGCATCGTCATCAGATTAGAGCCGAGTGAGCTCACCTACTCGCTCGGTTAAACTGGCATAACCTCCCGAGGTTACCAGCATAGGTAGGAACAATAAATAGCAATTTCAAACGCGACGATATTTTCACCGCAACACCATAATCAAACTGTAAACGTCAACTAATATTAAAAAGGCGTCAATTACCGCTCACATGGCAATAAAACCACGTCGTAGGCGAAGCCTTCCCATGAAATAGTATGGATTACGAAAACGCTACATTCTTAACTCCACTATGTGGGAGTACAAATAATGCCTCGCTTGTTGGACGGGAGACGTCACACGTGGGATACTCGTCGAACAATTCCGGTAACAAGTCGTTTACAGCGCGCTTTCCCTTTTTTGTTGTTCACATAAAACCTATTGATTCATTCAAGTGTTTTATTGTTGACGTGACATGAAGATCGTGCGTCTGTAGTATGGTGTTTAATAAAACAAAAGTTGTAGCGATTTAGGCCGACATACAGTAGATTTCTCTTGATAGTATGATGATAAAATATGTATAGAATGCAAGTAACAAATTATATTCGTATTCAAACAAATATAATGGATAAAATATATTCAAAGCGAGCCAGAGAGATTGGTACAACCAATCAACCAATACACACATCTACTCAGTAATTTTAAGGGCTTAAAATTAGTTAGCAACTTTCATTTACATATAAAGCAGTATTGTTGTTATTAATTGTTAAAATTTTATTAATATCTAGGTTTCCGGCAGCCTTTTTTAATAGAAGTCAAATTCAGATATAGCTCAACGCACTTTTTAAGCTATTGCATAGCTTCTATCGCGGGCCTTGAGCGCGACGACTGAATCAAGAAATTCCATAACGAAAATAACCTGACACCCCCCCACTACGCCTACTATGTAGTTCGCATTCAACACATTTACACGTTGCGCTGGTGTAGTGTTTGTGAATAAGCGCGCGGCGTGACGTCGCACTGCATGAGCATCATGAAAAGTCTGCCCACCTGTCTCTCACGCGGTCTAGCTTATGAGTGTGAAGGGGACAGTTAATGATTTGCTTTTGTTAATGTTTATAAATATAGCGTGGTCTTATTTTTATTATTGTTTTAATATTAAACTATTATTGTCTAATTGTAATTGCATAAGTTGATAAAAAATGCTTTGCAATAGCTATACCGCGGCAGTCCCCGAGTGCCACAGGTCTTTTTTTCTTCCTACCTATGCTGAGAAGATCCGTCGAGAAACTCAGTGGGCTGTATCTATGGGTTGATTCGCTTGTCGAGCTCTTCGTCGCGAGCTACGGGTTCGACGAGGACGGTGACCGGTGCTTGTGATACCTAAAAGCACCGTTAATGGATCGAGAGGATCCGTAATGACGTGATAACGCACTGTAGATACAACAATTAGAAGATATTCAACACTTCTAGATAAATTGTTAACGCTCTCACGTTCGGTGAAATTATCATAACACCCCGAGGTTACTAGCAATAGGTAGGAAAAAAAATCGTTCATAGCCGCGAAATCGGGTTAAACAGACGCGACATTTTTACTGGTTCGTATTTGACTCGCACACTCCGAATATGTATAGAGTGGGCGTGCAAAGAGCAAACAAGCTGTATGTACAATCTCGTTCAAAAACAAAGTAACTGACTCACAGTAATGCCAATATATATTTTGTAACCATTTCCAAAGACAAATTTGCAATTAAAATATTTTTCGTTTCTTTTATATTTTGGAATTTACTCGTAAAGGGAAATTTTTCCAAAACGATCATTAGACCTGTCGTTACTGTATGGATCTGAATGTTGGGCGACGAAAGTAAAGCATGAAAGAGGTGTGCATGCGGCAGAGATGCGACTGTTGAGATGGATGTGTGGAGTGACAAGAATGGACAAGATAAAGAATGAGTATATCAGAGGAAGTGTGAAAGTAGCCCCAGTAATCAACAAATTAAAGAGCGGACGGTTAGCGTGGTATGGACATGTGATGCGTAGAGAGAAGATGCATGTTACTAGGAAATGTATGGAAATGGTAGTAACTATACCTGAGACCTTAGAACTTATATCTCAAGGTGGGTGGCGCATTTACGTTGTAGATGTCTATGGGCTCCAGTAACCACTTAACACCAGGTGGGCTGTGCGCTCGTCCACCCATCTAAGCAATAAAAAAAAGGTAGAGGGGGAAGAGGTCGACCGAAGGGATGGAGTGTGTGAATGACGACATGAGAGAGAGAGAGAGAATGAGTGTTGGGTTGACGGCTGATAGAAGAGAATGGAAGAGAAAAATTAGCTGTTCCGACCCCACCTAGTGGGATAAGGTGGCGAAAAAGAAGACTCGTCATTCCTAAATTCGAAGTAATAAAGTCGAAACTACCACTACATAACGGCTAATCTTTCTTTCAAAGATAATACATGATAGTGACACGTATCCGAAATGTTTGAGTATGAAAATTAGTCATCTTATGAACAAAAAACAAACAGGTTTAGCTAACAGAACAAGTTACGGTAATAACTATTGGACATTGACAATGGCATATTAAACGGCTGCCAATTAAAAAACCAAAATTGTGTTCAGAAATAAATTCATAAATGTTGGTATGACCACGCAAATAATACCAAGAAATAGTATTAGAATCGTTTGGAATAAAAAACAAAACAATTCAGTTACCTTTTTTCATCTATTTGTCAACAGTTTTTTTTTTCTTTTTCTTTACAACAAAATATGTCAACAATGTGATTTAATTATAACCTTTTATTTTCTCACGACAAATGACATATAAACTAAAATTCATTATTAAATAATTTAAATAAAAAATCATTACGAACTAAATCTAGAAGTGTCCTTAATTAATTGAATCTCGACCGTTGGGTGAAAACATTAATAATGGTAAACGCTTGAAATAAGAAAATTCTGAGACGTCCTCATTCCTCCTAAGGGAACGTATATGCTTCGAATCAACCCAAGCGATGACACCTCGACTCTACCAAAGCAAAGGGCTTCGAAGCTGATGATGTTCAGGATTCCCAGATACTACATTAACCTCGGTAAGAACGCGCCTCTCAGCAGACTAGTTGGGGAATTAAACAATTTGCATAGCAAGTATTCTCTGGACGTCTTTGCTGGCACTGTTGACAGTTGTAGACGAGAAGTCTACAACCTTGATCAATGAGCTTTTTCAATTAAGTAATAGCGTATCTGGTAGTAAATGTGTAATTTTTTTATTGCTTAGATGAGTGGACGAGCTCACAGCCCACCTGATGTTAAGTGGTTACTGGAGCCCATAGACATCTACAACGTAAATGCGCCACCCACCTTGAGATTTAAGTTCTGAGGTCTCAATTATAGTTACAACGGCTGCCCCACCCTTCAAACCGAAACGCATTACTGCTTCACGGCAGAAATAGGCAGGGTGATGGTACCTACCCGTGCGGACTCACAAGAGGTCCTACCACCAGTAATTACGCAAATTATAATTTTGCGGGTTTGATTTTTATTACACGATGTTATTCCTTCACCGTGGAAATCAATCGTGAACATTTGTTGAGTACGTATTCCATTAGAAAAATTGGTACCCGCCTGCAGGATTCGAACACCGGTGCATCGCTCAACACGAATGCACCGGACGTCTTATCCGTTAGGCCACGACGACTTCAATGTAATGTTACATTTAGTTTTTTTTTATACAATGAGCCGTTTTTTTTATTAATGCAAGGCACAGTCGGTACCTGTAATTGTGTTAGCATTTAGTTTGAAATCAATGTACATGATACCTGTAATGTTCTGTGCTGATGTATAACATGTTGGAACCCAATGTGAGACGAGCGAGATGTTTTTGCTTTTACTGGTGAAGTTTATAGTTCTAGTTTAAATATTATCATTTTATTTCTATAGCCTAGCGGAACTATATAAAAATGATATAATGAGTAGTTGAATTTTCCAACGTTTCTCCTGAAAAATTACATAATTTGCATAAGTGACGTTATTGCACTGTTATGCGCGATATGTAACATCATCAATGTATATAATAAAATATAGAATCTATATATTAATACGTGAAGCAAAAACTTTGTATCCCTTTTTACGAAAATTGCGCGGACGGAGAAGTATGAAATTTTCCACACTTATAGAGAATATAGAGAAGAAGTGCACAATGCTAATATTTTTTTAAAATAATGCATAAAAGATACATTAAATCAATTAAGAAAACATTACACACACTACATACCATGTATTTGACGCACACACGCGTGCATACTATTTATTGTCGAACTTTTGCTCTTGACGTCTGTTGTCAAATTGAGAATAGATTAAATGTTGTTTGTCTTTGTTAATATTTTTTATAGCATAGTCTTGGCGAAATTTGTGATTATAGAAGTATAAAATACAATCATAATAGTGTACAAACTTACAATTCCAATTAATTATAGTCGAATTTCGACTACAGCGGGACCTCTAGTGACAGTAAAAACGCAACTAAACTGCTAAAGTACTTTTAATTATTAATACAATGTATGTTGTGAAACATATATGGTGTATCTGATTTTGGTTTACAATACCACCGCAATGTAAATTTTGATTGCGTGGGCGTATCGTGAGCGGATAAGCTGGCACCAGCCCGCCGCCAAGCTATAAGGTGTTCCGGTTTGATAGGTGCACTTCGAATTCGATGGCCTCGAACGGAATTAACGCTGTATACTATTTGTTAATGATTTCAGGAGATCTTTGACCGTCCATGGCACTAACAATCAGTTAGCCGTTGTAAACTTATATAATCGTTCGCTAAAAATACAGTGGATAAGACGTTACTCGAGTTGGTGTCTGTGGAATATTTATTTATTTAGTTAGTTGAACCAACAAAGTGATCATCAATATAAAATATTGACAAATTTACAAGAAACTCATGACAGACGTCCGCGTCACCTCTATTACACCTAGTGCAATCGACAGTGCAATAGTTGACAACATCTTGAAATTAGAAAAGTAAGAATAATTGAATAAAAATACAAATTTTTTTTTTGCTCGAATATACTACTCTGTTCATACATCCCTCTTCCCCTAAAAGGGAAGATATATAAGACCTTAATAAGGCCTGCCGTCTTGTATGGATCAGCGTGTTGGACAACGAAAGTGGCGGATGAAAGGCGATTGCATGCAGCAGAGATGCGAATGTTGCGATGGATGTGTGGAGTAACGAGAATGGATAGAATACGGAATGAATATGTTAGAGGAAGTCTGAAAGTGGCACCTGTGACTGAGAAGATGAGGAGTGCACGTTTGGGATGGTATGGACATGTGATGAGACGGAATGAAAATGAGGTTGTTAAGAGAGTGTTAACTATGAATGTGGAAGGATTTAGAGGAAGAGGTAGACCTAAGAAGAAATGGATGGATTGTGTGAAAGACGATATGGGTAGGAGGGGAGTGAGCGAAGAAATGGTATATGATAGAAGAGTATGGAAGGAGAAAACATGTTGCGCCGACCCCAGGTGACTGGGAGAAGGGCAGGATAATGATGAATGATGATACTACTCTGTTCAGAACATGAATTATATCGTCTTCTAGCATTAAAACTGTGTAATCTCAAAACTTACTAATTTTACAGGAGACCGTTTTAAAGGTTTAACATGTGATATTTTAAATATTAATCATCTTTACAACATTTATTTTTTATTTTTTACCAGTTACATTATATATCTTTTAAAATAAGATAAAATTATGTATTAATTTTGTTAATAGTAGTCAAAACATAGGTAAACTAAAAAAAAAACGAAACTACGCTCTTTTGACAGTATTTATGAGAAAAATACTGGTGATACCAAATTATTCCGCATATTCTCTCACTCAATTACGAATAATTTTGAAAATTGTACACTTTTAATGCGAAAAGACGATATGTCATAACGATTCCAATTAAAAACTTCACGGTTCGATCTTATTACTACACAACGTAATAGAGACACGACGAGTATACGATTAATAATTCTTAAATGCTTTTATATGTATCTAGGAAAAAAATGTAGTTCTGGTCGTAGAGAATCTTCTGAGCCCGCACGAGTAGGTTCCACCACCCTGTCAATTTCTGCCGTGAAGCAATAACGCGTTTCGGCTCGAAGAGTGGGGCAGCCGTTGTACTATAAAACTAAGACTTAGAACTCATGCTCAAGGGGGGTGGCAGCATTTACGTTGTTAATGTTTAGGTGCTCCAGTACCAATTAATACCAGGAGGGCTAAGGGTTGCGAGCTGTTAGTCTAACCCATCTAAGCAATAAAAAAATATTTAACCTAAATCTTACGAAATTTGTCCTTTAAACAATGTCGGGTCGCCCGAAAGTAACTTCACTTAAAGGTCAAATCCTGCGACCCGTCTGGGACGAATAACTAAAGATCTTAGAGCACTACACTGAAAGTCAAGATATAAAATCGCGTGCGCCTTTGTAGGTAATACATTTTCTGTTTTTACTGGTCGTATTTTGTCAGATCGCACGGGTAGGATTTTGTCTGCCTATTTCTGCCTCCAAAGCTCAAATGCTTTCGGTGCCTCAAGATGGGTGGCGGCATTGCATTATTAATGTTTATGGGCTCCCGTAACAGATGGGTGATGAGATCATGTAGTCACAAAAATTGAATTAATAGACTGTCAAGTAATAAAAATCATGAAGGTGACCAATTTTAAACTTTAATCATACGAGTTTCAAAATTGGTTCTCAAACTTTTTGAATTAGCGGTAATAATAATCGTACAACAAACTCGATGAAAACAATTTTAAAACGACAACTACTTATGAAAATATGACGACTGGTTTTCTTGCCGTTCACTTGTTGTTGTTACAGAGTCCGATAACTTTTTATCATAGTGACTAATTTTAAAACAAACTAAATTTAAATAAGCAAATTCAAAGACTTTTTTATGGTGAATGTAGTGGAAGTGTAATTATAATCCAAATCGGACTGATTACATATTCATGCACCAAAGTTGTATAGATAATGAGTGAATAACAATGAACCCACATAGCGAAGGAACATTCACACGACACTCACCGTGCGTATCCAACCATCGCATCATCATTAGAATAAGAACGGAGCCGGCCCGGCGTGGCTCCTTGCGAACCCATTAAATCATGACATCGATAAAGACAATTTCAAAGCTAATAAATAATCTAATAACATAACTGTATTATTATAATAAGAAAAAAATACATTGACTAAATACAGAATATAAAGTCGTTAATTTTTTTGATCAAACAATGAGGGTAAGTGGGAAAGGCGGTAAGTCTAAGATTTTTATGTAAAGTTGAACTTCAGATTTGATGTCTGTATGAGTATCATTATAATAATGACCGGTGTTCATGGAAACACATCTAGGTTCGGCAAGGATCAGTAATACTCTACGCGAATCATCGTTATAAAAACAGGTAGAAATGTGTAACAGTAATCTTTTTTAAGTCTTTGAATTGCTTTTTATTCTTTCGCGGGTGCAATAGTAAAGTCTAACTAAGCATAAGATTGATGAATCTAAGGCTATTAAAGGACATCCCTTTTTCGGCCTCAAGTCACAAGTCTTAAAACTAATAGTTTTGCTTGAAATCATAATTATAAACATATTTAATCCACATCACTGTTACGATAATTCTGAACATTCCATATTTCAGCACCACAAAGAATAATGAATCGATATGTACCACAATCATCATTACACATATCACTCACTAATTACCGCAGAAACATTTTCCACGCATCATGACTCTTCAACTTTCATTCATCATTTGTATATCATACATAATAATGAATCGTACATAATGAACGTGGCGAATTGATATAAAATAATTATGAGAATATTACCGTCTAATCGCAATATTTATGTGTTATTAATACACAGTTTGAGAATAATTGACAGTTTATTTCATGAGAAAAGTATTGGAAGTTGACAGTGTAATTTTTAAATCACGTAAGATCTAATCCTGTCGAAAAGTAGTTAATCTATACTAATATATAAATTTACAGTGGTTTTTACGGATGTTCCGTATAACTACTGAACCGTGCATCCGATTGACTTGAAACTTGGTATCCATGTAGAAAATACATGTAGGTACTTAATGGATAGGCTAATATTTATATGATGAGTGTTGGACTCCCTAATAATAATGACAATAAATAATGATGTTAATTTTAAATGCCCAGCGAAGCGGGCGAGTACGGCTAGTTACTTAATAAAAGTCGAAGTAGAAAGAATAAGGGATAAGTTACTATTAAAAATATTGTTGGTGCTTACAAAAACAATATCCGCAGATTACCATTGTAAAGTATCGGCCTTCTAATCTAGTGTTTTAAATCTTCCGGCTTTAAGAAACTTTCTAGCCTACTCTCAATGTTAGCATAGTCTAGAGCTTACGTTGAAAATAGCTCAACGACTCATAGCTCTGACAATAGCATACCTACCTAGTTACATGAAAAACAACTTGAGTAACGGAACGTGAGCCTGAAAAATCAGGCATCGTAGACTCTTCTAACTACAGGGGCGTCGCGGAAAATAATAGGGATATTTTTGAAGTTATACTTCTTTAGGCGCGTTATGAAAAATAATGAGAGTGAAATTTTACGATGCGCGCGCACCGTGACACAAAATTAACAGAATGAAGTTGCCCACTAAATCGCACATTACAATACGACCGACGTAACTTTGCGAGTCTGAATATAGCCGCAGGTGAACTTTCGCGCATGTACACTAGTAAAAAAAGTGTTATTTGCATTCATTTTTTAGTAATATAAATGACAAAATTATTATTTAATATAATTCACACTAAATATTATTAAATTATTAACGTTAAATATTTATTATTAATTATTTAATATGTATACAAAAAAAAAAAAAAAAAGTATAACTTCTTACGCGCGTACATAAGTACACGCACCCTTTTATTTTTAAATAAAACCAGTTTCTCGATTGTTCCAGTAAACTTATCGCATGCTTTCGTAAATTTTAATTTGGTTTACCAATATATCTTTAAACAAGTGCCTGTCACGCCAAGACGATAAGCAAACACTTGTCAGCCCTAAACAGGAGCGTACATTCTTTTCCCTAATCTGGAAAACAATGGCCCGAGGACCATGAGAATGCTATTTCGGGAGCCTTTTGTTTAACTGGCTTTCTCGTAAAAAAACGTCCGTGTACACCGAAAATGCTTTTTAGACAGATCAGAATTTATCACAGCCCTGTTTAGCGGTAGTTTCTTAGAAATAAATGAGATTGGACGAGTGTGGTAATGAATTAATAGGTAGTTTGACCAAATGCTGAGTAGAATATTAATATCAACATTACAGTTCGAGATGACAGTTGAGACCTTATCCTATTTTGGCACATTTCCACTTTATTCGAGGTTCTTTCGCAAGATTTCGGCATAATGTCGGTATTTATATCAATGGTTCCTAATTTGCGTTAATTTTTTTTATTGCTTAGATTGGCGGAAGAGCTCACAGCCCACCTGGTGTTAAGTGGTTACTGGATCCATTAGACATCTACAACGTAAATGCGCCACCCACCTTGAGATATAAGTTCTAAGGTCTCAAGTATAGTTATAACGGCTGCCCCACCCTTCGAACCGAAACGCATTACTGCTTCACGGCAGAAATAGGCAGGGTGGTGGTACCTACCCGCGCGGATTCACATGAGGTTCTACCACCAGTAAATAAGTTAGTTGCGAGTGTGTAAGCGCGAGATAAAAATGTGAAAATAGCCACGACTCGTAAGCGCATATAAAAACGCTAATCTCATTAGTATGTACATATTTCATGAAATTAAGTCACCTCCAAACCGATTGAACGAACGTGTAGCGGTAGATTTATGGTCTCGGTTACGTTCACTCATCTAATATTGCCGTAAGCCTTTATTGATGGTATATTGTTGTTGATTAACCATTAATTTGTTTAACGACTTAAGATTATTGGACATATTCGACAACAAAAATACGATTATGAAAAAAAAAAACAGATTACACATCACAAGCTTTTTTTTTCTTCTATTGCTTAGATGTGTGGACGAGCTCACAGCCTACCTGGTGTTAAGTGGTTAGTGGAGACCATAGACATCTACCACGTAACTGCACCACCCACCTTGAGATATAAGTTCTAAAGTGTCAAGTATAGTTACAACGACTGCCCCACCTTTCAAACCGAAACGCATTACTGCTTCACGGCAGAAATAGGCAAGGCGGTGGTACCTACCCGTGCGGACTCACAAGAGGTCTTACCACCAGTAAAAACGTATGCTTATATAACCACTTAACACCTCGTCTGCTCATTTACAATATTGACAAACGACAGACTTCGTTAAAGTTTAAGTAGTATGGTCATGGTTTAAAACATGGTGTTCCCTTTCTATACTAGAATAGCGTACAAAATGATACCAAATAAGATAATGACGCCAGTGTCATAATTTGCCTATCTCTGGCTCTGATTATCAAACTGAATTGAAAAAAAAAAGTCTAATTACTGCATGTTTCAATCGAGATAGCGAGTTCTATGAATGTGTTTTTATATTTCTTTATAATATTATAATTAAATACAAATTTCTTTCACTAAAGCACATGACCGTTGAGTATTTTAATATTGATATTTTATTACATTCTATTGAGTTGTTTTGAAGTCGTTGTGGCCTAAAGGATAAGACGTCCGATGCATTTGTATCTATCGATGCCATGGTGTTCGAATCCCGCATGCGGGTACCAATTTTGACAAATTCGGTGCAGGAATAACATCTTGTAATAAAAATCAAGCTCGCAAAAATATAATTTGCGTAATAACTGGTGGTAGGACTTCTTGGGAGTCCGCATGTGTAGGTACCACCACCCTGCCTATTTCTGCCGTGAAGCAGTAATGCGTTTCGCTTTGAAGGGCGGGGCAGCCGTTGTAACTATACTGAGACCTTAGAACTCATATCTCAAGGTGGGTGGCGCATTTACGTTGTATATTTTTTTTGGGTGGACGAGCTCACAGCCCACCTGGTGTCAAGTGGTTATTGGAGCCCATAGACATCTACAACGTGGGATATGTGTATATGTCTGTGGGCTCCAGTAATTACTTAAAACCAGGTGGGCTGCGAGCTCGTCCACCCAAATATGATATAAAAAAAAGAAAAAAATAGGCTTGACCTCTGAAACTAGCTAAACAAAACAAAAGTCATGCAAATATTTACAATGGATGTAATTATATCAGCCGTTGACAATCGACTATCGCCTACGCTATGTGATTATTTAAATTCACATGACTGATATGTCGGAAGAACAATCGCGTACAGGATGTAGTTATAATGCAAATTGATGAAATGTGTGCAAATATTTAATTTTTGAGCCTGTTTAATTGGGTTGAGTAAATTTTATAAATTCTTTTGGATTCGATTGGGTATTTTTGACAAATGCACTGAATGATATCCAAAGATAGGTCATCCGCAGAACCACAAAGTTCCAATAACTGAAGTTAAGTTCACTAAGTGAGTACTACCGAAGTATTCAAGATGAAGAGAACATCTTTTTTTTTCTTTTTCTTAGATGGGTGGACGAGCTAACAGCCCACCTGGTGTTAAGTGGTTACTGGAGCCCATAGACATCTACGACGTAAATGCGTCACCCACCTTGAAATATAAGTTCTAAGGTCTCAGTGTAGTTACAACGGCTGCCCCCCCCTTCGAACCGAAACACATTACTGCTTCACGGCAGAAATAGGCGGGGTGGTGGTACCTGCCCGTGCGGACTCATAAGAGGTCCTACCACCAGTGTAAAACAGATAAAGAGTCATCAATTAGTTGTATCAAATAGACATTTTATAAAAACCTTAAAAACCAAATTCATTTCAGAATTTTGTAAAAGTGTCCTTTTTATTATTAGAGACGCAATTAATGAGAATCATTTCGTTTCATTAAAAACTCTAAGCGCCTTTCAAATCTTTCGTACAGTCCTTTTTATAACCTCTCATTTGTGAGAGCCATAAATAACATTTCCTACGCTAGATTTATGAGCACTTCTATTTTAAAAAACATCGTCCTACACGTGTAATTTTGTATGAAGGAAACTCCTTGTCTACAAATGGATAATTTGTTTTGACGTAAAAAATAAACCAATTCATTTAAAAATAATTTAAGTTTTTCCGATGTGGTGATTTAACTTATAATTTTTAATCATGTCAGCGAGTTTAACTAAGATCTGCTAACTATATATCTTTAATTATATCACAATTGGTGCGATTTTCTGTTTTGCCTTAATAAATAAAGAGTAACCAGGCCTTAGGTTTAATTATTAACAACTATAACTTTTTAGGAACAAATATTATGGTAAACCATTTTGTATCACGAATTCCTTGTCAATGCTCTTCCAACGGTAAGCAAATGCAACTAGTCTATCATTTTAGCTACATGTACAGTTTTTGATGTATTAAAATTAATTATGTTCTCATAATCGCAAGAATCTGTTCTAAAATTCAATAAGCTGCGAGGATGTGTTTCAACTTCCACAACATTACGTCGACATGAGGTTGCTACATACATTCCTTGCAGCTCTCATCGCTTGGTAATTTCCGTTCGCTCTGACTCTAAGCTGTTAAAACGCTGGCAAATAGCTTACCTCTTTTGGATATTCTGTTACGAACTGCAGACTTAACGATTTTCGGCGAGGAGCTGTATTCATTTTCGTATAGTACTAGTTTTGTTGACGAAATGTTTCGATCACAATTTATTATTCTCATTTTTTTTTTTGTTATAATTGAGAGAGACAATTTGGTGGGCCTTTGTAAAAATATCAAAAAGAACTGAATGAAATGACAGAACGATCTTTTAAATTACCAATGACGTGTGGTGGTTTAGCGTGAAAGTTTTTTTTATTTAGTTTAAGTTTGTATAGCTTTGAGGACAATCTTTTTGAATAATAACTCCTTATGTATATAACAAATTTTAGTCGAACACATCGCAAAGATGAGCGTCCAAACAAGAGCTCATACATTTTATCTAATTATTTTTCATCGTTCGTCAAGCCGTTAAATTAATTTCATAATTACGATTAGTAAATTTAACATTCCTTTTTATTTTTTTGTTATTAGTTTCCGGTAGCCCATTACATCGTCTTAAAGTCTAAAATAATGATATGGCTATGACAAGAACTCCTTAAAACGAAGTTTCTTATTATGAACTCCTCTGCGATTAAAAATAAAAGCTAAAATTGAATTGCTTGTGTATCAAATTGCTCGTAAGTGTTTGTGGTCAGTGTGGTTTTAGTTCAACGTCCTATTTAGGGATCGAGCAATTAAGTTAACGCATTATACGCTATGTTGTTTTATAATGTGTTAATACTGTGTTATACTTCTATAATCACAAATTTCGCCAAGACTACACTATAAAAAATATTAACAAAAACAAACAATATTTAATCCATTCTCAATTTGACAACAGACGTCAAGAACAAAAGTTTGACAATAAATAGTATGCATGCGTGTTGCGTCAAATACATGGTATGTAGTGTGTGTAATGTTTTCTTTATTGGTTTAAAGTATGTTCTATGCATTATTTTTAAAAAATATTAGCATTGTGCACTTCTTCTCTATATTCTTTATAAGTGTGGAAAATTTCATACTCCTCCGTCCGCGCAATTTTCGTAAAAAGGGATACCTACGAAGTTTTTGCTTCACGTATTAATATATAGATTTCTGGTGCGAATCAATCGTGGGTTTCGGTCTGAAGCGTGGGCAGACACTCCGCAATGCAGCAGAGGACTTCAATAAGCGTTTAAAGGCAGGCGACACCCACGTTGTTCCGTCCACGGGTGTTCACTAACTATTGATTGCCCACTAGCTCGTCCGCTTAACTGTAATACGAAGTAAGCTACAGACCATTTCTCAAGAGTGGCTAGAATGAGCGTGTAAAAATTAACGTCGCTTAGAAAACGGCATTCTTGACGGGTCGTGATCGCAATGGCGATGTAGCTTTGTGGTGGAGTTGTCTTTGCGATGTAAACTTTGTTGTCTATTTGACCTGCTAAGAATGATTGATATTATCATTTTTCATAACAATAAGAATATAAATTAAAATAAGACATGACCTAAAGGTCTCAGTTACCAGGTCATAAACTCCCTAAAAAAAAAACATTTAGAAAAATTATGTCAACTACGGACTACGGACTAAATATGATTGCGATAAATTACCGAACCTTATGTAATGTTGTCGAATCAATATTTTCATTAAACTTATATCAATATTTTTATACAAATGTATACACAATTCACATCGATATTACAATTCACATAGATTACTGGTGGTAGGACCTCTTGTGAGTCCGTGCGGGTGGGTACCACCACCCTGCCTATTTCTGCCGTGAAGCAGTAATGCGTTTCGGTTTGAAGGGTGGGGCAGCCGTTGTAACTATACATGAGACCTTAGAACTTGTATCTCAAGGTGTGTGGCGCATTTACGTTGTGGATGTCTATGGGCTCCAGTAACCACTTAACACCAGGTGGGCTGTGAGCTCGTCCACCCATCTAAGCAAAAAAAAAAAGAAAAGATATCCGTGCGAAAATTTTACACCGCTGTAAAACAATAACAAATGAACCTACTAGCTTCATTTGCATCAATCAATTTTAATGAAAAAAATTGTGAAGCGACCTAAATCCTCCGAGGCACGTAAAATTGCTAGTAAATACCATAGCCATCTTTCCACCAGCTTTAGGTTATTCGCAAACATCTCCGTTATATGGATGACCTTTATTTGCAAAGTACTATAGTCTAAATTTGTATGTGCTTTTTTTAATGGATATTGTGTAAGTACAATCAAGGAATGAAACGATCGCGTTGGTGTTTTGCAGATCGAATAGAGCGTTTAACCTGTCGTCTGGGTCGTTACATTAACTGATAGTTTATTACTGAACGAATTTAGTCTGTCGTGATTGATGGTCGCTTCTTAATTGTAATGGTGTTGCAATATCTACTTCTTAATTATTAAACCGAAATTATGTCATAGTATTGTTACGCGTTGGGATTCGGGATAAATAAAATTTTACCGAAGTATAAATTAAAGCTGTATTGACACTTAGAACACTTAACGAGAACCATAAAATTCTCAATTCGCTTCTTCCGCTTCGCTTCAGGTGATCCGTTCGCTGTTTCGCTTCGAGTAGTTCCGATTACTAACTGCTTCGTGCCATCTCTGCAACGCTTTTATAGTCGATACTCAGAATTATCGAGAACATTTCTCACAAGTCGAGTATTTTCGACGTGTGTTTCCGCTATCTGACAATAGATCGCGTTGTACTTTTTAAGCGTTCTAGATGTTCTAGATCCTTTCATATTTGTTTCGGCTATTCGGCGATAGATGACGTTACTCTTACCGGTGTAACAGTATTATAGTTTAATTGATGGCTACTACTTTGCTCTAGAGTCTAGACGTATGATCGAAATTTATTGGGAAATATATAACTATGACATTGTTACGCTTAAATCATAAAAATTGTTTGTTTGTAATGAATATCTTTAAATATTGTTAGGGTTTCTCATAATTAATAATTAAGACGAATTATCCGTTCATATTATTAGCCATAAAATAGAAATAAATCTATATTAAAAATGGCTATTTAAAAAAAAACGAATTTCGAAAAATCTTTCCTAGTTGGTTCGATAATATTACTCAGCGGTCTATTACGATCCGGAGTAGTAATGACTGTGAAGCTTCGAAGCAAAAAGGTTTGAATGGGCTCGCGATTGTCACACAAAGACGTCGGGTTCCGCAGCTAGGAAAACATTACTTACCGGCTAGACTACCGCAGCAGACTGACATCCCGTGATTGCATGCAGCGGAACAAAGGATATGGATTGTTTGTAAGAACAGTCCTTTTACAGACGACTGTAGATTTTAAAAAATATATAAAGCGGAGACGACTTTACACTCCAATACAATACGACAAACATAAATAATACACATAAATTATTTATAGATAAGCAACTCAAGCAATCAACAAAAATGTTTACGGACGTCGGCCACTAGATGGCTTCGCTTCGATTAGTTTCTCATTGCTCCTGTAGATGGCAGTGACATATTACCTATTCTATATTTTATTTCGAATGAAGGATTTTGTAAATTTTCAAAAACCACAAATTGATAAAAACTAATGAAATTGCTTTAACAAATAAGGATTTGTACGATTTTTTATTTTCTGTGTTTAGTTTACACAATAATTTAAATGTCTTAGCTTTAATAACAAAGAAGTTTAGGGACATCCGCTACAAGATGTCGCTAGTTTCCATAAAAAATATTTGTCTTAAATTATCGCAGTTTCAGGGCCCTGACGACAAATACGATTAGTTTCTAATTGCTCCTGTAGATGGCAGTAACATATTACCTATTCTATATTTTATTTCTAATGAAGGATTTTGTAAATTATCAGAAACCACAAATTGATAAAATTTAATCAATTTATGTTTAACAAATAATCTTGTACGATTTATATTTTTTTTATTTTCTGTTTTTAGTTTAGTTATACAATAATTTAAATGCCTTAACTTTAATAACATAGAAGTTTAGGGGCATCCGCTACAAGATGTCGCTAGTTTCCATACAAAAAAATAATAATTTGTCTTAAAGTATCGCAGTTTCAGGGCCCTGACAACAAATTTTAATACTCTTTTAAACTTTTATAAGTTTAAATTTGACATAATATATTATTATCTAATTGTAGTACTTTTTGCGATGTAAGGGCCGACTAATAACTGATTTTACGTAAACCTTATCGTAACCTTATTAACAGAATCGATTTTTCGTCTACAATCACCTACAGGCAAAAGTTTTTATGGAATTCTTTGTCCTCAGAAAATACTAATTGTTACTGAATAAGATATCGGATCCGCTGGCGAAATCGCGGGCCACGTTTAGTGTATATTTTATTCAATTATATTTTTTTCAATCACACCTAGAGGTTAAACGTCCAATAAATTACGTTACAGAAAAAAAAAAAAATCTCAAAACATTCTCCGGATAAGTGGATACTTCAGCATATAAATGGAGCTTAAAGTTTAACAAAGTGTAAGTGTTGAATTTATTACATCTTAAAAAAGCGATTTCTTTGGTTTTGAATTGTACTCGTCTATGAATGAATCCTCTGAATCTACTTTTATGGTCCGATTTCATAATTTATATACCGGCTAATGAAAAATGTTGTTATGATTATTATTTATATGTAGTTAAATAGGCCGAGACACAAAACTTAAGTACCATTCCATTAACGGTGCTTTTAGGCATCACAAGCACCGGTCACCGTCCTCGTCGAACCCGTCGCTTGCGACGAAGGGCTCGACGAGCGAATGAAGCGAAGTTGAATTAACCCATAGACACAGCCCACTGAGTTTCTCGCCGGATCTTCTCAGTGGGTCGCGTTTCCGATCCGGTGGTAGATTCTGCGAAGCACTGCCCTTGCTAGGGCCAGTGTTAGCAACACTCCCGGTTTGAGCCCCGTGAGCTCACCTACACGTTAGGGTGAAGCTGAAATAGCCTCTCAAGGCTATCAGCATAGGTAGGATAAAAAATAAGGATTCAATCACTACTATGTACACCACGTCGCCGTTCGGATGTTTTTATTGACTTCCTGACAGACCACGGTAACGAAAGACTACGATTTTAAAGTTTTTAAATTCTAATCTAATACCATTGTATAAGTAATGTAACCGTTTTGTTTCAATGCATCAGTCACAAATAAAGAGCAGTTGGCCGTTGAATTGTCTGCTACATAAATTAAAAAGTACAGCTTAAGCGACAGTTCGCTTTATACCCGACATTTATCTTTGTAATTAAAGGTGCGTTTTATTGGTATTATATTAGCGTCAACAATTCGATGTTCTTAATTGAACTTCAATTAAATTTACTCCATTTAAATACCTGAAGAAGTTTTTATTATTATGTTATTCTTACGAAATTTTAAACAGCTCTCTTGTTATGTTGTAAAAATGTCGCTTTAACCATTTGGTTATTTAGCCTTTCATTGTTCGATATATATAAGATAGATAGAAAGTAAGCGGTAGTTTCCTTAACGTAAAATGAGTCACAAAGTTAAAATACGTCAACCTTGTGGTGAGTAGTTTACTGTTTTTTTTTTCTTCAATAGGATTACATTTCTAATCCCTTTGCTATAACGCTCTAACGTTACGCACGATTAACTAAGCGTCTCGCAATTAAGCTACTGAATGTATCAATTGGTAAGCGTTTATATTATAGTAAGAGTTTTTGCTTGCGTTTTTAATTTTTTATTAAGGTTTATTCAATTCTGGTTAGCAAGTAGTAAAGTATTTTATAAATCATTATTATATACGAGATTGTTATTCTAAAATTACTACGTGAATTAGACGCGTTAAAATTTATTTTCTATACTTTGTTATGAAGTTTTTGATTGTGAATCGTTGTATCGCTATCTACTAGTGTATACTTTTTGAACTTGAAGGCATTCGAGCATACGGCCCACTTGATGGTGAGTGGTTACCGTCGCTCAATGTCGTCAGTTACCTCTAGGTTGCAGCCTAGTCGCTGCCTACTGTTGGGTATTCTGAGTAAATTTCTATTTCATTTATACATGTAATAATAGGTATAATTGGGAACGGATTACAGTCACTTGGCCCCGATGATAGGATTCCCTGTATCATGGAACCAGAGACAGTTATATAGGTATTAAGCATCCAAACACAAAGCAAGGAGGCCTGTTCGTTATACAAATATTTGCCCGATGTTTGAATCGAATCCGCTGACTTCCCTCGGCGACTATGGCAATCGGATCAATTCAAAATCCATTTCGTTTACAGCAAGAAAACAGAAAGGCAAATCATCATTCAAAACGAGCCTCATCTTACCGCGGCGTAGGGCAGCGTCAAAGGGACTACGTGAACATGGAATGCCTGAAGCTTACAATTTCACTTTCAAAGCCCTTTCGACTAGGTTCCTTAGTATCACATTGCGGGTTTTATTACGAACCACGTCGAAGGATTTATCACCATTTTCGACGGAACTTAGCTAGAGCGCACGACGCCGGTGTCAAATTATTTGTCTTTGTTTTGTGCACAGGGAAAAAAAGTCGTAAAGAAATCATGATCTCTCTTTATTATTTCCAAATGTTATTGAATACGCTTCTAGATTTTATTGAAGGAAAATAGAAATAGTTTTAAATTCACTGAAATTAAAGGAAAACTAGTTCGTTGTGCTACGTCCATTGGATTACTGTTAGTCAGTTTCGTAGCTTAACACGACAGGTCTATTATTTAACCATCGGTCTCAGAGCTATAAATTCATGGAAGCGGCATTAATCCCTTTTATTGTATTGTAATTATGTTTCAACGGGTCCTAATCTATAATTCACAGCTGTTACACATTTAGCGTCCAACGTGTGACTTGATAACAAAAACAGAGCACTAATGAAGTGAATTTAGAGACTCATGTTAAACTAATCAACGAATTAGGTTATCCCGGAGAGCTCGAGCGTTTGAATTGGGTCGAGAATGTTTAGCGGCAGGGGATTTGCAGACGTAGGGTAAAAGCAACATGCTTCGTATACATTCATTAAAACTTTAAATTAAAAGGGTGGAAATACTGAGGCAAATGTAAAAATACTTTAATTTAAAAATACTTTTTAGTGTTAGATTAGTTTTTGTTGTTTTGAAATGAGGCTGTTTGTTGGGTTTCATACGAAGGAAGTTTCTTCGGCCGTTTATTAGGAGTTATAGGGTATAACTACTTAAATTTTTGGACTTTATGTGTGAAGAAGAACGGATGATTTTACGTTGTACTTTATACGGGCTCAAATAACCTCTTGACATGTGTTAGACGGTTAACGTAGATAGGTAGTATGCTTGTAAAATTAGGCTGAAGACTTTTTAAAATCGCGATTCGAAATGAGTTCAGCCAGAACTGAAACAGAAAACTCAAATACGTTTACGACTTTTGGATTTTATATTACAATTAATTGTATTTATTAAAAAAAATCTAGAAATAACATAATTTGTTTCGCAAAAAATATGTAGTTATTATTGAAAAATGGAAAATATACTTCATCGTCGAAGTTCTTAAGGTATATGTAATTTTCACAACATCTCTAAAATAAATATTATTACATTAAAAAAATCGGTTCAAATTTCTCTTCATTTTCACGGCCCACCTGGTGTTAAGTGGTTATGGGAGCCAATAGACTGCAAAACGTGAATCTCTGGATTCTATGTAATTACGAGATTTTTATTAAATGATGTTATTTATTAGTCGGCGGAGTCATTGGTGAACATGAGATAAATACGTATTTAATTTAGAAAAATCGGTACCTGTCTCTATGGTAATGTGAAGAGGGACCATTCTAAAAGGACATTAATGAACTTTGTGAAAGAGGATACGCGAGAGAAGAGTATCAGTACAGATATGATGTATAATGAGGTTTGACGCCACATAGCGGGATAATGGTAAGAAGTATAGGTACCTGCCTAGGGGAGTCGAAGACCGGCATACTTACATCATTCGATACAAAAATACCCGGTGTCTTATCTGTGCGACGACTTCAGTATTGGACAGTATAACTGTTTAGGAGCAAAAAGCAATCAGTTTGGCACCTACCCATGCAGACTTCCAATTACCATCAGTATTTATATAAATTTATAGAAATTGTGGGATGGATCTTGAACGTTCAACTTTGAAGTCATTCGTGAACAGCCTTTTTTGGTGGTAGGACGTCTTGTGAGTCCGCACGGGTATGTACCACCACACTGCCTATTTCTGCCGTGAATCAGTAATGCGTTTCGGCTTGAAGTGCGGGGCAGCCGTTGTAACTATACTGTGAGACCTTAGAACTTATATCTCAAGGTGGGTGGTGCATTTACGTTGTAGACATCCACCAGGTGGGCTGTGCTCGTCTACCCATCAAAGCAATCAACAAAAAAAAGGTTTTTCAGTCAACGTTAATGTGTGTTATATTGGTACAGTTCAGATATAATTTAGTTTTAAAACCTTGCGCGGGAGGCCACCAATGCGGTGGACCGACCAAATTAAAACTGCAGTGGGAGGTCCCCTAAATGAGTGCAGTAGAATGGCCTCGAGCAGGGAGAGATGGCGCGACATCGTGAGACGCATCAAGTCTGCCCCTTACAACACTACATGACGATCACGACCACTCTGTCAAGAGTGACACGACTGAGAAGAAGAAGAACCAACCAAACCAAAACCTTGTACCCAAGTACGTATTTCGTTAAAAAAATTATACCGGTCTGCGGTAGTTGAGCACATGCATAGTTACTTGCAGTAGTAACACTCGATACAGATACACCAGGAGTGTTATATTTTAGTCTACTAAGCGCTTTTCCTGTCGACCTTTGAATTGCTTAATTGAAAAAATTCCCAAGTCCCAGTTGAGATTCAGTTTGAGCCTTTGATCATTGAAAAAATTAGGTCACGAATCTATAGGGGAGTTTTATGGCCCTTGTCGATGACTGAGATTTTGA
The DNA here is from genome assembly GCF_030269925.1 of Bombyx mori. Taxonomy (NCBI): domain Eukaryota; kingdom Metazoa; phylum Arthropoda; class Insecta; order Lepidoptera; family Bombycidae; genus Bombyx; species Bombyx mori. The sequence continues at coordinate 4,079,277 of NC_085131.1, forward strand.
GGCCGACGTAAGAACGTAACTGTATAGGGAAATGGCTATAATTACATCTGTTTGTAATACTCTATCGTGGGTTTGTTTTATGTATCCAACATCTGAAAATCTTGTTGGAGAATCTTAAAAATTTAATATATAATAATTTTTTTAATAGAACTAAATTTCTGTAGTGATTTACATAAAACTTAACATAACTTATTAAAGCAAATTACAGAGATCTGAATCTTTCTACTGCGTCACAAACATTCAAGATACAAAGTGTCTTAAAAAGTTCCTTGTAAGGATGAATGTAGGACAGTCAAGTGGTTGCAGGCTTTTGAATGTGAGCGCGACTTGACTCTACATCTACTGTGTACATATAGTTTTAGGTTACTGAACTCTACACATATAATATTTAGGCAGTTATTTTCTTGTTTTTTTTCAGTTAGTTGGTTTAGCTTTGTCTATTTTTAGCTTTTTTTTTTCACTGACTAGATATATGTATGGACGAGCTCACAGTCCACTTGATTTTAATTATCGAAGCTCGCAGATATTACAATGCAAGTTCCACATGAGAAATGAGGTCGGATTCGTTATATATTCGTTATAGCATTGTTTAACAGCCGCCCCACCCCTCAAAACGAAATGCATTGCCGTTTTCCGATACTTTATAGATCGCGATCCTACCAAAAAGTCGTGTATGGGATTTGCTATTTAATATTAGATGTGCTTTTTCTTTATTCTTATTGTTTTTACATACATATTACTTACATATTATTATTGTTTTTATTTAACATAGCAAAAGTCTATTTTAGCACTTACTAATAATTTAAAAGTAAAAAAACCAGATAATGTTCTGTGTCGCGTTCCGGAAGTTCTGGTCGGAGGTGGATGAGATAATATTTATTTTAATTTCAATATTCATCGTATTAATCGTACGTACTCGTTGCTTTCGAACTTTGTCAAAAAGTGGATTTATTTTTGTATTTATTAGCATCGACTTTAAAGAGAAGATATATTTGGAGCGACAACAGTCCGAATGTTTTTCGGTGCTTAGAGTCATAGAACGCAAGATTCTATTTACTGTCGTTAGTGCAATTCAAGTTTTTATCGGATTTCTTCTATAGGTGATTAGCAAACATTTTTTTTTATTGCTTAGATAGGTGGACGAGCTCACAGCCCACCTGGTGTTAAGTAGTTACTGGAGCCCATAGACATCCACAACGTAAATGCGCCACCCACCTTGAGATACAAGTTCTAAGGTCTCAGTATAGTTACAACGGCTGCTCCATCCTTCAAACCGAAACGCATTACTGCTTCACGGCAGAAATAGGCAGGGTGGTGGTACCCACCCGCACGGACTCACAAGAGGTCCTACCACCAGTAATTACGCAAATTATAATGTTGCGGGTTTCATTTTTATTACACGATGTTATTCCTTCACCGTGGAAGTCAATCGTGAACATTAGTTAAGTACGTATTTCATTAGAAAAATTGGTACCCGCCTGCGGGATTCGAACACCGGTGCATCGCTTCAACACGAATGCACCGGACGTCTTATCCGTTAGGCCACGACGACTACAAAAGAAGCCGAAGAATACCTGTCCGCCCGTCGCTAAGCACTTACCAGACCAGGCATTTGGGAGACATGTGATTGCATTCTAGACATGTAGACAGCGGACAAACATATTTTTTCGCGAGATATTGGCAGAACAATGAGATTGCTAATACCAACACTTGATGTGATGACAAACCATGCTTTATTCTCCATGCTTTATGCTCTGTTTTCCTGTAGTGTACCGAGTAATACCTATTTATTACTATTTTAAGAATATTTGTGACATGTATATATTTTTGTTTGGATATTTTTAAATTACGCAATTTTTTTATAGATTTTTATTAATGTTAGCGATGTTAATCCTTCATTCGTGAACATGAGTTGGGTGCTTTCGAGATTTGAACACCACCCTAGTCGCATCGCATCGCATCGGGCCGTCTTATCCTTAGGCTACGGTGACACTTTAGAGTTCAATCTCACCATTTCGAGATGTTGGTGGGAATGTGTGATTATTTCCAGTAAAAAATAAATTTAATCAATCGAAGGATCATCAAGCGCATTTCAAATTTAATTTGTTCCAAATTCATATTCCTTCGGATGACGTCATAAAATATTCTTGAAGCGACGCCGCGGTACACGCTACACTTCCTTTGTTAAACTTTGTGCTGAATTATAAACAGCGTATTGTCTATTGTGCCCTGAATGGTGCATCCGTGCACCTTTGGCTCGATGGCCGGGATAATTTAAGCCGCAAACGGGATAAATATGTCGCGACTCGGGAAGTTATTTTCCTGTTTTTGTACAGTTTATAAGTAATATTAGTAATAGAATAGTGTTATTTATCTAATATTAATACGTAAAGCAAAAACTTTGTATCCCTTTTTACGCAACATTACGTGGACGGAGGAGTATGAAATTTTCTACACTTATAGAGAATATAGAGAAGAAGTGCACAATGTTAATATTTTTTTTAAATAATTCATAAAAGATACATTAAATCAATAAAGAAAACGTTACACACACTACATACCATGTATTTGACGCATACACGCATGCATACTGTTTATTGTCAAACTTTTGTTCTTGACGCCTGTTGTCAAATTGAGAATAGATAAAATATTGTTTGTCTTTGTTAATATTTTTTATAGTGTAGCCTTGGCGAAATTTGTGATTATAGAAGTATAAAATACAATCATAATAGTGTACAAACTTACAATTCCAATTAATTATAGTCGAATTTCGACTACTGCGGGAACTCTAGTAAATTTTAATTTTCATACTTGTTTTGACTCAGCTCGATTTTTATTTTGGTTCATTTATACGGATCACCGTTTTTAAAAAGGAGCTCACTATAATTTATGTAAATAAAAACGAAAGTTTTTTTTTTAATTCTGTGGCTATTGTGACAAAGGTCGCTAGAATTATTGCTTGTTCTCCCCCGAGGTTCCTGTCATAGTACCATCAAAATAAGATAGGTAGAGTAATTTCAATATATTGATGTTGTCCATATAATTGATGATCGATATAATAGAATGTGCCCGAATTTCTATATTTAGTAAAATTTTAAACGACACAACGTTTAACTGAAATTTACTCGGAAACTTTTTTTTTATCCTACCTATGCTGATGGCTTTGAGAGGCTATGTCAGCTTTACCCTAGGTGATCTCTCGGGGCTCAAACTAGGTGTTGCTAACGCTGGCCCTAGCAAGAGCAGTCCTTCGCAGAATTTACCACTGGATCGGAAACGCGACCCACTGAGAAGATCCGGCGAGAAACTCAGTGGGTTGTGTCTATATGGGTGACTCGGACACATTTACGACACAAGAAACAGCAAATGAATTTAACAATAATGTTTTATTTAAATTAAACTCGTCTTTGTTAAATCTCTTTTGTATTGCTGTGTGTTTCAAATTTATTAATCTTGCAGAAGAACTGTGTAATACTTTCCGACTTGTTTTATTTTTATTTATTGTGTAATTTGTAGGCATCAGAAAAAGCATGGAACTAGACTGTAATAATGTCGAACTACGAATTCTTTTTTTTTAGTTTGGCATTACAAACTCCGTACGACTGCAATATCCGAGAAAGGACCTCATAACATTTCAATTAATTACACTTATCCAATCTTCGTTTACACAATTCATAGTTATATACAATTGAGAAAAAAATTTAAATTCCTAAATAAAAAGCAGCCACAGTTTTGTTCTTCTGTAAGCTCCGCGTATGAAATACGTGATCGGAAAGTATTTGAATGTATCTTAGGACAGGTGATGGTTTTGGGTGTATGAACGCACCTGTTGTTTGAGTCTTTGTCACGTCGAAGGGTTAAGTCGTCACGGTCGCCTCATCGTAAGCTTATCTGAAAATAAGAAAAAAAAAAACCTTTAATTATTCGACCACCTGCTTTATTTTAACTATAGTACATATACATAAGTACTATGTTTCAATGTGTTTATTTTTGTCACGTTCGCGTGTATAGAGTATGTATAGAAATAATATACCCTTAACGTTTTTATTTTGATATGCGATTAAATTGGGAAAATAATTAGTTGTCATACAATAAAATAAACATTATTTAGTAATTGAATAAATAAAAAATTTGTACAGATAATGTTATTGTTTGATTTAAAATCTTTATAATAAAAAAGAATTTGTAATTAAAACAGTTTAAAAAATATACATATATTCAATTAGACTTCAAAGAATAAACAATTAATAAGACTTAACTTTTACTTTCATTGTAATTTAGGCAACACATTATTTCACGAGTACTTATTTTTATATTTGTATATAAATAATCTTATACAAATAATATGTTACGGGAGTTAATTTTAGAAGTTCAACAAATATATACGATTTCCGTACAATTGTTACAACGAAATTTTTATATACTTGCAATATGTTTACTTATAGAAACTCTGAATAAAAAAGAGAACTGAACTTATAGCTATTGTTTTTTTCTTGATAGATAGAATTAATTGTCACTTGTTTGTAAGACACTGCTTCAAGTAAACATGGAAAACATTTCAATATCCAATCATTGCCAGCGTCGCGTTCCCAACCCCCGCGAAGGGAGAAAACACGCCGAAGGGTATGAAGGCATATCAATGTGTAATATCATATTATGTTACCCAATAAACAAGGACGGTGTACTTGATAATGGGAATCAATAGTATATTTTCCTATACCTATTTGTTGTATGATCGTATGTGGGTCGGGAAATATGATTGTTTTTGAAGTTTATTTGCGTAATTACTGCACTTCGCGATCCAAGGACGATATTATTAAGGCATGTTCGCCCACTAGACGGTGAGTTTTTTTCCTACCTATTCTGATAGCCTTGAGAGTTTATATCAGCTTCTCCTTGACGGGTAGGTGAGCTCACGGGGCTCAAACCGGGTGTGTTGCTAACACTGGCCCTAGAAAGAGCAGTGCTTCGCAGAATCTATCACCGGATCGGAAACGCGACACACTCAGAAGATCCGGCGAGAAACTCAGTGGGCTGTGTTTATGGGTTAATTGACAATTCACTCGTCGAGCCCTTCATCGCAAGCGACGGGTTCGACGAGGACGGTGACCGTTGCTTGTGGTGTCTAAAAGCACCGTTAATGGATCGGGAGGATCCGTAATAACGTGTAAGACGGTGAGTGGTTGTCGTCACTCACACGGCTCCTTCCACTGATGAATCTTTTCAAACCGTTCATACAAGTAACGGCTTTTTTCAAATGTATAATTTTTCTTTTATACACCTGACTAGTTTCATAATCCCTAGAAATTCAATCGCTACCAATAGGACAGTAGTAAATCCAGATCATGCGTTGCTCTGTAAATTCTATTTAAATAATCGATTTTACGCGCGGTCTATCATTAGTATCTACTTTGTTAAATGACAGAAGCATTTATTTACTTAAGTACCTAATACCAGCAACTATACGAAGTTTCAACTGTATTACTAATTTCAATATTTTTTTTGTCGATATTTAGTAAACATAACAAAGAAGAAAATTGATTGACAAATAGAAGAGATACTGGAACTGTTTCGTCTTTGCCTATATACATATGTGTATATCTATAGATTTGTTCGCCTTGTTATTGGAGTGCTACGACACCCAGGTTTAATTCGCGGTCGTTAGTAGGTATCTTTGTGAGAGATTCGGAATCCGATTGTATATGTTCTTCTCTGGTTTGATTTAAGCCATAGTTTTACGACCGAGAGTTGACTTGACGTCAAACTTCTTTGGGAATTAGTATTTCTAGCGTCTAGTCTAAAGAAAAATATGGACGGCTGAAAGCTGATTGAGGCTAGAGGATGAATTTAAGGAAAGAATGAGGATGTTACTACTCACTACTGACGCCGATACTGTATTTTTTATTGCTTAGATGGATGGACGAGCTCACAGCCCATCTAGTGTTAAGTGGTTACTGGAGGCCATAAACATCTACAACGTAAATGCGCCACCCCCCTTGAGATATAAGTTCTAAGGTCTCAGTATAGTTACAAGGGCTGTACCGCCCTTCAAACCGAAAGCATTACTACTTCACGGCATAAATAGGCGGGGTGGTGGTACCTACCCGTGCGGACTTACAAGAGGTCCTACCACTAGTAATTACACAAATTATAATTTTGCGGGTTTGATTTTTATTACATGCTGTTATTCCTTCACCGTGGAAGTCAATCGTGAACATTTGTCAAGTACGTATTTCATTAGATCAGTTGGTACCCGCCTGCGGGATTCGAACATCGTGGCATCGCTAGACACGAATGCACCGGACGTCTTATCCTTTAGGCCACGACGACTTCAAATGTAATAAAAGTGACGTCATTAAGCGATACACGTACCCTTTTCGTTATATCACAAATACCATAAATATTACATTTAAAAATATATATCTTACTTTTACTTTCAGAATGATAGCTTATGTGATGTAAGAAATTAACTACATAATTTCACAGAATAACTGTTTTGTTATAATATTGAAGCAACTGTAATTGTTTTTAATTATAATACTTAATTTATATAGAGGAAAATCCATTAATATATTAATTAATACCGTTCGTTATAAATGTTAGATAACTCATAAATATTCACAGCTGCATTCAGGAAAAACTGGAAGGTGTATACGCGATCGGTCACCCAAACCTCATTACGTACAAGCGAAAATAATACAATTATATATGTTGTACAATTTCGGTTGGGCACACCGGAAGATAGCGGGCCAGCACAATCGTGTCGTATCTGCATAATGTGTTTTATTTTAGTCTTTGAGGTTTTCGAACTTGCAGCGAGTGGCGCGTTCGAATTTTGAACAACTTTGATGAAATCTAATATATAAAATTCTCGTGTCACAATGTTCGTTCCCATACTCCTCCGAAACCGCTTGACCGATTCTCATGAAATTTTTTATGCATATTCAGTAAGCCCGAGAATCGGCTACTATCTATTTTTTATACCCCTAAGTGATTAGGGTTGTCCACCCCTAACATATTTTTTTTTAATTGGACATTTTTTTTTGTTATAATGTATTATGTGGTTGAATGAGGTTTTGTTATTTTTATTTATTCCCTCATCGTTCACAGCACTACATACCTCTTTCACTCATTTACCACATCCTTACACACTTACAATAAGTTAGTTTTTTTTTCTACACTAGAAATTACCTAGAAATCTTATATATGGCAAAACAATGTTTGCCGGGTCAGCTAGTGTTAATATAAGAGTATTAACCTTAGTCCTATGCTTCTATTTTGTACTTGATAGCGGAGCTATCTGCTTCTAACGCTCGAAAATAGATTAACTTTGTAACAGATACGTCTTGTGAAATGCTGCTGGTCTTTATTTTTATTGATTGTATGGGTGGACAAGCTCACAGCCCACCTGGTTTTATTAAGTGGTTACCGGAGCCCATACACATCTACAACGTAAATGCCGCCACCCACCTTGAGATATGAGTTGTATGGTCTCAGTATAGTTACAACGGCTGCCCCGCTCTTCAAACCGAAACGCGTTACTGCTTCATGGCAGAAATAGGCGGGGTGGTGGTACCTACCCGTGCGGACTCACAAGAGGTCCTACCACCAGTGTTCGAAGCGATTACCGTTGCGCCAACGCAAACGAAACATCGATTTGAAATATAAATGGAAAGTAAAATAGTATACGTCCTGGATGGGAACAACTAACTTTTTTCATACCTACTCTAGTAACATCGAGGGGTTATATTAGATTCACTGAACGAGTAGGTAAGCTCACGAGGCTCTAATCTGTGAATTTGCTAACACTAGCCTTAACGATAGCAGCGGTTCGCAGAATCTACCACCGGATCGGAAACGCGGCCCAATGAGTAGATTCGGGGAGAAACTCAGTGGGCTGTGCCTGAGAGTTAATTTGCTCGCCGAACTCTTCGTCGCAAGCGACGTATTCGACGACGACGGTGACCGGTGCTTAAGATACCTAAAAGCACCGATAGTGGATTGGGAGCATCCGAAATGACGTCACAACTCACTAGTAATGGCGCAAGCTATAAATGATCGATTAATAAAAAGAACACTATATTAATATTCTTTCAACGTTGAGGGTAGGACAATGGCATAACGTATGACATTAAGTAAAAAAGTCCGCTAACTTTACTGTTATTGAATTCTTAATTCTATGTTACGGCCGTCTGGTGTAGTGGTAAGTGACATGGTCACTACACAAGGGGGTCGCGGGTTCGAATCCCGCCAAGGGAAGATATTTCTATGATAAATATAAATGTCTTTTCCAGGGTTATGGATGTATATTAAATATATGTATGTGTATAATAAAAATCTTACATTTATTTCCGTTATCTGGTACCTGTAACACAAGTTCTTTACGAACTTATCACGGGACCAGTTAACGTGGCGTGACTGTTAGTATATATATATGTTAGATGACAACACCTTTAGTGTTGCCTATTGAACATCAGAAGCGTCAAGTTAAAATCGAATTAAGAACGAGGTCACAGTTCATTAGTGAGACTAATATAAACGTCTGGTGCAAATCCAGCTCCTAAAACGGAAGCCAGCGTTTTTAGTAAATCGATCAGTAAATAGGACAATTGTCTATGTATTATTGGGAGTTGGGTACACGCCTGTATTTTTTTATTTATTTTTTATTTGCTTAGATGGGTGGACGAGCTCACAGCCCACCTGGTCTTAAGTGGTTACTGGAGCCCATAGACATCTACAATGTAAATGCGCCACCCACCTTGAGATATAAGTTCTAAAGTCTCAGTATAGTTACAACGGCTGCCCCGCCCTTCAAGCCGAAACGCATTACTGCGTCACGGCAGAAATAGGCTGGGTGGTGGTACCTACCCGTGCGGACTTACAAGAGGTCCTACCACCAGTGTATGAATGGATAACGGTATTTTTCGGGATTGAAATTTGTTTTGTAAAAGGTATGTCCAATATTTAATTACTTTTGCAACGATCCAAAGTAGGTTTTAGCTTCGGACACAAAACTGCGCCACAGACCTGACCGAACTCTACTATAGACTTTACTACTCTCTACTAGTCGTCTACTCTCCATATGACAGAATTGACAGTAACTCAAAATATTCATTTTGTTAATCTCCACACGCTGACAGACATGCAGTTGGTTTTAAATATTGCTATTCACACAATATAAACAGCAGCGAGCATTCGTAAACACTTTTCACGAGGCACACAGCTTTCAGGGATTGTTTAATTATCATTTATCGAAGATCGGAAAGCATAGTAAAAAAATTAAGCCCTGACTTTTTGCATATCGTCGTTGTCAAACCTAAATCTGCTATGTACAATTTTTGAGTTTTTACTTTTTGACCTTTTCGTATAGTTCACAGCCCTATATACCGTATAAAAAAACTGTTATGTGTCTATAGTTTTAATATTTATCTATAGCTTGCATTTGATATAGTTCTTAAAAATTGACTTTCACATAAAATTTTATAAGAAAATGTTTTTACTCGTTATTTCAAAATAGAGTTTTGGACATAGCAGATTTGGTTTGACAGCGACGATATCATGCCAGTGCTCATATCAGTACAATCAGTGCTCTCTCTCTCTCTTCTCAGCTATTTATCCCACATGGTGGTGGGGTCAGCTTTCCTGACTTTACTTCTCCACTTCGCTCTGTCTTCGACATCCTCGTCAGCAACATTGCATTCTCTCTTGTCCTTCAGCACTACGTCCCTCCACCTTGTCTTGGGTCTGCCTCTAGGTCTCCGACCGGGGAGGTCGAGCAGTAGCGCCAAATTTTCGACGTAGTCAGGCGGCTTCCTTTTCACGTGACCATACCATCTCAGCCTACTCTCCTGCATCTTGTCGGCGATGTCCCGTACACCTAGATTTTATCGAGCCTAGTCACGCCGCACATCCACCTCAGCATCTTCATTTCAGCAACTTGAATGGTATGCACGTTCCTTTTCGTTGCCGCCCATGTTTCGCTGCCATACATAAGAACAGGCCTTATTATTGTCTTATAGACCATACCCTTGAGCTTAAAAATCAGTGCTCATATGTCGCAATTTTGACCAACGCAACGCCATCTGATTTACCATTGTAAATGTATATATACAACTAATTGAATTGAATGGTTCGTTAAAATAAATAAAAATAACCAATTGCAACTATAAATAACGTTATAACGACCGATTACAGTGAACGCCTCATTAGGGAACGCACTCATTAAAAGTATTGAGCAATGAATAGCTTCCGTTTTGTATCAAAGCTCGTAAAATAACGAATCATGTTGTAAGTAATGTAATAACTCGCGTATTAAGTACTTACTTACTGTAAGCAGATTAAAATATATATCCTTAATTAACGTACAAACTGAACGAAAAAAGAGCTCACATAAATGGTGTTAAGGGTTAAGCCGATGCTTGGCCGTGGATATCAATCACATTAATGCAACCGATATTAAATCTCAATTATAGTTAACTCATCACACAATTTAAGCAGAAACTGATGACAGTTTCGCGGCCCTATCACTAACCCGTTAGAGGGTGGAGAACTCATTGTTACACGGGGAGCGCTCCAAGGTACAATTTGATCCCATCACTATCCCTTTTGGACCATGCATGACCTTAGCGGACTTAATAGCACCTGCAACCATGAGCTAATCAATTGTGAGTTTTAAAGATTCTTCTGCTAAGCATCTTCTGACTCTTAAGAGTAATTTCTTTTTTCTTCACACAACGTTTCAAGAGTATTATTAGAATTTTTCTAATGGTCAAGGAAAAATACGTGAAGATATTGCAATGAGTTGTATTTCGAACAAAATACAGCATATGCTTATAATAGATTCGCTCAAAAACTAGTTTAGTTTACTACCATCTTATATCTTCCTTCTAAAAACATGAAGGATGATAGTATGTATCCTTTCGAGAATATGGGCAATAGTTATTTGAATTGTCGTGTCCAGTCAAGAAGTCGTTCTGCGTGAATATTAATACAAAGGACCCTCACAGTCTTGTTGTGGTTGTTTTTGATGCAAAACAATAACACTCCCATTAGCAAGATCCTGTTTGGAGGGCGGGAATGAACTCTGGACTTTGAAACCCTTTGTTTGCGAAGTGTTGGTGTGAGCTATGGCTTCAGCGAATATTTAAGTTTATTGTAGATCTGGATTATGTGGTACTAAGGTCTACTTCTAAGTTTACATGGGAAAATGTGATCATTTTTCCCTCGTCTAAGGCAGGTATATGGCCCATAGACCCTACCGCCCCATCTGCCTTGAAACATTGGTTCCAAGTTTCGAAAGACCAAAACGCAAGAGTTTGTGGCGTGCCAGTATTTATTGGCAAGAAGATTCCAAATTACAATTTCAATATTGAAGGATGATACTTGTCGAAGCATAAAATTTCATTCCTCATATTCCACTCAAGAATAAATATTTTATATTATAAATCTTCACATCTTCTGGTCGGAGTTTCATACGCCACGATCTAATAAGGGATTGAGGTCAATCGAGTAACTAAATTCCTGTTTAAAAGTTCTTTGTGGCATAAATTGCAACTCATAACACTATTTATTACCTACTAGCGACCCGCCCTCGCTTCGCTTCGGAAACATTAAAACAAACATGAAATAAACAAAAAAATTAAAAAAAAGTAGCCTATGTTCATCAGGGACAATGTCGGCTTCTAATGGAAAAAGAATTTTTCAAATCGGTCCAGTAGTTTCGGAGCCTATTCGAAACAAACAAACAAACAAATCTTTCCTCTTTATAATATTAGTATAGATCACTGATACTTCGGCTAGTACTACTAACAATAAGTATAGAACTCCGAAATTAATTTTAATAAAATATTTACAGTCTTTGTGAACTTATTTTTTATTGCTTAGATGGGTGGACTCCAGTAACCACTTAACTGTGAAAGTTGTTACTGGAGTTCATAGACATCTACAACGTAAATGCCGCCACCCACCATGCGAGCGAACATGCTTACCGAATAATCAAAGTTCGCAGATTAGGGATTGAGCATATTAGTAGTTATCACTAGATTATACTCCGTATTTGAATATGCTGCTGAGATGTGGAATGTTTTTTTTATTGCTTAGATGGGTGGACGAGCTCACGGTCCACAGTGGCTGCCCCACCCTTCAAACCGAAACGCATTACTGCTTCACGGCAGAAATAGGCACGGACTCACAAGAGGTCCTACCATCCGGATATTCCTTTACGGTGGAAATCAACCGTGAACATTTGTTGAGTACGTATTTCATTAGAAAAATTGGTACCCGCCTGAGATTCGAACACCGGTGCATTGCTCAACACGAATGTACCGGACGTTTGATCCTTTAGGCCACGACGACGAACATCTAGATACTTTAAGAATTCGCAGTACAGACTCTGATGGCAGCTTTCTTTGCATACGTTACACGACGAGATAACCAATCAATGGAAAGCCTTGTCGTGCAAGGAGGGGTGGGTGGACGGTGCAAGACCGTACTGGAGTTATCTAATGCGATTTACCGACCAAATCGGAATTGCAGTGGGAGTTTCCTTTAATTGCTGCAGCAGAATGTTCTGAAGTACGGTGGGATTGCGAAAAATTGTAAGATGCATCGAATATGCCCCCTTCCAAGTCTATGTAGCCTATAGCGAGTGAAGTCACTCAACATCGTTATTTAGATTGTAATATATGATGAGCCATACAGGATGGTATGACTGTCCGGCCTATTTCTGCAAGGAAGCATTCTAGTTCGAGGGGCCGGTCAAGGTAGCACGCAGCATACACGTGATATCTGTCGCGAATAAAAGTAATAATGCGCTTAAAGGGCACGGAATATTTTTAAATGACTTCCCTGTTTTTACCGTAAAAGGAATTTGTATGCGTTGTATGTTTTCCTCAAGCCGTAATATTATTATAGATATCCAATGCGGAACGCCGGCTGTTGAGTTGAAGTGTAATTTTTCACGCCACATATGCACGCACGTAGATTTCTGTTAAATCATCGATAGAGATGATAACGGAAATCGCAGATATCCATTCTGTTGTTTAGATCTTTATCTTGTTTAGATACATCTTATTATTTAGAAGCGCGGTGACCGGTGTTAAAGAAACAAAATTGCCACTGTATGTAGACGAGCATGCAGCACACCAGATGGTGAGTGGTCATCGTAGTTCATGGATATCATCATCTATATTTAAAGACAGTAGCGACAAAAAAAGCAAATAAATAGCAATATTGGTCTATTTCATGCTCATATTCAGTCACACGCCTTTCCTTAATTTTTATACCTTTTTCTTCTATGTTGTATCACTCTTGTCAGAGCGGCCATGGTAATTATTCAGTATCGTTGCTGTGGGCAGATGTTATGCGCCTCACGAGCATCGCCACTCCTCCCGGTTTGTGATGAGTCTGGTATACTCATGCAAATAGCCGCCAAATGCTGTCTTGACTTGTTCGGTCCATCGCATGGGCAACCTTCCACGCGGTGTGGTGCCTTTTACTTTGCCCTGAACGACAAGGCGCTCTATGGAGTCATTTCCTCGCCGGGAGATATGTCCGAAAAATAATAGTATGCTCCCATACACGAGCGCCGAAAGCCGCTGCTTTATGCCGAGTTCTTGAAGAAGTTCTTCTAAAAAGTATTAAAACGAACGTAGTGCAAAATACCCAAATCTACAAGCTATAATGTTCGAGTGTATACAGAGTTGCGTGCGCCAGTCATGATTACTTACAATGAAGCGCCACTATAGGTGGCTCCGTCAGCACGCGATCGTCGCGAGATATCCGGTAATGTGGTATCATTGGTTAATTATATCTGCATAATACGGGCCGCTGACTTATAACGCAAAAAGTTTCATCAAAATCGGTCGAGCGATTTCAGCGAGATGCTTTAACGAACAAACAAATGCGGTAGGCAGCGGCTTGGCTCTGCCCTTGGCATTGCTGAAGTCCATGGGCAACGGTAACCACTCACCATCAGGTGGGCCGTATGCTCGTCTGCCTACAAAGGCAATAAATAAAAAAAAAATTGATAACTTGATGTTAGGGGATTTTGTCGTATGTTTTTTGTACTCTGTTAAGTGTTACATTCTAGCTTCGTCCGTGTCGACTAAACTGTATATAGTGTGGGCGAGACTCGTTCACAGTAGTGGGATGAAAGGCATCCCGTACTCTTTCCCGGGATTAAATTTGTTTTTTTTTTTTCAAATTTCGTTAAAATCCATTCAGTGCTTTGGGCGTGAAAATGTAAGAGAAAAAAGTTAGTTTCGCATTTATTCTGTTAGTATGGATTATACTATAAAAATAGTAGTTTTATTTATTAAAAAATTAAAATAGGTTTGTGCATCGAATTCTACGAAATATGTTCAATTGACAGCAATTAGAAATTACTTGGTTCTTATTTCGCTGACTTAACTAGACTCAAATTGTGTTTCATTCTAATTATATTACTTTTGGCGTCATTTTTTACGGTAGGTACTCCGGGAAGCGGTTGAGGACTATTAAAGTAATTGCGATTGTATTTCTGTTATGGTTCGTTATCAAGGTATTTAAGCTGTACATCGCTGATGGGCAGACTGGCCATCTTTTTTTTTATTACGCTTGTACGCAGACGAGCATACGGCTCACCTGATGATGAGTGGTTACCGTCGCCCATAAACGTCAGCAATGCTCGAGGGTAGACCAAGCGGCTGCTACCGTTACGTTAATTGTATGTTATATACATACAATTATCATACAGGCTTACTTTTATTTTATTTTATTAATCATGTATTACTGGTGGCCCGGAGGCCTTTCCAGTTTCATCAAGATAGTTGGGCGAGCAAAGTCTGAGCCAGTAGGGGTGATATTTGCTAACAGCTGCTCGAGCGCCTCCAAAGAAGACCTAACAACTCAAGAGCAGCTGCTTCGCGTATGAATCTACCTGATCGGTATTTCGACCCGCTGAGAAGATCCGTTGGATGCAGGTGGCAACGGACCGGTCGCACTGGACATCAGTTGGAGAGACCTATGTTCAGCAGTGGACAGTAGACAGGCTGAAATGATGATGATGATGAGAAGATCCGGCGACAAACTCAGTGGGCTAAAGCACCCTTCTCAAATGGGAATACGTGAAAGCTTTACCAAAAAAAAAACACGCACACACAAGAAAGTAATACACACCCGTGATAGGTCTTACCGCATACGGATATATCTACGAATACGAGCCACAAGCAAAACTATATGGGTTTATATTATTATTTTTGCAATGCGGAACCCTAAAAGACATTTCCAGTTTTCGATTTAATATAGTCTGGGATTGGTTCGGCCGAGCGTGGAGGACAAAAGGCAAACAACGATATCACATCACGGACAGTACTCCCGCACGTCCGTCGCGTGCGACATATTAAACATGTGTGCATGGATATGTTCAAATGGGATTTCAATAAAAAAAACTAACAGTTGTAATAAATATGTCGCCATGATATGCGTTCTTCATATCACACGTTACACAATACGTGAGATTTATAGATAGCTAATTTACTTGCGGTTGCAAGGGAAGATATAACTTCCTGTGTATTACTACTTTGGATGTAGTCATATGTTCCGGTTGGAAGTATGATAGTCAAGTGATTTTCATCAATGTGTCTACGGACTGCAGTAACAATTAAATGGAGTTATGCTGTGAGCTTCCGAAATCTGTAAGATACATAAGATTATTTTTATATTTTTGATTACTTAGAATATATATTGTTGGTTTTTTTTTAATTTGATTTATGTACGGGCAGGTTATCTGTTAAAGTTCCCGTAAAAGACAGGGGAAAATAGTCGTGGCGCTTTTGTGTATGTGTATGTGTTTGTAATAATTTTGTCATGCGTTAACTCGGTTTGATTCGGTGGGATTTGTAAGTACTTTCTATTTAAATTTTACTATTTGATTTGTTCTATGTGAGTGTTTTTCATTTGTCTATGTGTGTAAGTATATATTTGTTATTGATTGCATGAAAATTGTATTTAGAACAAACAATTTGAATGTAAATAAATCTCATTCTTATAGACTCTTTACTTAAGATCCCTGTTAATAACTGCTCTAGTTTTTTTTCAATATTTCACGTCTATTCTTACAATATATTTAATAAATCGCTATTCCTGAATTAATTTTTACATCGAAAACCGTTAAGCAAACACGAATTAATTAAATGAAAATTGAAGGCAAAATCAATTATCCAATTAAAATGAACCTCATAATCAGAATAGCCCTCGGAAAGGGCCCATAATTAATTAACGTTTTAAAAGCCGGTAATTGACCTAATTTTCCTATTGACTAAATACTTCAAAAAGATAAAGAGATTCGGTATTTTTTTTCTATATCGATTTTATATTTGTGTTAAGTAATTATCATTACCGAGAAGGATCGTTAGTCGAAAAAACCAATTAGACGTTATTTTGTTGAGCTATTCATACCTGAGAGTTTTTGTAAAGTTAATTTTGACTGTCTACGGATGCGTCTTATGAGATGGCACGTGTAGGTACCACTTACTTATTTTTTTTTTTATTGCTTAGGTGGATGGACGAGCTCACAGCCCACCTGGTGTTAAGTGGTTACTGGAGCCCATAGACATCTACAACGTAAATGCGCCACCCACCTCGCCCCGTTCTGCGACGAATCCTTAATGTGGTCCGGTTTGAGAGGCCGTTGTACTCTAGAACAGAGATTTGGAACTCATGTCTCAAGGTGGGTGGCGGCATTTACGTTGTTGACGTCTATGGGCTTCGATAACCACTTAACACCAGGTGGGCTGTGAGCTCGTCCACCCATCTAAGCAATAACAAAAAAAAAATAAACAAAATGTGTGCAATTCACACGTGGTAGAAGTGAAACCTTCCAAAATTAAAATACAATTATCCTAAACGTCTTAAGTATATGTAAAATTTTGTCATTAGTAAATAATTGTAAGGTAGCGCCCTCTGTGAATTGATATTTTAATTTCACGTATAATCCTAAATTAAAATTCACTACAAGAGCTTTCATACACACGTTAGTATTAAAAAATCTCACAGATGGCGCTGTATTAAATAGTATGTATATTTCTGTCTCATTCTTTGCTGGCTTCATCCTACACATTTTTGTATTTGTGTCTCTTACCTGTCGTTTTTTCCGTTGCATCCGGTTTGAAATCACAACGATTCTAAAGAAGTTTTCACTTCAAAAAAACACTTAAGATCAGGTAGTTTATAAGTTCGTTCACGTGTCCAAGCAAACAAATGCGAAAGTATGTGAGAATTTAAGTTTGTTACTGTTTCAAGCAAAGACTACTAGACGAATGTGGATGAAATTCCACAAATAAATAGTTTAATCATCATAATAGCACGTAGACTATAATACGTATAATGCAATTAAGGTACAAAATGCGTGCGCAAATAAATTAATGAAATAGATGCTTTTCATACAATCAGCTACAGTCACGACGGAGTGCCACCCGGTTTCACTATTATTTTTTAAAAGGTATTAATTTTTTTATTGTCAAGTTAATCATGAACACATCGTGGTTATTTATGTAGGTATGTAGCAATCTCACAGTTAAGTCAGAGGACTTTAATTACGATAGTTTGTGACCTTGTCTTTGTTGACCTACTGATATTATTTTCGGAGTAGCAACATCGCATATTTTACTAACAAACTCCTTATTAAATGTCTCCTTCCTGTTTAACGTACTGGAAGCAAGCCGTGTTATAAGTCGGTAATTTGAAGCGTGGCTATCATTAGGAGATATTAGAAAAAAAACTTGAATTGCGATAAGGACATTTTTATGTTAAACTAGCTGCTGACCCGGCAGACTTCGTAGTGCCTCAATCGATAAAACAAACAAAAGGAATCCGTCCGAAGGGGGACACATCAAAAGAAAAACAAAATTGTTATTTTTTATTTAATTCCGAGCATTTTCATATTCATTTTCACCTTTTAAACCTTCTCTGGACTTCCACAAATAATACAAGACCAAAATTAGCCAAATCGGTTCAGCCGTTCTCGAGTTTTAGCGAGACTAACGAACAGCAATTCATTTTTATATATAGAAATTTGTATAATGCTAATCCAAGTACAACAGCAGTCGAACCGTTGGTGTATCGAGCAAATCATTCGCACTGTGGAACACGCTTCGTTTGTAGTTATCAAAGCTGGTGACCTGCGACGGAGCGTCTATAGTGCTCTTCATACTATACCGTCAGCGCCTCATCACCACAAACCGTAAAAACTTTTTTCCGTATCAAGCGCATTAGATTTTTGATCACCATCATGGTGAACGAGCGAAGAGTTCGTGGTGTTAGTATTATAAAGGAAATTCAATGAAAATACGATGAAATGTAATGTTGAAGTGATTTACGTAGCAACCCTTGACTGAGTTCAATTGCCATATCAGTGTGCTTAGTGCAAGTTTTTTAACGTTCTCGATAGCGTAAAAGTTAACTTAAATTGGTATGGAGTTGGTACGTTTGCCGCTGTTTTATTGCCGCTGTTAACTTTTACGCTATCGAGAACGTTAAAAAACTCTCACTAAGCGCACTGAGCCCACAGATATCGTGTTTGATTCACCTGAAGCCACTAACTCGCATAAGCAACGATAGGGTTCTGTCTCTAAATTGCTCTCGTGCTCGTTCGTATACTTCCGAACGGAATAAATACTCAGCAGTTTCGACAGCCCTACCACAGCGTATATTTGCACAGATATTACATTGTACACGTGGGGGGTCTATTTGATTTATCCCGTCAAATTATAGGTTAATAACCCCAGCCACGTGTAATCGAAAATTTATCGTATCCATTATATTTAGGTCAACCATCTTTGGGATGAAGATTAACGCGATTAATTTACGGCACATTAATCTGTGGATGGATTGGTTGGTTGGTCAGATAGCTTTCATGAGATTTTGTGTGATGTTTTTATTTACTTCCTTACATTTACTGTTACTACCTATAGGTTGTATGGTCAAATTGAAACTTCGATATCTTGTCACAAGATTTAGCCGTGTTAGGTTGTAATATAATGTCTTTCCAAACGCAAATGGAGACAATAAAGTTTTTATTTAAGACGAACACAAAATATAGAAAGAAGGAGAAAGTACACAAGAAATAGATAGTTCAAGCAACACAAGCAGGTACACGAAACAAAAAGCAAAAATTATAAAAGGCGTAGTACAAAAGGAATAATACGGGATGCGCGCTCGCAAGTCAGATTTCGACTGGTGGCGGTGGATCGGTAAAAATGCGACCGATGTACTAGCGAAATATTATATCGCCGCCGCTATACTACAGTTATCGCCTGACTTTGCTTGTGAATTTTATTTTGTTAAGTGTAAATAATGTTTTGTATGATTGTGTGATAAATGAATGTGTTGAAATAAAATAAAGTATGTATGTGTTGTTGTGTAGTGTAATTATAATAAAATAATATAAAATAAATAAATACATGTGAGTCACCCACATCACTCCCCTCCGGAGACCGTGCCTACGGGCGATAATAATCAGGAAAGTGTACTCTCCTGCCTGATCGTGTTGTTCTTACTGGGAGGTGTTGGTGTGGTGGAGTGGGTGGTGTATCTGGTGTATCTGGTGGAGATGTGTGACTTAAGGTCGTGCCGGTGTCATTGCATAGTATATATGCCGGCTTAAGGCGATCTATACTTACCGTCACAGCTTTGTTTTTGACAAGAATAGAAAAATATTTATCGCCTCTTTTAAGCACTTCATGCGGTCCTGTATAAGTAGGTTGAAGTGAGCCACGTAACAAGTCTTCTCGGAGGAATACATGATTACAAGTGGCGAGGTCTTTAAAAACGAATGTTTTTTGTGTCGAATGGTGTTGAGGAGGGACTGGGCGTATCTTCTCTGCAAAGGACCTCATACGAGCCAAGAAGTCGGTGACGTCGGTAGTGTGATGAGTGACATTGTGACCGAAGAATTCACCAGGTAGGCGAAGAGGCTCACCATACACCAGTTCTGCCGATGACGTTTGGAGGTCTTCCTTGAAAGCAGTCCTTATACCGAGAAGGACGAGTGGCAAGGTCTCAGTCCAGTTCGCGTCTGCGTGGCAAGTTATCGCAGCTTTCAGCTGCCGGTGAAAACGTTCAACCAAACCGTTGCACTGTGGATGATATGCTGTTGTTCTACGGTGATCAAAGCCGATGGACTTGGACAACCGTTGAAATAGATCCGACTCGAATTGTCTGCCACGGTCGGTGACAACCTCGACAGGACAACCGTATCGGGACACCCAGCAGGAAATAAATGCTGTGGCCACTGTTTTGGCGGTGATGTCGGTTAGAGGTACAGCTTCTGCCCATCGCGTAAAGCGATCGACGGCTGTAAGGCAGTACCGATAATCACCTGCTGGCGGTAGGGGTCCGATCAAGTCTAGGTGGACATGTTTAAATCGTGCTGAAGGTAGGTCATGCCTGCCCACAGGGGCGGTGACGTGTCTGGTGACCTTCGAGCGCTGGCAATTCAAACATGCCTTAGACCATTCACGGCAATTTTTCCGCATTAGTGGCCAAACGAATCGTTGTGCAACGAGTTTGGCTGAAGCGTTGGGACCGGGGTGGCTGAGTGAATGAAGGCAATTAAATACCTTCTGACGCATCTCTCGTGGGACGAACGGCCTGGGCATCTGCGTACTGACGTCGCAGTACAAAACAGCTTGACTTCCAGGGACGCTCATCTTAGTCAGGCGTAAAGATGTTTCACCTGATAAATGTTCTGCCAGCTCCGGATCTGTGGTTTGTAACTTGGCCATTTCTTCCAAGTCAACAGGCATCTGCAGCTCACAGATGCGAGACAAGGTGTCAGCGACAAGGTTGTCTTTGCCCGAAACAAACCTTATGTCCGTGGTGAACTGGGAGATGAAGTCCAGATGTCTGTACTGACGCGGCGAACAGTTATGCTTCGGCTGCTGAAATGCGTAACATAAAGGTTTGTGGTCAGTATACACAGTAAAGGTTGTTGCTTCAAGCATATGCCGGAAGTATTTTATGCTCTCATATATGGCGAGAAGCTCTCGGTCGTACGGCGAGTATTTCGACTGCGAGGGGCTCAATTTGCGAGAGAAAAATGCTAACGGCTGCCAATCTCCACCTTTAAGTTGCTGGAGTACTCCACCTATTGCAGAGTCCGAAGCGTCTGTCACGAGACTCAACTTTGCTTGAGTATCGGGATGGGCTAGGAGAGCTGCATTGCATAGGCTGGTTTTGCAATCTTGGAAGGCTTGCAATGACTTTCCCTCGATAGCGACGGGTTGCGCACCTTTTACGGAACCAACTAACAATGCGTTGAGAGGCGCTTGTATCTGGGCAGCATTGGGTAGGAATCGGCGATAAAAATTAATCATGCCCAAAAATCGTCGGAGTTCTCTGACGGTTTTTGGGACAGGAAATTTTGCGATTGCCTCGACCTTGCTTACCAGAGGCTTGGTACCTTTTTCGGAAATTTGATAACCCAAAAACGTGACTTCTGGGACGCCGAAAACGCATTTGGTAGTATTTACCAAAACGCCATACTCTTTCATGCGTGTGAAGAGTTGGTGCAGGTGGTCTTCGTGCTCCTGGGCTGACCTGCTAAAAATTAAAAAATCGTCGATGTAAGGAAATGTAAAATCCAGTCCACGCGTCATCTCGTCAGCGAATCTTTGAAAAGTTTGCGCGGCATTGCGCAGCCCGAACGTCATATACGGAAATTCGAATAATCCGAAAGGTGTTGTGATCGCTGTCTTTAAAATGTCGTCCATAGCTACTGGTATCTGATTATAAGCTTTTTGTAAATCGACAACAGAGAAAATTGTGCATCCGGACAAACAATGTGAAAAGTCATGTATATGACGAATAGGATATTTGTCGGGTATGGTTCGTGCATTTAATGACCTGTAGTCGCCACATGGACGCCAGCCGTCGTCTTTTTTTTTCGACACCAGATGCAATGGTGATGCCCAAGGACTGCAGGAAGGGCGTGCCGTGCCGTTACGTAGCATGGCATCGAACTCCTGCTTGGCGATTTTTAATTTATCTGGGGCGAGACGACGGGGCGGCAGCGATACAGGTGGACCTGGTGTGGTGATGATGTGGTGTGTCGTGTGATGTCTGACGATACCCGGAGTACCAGCGGGGCGAGTTATTTCCGGATATTGTGCTAAAATATTGTGATACCTACCACTACCACCAGTTGGAATTTTTACACTTGTGACAAGACAATTATTTTTACATATAGATGTTACAAACTTAAGATTGGTTAAAGTATCAATAAGTTGTTGGTTGCTGATGTCAACAATAAGGTTGTAATGTGAAAGAAAATCAACACCAATAATAGCCATCGTGACATCAGCAACAACAAAGCGCCATGGAAAGTCACGACGTAAACCTAAATTAAGATTAAGTTCGATATATCCATACGTATCTATCACTGAACCATTCGCGGCACTGAGTTGAAAAGAGGTTTTATAACGACGCTCTCGAAGTGCGGACACTGGGTAGACACAAATATCACTACCGGTATCAATAAGAAATTGATTTTTTGTTTTACTGTCCGTGATGAAGAGGCGACCCGTGGTGTTGTGGCAGTCTTGTGTCGCCATCAGCGACTGTCCGGACTGTTGCCTGTTTTCAGACGCCTTGTAGTCGCACGGCTGGACACATCTGACGGCTTTGGTACCATATTTGAAGTGATACCAACATATGGGGTGCTGTCTGTAGTTAGACTGTGACCGGCGGCGAGATGAAGATCTGCTGCGCTGTTGCTTTGTCGGTCTCCGTTGTCCTCTGCTTGGGTGATGGTTAACTTGCGCGGTCAGTGCACTCACTTGTTTTGTCAGCTCTGCTACCTGTCGTGTCAGCTCGTCAATATGTGTAGACGTGGTAGCGCTTGCTACCTGCGGTGCCGGGGTCGCGATCTCATTGACCCGGTCGGCAAGTTCCGCCAGTGCGTCGAGAGACAACGATGACTGCGAAGCGATGATTGGCTGCAATCCAGTGGGTAGGCGGCTTGTCCAAATTGTTTTGACGAAGTCCTCAGGTATTCCGGGACCAGCGAGATGTTGCAGATGCCGTAGGAATTGTGAAGGCTTGCGGCTTCCGAGCTGTTCGTGCATGAGCAACTGCTTAACCTTATTCTCCCGCGACACTGACAATCTCTTGATGAGCTCATCTTTGAGTCGATTGTAGTCAGGTGGGCCGGTGAGGATGTCTTCAACTTCGGCTGCATACTGCCTGTCTAAGGTACTCAGGATGTGGTAAAATTTGGACGCATCATCCGTAATACGCATTACTGCAAACTGTGCTTCAATTTGAGCGAACCATATATCAGGTTTTTCTGGCCAAAACGATGGGATACGTAAATGTGAGGGTGGCGACGAAAAAGTTGTTAAGTCTGTCGCTGCGACTGGAGACGCCATTTTACCGTGTCGTCGTGGCCGCGTGTTAACTTGCGATTTAACTGTATCACTTCCACTCGAACTGGAAATCTCTTGAATGTGTTCTCCGGGGTCACCAGTTTAGCCGTGTTAGGTTGTAATATAATGTCTTTCCAAACGCAAATGGAGACAATAAAGTTTTTATTTAAGACGAACACAAAATATAGAAAGAAGGAGAAAGTACACAAGAAATAGATAGTTCAAGCAACACAAGCAGGTACACGAAACAAAAAGCAAAAATTATAAAAGGCGTAGTACAAAAGGAATAATACGGGATGCGCGCTCGCAAGTCAGATTTCGACTGGTGGCGGTGGATCGGTAAAAATGCGACCGATGTACTAGCGAAATATATCGCCGCCGCTATACTACAGTTATCGCCTGACTTTGCTTGTGAATTTTATTTTGTTAAGTGTAAATAATGTTTTGTATGATTGTGTGATAAATGAATGTGTTGAAATAAAATAAAGTATGTATGTGTTGTTGTGTAGTGTAATTATAATAAAATAATATAAAATAAATAAATACATGTGAGTCACCCACACAAGATATCGAAGTTTGTTGTGATATCTCCGACACCCAAATCATACTCACATAGTATGTATTATCTAAGAACTCGTTCATATATTATGCTAAATTAAAGATATTAATCCAAACAGTTATT
The DNA here is from genome assembly GCF_030269925.1 of Bombyx mori. Lineage (NCBI taxonomy): Eukaryota > Metazoa > Arthropoda > Insecta > Lepidoptera > Bombycidae > Bombyx > Bombyx mori. The sequence continues at coordinate 4,103,361 of NC_085131.1, forward strand.
GCTATGCTATACTATACTTGTGATATGTTAAAAAAGGCCGATATACGAAGTGCATGCGAGATTTCTGCTTGTGTTTCAAAAGGCGGACAACAGAAACCAGGTATGGCGGTAGACATCATAGAAGACAAAATATTTGTTTTTTCCTACCAATTACTGAATCCAACGACGCCCAGACGGGTCTCAACCTGAGAGAACTTATTAATACTAATAAGGGCGGCGCTTCGCTGAATATACCACCAAATCGGAATCGCGACTTACTGAGAATACCTGCCGAGGAGCTCAGTGGTTTGTTACTATGCACTAGGTTGTACGTCGAACTCTTTATTTTGCATATATACAAGTTCCGAAGGATAACATTGCAATCTTGCTTTTGTCGTTTACCCTGAAACATTTGATACCCTTAGCTCATTTGTTGTCTTTGAATATTCTTTCATTCTTCCTGCACCTCGTTGCCCGAAGGGAGCCCACGCCGAAGTACCACCATTACGGTGGCTGCAACGAGGACACGGCGAAGTACACGCTCGCGTATTGCCCCGCTTACGCGGAGCAGCGCCGCGTCCTCGTTGCAAAAATAGGACCGGACTTGTCGCTTCCGCACGTCGTGGCTAAGATGCTCAGGAGCGATAAGTCCTGACAGGCGATGCTCGACTTCTGCGAGTCCACCATCTTGCAGAAGGAGGCAGCGGAACGGGAGAGGGAGAGCTTTTCTTTCCTCTCGGCGCCGTGCCGCTGCCGCCGAGCCAGGGGTCGGAGGAGGGCGTTCGTCCAGCTCTGGCCCCTGTGAAGGGGCCGTTTCCTCCCAGTGATGGTCACGAGGCGACCTGAGGGGGTTGAGGCTGCGTCGCACGCTACCGTCACTCTAGCGCGCTGGCACCAGGAGGACGGGAAGGCGCGTCGGCGGCTGCGGCTTTTGTTGTAGTCCGCGTTGTCGCCGTCGCTGTCGTCACTGAACATACTGTGGAAGATCTACCCGGTCTGCGATGTATCGTGTTCCGGCTGGTTCTGACCCAGCGGGGTATCCTGGAACACCAGCGGCATCGCCCGGGCGGCCTGGCAGGGCTGCCGTACCGCGGAGATCGGTGTCGTGGGTCGTCGACTATCGCCTCGATGACCCGTCGGTGGGGCGTCCTCGGGGTGGCGCCGCGAGGTTGTTGTGTTGACCGCGGGAACCCCCTTACTCTGACCGGTTCTGATCCCGGACGGAGATCAGACGTCGAGTGTAAGAGTGCAGGGGAGTCTTTTAGTGTGGTAGGGCCCTAAAACATCCTTGGGCCCGCGGTCCCAACATCTGCAGATTGTCAACTCCCATATAACCCGCGATTTCCCTAGGCGGGTGTACTTCGTAGGAGGCTAGGACCACGACGGGAGAAAAAAAATTCATTGGCTTTGCGATAAAATGTTTTTATTTTAAGAATTTGCTTGCAGTGATTGGCAGCCGTTTGAAATCAAACGTTTGCATCTTATTAATAACTTAGTGTTAACTTATTATATGAAAGGAATTTATCAGCGCAGGTCCTTTTCTGGTTCTGTTATCAGCAGATGAGGGGTTGACGACCCGAGCTGACCGAAGGACGAATGCATTGTTGTTTTGATAACAACACTAATGGTATTTATAACGGAATGTTACGATATTGAGAAGGGATACGAACTAAGTTTTGTACTACGCAGAAGATGTTCAGAACATGCTCGATACAGTATTTATTATTATTTTCGGAAGGAGCAATCGAGTTCTAGTGGTAACAGCCGAAACCTGGATTAGAATGAGGGTAGACAGATTTTTCTGCTCTTAATATCCAGCCCGCAGTCTTTAGTCTACCCGCGACCGTGGCGCTTGCAGCACGTCAAAATATCGGGAACTCATTAGATTTGAATATCGGAGTAAGAACCCGTTAAATAATAGTATAAATATAATATTATAAGTGGTTGCTTAGGTAATTGTCAAATGAAGACGATCCCTAGTTTTAGAAATGGATGTAAAGTTTTGAAAAATTAGTACAAAAAAACCACTTGACTTAAAACGAAGTAGGTATTTATTGTCGTTTATTTATAAATTTGGAGAAGCTTAAACGTAGCAATATCGAGTTTCGTATGGTGCTTCCGTCTTTATTTTGTCGAATGAAATATATATTTAACCAAAATATTTTTACATGTGTGTATATAATATATGTAAGATTGGTAAGAACGGAACGTATGAAAAGAGTGTGAAACGGAGCGCTAAGATGTGAGTGAGAGAAAACGGAAAGAAAGAGAGAAGAGAATGACAGACGTAATGACAGAGAAGATGGCGAAGACGGTTGAAAAATGAGCAAGACGTAATAAGTGTTAATTATTCATTATTATTATAAAAGAAGATTTTGGAATAGTGGAAGTTTTATTTTATACGCTGCGATCCCTATTCTACATATATTATATATAAAATAAAAAAAGAAATCCGTAATTTTATATTTCTGTGCGCAACATAAATAATACCAACATCCGGTTAGGCATTTTTTATTTTTTTATGAATGCTCAAAAACAATATTAGCATTGAAATTATGTTTGTATTAACACATGATAAATATTGTCGATGATATTGTGCGTCCGGTGACGTAAAAATTCCATTCCGAACAAGGATAAATGAATTGTACAAATAATTAAAATTCAAATGAAATTAGGTACATAACACTAACTTTATTTAAAAAAAAATTGTTTGTTTTTATTGTTCTAATAACTGGAGCTCATAGACCACCACGAGAATGCCACCACTCACCTTGAGACATGAGATCTAAGTCATAATTTCATATTTTATACTCCTATGGGACAATTGTTCACTTTTCTAATATATTTTAGGCAAACATGAAAAGTCTTTTTCGCTCAAGGTTGTTCTTACAAAAGCAAATACCTTTTAACATGATTGATGTTCACCTACCGTCATTACATGATTTTCGTGTAACATGACATAATCGACTTACTACGTAATATTACATTGAGGTGAAAGGTTGCGTAAATGGATAAGTAATGGTGACAGCTTTTTTTTATTGCTTAGATGGGTGGACGAGCTCACAGTCCACCTGGTGTTAAGTGGTTACTGGAGCCCATAGACATCCAGAACGTAAATGCACCACCTACCTTGAGATATCAGTTCTAAAGTCTCAAGTATAGTTACAACGGCTGCCCCACCCTTCAAACCAAAACGCATTACTGCTTCACGGCAGAAATAGGCGGGGTGGTGGTACCTACCCGCGCGGACTCACAAGCCCTACCACCAGTAAAATTTATGAACAACCAGTCATATCCCGGTCCATTTTGCTGGCCGACCTTCGATTTGACTTTGATACGGTCGCTACCAAACATCACAGGATGAGTGTTCTAGGCCAATCTATTGTTTTCCTGAAAATTTCAACGAAATCCGTCCAGTTCGGAGTCTATTTGCAACATACGTACGCGCACACGCTTATTTTTATATAAGTAGACAGCTAAAAGTTGAGTGAACGCCCAAGGCATATTTCATATAGGCTAAAAAAATATTCGGCACCAAAACAAAGTTCAAAAGCATAAAAATAAATTAAATAAAAAAAGCATTGGGAGTGAAAGAGTGATGAGCTATAGAATTACAACTTGGAGAGCTACATCACCGATTATTGGGTCGGTATGTAAGAGCTGAAACGGCCAACATTTGCGAGCTTAAGGCCTAAGACACACTCTACTAGTCGACTGTCGATACTGGTGGTGGGACCTCTTGCGAGTCCGCACGGGTAGGTACCACCGCCCTGCCTATTTCTGCCGTGAATGCGTTTCGGTTTGAAGGGTGGGGCAGCCGTTGTAACTATACTGATGCCCGTATCTTTAGACGTTTTGTAAAATAGTCATTCCCGATCCTGCGGACAGAATGGAAAGCAGTCGACGTCGTCCAAAACACGTCATCTCGGATCCTCCCGATCCACTAACGGTGCTTTTAGGTACTTCAAGCACCGGTCACCGTTCTCGTCGAACCCGTCGCTTGCGACGAAGGGCTCGACGAGTAAATTAACTCTCAGACACAGCCCACTGAGTTTCTCGCCGGATCTTCTCAGTGGGTCGCGTTTCCGATCCGGTGGTAGATTCTGCAAAGCACGGCTCTTGCTAGGGTTCGTGTTAGCAACATCGTCAGGTTTGAGCCCCGTGAGCTCACCTACTAAAGTTAGGGTTACGCTGACATAGCCGCTAGGGCTATCAGCTTAGGTAGGAAAAAAAAAAAAAAAAGTAAAATAGTCCTCCACTCTTAACTCATCCGATGATGCTCGAGCATTCCTCCCAAACTTACTCGAGTTTGGTATTTTTAGTCGACCATTACAATATTCCTCAACTGTCCTCGAGTGAGGTAGAGAGGTGTTATTGCGTCACCACAACAACATCAGTTTGAGGAAAATTTGATCAAGCTAGCATCAAACCCATAGAGTTCTGTAGTCTATGGTCATTGTTTAATGTCAAAGTCAAGCTGCCGCTGTCTGTTTGACTCACTGAAGTAGGAAACCTATGGAAATGAAACGTCAACAAAAAATTCGTGCCACTGTGACGTCATCTGGCCACAAAACATGGCGGTTCTAGTGCTGCCCAGAAGATTTTAATGTTAGTAGGTTTTATCGATAAACGTTCTTGGCTCATTTTATTTTAAATATTGTTGAGTATGAATGTATTTGTAGAATTTATACTTTAATAGGAAGTAAGTATATTGTTATGTGCAAAGATGATGTGATTTAGATATTATGTGAAATCTAAGACGAGTTCGTGCTTCAAATTTGCCAAGTAAATGATATGACGATTTTTAAAATTTGCTACACTGATTTTATAAAGTTGTCGTTTGCCGCAAAACATAAAGATATGACGTAGTACAGTACCATCTGCTCGTTTCTAGGATGCTGAATGTTATCGTATTTTGAGTACGTGTTTTTCTTAGACTATTACAATCTATTTTAATTGTTTTGCTGACTCTTAAGTCCGTAACACACTACCACAGCGCACCTCAAGGAAGGTGCGCCGCACCATTTGAATCACTTTCGCTTGAGAGTGATTCAAATTTTAAACTTATCAAGGGACCGCCTGATAAAAAAAAAAAATGTGTGCGTGTACTAGTGTACACACGTAAGAAGTGAAACTTGTTTATGGCCTTATTTTTCGAAAAATGATCTACATGCAACTTTCTAGAAATTGGTTAAATAAAGTTAAATTAGATAAAGTTTAAACAAAAGGATTTTATTATCATAGACATGAATACAAATAATACAATTATTTCACTTTACCTTTTTGCTACTAAGATTATTACAGCATTTTAATAATACATCTCTTTGATATCATAATACCCTGGTACTTTTCTTCCTATAAATTAATAATAATAGCACGGTCCACGTGGTGTTAAATGGGGTTCCTGAGGTTCGTGAAGTTTGACCCACCTTGAGACATGAGGTCGATTTCTCAAATCCGAAACCATGCTTCAGAACATACCGCCGTTAATTATTAATAAATCTCTTTGCTATCATAATACCCTGGTACTTTTCTTCCTATTATTTTACGTAATAACAGTAATAAATAGCACGGTCCACGTGATATTATTAAGTGGGCTCCCTGAGATTATTGGAATTACAAAATGATTTCCGTAATCCACCTGGAGACATGAGGTCAATTTCTCAAATCGGAATCCATACTTCAGAACATACAGCCGTTAATTAATAAAGAAGGCTGTACGTCAGAGTAAAGTTATAATAATACATCTCTTTGATATCATAATACCCTGGTACTTTTCTTCCTATTATTTTACGTAATAACAATAATAGCACGGTCCACGTGATATTAAGTGGGTTACCTGGGATTATTGCAATTACAAAATGTATTCCGTGACCCACCTTGAGACATGAGGTCGGTTTCTCAAATGCGCATCCATACTTCAGAACATACAGCCGTTAATTAAAAGATGGCGCGTAACGGAAAAATGTGACGCGTAACCGAAAAATGTGACGGTAAATTTTTTTCCAACGCCGATAAGGAAGTTTCACTTCAAAAACACCTACAGAACATTTATTCGTTAATAAAATTACAAACGTCATTCCTTGTGACTTCCTCTCTAAAATCACTTAATTATTAAATATTTAACGAATTTACAATAGTGTTTTACTCACTGCGGAATATAACAATTTTATTTAAATAGTTCCGAAGAGATTTTGTCGGTAGCCTTTTTCCCGAAATATCTAAATATGTTTTGATGACATATTTTAAAGAGGTATTTATGATTAGTGATCAATAGATTCCGACCGAAAAATGGTGTCCGATTTTTCGGATGAGGGCTCCATAATGAATTTAAATATATATAGATAATAGTTTTTGGGCATCGACTTTCTTGAGATCCTATAAAATATGTTTTAATTATTATTTTTGTATGTTTTAAGCATGATAAAATTAGAAATTTTATATAAGCAATCATATTAAATCGATATCAAAGTCAATAAATAATGTACAACCCAAAACAGACGGCCGAACTGACGTGACAATGACATTTGGCGCGCTAAACATGGCGGATTTTCGGCCTCATTAGACGAAGACGGAGACATTTACGTATATTCATGTTTCATTTTATGTACGCACTGAAATACTGTTATATTGTTTTCCTGCGAGTTAAAGTGCTGAGTAAGAACGAGATAGATATATGTTTATGTGTGTGCCTTCAAAATGGGTGCTATTTATATAAGCAATTGTACGTATAGAACAATATGTCGTGTCCCTACTATATAGGTCTATGGATGGTTTGACTAGATGAACTTGTTTGATGTTTTGGTTGCTGAGTTATTCGTAAATATGTGTGCGTGCGGTAAATCTGAAAGTGTATTATTAATTTTCTAACGTATTATTATTTTAGATTTCGGATCCGGCTTTGTATTTTTATTCGCCGCTTTTGTGTGATTTTGATTGCATCGTGTTGTTGAAGTGCTTTTCCACAACCACCAGTTTATTATTATATAAATAAAACTTATAATCGCATTGACTTTATTTATCAGGTAGTAAGCAAAATATGACTCTTATGTAGGTAAATAAAATAAAGAGTTTCAAATGTCTAACCTCGAACTATTTACTTTATTAATAAATATTATCAAAATTTAATTATCAAAATATGCGGGAATCATGCACAGATCCAGGCCATTGCACAACAATATCATATATTTCCATTTGCGGTCCACATACTATTTGGACATTGATAGAAAACAAGCGTTGAGGAATGTTCAAGGTACATCGCGACGTACCTTGACTTGACAGTTCGCTTACTTCACTCCGGTTAGGAAAATTTTCCAAGGACGTTTGAGTGGAGTTTATTTTTACGACTAAGCATACCAAAACGAGCGTTGGAGGTTGAGTCGAGTCGAGTTAAGCTCGTGTAAACGACTAAAGATACGTTAGTGAGACCTTAGAACTTGTATCTCAAGGTGGTGGCGCATTTACGTTGTAGATTTCTATGTGCTCCAGTAATCACTTAACACGAGGTGGGTTGTGAGCTCGTCCACCCATATAAGCAATAAAAAAAACCCAATTTTACACGAAGTAAGTCAAAATTTTTACTATAATAATAATACGATTAACTAAAAGCTAATGGCTAATGGCTATTAAGAGCCGCATCGTGCATAGCTTTGATGTCTGTATCTGCTTACCTAAGAGTTTCAAGAATTCTTTGCAGCGTTGACAGCGAACATTTGTTTCACGGGAAATGCATTAGCGCATCTAAGCACACAACGTTTTCAGATGTTATAATATACTAGTAATCTATATATTAATACGTGAAGCAAAAACTTTGTATCCTTTTTTACGAAAATTGCGCGAACGGAGGAGTATGAAATTTTCTACACTTATTGAGAATATAGAGAAGAAGTGCACAATGCTAATATATTTTTTAAATAATGCATAAAAGATGCATTAAATCAATAAAGAAAACATTACACACACTACATACCATGTATTTGACGCACACACGCATGCATACTATTTATTGTCAAACTTTTGTTCTTAACGTCTGTTGTCAAATTGAGATTAAATATGTCTTTGTAAATATTTTTATAGTGTAGTCTTGGCGAAATTTGTGATTATAGAAGTATAAAATACAATCATAATAGTGTATAAACTTACAATTCCAATTAATTATAGTCGAATTTCGACTACTGCGGGACCTCTAGTAAATTTAGAAATATTACTTATTACAGTGACGTGAATTATCGTAACAATTATTCCGTATTTATATGAAACTGAACCGTTTGTTTGGCCAAGCAACGAACCAGCCATTAATAAACGGGATGGATATATTTAACTGTTTTTAGATTGTAAAAGGTTGCAGAAAAAGTGGGTGATTGCTTGGGACCAGTAAGCACTTACGATCAGTTGAGATTCATTTATAAAAAAAGGTATATTTATGGTTAAAGGAGTCGTTCAAGGGGGTCGTGTAAGTCTGAGACTTTTATCATATCTTATACAGTCAAACCTGGATAAGCGAGAGTTCAAGGGAGCACAATCTCATTCTCGCTTATAGAGGTTTCTCACTAACCCGAGTTTCTCGTTAATGCTCCCTCTGAATTTCATTTTGCGATTTTCCGGATTCAAACGCATTCACTATTTTAAGTTTATCACTTAATGACAGTACTTTAATTTTCCGTTTTGACATGATGCAGAACAGAAGTTTCCTTCGCAATTGATTACCAATAAACTGAGTAAGTCCAACAAACAGGACGGTACACAGGCACACGTGTCCATTCGAAAAGAATGCGATAAAATAACAACGTTATTTAGTTCTACGAAATAGAATAGGTTCAATATTGACGAGAAAAGAATACAAAAACAATGGTAGGAAGTTCCACAAAAGTTAAGAATGAGTCATCAAATAGCAGATGTTAAATTTTTAATTTGTTATGTCATTTGTTCCTCCTAAATATTATAAATAAATAAAGCTCGACTGTCGCTTATAGAGGGATAGATAAATAGTAGCAGTCTCACTTACGGAGGTCCATGAGGGAAAAACGACTCTCTCTTACAGAGGTTTCTGTTTCTCGCTAATAGAGTTTTTGGGAGCTTAAAATGAAGGGTCCTGGCTATTATTCTCACTTATAGTTTTCTCACTTATCCAGTTCTCACTTACCCAGGTTTGACTGTATATTCTTCTATATACTTAAGTATACATAGAACCTTCTTCGGTTCTTGCGAATTATATACACACACCTAAGAGAAACTACTTTTACGGTTTAGTCTTGTTTTCTTATACTGTCATTATAATTCTTTGAGATGTTCCGCGTGTTTTAAAATTTTTCCGGTTCACGGTTCACTTTTATTAAATAATTTAGAGACAAACGAAAGCACAGCACACGCACACGCACACGCGCACACACACACGCACACACACGCGCACACACACACACACGCACACGCACACACACACACATGAAATCATTCAATGATAAGTTTATGTATTTACATACTATTTAGTAATCTCTAAAGCATAATAAAAACAACTATTAGAACATTAACTACTCAATAAAATACATAATTTAAAGAGTAATCGAAAATACGAAAATTGAAAGTCGAACAGACCGATTGTATCGATACGTCGTTAACGACTTTGAAATCGATATTCGGAGTTGTAAAAAAACTCCGCGATACATCTGCCGATCCGCGAAAAACCAGTGTATCGAGCACCTGTATCGATATATCGCATATCAGTATTACCGAACTCTTATTTTTTTATTTGGTTAACACACGGGCACCTTTCTGTCGCACCTGCGTGTTCAAGATTTCATTTTGATGCTTGAATTATTCATGTACATACGTATTTATAATTGTTTTTGGAACGAAGTTCTTTACGGCAGGCTTGGAGGAGATAGGGATTTTGCTGCGCGACCGAACTGAAAAAAATGTGATAGTAAAACCGTAAGAAAAAGTCCGTGGAATAAAACCGTTAAATGAGACGTGCGCAGGCGCGACAGTCGTATACACAAGCGAGTAGTGTACCTTTCTCTTTTTCCTTTTTTTGCAAATTGTGTCGATTCTACATTAGCCGAAGAAACTTCGTTCCTACCTGGTCCCACGACACCACATCTTTTTTTTTTAAGATACGCACTAAAGATGACGCGCTTTCAACGACCAAGATTAGGTGATTAAAGGTTTAACAGTTCCTTGATTGTATATTTTATTGGTCGATTTGTATCAATCGAATTCCAGTCTTTCCTATTATTATTATTGGTATCTTTTCAATTTTTCAATCAATCTTATAATTTCTTTAGTTCGTTTAAATTTTGTAATACTTTATGTGATACCTTGATATTTAATACTTTTATTTATTTATTTCCCTTGTAGGCAGACGAGCACACGGCCCACCTGGTGGTGAGTGATTACCGTCACCCATGGACTTCAGTAATGCCAGGGGCAGAGCCTAGCCGCTGCCTACCGATTAATACTCTCCACAAACCTCGTTTGAAGAAGGGAAGAATACTTTATAGTATCCCAAAATATAAAAAAATATATTATATATCACGTAATCTGCTAGAAACACGTAAGAATAAGATGATTTTCTAGTCGAAGCTCACATGCAAATGCGAGCTCAATTTTAAAGGAGCATTATGACAAAAAATCAAGGAAAAAAATGTTGGGCGCGTGAACACCTGTTGCCCACAGGCCGAACATCTGTCTTGTATAACCAACACCTTTGCAACAACCCGAATCCAGGTAGAAATTATACGGAAATAAAAGCCAATCCCCGTGATGGTAATAGTGAATACGGTTAATTGTTATTTCTGGACACTCATTTATACAGTTCGAAATTATTCTTTGAAGTCGTCGTGGCCTAAGGGATAAGACGTCCGGTGCATTCGCGTTGAGCTATGCATCGGTGTTCGAATCCTAGGCGGGTACCAATTTTTCTAATGAAATACGTAGTCAAGAAATGTTCACGATTGATTGTGATAAAAATCAAACCCGCAAAATTATAATTTGCCTAATTACTGATGGTAGGACCTCTTGTGAGTCCGCGCGGGCAGGTACCATCACCCTGCCTATTTCTGCCGTGAAGCAGTAATGCGTTTCGGTTTGAAGGGTGGGGCAGCCGTTGCAACTATACTTGAGACCTTAGAACTTATATCTCAAGGTGGGTGGCGCATTTACGTCGTAGATGTCCATGGGCTCCAGTAACCACTTAACACCAGGTGGACTTTGAGCTCGTTCACTGATTTAAGCAATAAAAAAAAAACAAAGTCTAATAGACATCTGTTTTTATTACACTGGTACCACACTAGGTAAGATATTAATGGGTCTAAAACTAAAAGTTTAAGACAAAAAAAAATACTAAAGAGTTGCCGATTGGCAGTTGAGAAACGGAAAAAAAACGTCGAGAATAACTCAAATGAAAAGGTGTAATAACAATCTATCAAAGTCGTGGAGCACTGGACCGACACAAGGGAGGGAATTAGAAGAGGCCTGCGTCAAAAGGGTACTCAGCCTGGTAATTTAGCAATAAAAATTGCTGTATGTTTTTATTAAAGTAAGTAGCTAGTAATTATTCCTATTTTATTACGTTATAATCTTTATGTAAATAATTATTCTGTTCGCATGTTTCTTATTGAGCTCCTAGAACATTGCGAATATATTATATTTTTTGAGTGTCGTGTTGATCGCTTTTTTTTGGCCTACCTATGCTGATAGGCTATTTCAGCTTCTCCTTGACGTGTAGGTGAGTTCATGGGTCTCAAACCGTGTGTTGAGTGTTGCTAACACTGGCCCTAGCAAGAGCAGTGCTTCGCAGAATCTACTACCGGATCGGAAACGCGACCCACTGAGAAGATCTGGCGAGAAACTCAGTGGGCTGTGTCCGTAGGTTAATTTACTCATCGAGCCCTTCGTCGCAAGTCGGTTTAGATTTACTAATGAACCCGGTATGTGGCGCTGTGGTAAATATCGATGATTTTTTCAGAACAGCTCAGTATTCCGGGCTCTTGCTAGAGCAGGTGTTAGTAAAGTCTCAGGCTGAGTCCGGTCAACTTGGCTACTCGCTTAATTACGGATTTGTATACGTAAAGAGATATATAAATGTATTTTTATTTAAGTTAACGCACCGATAAAACGATTTTAGATTTTAAAATACATTAGACGGAATAGTCCCTTAGGCTACCAGCGAATAGGTAGGGAAGAAAAAATTGAATCAAAATTCTTAAACCTCACGAAAGGAAACATACAAAACAACCATACCTTATCAGAAACCAAAAGTTTATAAAATAAACATTTTAAATTAATCTGGCGTTACATTGTGATAAAGCCCACCATTAAATATGATTAATTACTAACAATAAACTTTAAAATTAATGCATCAACTATTTATAATACGTCTGGTTTCTGTCTGTTTTGTTGCTTTATTGTTTATAGCACACGGTCTAGAGGCTATTTTAGTAAGTCTGAATGCTTTAATGATGTTGTATTTGTTACTCCTAAAATATTGTTCCGTTGCACAAGTTTTTGTTTAAAATAATCGAGAGGGAGAGAGAGAGAGAGAGAGAGAGAGAGACAGTAAGTGCTTTCAATTTCACAAGATTTGCCAAACTAATATTAGCTTACTAAACCAAGGCAGTGGCTTGGCTCTGCCCCTGGCATTGCTGACGTCCATGAGTGACGGTAACCACTCACCATTAAGTGAGCGGTATGCTCGTCTGCCTACATGGGCAACAAAAATAAAGTAACGGAAAGGAATATTTTAATGGGTTATTTTCTGATGCAGTGTTTATGGAAATCATAGTAAGGAATTGAGTTTAATATTTAATTGTATTAACTAATAAGATTTTCATTCCCTGAGATATAAAATCTTGAATTTTTTGATAGAATTCTCTTCTCTTTACCCGAAAAACGCGTGTTGATTTACTCTATATAGCCATGGTTCCCAAACTTATTTTGTCTACTACCCACTTTGAGGATAAATTATTTTTTAGTGCCCCCATTTTTTCTACCTACTTAAAAAACAGTGGTTTTTGGACTGAGCCAGAGCTCAGTCGGTGTCTAAGAGTCCTCCTAGATGAAATTACAAATCGCTTCCCAGGCCTCTACACAACGCCCCAATTTTTTTCTGGCTCTATTACCGCTCCCCCTTAAGCCTGCAGCGCCCACAAGGGGGCGTTATCGCCCACTTTGGGAAAGGCTGCTATATAGGTAAAGAATTCACGATAAATAAAATCCACCCGCGAAAACACTTCAAGTTATCGTAGCTTTTGAAAAATAATTACTATTCCTAATAGCATTAGGTAGGAATCAAATTTATTTCTTTAATCGCCGCAGAACACGAACTCTGGCGCTTTTAAACGTTGACGTCATCGTACAAACAGTGCGTCTTTTCCCCCTTCATTTTCATTGACACGGTTTGTAGACATCATTGAAATTCATCATTGTTACAGTTTACAGTTTAGTCTAGCGTTTTAATTATTGTATTATTATTTTAGACGTTTTCAACACTTTACCGTTTTTGTCGTCACAGACGAGATTAAACCGTAAAAATTGTTTGAATTATGTATCCGACAACACTGCTGTTGTTAAGATTTCGCATTACATATCGAGGGCTATTTAATTTAACGGACATTTTGCTTAATACGCGACTTTGGTGGTAGGACCTGTTGTGAGTCCGCGCGGGTAGGTACCACCACCCTGCCTATTTTCTGCCGTGAAGCAGTAATGCGTTTCGGTTTGAAGGGTGGGGTAGCCGTTGTAACTATACTGAGACCTTAGAACTTATATCTCAAGGTGGGTGGCGCGTTTACGTTGTAAATGTCTATGGGCTCCAGTAACCACTTAACACCAGGTGGGCTCGTCCACCCATCTAAGCAATAAAAAAAAATCTTTGTAATTAAAGGTGCGTTTTATTTGGTATCAGCATCAACAGTTCGATGTTTTTAATTAGAACTTCAATTAAGTTTACGTTGTATATTGTATTACAATTGAAAGCGCGCACTTTTACGAGTCTCGTATATTATACCAAGTTTACCAAGTTTCACATTTTTTTTTACGAAAATTACTTAGTTCGTAGAACTTAGAATCGTTTGAAAAAGTCCGAGACATTTTTAAAATAGACATCGGATAAATGACGATCATTAATAATGATTCATTATTCAAATACCATTATCATTGCGTCGTACACAAAAACTTGCTAAAGCAATCAATGTAACGGGTTTCGATTGCCTTTAAAGCATTCAAATAATTCAACATGACATGCTAGTTAAAATTTAGTAGTACATTTTAAATAGATGATTTGACGAGATTAGCATAATAATAATTATGGATAAACGTGTGTGGTCGGAATTCTAAGGTAATATTCGTTTTTGTATAGAAAAATCATGTGTGATGGTTTGCTAGCTGGATACAATTCTAAGAACCTTTTGGTTTAATTATTTACTTGCATTACCTTACTCTAATTGAAAAATTGACTTCAAAAAGGATGTTTTTACAGTATTAGTTGTTGTTAAACAGTATTATTATATTGTTTTTAACAAATTTCAAACATTAAATTTTTTTTATTGCTTTGATGGGTGCACGAGCTCACAGCCCACCTGGAGTAAAGTGGTTACAAGAGCCCATAGACATCTACAATGTAAATGCGCCACCCACCTTGAGATATAAATTCTAAGGTCTCAGTATAATTACAACGCCCCCCCCCCCCCCAAACCGAAACTCATTACTGCTTCACGGCAGAAATAGGCAGGGTGGTGGTACCTGTCCGCGCAGACTCACAAGAGGTCCTATCACCAGTATCTAATTAAGCAAATTATAGTTTTGCGGGTTTGATTTTTATTACAATCAATCGTGAACATTTGTTAAGTACGTATTTCATTAGAAAAATTGGTACCCGCCTGAGATTCGAACACCGGTGCATCGCTCAACACGAATGCACCGGACGTCTTATCCACGACGACTTCCATAGGCCAAGACGACTTCAAAACCTCTTTTTCACTTCTTTTCATTTTTGTGAATACGTAACGTGAAATTCGCTTTGAAAGTCAATTACAATAGAAAGGCAGTGGATCGGGTCTTCTAAATTATCGGCCCTGCCTGAGTGCCCTTGCTTGACATCATTTCTAAACATTTACGTAATGAACTAAAGTTGTTCGGTGTTCTAAGAATTTCAAGCTTTTGACGACTCGGGTGTCAATTCCTAGCAAGACAATCACGACTGCTGTTATTGAATTACAGTTTTATATGGAATTTTATTCGATATTGATTTATAACTGTAACAATGAGACCGTTGACTTGCGAATTATATACACACACGGTGATTTTGTCGCAAAAAATCGTAAACAGACGTAAGTCTGTCTTCTTTGAGTTTGTGCACGCCGATCGGTTTTTGGAAGTCTAATATTTGGATATAGTTATGAGTTCGATAAAATTTCGGGTTAATATTCTGTATTTGTTTCATTGAAATCTGTTAATATAAAAGATCGCGTCACTTTGCATAGCTCGTTTGAAAATTATAAAATTACAATTTTGAGCTCGATTATTAAAAAAAAAAAACTTCACAGACCAACAGGTTGGTTAAGAAGTTATATTAGTTTGATGACGAAGGTCGGCGGTCAAAACGGATTATTTAGCCATGTAATTTAAGTAATTGCCTTTTTTATTCGTCCCACTTGTCACTTTGAAAGGTTTCTATGGAACATAATCGCTTTTAAATAAGGGTGATATTCAAGTTAGGGAGGCATTGAATTTAGGTTTTTTTTTGTGCAGACAAGTGACCAGTACAAAATATCAAGAGCCGCTTCGAAAGTAAGACTGAAAGAAGTAATTTACAGTGAAAGGCAAAAATGTTTTAAATATCTATTAATTAGTGAGGTAACCTAAAAGTTCTTTTTATTAATATAAATATAAATCTTGGCACTTTTATATTCAAGTTTATTTACTTCGTTCGATATCGAGCTTTGTATGTGGCTTAATTGTGTCGTACCCTCACCCAGGGACCCACAGATAGAGTTCGTTATTCGGATCCGGTGGTAAATTCAGTGAAGCACTGCTCTTTTTATGGCATCGATTGACCTGGTGCTAGAGTGATTAGTGCACCTGATTGCTGGGCCGAGGGTCTACGAGAGCTGGGTTCGATACCCGCATCGGTCAAATATTCATGTGATACACAGGTTTGTTTGCTTTTTTTTCCTGCGTGTTTAATATCTATGACGTGTTAATATTTAAGCGTCCAAAAGTACATCAGTCTTTAGTTCCCGTAGTACAGGAAATCCTAGTTTGGGGGCAGTTGATAGTGCGTGACTTGTCGGTCGTTAAGGTATTAAGACTAGCTATTGCTGGTATTTAGGTTGAACAATAAAAATTAAGAACATTTTTCCCACTACCTTCACCGGTAAAAAATTAAAAAATAAAAAACAAAAAGGTAAATGTATATTAAATGAATTTGAATCTTGAGTTGCACGTAATTATAGTCGAATTTCGAACGGTGAGTTATAATAAATGACCCGTGCTGCGAAATTCAGTCACAGAAAAAAAACATTCGGTGCTATCGAATAAGCGCGCGAGGAATTTAATGAATTTACTTTAGTCATACAAAACTGTAATCCCCTCAGACACAGCCCACTGAGTTTTTCGCCGGATCTTCTCAGTGGGTCGCGTTTCCGATCCGGTGGTAGATTCTGCGAAGCACGGCTCTTGCTAGGGTTCGTGTTAGCAAAGTCGTCAGGTTTGAGCCCCGTGAGCTCACCTACTAGTTAAGGTTACGCTGAAATAGCCTCTCAAGGCTCTCAGCTTAGGTAGGAAAAAAAAACTTTAGATTTGAAATAATGGTTCTACTAATAATGCTGCTACTTTTTCTGTAAAAAAGGTTCCTGGCAGAATAGGTTCAAGGTGTAAAATAAATTAGTAACAGTATCTTAAGTTATTTCAATCATCAAGAAATTTGCAGAACATTGGAAGAATCCTTTTTTTTTAATAATTGGCGAGACAACTTTAAATCACTAACACACGCATGTCAATAGTTCGTAGTTGGTTAGTTTTATTTAATAAACACTGGCAATTGGACGCAAAAAAAAAAAAACCCGTTTACAGTCAAATATTACACTTTTCGTAAACATCTTTATTTGTAAACGCATAAGAGTTATGAATAATAGGGATATCTACGAATAATAGGAAAATGTTATAATAGAACACAGATAAGGGGGCTTCCACAGAGCTAACATGACTCACGTCATAACGACCTTAAGATGTCGAGATTTTGTTTTGAAAACAAGTTCCGTTCTTTCACGGTGACTCATACGCATGTTTGAGATTTTTTTATAATATCTTTCTATTTATCTAAATATTATGTTTTGTAATTGTTGATGGAGATCCTTTACGTTCATGTAGATTATAAGGATCATATGAACATATTTAGACTTACTTGACCGTTTAAATTGAGTTCTAAGCGGTTTGCCGCGGTAAACAGATAAGTATTACTACAATGTCTTAATAGACTACTTCATAAGCCATTTTAATACGGTGAGTATTCTACAGCAAGCTATAGGTGCCGTTTTTTTTTTTTTAACGCTCATTAGGTTTTTAGAGATCCCATAGACCTGAGTTCGAATCCTCAACGGGTAACCTACCCACGAAATCTAGACATTTGTTCGAGCTTCAAGGTCGAAATAGGATATGGGGCCACCTATCCGTGATGGCTAGGAGCATAAAAATATAAATAAAACTACTTACATCTCTTGCATATTGTTAAATATCTATTTAGAATCAATTGTCATTAATTATGTTACCAGTCACTAGATGCGAAAATTAAAAAAAAAATTGCCTTTACATAATATAAATCGTTTAATAGTATCTATTGTTTACGAGGCGCAAACTATTCGCTATAAAACAAGAATCTCAGTGTGTACACACATAATTAACTTGATTTAATGTCGCAGTTACTGTCGACCGTAACTTCTAATCCTAATGACATTATGGTCGCAGGTCTATGACCTCAGCGGATTAATAAAAACGGTTTCTTCCGACGAAAACGAGAGCTTTTATAATAAAACTAAAAAGTAAACAGTACCTATTTAATAGGCGAGTTAAGTTTTTTCCGAAGTATATTTTGTTTCCTTCAATAGTTGTAGTTCGTATAAAAAATAGTTTGTATTAAATTTTATTGTTAAGTTGAGAATTGATGTAAATGCATTGTAGCACTGTTGGTTCAAGTGACGAATATTGTATAGACCACCGCAACCCTCGAATATTTCGCAACGGGGCGGGTGTGCACTGCAATGGGGAAAACAAGCGCGTGCAATTCACGAATTTCACATAACACGTAGAACTTTTAACATTAACATAAAATTAATACATTATCCGTACATACCCCCGACGACGAAAGTGTTTTTCGAAAACAATATCGATCACATGTGTACGAAAAATCCACTTATGAAATAAAAAAATGACACATGCACACAAGTATTTTTTTCTTACATTAATTTGAACTTTAAATAGTAATGTAACGGAAGTTTATTTAATTTTAAATATTTTGAATTTACTATGTTAATATATTTTTAACACGAAGAACAACACCACTACCGTTCCGAAGCTAAACGAGACTGAAAGAAAGAACGGAATGATCGAAATAACGAATGAATGAAACCGAGCTTTTGCAACAGCTGCTCGATTGAGCTCACGCCCGATCCCGGTGCTTCGGAATATTGTTGAGCGGTACCTAGTACCTAGCTGAGTTTTGTACCAAACTAAACATTGGCGCATGTAGTGTTTTTATCTGTGGTTTATGCTCGTTCGTTTACTTGATTTTGAATGAACCAATGCATGGTTGTTTAGAGTGAACTTTGTCCAATCAATAGTCTTATTAACAGCGACATCTGTAGTCACCTTAGCGTTAGACAAACAATTACTTGTAATTTCTCCGCTGTGCGTCAATAGATGGCAATAATTAAAGAAATTCTTGAAATGAAGCAATACGTTATTGAATGTTTTGATCTTGACTCTAAGAAATATAAATTTAATATAATAAATTCTAATTTTCAGCCGCTACAAACTAAATAATCTTTAAAATTGCCATTCTGAAAGAAAAAAATGTCACCGTCAAGCAGAGTTGTGTCTCACTATTTTTATTTGGCGGGAATGCGAGGAGCGAAGCTATGTGATTTATTTAATTTTGAAAAATTAGTTCATTCGGCTTAAGCCTGTAATAATAATGCTGTAATAATTTTTTAACATCCGTAAAAGTGCATAAAGATGGGAAAATAAAGCGGTCGCTGGACGTAGCTTTTTGGATTTTTCCAAAAAGTCCACTAAAGTCTAAAGTAAGTAAATCGGTACAAATTTCCTGAGGCTCTATTTCATCCTAATTATTAGTCTCAAATAAAGCATCTTCTCCTCATTTTCTCCGTATTCATATTCAAATAACAAGAAAATAAAAAACAAGGCTGTATGGTTTGATACCTTAACCTTTCTTGTTGGAAAATGGAACTAATACGGTTTTGTCACTGTTGTCAATGTCAGTACTATTCATAGATTTTTTAGTCTTTAGTGCTGTTGTTGTATTCAGGGGGGTGCAACTCCCATACAAAGGAAAAGAACATTCAACTAGCGCCATCTTTAGGAACCGGCGAGGTCATTTTTGAAACGTTTTGGCCTTAATGAACTAATAAACTCACTAGATGGCAGATACGAGTTCTGACTCAATAAAAAATGTTAGCGTACTTTGAAGCAGTGCTTCCACTTTTAGGGAATTCTCCCTTTTTTAGGGAAAAATAGCTGATATTTTGGATGATAAAGACAATTTAAAAAATACCAGGATTTAGGATATTTCGGGGTAAAAAGCAAAGCCTATACTAGTAACTGTTGTGAATTTTAAAATAAACGATAATTAAAGTAAAACAATGAACATTTTATTTTATGGAGAGAGAATGACATTAAGTCGAGTTGACAAGTAAAAGAATAAAACAGAGTTGTGTATAAAAACTATAAAGAAGGTTTGATTCAACAGTAACCCTCTAGTAAAGTAAATCATAGATTAAGCCACTGCTTTTTCTTAGGGATTCCCCAGAATCCCAATAAGTATAATCCGCCAAATTTTTATTTACCTATTTGATGTCACCAGAACTTACTTGTATTGTAATATACAGGTACTTCATGTACCATGAAAGATTATCATGGTAATTTCATTTACGAAAACCTTGTAATTGTCATTTCACTTTTGCTAGCAGTTCCTTCTTCAAAGACTGAGGTGGAAAGATTATTCAGTGTTCTCAAATGTAAAAACTGACAAAAGAAACAGGCTTTCTAATGAAACCCTGAACGGCTTGCTTCATAGAAAGTTCCCAACTTTGCCAGCAAACAATTGCTCAATTTTAGAACCGAACAGTGTTAGGTTGTGCAGCAAAAGAATAGAAAAGCAATGCGTCGACTTCCTTGAAAATTCTAATCCTATAGATCTATGATCTTCTGGGAGCGTTTATATTATATATACCTACATTAAATAATATGCTGTGGTTTATTGAAGTGAAACTTCTTTATCGGCGTTGGAAAAAAAATTACCGTCACATTTTTCGGTTACGCGTCACATTTTTCCGTTACGCGCCATCTTTTTGAAGTGAAACTTCTTTATCGGCGTTGGAAAAAAATTTACCGTCACATTTTTCGGTTACGCGTCACATTTTTCCGTTACGCGCCATCTTTGAAGTGAAACTTCCTTATCGGCGTTGGAAAAAAATTTACCGTCACGTTTTTCGGTTACGCGTCACATTTTTCCGTTAC
Organism: Bombyx mori; assembly: GCF_030269925.1. Classification (NCBI taxonomy): domain Eukaryota; kingdom Metazoa; phylum Arthropoda; class Insecta; order Lepidoptera; family Bombycidae; genus Bombyx; species Bombyx mori. The sequence continues at coordinate 4,124,088 of NC_085131.1, forward strand.
GCGCCATCTGTTTTGTATTCATGTCTATGATAATAAAATCCTTTTGTTTAAACTTTATCTAATTTAACTTTTTTGTATTCATGTCTATGATAATAAAATCCTTTTGTTTAAACTTTATCTAATTTAACTTTATTTAACCAATTTCTAGAAAGTTGCATGTAGATCATTTTTCGAAAAATAAGGCCATAAATAAGTTTCACTTCTTACGTGTGTACACTAGTACACGCACACATTTTTTTTCTGTATTTTATTTACGCTTTCTATATAAAGGATTTATTAAAGTTGTCTAGGAAATTTTAGGGTAAATTCAAAAGAAACTAGGGTAAAATGTGTTAAAAAAAACGTAAGTGGAAACACTGCTTTGAAGTTTTCAAAATTCCAGGGCCGTAAAACAATGTCAAAAAAAAAAAAAAGTTTTCAAAATGTCGTAACGATTTAATTTTTTAAATCGTTTTTTTTTTGGTCTTGATGTGAGTTATTTTACGTTGTAGTATTAATTTAGAGCAACTTTTAGCTTTATGAGAATATTAGACGATTAGACATTGAGAAACTCTGTTTTGAATTCTCTTTAGACATAACTTGGCTCCAATACTTTTTTCTTCGTTAGCGTTTCGTAAGCCTGTGTAACTATTTTCATTTCTTACAGAATGTTTATTATTAAAAATCAGCATGCCTCGAAGATCGAAAATGAAATGCTATTTCGGATGCCTTGATAACGGTGAGTTTACACTATTTTCCCGGTATATTATTTGCTAACAGAATTATTATTCATAATATAATTAAATGAATTAGCACCAACTAATGGTCCTTCCTATTTCTGCTGCCTAGCTATCATATATGTTAAGTTTTGATCAAAACAGTCGGTATTAAGTCTCGTACTATCACACACACACCTCAGATAATAAAATTGTCTCGAGTGGGTGGAAGTATTTATGTTTTGCAACTCAGCGTATTATATGCTTATTGTCAAGTGGGCCCGAACTAGTTTTTTGGAATGATCAATCAGTCATGCTTTCCTGTTTAAATAAAATACAGCACAATTGATCTCACATCCAAAGTTAGATGATGGCATTCACGTTTTGTTTCCTGGTGTTTGATAACTAAGTTACACCAAGTGGCCTGTGACCACGTTCATCCTTCTACCCAATATAAAATAATGTTTTTATTTTTGTAGACAAAGGTTTGATAATGACAAAATTTTATGGAAAAATTATAAGGAGCACTAAAATGTCTGAAACATGAAAAGATTGATGCACTATATTTGAACCAGAACGTGTTATGTAATATATTAATTTGTAAGTAAGATTACATTAACACTAAATTTTTCATGGTCGTATTTTTTCAATATTTGTTACATACTTAAGATACTTTGTTTCTCCGTTTCAGAAGAGAAACTGATTCAGCAAGGAACGTGAACTCACAAGGGATCTTAATTTTTTTTAAATATGTTTATAATTGATAAATTAATAATTTAAATAGTTCATAAGAACTAAATTGATGCCAATTTTGTTTTAAAATAGGTTGTTTAGTTCTTATAGTTATAGTATTACGTTTGAATAGTTGTAATTAGTAAGTTAGTAATATATGAAAATACTGATATAAATTTTTGTAAATAACCTTTTGTAAATTCTACGAGAAGAAGATTTTAATTAATGATCAAAAGTCAACGGTCTTTAAAAGCATTATTTGCAATTATTTAGATTAATTGTGGAATATATTTGCTAAGTTGTGTTTTCTGTATGAGCAGATATAAATGAAAATGCCCAAACATGATTATGTTTCTTACATTTTCATTATGTGAAATCAATATGCTTGTGACTGAGTATATTAATAATTTATTAAAACTTAAGTGATAGACAGCAACCCCTATGGCACTGCTGAAGTTTATAAGCACTGGTGACCACTTATCATGGGCCGGGTTGCGTGCTCGTCTGCTGTTGAGTGCAATAAAATTTTTCGAAACCCTTTCTATTATTTAGATGTAATATTAATGTACATTTAATTTGGATTAAAAGATAAATTTACATTTTATGTTTGCATGTGTATGTTTATAATTCATTTGCATGTAACGAACACCAGTTTCTTTTGTAACAAAATGTAAACTAATGGTTTGTAATGAATGTAATTAACTTTAAGATGATTTTCTTTCAATCTGCTGTTTGTTTCATCTAGTATTACCAAAGCTAAAGCATCAGAAACGTCAGAATAGAAATAATTTAGATAGGGAATAAAAGTATAACTAATTTAATCATGTCTAAGATTACTATAAGCGTCATTAAGTACAAAATATCAATATTTTAGAGTACTTTAAATCATCATTACATTTTTTAAACATTTTTTGTTTTTTTTTTTGTTTTTCAAATCATGTAACAAAACGTTTGTGCAGAACAAAATGTCACATGTTATGAACATGATTGTGGGTTAATCGTTTCTTAAATTTCTAAATGTTTATAAGAATGCTAAGAATAATTTAGTATTCACTTTAGTGTGTGTATTATCTCTACAATGCTAGTATAAATGACAATTATTGTATGACGAAGCATAGGTAGTGTTTATAGATGTAATATTTTCATACAAGGTCATGATCTGTCACGATCAACTTTAAGCAAGAACTGCTATAGTTAAGAAACAAATTTATTAAATTTAATTCAAATTGTCTACTATGTTTGTAATGGAAAGCTGACATGTTTATATTTCGCACAAATGACTTAAGTGACATTGAATGATTTGATTATCTAGACTTAATTAACTTTTAGATAATTTTCGATTTAATGTGTACGCTAGTAGGATTATTCTAGAGGAGTTATTGTTATTCGAAATTTTATACAATTGTACGTTCATACAATCTTTTAACAGAAAATTGTTTGTAATATAGGGAAATTAAATAGCTTACAGAGAATTACAGCTTTTTATTTTAAAAAACTGTTTTCTCTCTGTATGAAAAGGTCTTATCGATTAGAATTCTGAACACAATCAAACATTCCTTAATATCTCATAAGTACTACCGGGAATTTCAGCGATTCTAAACGATAAGATTTTTTCATAAAGAGAGTTATTAAAAATATTAAAATTACTAAAAAAGCCACCTGGTGGAGGGTAGGGAGACTAATAATCGACCGTAGCGACGCCTGCTGGACCGGGCTTTAACTAAAGCAAAAATAAAAATGAGAGTTGCGCATCTATCTCGAATATATTAAGTGTATAATCTATGGTTGTATTACTGATCTGTGATTGTAGTTAGGAAGTTGTCCTCACTTTATTGTGTCACGTTCACTAAATTTTGGTTTAGTAGTGGGTTGTCGACGTTGTGGATGTCATATTTAAAGACGTCAAATATGGAGGAGGAACGTCTCTTTGACGAGAGAGTTTCTATTCGAGAGTCTGCTCGACCATTAAAAAAGTATGGAAGCACCTGCAACCACATGAAAAGGAACGAGGAATACATTAAACATGTTATGTCTAAAGGGGACACCTTGCAAGGGATCGCATTAAAATATGGTGTAACTGTATGTACCACTCTAAAAAGTTAATATTTCCCAAGATTCAGAGAGCGGGCAGTTGAAACTTTGTTGTATTTGTTTTAGATGGAGAAAATAAGAAGGGCCAATAGATTGTTCGCTACGGACAGTTTGTTTTTGAGAGAATATTTATTGATTCCGGTGACCAAAGATTCTCCTTTTTACGAAAACGGGGAACGCGTAACCGAGCTGCCTCCTCCGAATCATCGCGCCTCCATAGCAGGCATGCCAACTAGAAACAGTTTTTCGCCTGGAAGCCCCGATGAGAAGAAGAGTTTTGACGAATTCCTGAACAGAGTAGACTCATCATTGGCTGACATAAAGCGACATGTAGAAAAAACAAAAGAAAACAGTGAGTGAGTATCTCAACAGTATATTTTTAGTATGCATAGACAAATATGAAAAAGATTATTTAAAAAAAGTTAAAGAGTTTCAATATTTGAAGTGCATGCACGGAACTAAAAGAAGAGACTAAAGACAAAGAAAAATAGATTATATTTTGTGATTATAATTAATAGCTTATAAAAACTCCAATGAATTGTCAAAAGAATATTTTATTCCAAGTCTTAGCTACATATTCTAGAGATCTAAAATCATAGGTTATAAAAGCAAACATAGTTTGTACCCGGTGATAATGTTATATGTACATATACACAAGGAGCCTGATAACATTATTTGTTTTAGTATTTTATCTGTGCGCAGTTTACGTTGTTTTTATGTAACTTTGACCTTAATCTTTACTTATCTACTTTACAAGCTTTAAATAGGTCTTATTAAAAATACTGTTATCTTCTTTTGTTAATTGTAGAAAAAAGTGCATTGTGTGTAATGTCCTTAAATTTCAGGGACAATGTACACTAGGCTCTTGAACATACCACCCATGCCGGTGACCTTTCCACAAATTATTTGTCTAAGGGTTCACAGAACTGAATGTAAATTATGCATTTTTTGCATAACTTATAGAAAGTAATTAAATAATCAGGGCAGAGATTACTTAATTATGTTTAAAAGGAACAAGACATAAAAATTAAACCCATATATAAAAAGCAAAGAAACCTGTGTATCGTAAGATTGCTTTGCCTGAAATGGGAATTGATTCCACAAACATCACTCAAGCATTTAGGAGTCCTAATTACTACACCACTGAGTCATATGTAAGTGACTAATTTGGAAACTGTCACTATACCATATTTTAAAGACTTCTAATAAATATTACAACAAATTATTAATAAAATCATTGGTACATGGTGCATGAAAAGTGGGTGTATTCATGTTAAAACTCATTAAGTAAGAAAAGTATTAATATGTTGATTTTACATGGAGAACTTTCTTAAAAAAGCAAGTTATGCAAGTCTTAATTGTTTAAATGAATAATGTGGGACATATTTCACTGCGTCTACTGACTAAACTAGAATTCCATTCTACATGTACTACAGTACTATATTAAAATAAGTAAAAAATCTGTTCCATGTGGACACTGTGATACTGGTTTATAAATATGAAAACTGAAAACCATCTCAAACCATCCAAACCATTTCTCAGTAAACCATCTGCTATTTTACATGTTCATGAGAGTGCTCATTTGAGCACCATCTTCTCCAGCAAGTTAACAAGGTGCCTCTGGTTGTCTCTATTTTAGGTGGGTTTTTTTTATTGCTTAAATGGGTGGACGAGCTCACAGCCCCCCTGGTGTTAAGTGGTTACTGGAGTCCATATACATCTACGATGTAAATGCGTCACCCACCTTGAGATATAAGTTCTAAGGTCTCAAGTATAGTTACAACGGCTGCCCCGGCCTTCAAACTGAAACGCATTACTACTTCACAGCAGAAATAGGCAAGTGACTTTGTGTCATAAGGTCAAGGTGTGGTCAGGAGGCGGTGAGCCTAGAGTACTGATAGAACACTATGAGAATGTTTTCAAAATTGTATTTTTAATTCAAAATTTAATTACAATAAATCTCAATAAACTAGCGAGATCTATTAAGAATTGTCACCTGTTTCCCTTTAAGCTGCAAAAGCACCTTTACAAGCTGTCTTTGGACAGTATAATCTTCACCATCGGGAAATTTGTCATTGAAAAGTAGTGCAGTTTATGCTGTATCTATGTATCTTGAGAAATGTTTCAGTAGATGGATATGCCGTGCCATAATGGATGAACTTTTTAATCCTATCATTACTTGCGAGCAATAATAGTATAATAATAAATGTGAATATCTAATTTCCTTGTATGGTTACAATTAATTTCAAATCAAATACAAGTTAACATGTAACTGATAAGATAACAATATTCCATAGTACATTCTCATGTAAGTAGAAATGCTTAGTTGGATGAAATATCTGTTTTATATAAATAATTTTCGACCTTTTAAATTATATTCTAGTTAACATTATTCATATTTTCAATGAAAACCTAGGTGGTAGACCGCCTAGCTTACGAAAATTAAAAGTATGTTACGTAATTATTTTCTTCTTCTTCTTCGTCGCTTTCTTCATTGCTGAAGGTCGTGTCCCTGAAACTTGACCGTTGCCTGTCTCGTGAGCTGTTTCCATCTCGTCCGATCCTCAGCTGCTAGAATGGCGGTTGCGACTGGCAACCCGGTTAGAGTGGTTACTTGATCACACCAACGGCTAGGTAATCGGCCGCGGGGTCTCTTTCCTTCTACTTTGCCCGTCACAATCACTTTGTCCAAGTTATCTGACTGTCGGCGGGCAATATGACCGAAGTAGCTGAGGATCCTCTGGTAACAGATTGTTGAGAGCCTGACTCGGATGCGAAGCTTAATTATATGACATTATATGAAATAAGTTATGTTGGCAACATCAAACTTCTAGAACATTTTCTTTCGAGTCTTGGTGTTTTTGCTGTAATTGTTGGGGATTGTTGATGATAACCAGGTGGACGCATGATTGAGATATGAAGTTAATGTCCCAGTCGTGCGGCTGCTGTACCGTTTAGATATTACATATCTGTAGCAAGATAGAACCAGGCATTATGGTAGGGCCATTGATACATATTATGCAAAAAATTGCTTTCTCCAATTTCATTACATGGTGTGTTTGTTTCGTTTTTATTTGAATTGCCATTTATCCAATAGACCACAAACTTTTCAAATACGGATTTTAGAGTGCTTCAGGCGTTGGAATTTTCACGAGAACCGGTAACAGTTCACCAATAGACCAACATCAACCTATTTGTTTACATTGGCGATAAAGTTTTGGAGAATCTGTTATAGTTTTAATATGTTTAAGAACATGTGTTTCCATCGTTTTTCAATTAGTAAAACATGGATAAGAGAAGATTTAACAAATGGGGATGCTACTTATCAGTCAAATTTTATGCCATGTCGATTGAGATTAATGTTCCCAACAAAAACTCTTATAATATTAACAAATCATGAACACAAAATTACACTAAATGCTTTTGTAATAAATTAATTACATAAATTTTTACGAACAGAATTATTACAGGATTAGCCTGACTGTGTAATTTCTTTTGTTTACATCTATAAAAACATAAAAATCCTTTTAAAGCAAATAATGAGCATGCAAACAAAAAAATTGACAGTACGTTTTTACGGTCGTCTTGTGATTAAGCGTCATACAAGGTCGAGGCGACCATTCTGACTCTTTCTAATTCCGTGTCACATGACCAAGCGTTTTACATACGGTGTCCAATAGTGACCGCAACGGTACCTGTTCTCTGGTAACTGATGACACTGCTCTAAGAAATCTTATATGTATTAGTTTTTGTTCGATCCCCGATTTTTCTCCAGATAAGTCATTTTTCTGGTCTGAAGAGAATACTTTGGATTATCTGCCTCCTTGCTTTTGCTTGCGGTGTCGTTGGACTGTCGCCCATTTTAAAGCACGAAAGTGAGACTGGCACCATCACGAGGCAGCGTATTAACGTCAAGCCATGATGCTCAACCCACTGAGTTTCTCGCCGGATCTTCTCAGTGTCGCGTTTCCGATCCGGTGGTAGATTCTGCGAAGCACGGCTCTTGCTAGGGTTCGTGTTAGCAACGTCGTCAGGTTTGAGCCCCGTGAGCTCACTTACTAGTTAAGGTTACGCTGAAATAGCCTCTCAGGGCTCTCAGCTTTGGTAGGAAAAAAAAAATCGGTTGTCTGTAAAGTCGGCTTACTGACGATAGTTGAACGTGACAACGTCATAAGAAAATACTGATGGAATGATTTCATTTTTCAATTATCGCAATTATCGTTGCTATAAACAATTGACACCACATTTACTTTTCACTGAACTTCATACTTAACGAAAGTAAGCTGAACGTATGCAACAAAATAAAAATGTGTAGAGATAATGTAATAAGTCACAAGACCATCCACTTGTGTTAACAAAAAGAAAAGATGACTGGTATGATTTCATTTGTTTGTTTTATACAAAGTCATACATTTCGCCTGCGCTGTGTTAAACAAGAGTCGTTGCGAAGGAGGAAAGCTATTGATGTGGTTTTTTTCTGCAGAAATAATATAACTAATTGAATGCCACCGATATAAGAAAGTAAAGACAAGCAGGATTTTCAGTTTTGTTGTGTAACGGCTGATCAATGACGCATGCCTACTTCTAGGCAGAAATAGGCTGGGTGGTAGCATTAGTACGTGCGATCTCGCTACCCGGTACCGGTAATTAGGCAATAAAGCGCGTTAAAGGTTCACGATATTAACAGTTCTTACATTAGTAATTCAGATAAGATAATACAAATTGGGGGAGACTTAGGCACTACTACCCAAGGATTCTATTATTACGGACGAATAGGGAAGTAGTAGTTCAGAGAGGTCGGTCACATACCTCTATCGTGGTAAATAGCCAGATAGATTATTATCACGCAAGATCATCTGGCATTGATATTGCAATCTGTGCATGCTAATGGTCCCTACCCTATACTACATATCTTTGTACAAATTTTCTTGAGTTCTGTTAACAATCGTACCATTAATGAAAATAATACCTTAACCCCTTGGCTTAAGTGTTGTATCTCGCGAAAGCAAACTGTCGTTTATAGGGTCGTGACTTGCGGCATATTTCGCACTGTGACGTTCGTTCGCTAAAAATAATGTCCTTTGTGTGTCTTGATGGTTTATTCCGGTCCGAGAAATTGAAATTTTCTAGTGCAGCATTTGTACAATGACAAAATCAATCGTGTTGATGTATTAAACCGTTTTGCAAATGCCTTTGGTATTCCAATCTTATAATTCTAGGTATCGTCTTATCGCTTTTGGGCCCAACATGTGAATCATGAGTTTATCCGCTCTATTTTGTCAGAAACTATATCCCGTTGATATTTGCAGCACATTCCGAATAGGCTAATCATGAAGCTGAAGACGCAAAGTCAAGAAGTGGCAATGAACTTGATTCTAAGTAATCGAACACACACACATCAAAGGGAGCGTTAACCTTTTGTCCAGACATTCAATAACATTATTTTGATGCATTATTTAGATTTGTTATCTGATTTTGAGTAAGTTTATGTCTGAAAGATAAATTTTATCTTTAACTTTTTCACTGCTGACACCGTGTGTAACGATCTCTGTCATTTTCGCACAAGCTATAGGATTTCGTTTGATTTATTTCGGCTATTTTAGTTTGTTACATAGTACAGCGGTAATTACATAATTTAGTTTCATGTTGATTCTTCTTCTTTGTCGTTTCCTCATACTGAGGGTCGTGACCACCTTGGTCCAGTTTTTGCACTAGCTTCCTCCAATGCTGCCTGCATTCGGCCTGCTTTATGGCGCCTGGGACGCTGGTGTTTGTGGCCTTCTTGACAATGTCCGTCCACCTGGTTGGCAATCTTCCTCGACTTCTCTTTCCTTCCACGTGACCTACAACTATTAATTTTTCCAAGTTCTCAGGATTTTGTCGTTTGATTACCTGATGTTATTCCAAGTTGATTGGTTGTTTACATTATTACTTGAGTGGACGGACAGTCGTAAATTAGCCTGTATCTTTTGTGCCTCTTCGATTGTACACGGTCACGGAATAATGCCATGAAAATGTTTATCTGGCAATTAAAATTGTCAGAAGAGTGAACTAGCTCATTGCCCACCTGGTTTTATTTGGTTAGCGGAGCTCATTGCTTAGTAATTGCGCATGTTCCAATTTTGGCGGGTTCGATTTTTACTGTACGATATTATTCCTTCATCGCGAAAGTCCTTGGTAAAGATGCATCAAGAACGTATTTCATTTAAAAAATCGGTACCTGCCTGCGTGATTCGAACACCGGCACCGTCGCATCGCTTGATATGAGTAAACCGGACGTATTATCCTTTAGGCCACGACGACCTTTATATGTACTTCCAAGTTGCTAGTGGCGAATTGACACTTGCACTAATGTCATCTCTATAATGTCATAGTTCTCAGAGTTAAATATTTATAAAATACTAGCCGTACTCGCCCGCTTCGCTGGGTATTTAAAATTCTTCTTCTTCTAGTGCCTCTTCAATCTTGAAGGTTGGCCGTTAGCTTCCTGAATTCATTTCTATCAGCAGCCAGCCGGAACAGCTGTTCGACGGAGGCAATACCGGTCCACTCCCGGATATTCCGGAGCCATGACTTCCTTCTTCGCTCAGCACGTCTCTTTCCGTCCACTTTGCCCATAATTATCAACTGCAGCAGCATGTATTTGTCGTTCCTGAGCACATGGCCAAGATATTCTGGTTCAGTATTTATAACGGAACAACCGTAAAAACCACTGTCGATTTATATATTAGTATAGATTGCTTAATCTCCAACATTAGAAAAACAATGAAAAATCTTGGAAAATATAACGAAGTCATTTTTCAGAGGCGCTAGGATAGATAACAGTAATGAGGGCAAATTGCGCGTGGGTTGGCCTCATCCTGTTTTTAATGTATTAACAAACTATCCCTGTGTCACTGTCGTGAATGCTCGCTAGTAAACGTATTAACATCCAGCCAAATTTTTCCAAAAATACTTGAAATATACGTTGTTCGATAAAAAAAAGTGAATGAAAATATCCTTGAAATGGGCCGTTTGCCAATTTAGTCCATTTTATTCAGATCTTTTATTCCAAAAGCCGTCGGTATATGAGCGCGGTTTTTTTTAACTGCCATTGTCTTTTGTAAAATAAATATTACATTCATTTTGAAGATTATAATTGCTCTAATTAACCGTTATTTTTAGAACAGCCGTTGTACTGCAAAAACGGAGACCTTAGAACCCGTGCCTTAAGGTGGGTGGTGTTTACGTTGTAGATGTCTGTGGGCTCCGGTGACCACTTAAAACCAGGTGGACCGTGAGCTTGTCTACCTACCAAGTCAATAAAAAAAAATTCGGGTTTAATTTCCAGTTTTTTATTGTCATTGTATTAGTTCAGACTTTTCGAATGCGTTACAGTTTTCGTGGTCACGGACCACTCGTCGAAATTAATAATATGATGACCATAAAAAACGCGAAATTAAATCGTAAAAGAAGTCTTCATTACGACTACGACTCGTGAAAGCCGAAGAAGATTCTAATATTTAGTTCCTAATACTAATTCATAATACGAGTCCTGAAAATACAGCGTCACATTTTGCAAGGAACGAAACACATTAATACATCAATTAATTTGCATTACCCAACGCGTATTATTACTGAATAAATATCAAAGAGTCTTGAGAACTACACTTGAATTTACCTTGGTAGAGATCTCTAGACTCGCTTTTAATGTCGCCGTTGATTCGGTAACATTTAATTACTTATCACAAAACGATAACAGATTTAGAACACGGATGTTCTTTCTTCTTTATTTGAAAACATTTCAGTGACGTTAAAATTGTTTTCAAGAGTTCTTATGTTTGATTGTAAGCCGTCCATTGTTCAATGCTAACGCGGGTGACACTTCGCAATTTTGATTTTATTAAATTTATTTTAGTTACAATTACATTAAGTTTAGCAGGTGGGTAGGAGTTGAGCTAGCGGCTTTTTTTTTTGTGGACGAGCTCACAGCCCACCTGGTGTTAAGTGGTTACTGGATCCCATAGACATCTACAACGTAAATGCGCCACACACCTTGAGATATAAGTTTTAAGGTCTCAGTATAGTTAAAACGGCTGCCCCACCCTTCAAACCGAAACGCATTACTGCTTCACGGCAGAAATAGGCGGGGCGGTGGTACCTACCCGTGCGGACTCACAAGAGGTCCTACCACCAGTAATTACGCAAATTATAATTTTGCGGGTTTGATTTTTATTACACGATGTTATTCCTTCACCGTGGAAGTCAATCGTGAACATTTGTTAAGTACGTATTTCATTAGAAAAATTGGTACCTGCCTGCGGGATTCGAACACCGGTGCATCGCTAGATACGAATGCACCGGACGTTTTATCCTTTAGGCCACGACGACTTCATTGGTACCCGCCTGTGGGATTCGAACATCGGTGCATCGCTAGATACGAATGCACCGGACGTCTTATCCTTAAGGCCACGACGACTTCATTGGTAACCGCCTGCGGGATTCGAACACCGGTACATCGCTAGATACGAATGCACCGGACGTCTTATCCTTAAGGCCACGACGACTTCATTGGTACCCGCCTGCGGGTTTCGAACACCGGTGCATCGCTAGATACGAATGCACCGGACGTCTTATCCTTAAGGCCACGACGACTTCATTGGTAACCGCCTGCGGGATTCGAACACCGGTACATCGCTAGATACGAATGCACCGGACGTCTTATCCTTAAGGCCACGACGACTTCATTGGTACCCGCCTGCGGGTTTCGAACACCGGTGCATCGCTAGATACGAATGCACCGGACGTCTTATCCTTAAGGCCACGACGACTTCATTGGTAACCGCCTGCGGGATTCGAACACCGGTACATCGCTAGATACGAATGCACCGGACGTCTTATCCTTAAGGCCACGACGACTTCATTGGTACCCGCCTGCGGGTTTCGAACACCGGTGCATCGCTAGATACGAATGCACCGGACGTCTTATCCTTAAGGCCACGACGACTTCATTGGTAACCGCCTGCGGGATTCGAACACCGGTACATCGCTAGATACGAATGCACCGGACGTCTTATCCTTAAGGCCACGACGACTTCATTGGTACCCGCCTGCGGGTTTCGAACACCGGTGCATCGCTAGATACGAATGCACCGGACGTCTTATCCTTAAGGCCACGACGACTTCATTGGTAACCGCCTGCGGGATTCGAACACCGGTACATCGCTAGATACGAATGCACCGGACGTCTTATCCTTAAGGCCACGACGACTTCATTGGTACCCGCCTGCGGGTTTCGAACACCGGTGCATCGCTAGATACGAATGCACCGGACGTCTTATACTTTAGGCTACGATTCTGAATCTGATCTGATTCTGAAAAGCATCAGGGCACCTCGCGACAGAAGTCAAGATTGAGCTGTGACGTTGAAGTCAACCTGTTGTCATCGTTGTTGTCCTACTCTTGATTCTGGAAAGCATCAATGCACCTCGCGACAGAAATAAGCAGTGGAAGCTATCAGTGCGAGCTCCTAATACAAGCAGTAGATACGAATATCATCCTCATCAAACCACTGTTGTTCCAGAGAGTATTTTCGACGTAGCTGCTGACTTAGAAATATAGGGACATTCGGTTTTACCGTAGCGCTATGGTATTACGCTCCTCATATTAGTTGAGGTACATTGTTGAGTAGGTACTTTTCGGAAGGTTTTTTTGTGTGGAGGCAGTCTCCACGCGAGTGATATGTACGAGGTCTTGGAGAGAGTTGGCTTAAACGTTTTTTTGACGTCGACGATTATTATAAACGACCATATTGATGATAAAATCGATAATAAACGTAATGATTGGTCAAATATAGGCATGTTGGTTCCCCTTTACGCCCATAATAGGTTATAGCAGATAATATCGGCGGGAAAGAAAACAAACTAAATTTCACCGAGGTTAGGGCGTCTTGTGAATCCGCACGGGTAGGTACCACCTCTGGGCCTATTTCTGAGGCAAATCAAATCAAATCAAATAAAAAATAAAAAATATATTCAACATAATTGAAAGTACATACTTGTTGAACGTCTAAAAGAACTACCGCCAATTCACAAAAACTAGCCTCCGTCCTGAGAAGAACTGGCAAGAAACACAGCGGGCATGTCTTTTAATATTAGATATTTTTTTAAATATTCATTTTTACAATGAGTATTGTTGCAGCCGTTGGGTAGTAAAACTGAGACTTAGAACTCGTGTCTCAAGGTGGGTGGCGGCATTCACGTTGTGGGCCGTGAGCTCGTCCACTCATTAAGCAATAAAAAAATTCTCACGAAATGCATGTAATATGAAAGTTTAACGTAAATATATTTGCAATAAATACGATTGGAATTTGGATACCATTTGTTGCCAATAAATATTTGTAATCATAATCACGAAGCAAGACAGTTCAGTACTTTCGAAACACACGACTCACGTGTGTAACAGTATTATTGAAATCATATTATTATGATTAGCTCAATATAAAATTGTAATATTTATGTTGTGAAGTTTTTATTAGCGAGAAATTGTTACAACACTATATTCGATATTTTAATTTTCGAAATAAATAATTCGTTGTCGAATAATTAATTAAATAATTTTTTTGTTGTTTCCAATGTAAGTACTTTAAGTTGATATACGAGTATTTGTAGTTTAAGAGAAAGAGAGACAGATTTATCTATATATATAAAAATGAATTGCTGTTCGTTAGTCTCGCTAAAACTCAAGAACGGTTGGACCGATTTGGCTAATTTTGGTCTTGAATTATTTGTCGTAGTCCAGAGAAGGTTTAAAAGGTAGATAAATATGAAAATACTCGGAATTAAATAAAAATAACAATTTTGTTTTCCCTTTGAAGTGTCGGACGGATTCCTTTTGTTTATTTTAAGTTTAATTTATACAAAAGTTTAGGTCTTTTATTTATCGATTGAGGCACTACGAAGTTTTTTTTATGTTTGAAAGTTTACTGGTGGCCCGAAGGCCTTTCCAGTTTCACCAGGACACTGCCGGGTCAGCTAGTATGATCTAAAAAAGATTCCGTTTAAAACTGACCGTTGCCGTATCGTAACAATTACATGCTTATGCTTTTGATGTGAATGACTTATACGTTGGCAGAGTAGAAAGAAGTCATTAGGAAATATTGATCGTATTAGCGAAGTATAAGATATGCAGTCTAACGATACAGTCAAAATAAAATTTGTGGTTAATTGGTGATTAGTTGGTTGATTTCGAGAAATTGATGTTTTTTGAGTTGTTGAAATTGATGTTTTTTGAGTTGTACTGGTGGAGGACCTCTTGTGAGTCCGCACGGGTAGGTACCACCGCCCTGCCTATTTCTCCCGTGAAGCAGTAATGCGTTTCGGTTTGAAGGGCGGGGCAGCCGTTGTAATTAAACTGATACCTTAGAACTCATATCTCAAGGTGGGTGGCGCATTTACGTTGTAGATGTCTATGGGCTCCGGTAACCATTTAACACCAGGTGGGCTTTGAGCTCGTCTACCCACCTATGCAATAAATAAAATCTAAGTTCATTTGGTTTACCATTTACCTTTACCCTGAGTTTATCTGAAGTCTCTGGTTGATGCCGAAAAACAGGCACCAATTGATTTCTTGAGAGGCCAGTATTGTTTCTGTTATTTGTAACAAATATGGTCAAATGCACTAGAACATTTAGAAAAAAAATAGAACCCAAAGTTCCTATTACGTCATTTATGCATCCTCATTAAATAACCATCAGCGGATATTTGAAATGTTGAATCTTTAATATCATTTAGAAATAAACGAGATAAAGATGACAAAAATCTCAAATTATTCGCAAAAAAATCAACAGAAAATTTATATTTTTCGTAGCAAAGTGATTCACAAAAAAAGGAAATGTTACATATTACGTCCATCGAAATTGACTCTCAAATTTATGTGAAATTTATAATGTTAGATAATACTGTACATTTTGCTTTCTATGAACTAAACAAAAACGGGTTTTTTGTAAGCTTCTGTATTGAGGTAGGTGAGAATGACTTTACGGTGTTAATGATTTGCCTGTGTCCTTGGTTTTTATCTAAGATGAAGTCTCATGGCTACGGAAAGTCGAATATCGATGGATTGTTACGGTCTATCGTTGTGATGTTGATGCGAATCATGGCCTCATAAGTGTTTCGGTTCTACTTCGTTTACGGGCTTGGAGGTTGGTACGGGACACCCCAGAAACCGACGTGTATATTGCTGTACACGCGTCTTACAAAAGAGCAACAAGGTCACAGATGACGGCACTACCTGACCTACGCTAATTATGACCTAGTGGCGTATCCTGGGGGTCAGAGCTGGCGGCGCATTTAAGAGCGATTCCGAAAGTTCGCCGACCGACGAGACGTTAGATTGAGGGTCTTGATGCTGTCGCGTTTTCTAAAGAACCCTGAAAGGGAAAGGGGGGAATATCGCGGCTAGCCTGATTGCGAAACATCTACTACCAAGATAATTGTGTAGAAAACTTGCAAAAAGTTGGGTAATATTCCTAAAGACGGATGATGGAGTAGGGTAATTCGGAAGGAGACGGGCTTTTTCCTATCTAAGCCTTGAGAGGCTATATCAGCGGAACCGAACGAGTAGGTGAGCTCACGGGGCTCAAACCTGGCGAAGTTGCTAACGCTGACCCTAGCAAGAGCAGTGCTTCGCAGAATCTACCACTGGATTAGAAACGCGACCCACTGAGAAGGTCCGGCGAGAAACTCAGTGGGCCTTGTCTGTGGATTAGCTTACTCGCCGAGCCCTTCGTCGCAAGCGACGGGTTCGACGTGAACGATGACCGGTGCTTGAGGTACCTAAAAGCACCGTTAGTGGATCGGGAGGATCCGAAATGACATGGAGACGGGCCATAGAAGTGTTGGCTTTAAAGTAATCATTTACACAAATTATACTTGAGACCTTAGAACTTGTATTTCAAGGTGGGTGGCGCATTTACGTTGTGGATGTCTATGGGCTCCAGTAACCACTTAACACCAGGTGGGCTGTGAGCTAGTCCAACCATCTAAGTAATAAAAAAAAATATCGTGGTACATCTATTTGCACACTCCCCTTCGAATTATATTTCAAATTTCATTTTTGTCTGAAGTTACTTTATTTTTTCATGTTCATGTATTAATAATGATGATTGGGATTGTTCTTTTTTTATTTAGAGAAGATAATGGCTTATGTAATTCTTGTAAGAAGTACGTAATGCTAATTTCTCGGTTTAATTAACCGTAAACAGATTCGATTGTCATTGAAATTATCTCGAATCGATACCACGACGTTAATGAAGCCAGTCTGAACGAAATGGAGATAATAATATCAAATTTATAAAAATTTGCAAGTCTGACTTTGCTATAGGAAGTGATGATTCCATTATCGTAAACAGTTAGTAGCTACTTTGTTTTCTAGTACGTCTTATGACAATTGTCGGTAGGGTAGCACCTTCGTAAGCAATGCTAAAATTATGCTCCATAAACGTTGTTCATTTGATACGATCTAACATAAAAGTTAGTGTATTTTGTTGATCGTAAAACCGGTTACGGAATTAAGAAATTGTATACATATATTACGCGACCTTGTAACAATCTATTTTTAACGTAATATTAAAGTTATCTTAGTTTATAAAATACGTTAGGATTGGTCATTTGAATTTTAGATTCTTACCGAGATATCGAAGTTATTTTCCGACCGCCGATTGGGTGTAATATTTGTCTATCATTTCGATACTTCTTCTGAGTCGCTACCTTCAGTTCTGAAGGTCGTGTCTAGTTTGATGATATCTGTTCATGACCCGTTGCAAAATTCCTTTTCACGTGTCTCTTATCTTCGGCTGACCTAAGTACCTACCTACTTCAGGTACTTAGGACAGCATTTCAGGCATTTCTATAACTGATGCTATGTATTAGTTTTGACTAAAGAATAGGTGATCCATTACTTAAGGCATAGTCTCCCGACAGGAATTGGAAGAAGAGGAGGACTTCGGTTTTTCTCTTCTCCCTCTTGTTCTCCCTTTCTGGAGGCGCCGGAGTCCGACATAACCCGGTTTGTTACCCCCTCTCGACCGGGTATCCGTAAACGGATTACTCAGAGTTAAAAAAAAGAAAAAAAGGTGATCGATCCACTACTTGATCTTTTCTGGTCGAGAATTTTCAGGTTTTCTGGGAGCAATGCATCCTATGTAGTTTCGATCGATAGATACATCAGAACCAAACTGTCACAAGTCGAAATCAGTTTTAAAGTGCAATCTCTTATTTGAAATTATTTTGGAAATAGAGAATTTGTTAAAGAGAAGACTCGATTCCAAAAATAGAAACAACTTTTTATTTGTAACGTTGCCAAATGAATCTCACGATATGTAGTTTTCTGAAAAATATATGTCATTGATACCCAACATCTAACTGATAGTTTATAATTTTGTGCACGTTCAATCGAGACATTTGAAGCATTTTAACACATGAGGTATCATTTCTTAGTGGTGAGAATGATACCGGGTCTATTATTTCAGAACGTTGTCCGCGAAAAACTGGTAATCATACATGTAAAAAGGTGTGAACATTAAATAAATAAAATCGGAGAATAATAGCGGAATTAGGGACAAGTAAAGGAATAAAACAAATTTGTATTATGTGCAATTTAAACATTTCTAGCTAAGTTCATAATTTTTTATTTATTTTTTATTGCCCTTGTAGGCAGACGAGCATACGGTCCACCCGATGGTGAGTGGTTACCGTCGCCCATGGACTTCAGCAATACCAGGGGCAGTGCCAAGCCGCTGCCTAAAGCCAAGCCGCTGCCTAAGCCAAGCCGCTGCCTAAGCCAAGCCGCTGCCTAAGCCAAGCCGCTGCCTAAAATAACGTGTGGACTGTTCATAATAACGTGTCCACTGGAGAATGGACTGCATCATAATGCGATAAATTAATGAAAGTAATGTCAAGATTTTTTTGTTAGCCTTGAAATTGTCTATCGCCCGTCGCGGGCGCTGAATTCTTCAATTATTCGTTTCATGTTTTTATGTTAGAAACGTTTTTTATTAGCCGAAATGATGTTTCGAGGTCATCGACCGCTCTCCATTGATAACGTTATACGTCATCGACTTTGTGGTCGGTCTTGTTATAACGAACGGATGTCTTTGCTGTGCAACATTCTTTTGCATTTCATGCTAACGAAATTTTTATTAGTTCATTTTGGCAGTGGAAAGCAAAACTTTTAATATCAAAGTCTGTTAATTTTTAATTAAATATATAATAAATGTTAATTAAATATTATTTTTCCGGTAACGTTACGTTGTGACGAAGGAAATTTTGAAGTCAATGAAAATGACTTTAAAAGATTCCGTTACATAAATATACAGCCAATAAAAGATATAGATAAAGAAGCCTTTATTAACAAACAACCTTAATTCATATTTAGGTACATACTATTAATTTTTTTTTCTTTGCCTTTGACATCGGCCAAGATTGTTTTGCTTTCGCATAGGCCTCCCCCAAATCCTGCCATAAGTTCCGGTCGTGGCATTTCCTCCTCCACGTAAAGCCTGCAACGGCTTTTATGTCGGCTACCCTTTGTAGCGGTCGTCCTTTTTAATCTTTTTCCCTCTCGAGGGTACCATTCAGTTATTAATCTAGCCAATTTTTCTGTTTTGCTTCTTAACTAAATATATAATAAATAATAATAAAACCAATAGAAGGGTCTTAAATAAGTCGCGTAATTGTTGAGTGCATCACCTCCTCCGCGCGTCGTTTTCCTCAGTGCTGAGAATTGGACCTTTACGGAGTACATACATAAAGGTTTTCTTGGGAAAATTACTAGTGGTGGGTGGCGTCCTTCCACACCATACTTTCAGAGGCGATTTAGTTCCTCTGGGCTACTGAAGCCCTAGTTCAGGTTGGTTGGTCGCTGCCTGTTGCTAGGCGTTATAATTTTACGGCTGGGTAGGTGGCATACCGACGCCAACCCTCCTCTTTTCTCATCCGGGCTCGGGACCAGCACTGGCAGAGTTAAGTACATCCCTCCTATTACTGCCGTGCAAGGAGTGCACCATACATACTATTATGCCCAATGGGCAGGCTCACGGGCCACCTTGCCTTGAATGGTTGTGCACTCACTTTAAATATGTTGTAACTAAATTAAGTGCTACAGTCTTACAAAAAGTTTCTATTTATATAGAAACAATATTATTATTATTGTGTTGTTGTGTATGAAACAACACGTGTACAACATTGTGCTAGTGGCCCAGATTTGTATTTGGGCACGTCCAGAAATTTTTTTCACTATTTTTGCAGTTTTTTGAAATAACAATTATTGTATAATAGGTCTCCCAACTCGGTAGTATAATATTCCTAGTCCATAACCTAGTCAGGCCCGACCAACGCCCATAGACAAAACTAATTCGGTTTCTCGAGGAATCTTCTTAGCGGGTCGCGATTCCGATCCGGTGGTAGATTCAGCGAAGCACCATAGCAAGTTAGCTAGTCCTTCCAGGTTGAGCATTGTGAGCTCGCTTACCACGCGTAGTTAGAATAGCTCTTAGGCTACCAATGCGAGTATTGCGAGTACTGATCAATATGCCTCTACTCATTTCAGGTTCGTGAAGGATATAGATGAGGGTTACGTGAGGCACAGGCCGACGGCGCGACTCAGACAGTCCGCGTCTATGGGCGCTTCGTCGTCTTACAATGAAGTAATACCGCCTCCCTTGCCGCCTCCGCCCGTCTCCCTCACCCAGGGCAGACGCGTCGACTCCTCGCTCAGACGGCTGGAGAGGACACACGACGACCTATTCCAGTTGTAGCGGCAGAAACAGCGCAGGTAAACTGATTTAACTTATCTAAAATAATGGGATCGTTTTTTTATTGATAAAGTGTGAGAGTCTAGCAGTAGGCATGATGGCCGCGACCACTCTACCAAGAGTGCAAACGACTGAGAAGAAGCAGTAGATAAAAATTGTTTCGTAATTTGCAGAATTTAAGGTGATTCCTATACCTCTCATCGTACCTACATCAGAATGCCATCGTACTGTCCGTAAAACAGAAAGAGTCCGTAGAGAGAAACTGTCTACTCCCTTTCTAGTCCGTTTTTGGGTGTTACCACTGGAACTCGATGACTCCCCATGACAATATAAACTTACGATTGGTTAGGTTTTCTATGAAAATCAAGCATGATTGCACCCGGCGATAAGAGCATTAGTATATTTACTTACAAGTCGCGGTAGCTATCATACAACAGAAGCAATTTGTTAAAAACTCGATTTACGCTGACCGCATTTTCTTTGCATACATGCGAGCTTCGAACAATATTCGGACCGTCGCGGCGTCGTTTTAGCGACATTCATACATTCATAGCACTCTATTTCTGCCGTGAAGCATTAAAGCGTTTCGATTTGAAGGGCGGGGCAGACGATGTACTATAGAACTGAGACTTAGAAGTCACGTCTCAAGGTCGCCAATGCCGCCACCCGCATTTATGTTGTTAATGCCTTTGGGCTCCGATAACGAGTTAATATCAGATGGGCCGAGAGCTCGTCCGCCCATTTAAGCATTAATAAAAACTAGTGGTCCCCGAATTATAGTCGAAATTCGAAATTCGACTATAATTAACTGAAATTGTAAATTTGTACACTATTATGATTCTATTTTCAAAGACTATTAAACTTCTATAATCACAAATTTCGCCAAGACTACACTATAGAAAAGTATTAATAAAGACAAACAATGTTTAATCTATTCTCAATTTGACCATAGACGTCAAGAACAAAAGTTTTACCATAAATAAATATTTAGTATGCATGCGTGTGTGCGTCAAATACATGGTAGTGTGTGTAATGATTGATTTAATGTATTTTTTAGGCATAATTTAAAAAAATATTAACATTCCGCACTCCTTTTCTATATTCTCTATAAGTGTGGGAAATTTCATACTCCTCCATCCGCGCGATTTTCTTAAAAAGGGATACAAAGTTTTTCCTTCACGTATTAATATATAAATGCTCGATCGTAAACCGTCCTTTTTTCGTTCTTTGTCAGTCTTAAAATTTATATAAAAAAATAAATAATAAAATAGTTAAAGAATGACATCGATATTCCTATTGTAATCGATGTGCGAACTAGCCTATAGACACAAACCACTGAGTTTTTCGCAGAATTTTCTAAGTAGTTCGAGTCTCTGATCCGGTGGTAGGTTTTGTGAAGCCCTGCTCTTGCTAGAGCCAGTGTTAGCAAACGCTATCAGTTTCAACCCCGGGAGCTAACCTACCGGGCAGAACGTAGCTGGAATAGCCCCTTAGGCTACCAGCGAATAGGTAGGGAAAAGAAAAAAGAAGGAATTAGTAAAGAAACGTAAGCTGAGTTCCACCTGCGGCCCATTTGCTGTGATCCAAGGCAAGGGCAAGCAACGGCATCACGCAGAGTTCTTCTTCGGAGCAATTCTGCTTTGAAATCTGCGAGAACCGTTTTCGAATACATTTGAAATTTCGACCTCATTTTTTTATTTATTTTTATTGCTTAGATGGTTGGACGAGCTCACAGACCACCTGGTGTTAAGTGGTTACTGGAGCCCATAGACATCCACAACGTAAATGCGCCACCCACATTGAGATATAAGTTCTAAGGTCTCAAGTATAGTTACAACGGCTGCCCCACCTTTCAAACCGAAACGCATTACTGCTTCACGGCAGAAATAGGCAGGGTGGTGGTACCCACCCGCGCGGACTCACAAGAGGTCCCACCACCAGTAATCTTTCAAGGTATCTGAGGCCATTCACATTAAGGAGTCTAGTCGAATGTTCAAGTCTACCCTGCCTAGTGCAATAAAAAAAAAATAACACAAAGAAGATACAGTACGCGAAATAATCCGATCCGACCTAACCTAACATTCGACCCGAGAACACCCGATCGAGTTGTTTCGTATAAAATTGATTTAAAAAGTAGAGCAATGAAAAGACATACATGTCGTTATTTTTACATCCAGGCCAATCGATAATACGTGTTATCTGTGTCCCCGGTGAAAACGTAAACCGATTGAGTAGGTTTTATTAACCACTTTTATCCTTGAATAGTTTTTGATCGATACGCGCCCGTCATCTCGACTCGATCAGTGGGTAGACACGTAGCGTGTTGTTAGTCAGTTTTATTGCTGCAACCACGCTATTGACGTCAGCGCGTGAGCTGTTTATTTTATTACATATTTTAGATGTGAAAAATATATTTTGTTATTGAGCGAAACGCTCGTTAAAAGAGTACGCGGTTTCTATTTTGCGAAATGTCTTAAATTTTCTTACTAGTGGTAGAAGGACCTCTTGTGAGTCCGTACGGGTAGGTACTACCACCCTGCCTATTTCTGCCGTGAAGCAGTAATGCGTTTCTGTTTGAAGAGTGGGGCAACCGTTGTAACTATACTGAGACCTTAGAACTTATATCTCAAGGTGGGTGGCGCATTTACGCTGTAGATGTCTATAGGCTCCAGTAACCACTTAACAGCCACCAGGTTGGCTGTGAATTCGTCTACCCATCTAAGCAATAAAAAAATAATAATAATTGGAAGTTGTTCATTTTACGGAGAAAACGCGTTATTTGTTAGTTTATCTTGTGCCCTACAGGTTTAGCTTTAGTTTATTTCTAAACAAGCAAAATTCACTTGCACGAGTAACTGCTAATATGAAGACACATGTATCACATCTTCTTCTTTTGGGTCATTCTCTTCATTGCTGAAGGTCGTGTCTACTTTGAAACGTTGACCACTCGATGCATTATGCTATCCCACGTATTCCTGTTCTCGGTGGTCTTTGAGCCTCGGTTATTGGCAGGCCGGTGAGCGTCTTTATTAGATCAGACCAGCGGGTAGGTGAGCGTCCGCGTGATCTTCTCCCATCAACCTGACCAACTACCATAAGCTTCTCTAAGTTATCGGTTTCTCTACGGGCGATTTGACCGAAGTAGCTGAGAATAAGTTGGAAGCAGATAAGTGTCACATAGCAAACCACAAAGTCATCACAACACTCATATCGTGCGTAGTTCAATAAATCGACCACAGTAAATACAAAGATAGCGCCCAATGCAACTTATATATAAATAAACATCATTTTGCTGGAAAAGACCAGCATCCTATCGTCTCAATCCGTATAAAAAAAAATGAAATTTTATAATGTACAATTTTATTAGCGGATTTAAATTGTCCATTCGTAATAAATAACTATAAACAAAGCACGGTCATCCGGCCCCAATCCGGTCACCGAACTCGTCGCTTGCAACGAAGGGCTCGACGAGCGAATTAACCCACAGACACAGCCCACTGAGTTTCTCGCCGGATCTTCTCAGTGGGTCGCGTTTCCGATGCGGTGGTAGATTCTGCGAAGCACTACTCTTGCTAGGGTTCGTGTTAGCAACGTATTCAGGTTTGAGCCGCGTGAGCTCGCATACTAGTTCGGCGAATCTAGAATAACCCCTCGAGGTTATTAGAATAAGTAGGAAAAAAAAAAGAATAATGAAGAACCGCTCAGAATTCATAACGTGAGAACACCGAAATTCATATATATGTCGCACCGTGAGTCTTTTTTTGTGCTCTACGTTTCGCTTGTAACCTAAGGGGCTGTTCCCGCTACGCTGTAGCTAATGGGTGAGCTCGCGGGGCTCAACTTCAAATGGTTTGCTAAGACAGGACCTAGCAAGAGCAGTGCTTAGCAGAATCTACCACCGGATTGGAATCACGACTCACTGAGACCATCCGGCGGGAAACTTGTGGATTGTGTCTATGGGTTTGTTCGCTTGTCGAGCTCTTCACCATGATCGACGTGTACGCCGAGCATGGTGACCGGAGACACATGACTTAAAGTAGAATACTTACTTTTGACAATGTTCCGGGCAGCGCAAGCAAGCGACCGGTTCGACGAGAACGATGACCGGTGCTTGAGGTACCTATAAATGGATCGGGGGGATCCGAAATGACGTGTTTTGGGCGACGTCGACTGTTTTACATTCGGTCCACAGGATCAGGAATGTAGTTACCTGTCATTATGCAATACGCAATTGTATATACTACTAGCTGTTTCCGTCGGCTTCGCTGGGCATTTAAAATTAACATTATTATTTCTCACCCCCACAAAGATTCTGATCATTAACGCCCCCGCAACTGGTGTAGGCAGTCCAACACTCATATAAGTATTAGCCTATCCATTAAGTTCATGTATTTTCTACATGAATACCAGGTTTCAAGTCAATCGGATACATGGTTCAGTAGTTATAACGGAACATCCGTAAAAACCACTGTAGATTTCGTCTCGTAACATTTGAAGGGTCCCTCAGTTATAAATCCCGTGGGTCACATGTTTACCTTTGAATACTGTTTACGTTTTCAGGTATGCGCGACTCGAGTGAATGCGATCCGCTATTGATATCGTATTGATATCGCAGCGGGGTCGCAACGGTCGCCGCGACGATCCGACGATCGCGCAGTCGACCGCCACTAAGCCTAACGGTGAGTCTGGTGACAAGGACTATTGAATTCAACGATAGAATAAATATATAAATATAGTTTAAAAAAAAAGCACGCTTCAATGGAAAGCTGTACTGGAAGTGCGTGACCTTGGTCATAGTAAAAAAATCATTGGAAGGGTCATCGGTCATTGATACCTGAGCAAATATGATCTCCGACCACTTGGAAACGTACGTTGAAAGATTCCGTCACAAATGTACAGACAGGACAACTTAATGAAAGCGTATTAATAAAAACATTGTCGTGTCTAAAGCAAATTTGTATATTAAAATCAAAATTTCTCTGTGATTTTAAATGTTCGTAATGTGAAGATTCGGTATATGCATAATTTAGCACTAGCACCCCTAGTGGTATCCGAGATGAACTATACAGTGTTATGTTTCTAAATATATATGTATATTAATTATCTGAAAACAAATGCTGTAACATTATCGACTTCTAAATTTAAGTTAATAGTCAAAATTGACTTTGAATGTATTTTCTAATTTTATTAATAAATAAATAAAATATGAGTTAATACAGTTGAGATTATCGGAACAATTGTACCGACGGGTGAAAGGCAATTTTTACTAAGCGACATTTGGCTTAATACACGACATTTATCTTGCTAATTAAATGTGCGTTTTATTTGGTATTAGCAACCCGCCCTCGCTTCACTTCGGAAATATTAAATTTTATTATTGATAGCTTGTCGTACCGCGGGTGACGCTGCGGGGCGAATCTAGTCTAAAAAAAAGGTAGCCTAAGTTACTCCTTATATCATAAGCTACCTATCAGTGAAAGTCTCGTCAAAATCGGTTCGGCCGTTCCAGAGATCAGCCGGAAAAAGCAGACAGACAGACGACAAAAATTGTAAAAAAAATATTTTGGTGTATGTATGTACCGTATGTATTATATTCATATATGCATGTAGTAAAAATCGATTATTTAAATATTACAAACAGACACTCCAATTTTATTGTTAAGTATAGAATACAAGTAGCATCAACAGTTCGATGTTCTTAATTGAACTTCAATTAAGTTTACTCCATTCAATAAATAGCTAAAGAAGTTTTTTTTGTAATGATATTTTTTCCAAATTATAAACTTTAAACGGTTCTGATGTAAAGTTGTAAAAATGTCGTTTAAACCAAATAGCCATTCCCTCCTCGATATGGTCACTGACTCTTCGGATGTGTTAACGTAGTCTCGATAAGTTACTAAGGCAATATAAATGTTGTTGTTTAATCTTAAGGTATATTTTAGATGTATGATAATCATCTTTTATTGTTACACGGAATTTGTTTCTAAGTCAATGAAAGATTATCGTGTTAATTTTGAAGTACCCTCTTTATTTAAGTGGCTTGGTTCGATTATCGGAGACTCACGCCACGTTGTGAGCAAGGGCGGATCCAGCTTTGGCGCCAGGAGGGGGTCACATAGTCGTGGGCAAGTTAAGAACTTATAATTTAATTTTGATAACAATAGATTATAAATAAATCATGATGTTCTTCAATTAGTCCAAGTTAGTTCAAGTCCTGGACCTAGCTCGGGGGGGGGGGGGTATAATGACCCCCATGACCCCCCCTGGATCCGCCGTTGGTTGTGAGCAGTACATTTGCCTCTTTAGTATTGAATCCAGAATTGTACTGGTACAAGGTTCGTTCTTAAAACTAGAGAGAATTATTTTACTAAAAGATTTAACTGCAGCTGAAGTATGATAGTTATTATGGCGCTAGGTACCGTAGATTGGGAGGAACTGGGACCTTTTCCAATTCCTACATAAAATTTCAATGGTTTTTCTTAGGGTAACACTAATAAAATTCAATTTTTATATGCGATGCGATATTATACATAGCTCATTACAAAATATACACAAAAACTGAAAAAACTAGCTTGACCCTATTGACCTTGGCTTTGGGGTGAATCAAGTTACGTATGTAGGGGGACAATAGTATTTTCCGTTTTCGATAGAGCTAGCACTTTTTACTTGTTAGGTAGGTACCTAACTTTAGGTAATTAACTTTTTAATATCTTTAATGAGTTATAAAACTTTGATGACTAAATTAAACACTAAATAAAAGTCATTATCAATTCAACAAAGTTAAATCTAACAACTCCACAAAAGTATTGTGACATCCCAGATTTGTCCCTATTCTCTATAACTCTAGTCTCTATTCCCCCAATCTACTATACCAACTTGTAAACTTACAAAATGAAAAATGTTCTTGGATGTGGTTATTGAAAAAGAAGGTTTATTTCCAAGTTGGAAGTCGTGGCTTGAAGATTAAAACGCACGGCTTACTCATATTGAGAGAAGTGATTGTGACAAGGAAGGTATAAAATCGATTTAAAAAAAAATTTGAAATTTATTATACAATTGAAAAACAGACTTCTAGTCTCAAGATGGATGGAATTCAAGTTATGATCTGTGTGGGCTATGCTAATCACTTACTATTAGATAGGCCGGTATCTCGTTCACCCAACAATGCATTAAAAAAACCCAATAAAAACAATAAAGATCATTTTTCTGTTTTGCCAAAAATATCTTTATAACCAAGTTCAGTTATATGTATGTATATAAGATAGTTATATCAAAGTTAAAATTGTATAGTAAAAAAATATTATGTAAACGAGGCACTAAAATACATTTACGTGTTTTATATTTAGTAGTGTTTGTTGAGCTTATACATAATATGTAATTAAAATATGTAATGTAAATCGTTTTGTATATTATCAAATGTATCTTAGGCAACTATTATTAACACATATGTATATAGGTATAATATTATGTACTATGTGAAAAATCGAGTTTCAAAATTGCTGGCTTTCATTGCAGCACATCCCTAATTGTTAGGGTTGACTCCTATAACTTTGCGCTTCTGAATATTTTCATATATTAAATTTGTTGATTTTTGAAAATGTAACATTTTTTTAAGCTATTTTCATATAATTGTTGTAACAGTTGTTAATTGTTTTTATGCTGTTCATAAAATCAGTGATATATTAATCTTTGACCAGTTTTTTATTTAACGAATCGAATCTTAATCCTATAGATTTATTTAAAAACATAATGAGTGTATCCGGACTACGAATTTAATAATAATATAGCTGTTTTTGTAATTTTTCGAGTGTGAATAATTAAAGGATTCTGATGGTTAAATATTTACCAAAAAAAGTGCGTGCGTAGAAAGTACACATGTCAGAAGTGAAACTTTTTTGGCGAACTAATTTATGAGTCTTGCTTATATTTATACAAATCTAAAACTTTAGATTTCCGAAACTAAGAGTAAGGGAAAAAGGAAGATATGTTCCCGCCAAAAGTCTGTCAAATGTCAATCTTAAACCTCAGTGTTGACAGTCACATTATGTTTAGATTTCTAAATTGTAAATGACTAATATTTTGCCAATTGAATTGACTAATTTAATTTCATGCTATTTGATTAATGTTCCAAATTCTTTTCATTCCATTTCAATTCCTATTAACATTTTTCACAAAAAAATTATAAAATAATAGGCTGTATGGTATGATACATTTGCCTTTCCAGTTGGAAAAATACAACAACTACTACTACTGACATTTGACAAGTACTTAATTTCAATAGTAGTTTGACGTCACTTCCGTTGCATACCTGCGTGACGTTCTGTAAAAATTTTACCCTCATGCGCCTAAAGAAGTTTCACTTCAAAATTATAAATTTTACTAATGAAATTTTGACATTCAACTAAATACGCTTGTCAATATATTCTTGCATTTACCGGTTTATGGAGAGTTGTAATGCCTTCTGAGAGAGATCATAGAAATACGCTGTGCAACATTGAATGAATTCTGTTAGTTTGCTACCGATGAAAATACTTACCTACTTGAAAGATCGACCAATTCGCGTGGATCCGTGTTCAGCAGGGGGATAAAAGTTATCAGAGTTCAAACTGTTTTCATTTTGAATGTTATCAAAATTGTTTCGATGGTTTGCGCGTGAAAACGTCACAGGCAAAATTACTCTCTTCTAATATCGTCTTGAAGTCGTCGTGGCCTAAAGGATAAGACGTCCGGTGCATTCGAATGTAGCGATGCACCGGTGTTCGAATCCCGCAGGCGGGTACCAATTTTTCTAATGAAATACGTACTCAACAAATGTTCACGATTGACATCCACGGTGAAGGAATAACATCGTGTAATAAAAACCAAACCCGCAAAATTGTAATTTGCGTAATCACTGGTGGTAGGACCTCTTGTGAGTCCGCACGGGTAGGTACCACCACCCCGCCTATTTCCGCCGTGAAGCAGTAATGCGTTTCGGTTCGAAGGGTGGGGTAGCCGTTGTAACTATACTGAGACCTTAGAACTTATATCTCGAGGTGGGTGGCGCATTTACGTTGTAGATGTCTATGGGCTCCAGTAACCACTTAACACCAGGTGGGCTGTGAGCTTGTCCATCTACCTAAGCAATAAAAAAAAATAATATTAGTATGGATTTCCAAGTGTCATGTTGGGATCTACACACGAATTCATTTTGTTATCTACGGCAACTATTGGTTAAAGGCTTGTGGCCTACCATTATATTTATATGTGTACTCTTTTTTTTATTTTACGAAAACCCTTTGTTTTTGTACTTCTCACCTATACATATTTTTTAGTATTTCATTTTATATATACTTAAATGCACAGACATACATAAACAAATACGAATCATATATTTATGTGATACTTTTTATTTTTTTATTTCACATTTCGTTTAGTTTATCGATTTAGTTTATTTCACACAGCGAGAAGTCTACGCATTTTTTATAATAGTTATCGTCGCGCGCGCCGCTTGGCGTAATCCTATACTCAATCCGACAGTCGGTTTATGGTACTCCATCATGCAGTCGACGTCACACGTCATTACGGATCCTCCCGATCCATTAACAGTTCTTTTAGGTACCTCAAGCACCGGTCACCGTCCTTGCCGAAGTCGTCGCTTGCAACGAAGGGCTCGACGAGTAAATTGACCCATAGACACAGCCCACTGAGTTTCTGAGCGATCCTCTCAGTAGGTCGCGTTTACGATCCGGTGGTAGATTCTACACCTACACCGTAAAATATATACATGCCAAAGTCTATCGTAATCTAAATAGTTTCAACGACCACGTTACCACAAGTCAGTCTGTTACGATACTGCACCTACCATTTAAAATAAAACAAATAAAGATCATTGGTAAAAAAATGTATTTGTAAATAAAAATATACCGTAATTCGCTTAGATTACTTTTCTTAAATTAGTTTTATTTACATATTATATTTATTATTATTATTATTATTATTTATATAGTATTTTTTACACATTTCTTATCTAATACATGATGAGTCTACGAATGCTTAACAATGTAAAGAACCTCTAATAATTTTGAATTCAAATTTATAACATTGAAAGCTATTTGAGCCCAATCTTTAACGCAATATAAATTACTAAAATATAAAAATTATATAAATATAAAATATTAAAAACAATTAGATTTGATAAAAACAAGCAACGTATTTCTTTTCTGTCTTAAATATCAAGTTCTTATATTTAGCTTGAAACAGGTATATTAGTTAGGTAAAAATATTAGGCTGTATGATATGATACTTTGGGCGTTCCTGTTGGAAAAATGGAACTATTACTACTAAGGAAGTACATACATAAGGATAGTATGTAGTTCTTTAAGTACTCCATGTAAGAAAGCTAATTAGATATTAAATACATATATACCGGCCATATTGTTTGCATTATAACTAAGATGTGAAAGATATTAAACATAAATAGGTATTAAACGCTTAAAATAATGTTTCGTCATAAACTGTAATGTTAGCGTACTTTGATGATTATCATTATTTTACAAAAAAAAAAACTAAAAATTAATAACAGCTTCCAAAATACTTAATGATACCGTATACATGAAATAATACCGTAATTTCTCCAAAACAGCTATATAGTGGAACGAACACAAAAATTTACAAAAAATCACTACACAATAAAACTTAATAGTTCATGAAAAAAAAAACAGTTTATTAAAATACTATCACATTATAATTTTTTAAATTTAATAGTTCGCGTCCACATCTATATTGAGAAAACCCAAGGTGTACATAAATAGTACTTTAAAGTACCTTTTTTTTGAAAATTAAAATGCTGACGCATCCGCAGATCCGTTCTTTACTCTATTACAATTACGAAGTGTCTATTTTGACAGGACTTTTTGGCGGGAACGCGAGGAGTGAAGTTGTGCGATTTGTTTTATTTTGTCTATTTAGTGTTTCTTCGGGTTTAAATGTGTAATAATGGTGGTTTATTAACTGTTTAATATCTGTGAAAGTGCACAAATGTGGGAAAATGAAACAGAGCCGCTGGACGTAACTTCTCAGGATCCTCCAAAAAGTCCACTGAAAAAATCTTAGTAAATGACCACCATTTTACTGAGATTATATTTCATCCCATTTCATTTCATTTAATTTCATCCCAGTTGATTAATGTCTCATATTAATCATCTTCATTTCATTTCACTCCTTAATATCATTTTTCATAAAATATGAATATAAATTAAAATAAGACATGACTTAAAGGTCTCAGTTACCAGGTCATAAAATCCCTCATCTATTTTGACACTTCTTAGAACCTAACCCTTTACGTTTCGCATAATCTATATAATTAAAATAAAAATCATTTTTTGGTCATGGTCGTAAATATCATTTAAAAAAGACACGATCATTCTACATCATTATACAATTAATACACACACACACACACACACACACAATAACATAATAATAACATCTGTCTCATGGGACTTCGTAATTGGAATAGAGTATAATTGTCATCAACTGCTAGACATTTAGTCCCAAATACGAAATATTGTAACAACGCGTTTTCTTAGTTTCTTCAACTTTTACAATGAAATTTTAATTGTGCCAATTATTAATCTGATCTATATATACCCTTAACTGCCTCTGCATGTGCACTGTTTGCTGTCAGATACTCCATTAACGATTATTCCAGTTTAAATGTTAAATATTGCGCTAAATTTAGTCTTCATAACAATTGGTCGAATAAAAATTAAACACTAAAAACTCTATACATTTCGTTGTTCAATTGTTTATCGAATATAGTAGCCTAATGCTATTGGGCCTATTGTTTTAGTCTTTCTTAATTTTACTTCTAATAGTAAATCAGGGTTTGTGTAAGTCTCACTGAATCCGGAGTAAATTTAGTCTTTATTGAATTAGATTTGTATGTGATTATAGTTTTTATTCTAGAATCAGTTAAAATCGTGAACACAAACGGAAAAGAGAAACTAATTTTGAAAAACGTTTGTATTAGTAGAGGTGAATCTCAGTAAATAATCAGCATTTTACTGAGATTATATTTTATCCCATATTATCTGATCTCATTTCATTTCATTCCCATGCCAATTGATTAATGTTTCAAATTAATCAAATCCATTTCACTCCATATTATCATTTTTCATAAAAAAAAGGTTAGGCTCTATGGCATGATACTTTTGCCTCTCTAGTTTGAAAAATAGAACTACTAAAGAAATACTCGATCGAAACGTTAAAATCCACTAATTTGCAACACGCACTCGCACAAATGTCATTCGTGGTACTCATTTCGGTAAAATTACTCGGTTACGAGATCACAACGTTAATATGAACTCGCACTCACAAAATAACACCGGGTACGTTTGCCGCTAGGGGCGCTGTTCCAATTGCATACAAATTTGAGCAAACTGGCTCGCTATCGAGAACGTTACAAAACTCGCACTAAGCACACAGATTGTTGCTAACTTAAAACTACATAGATATCAATTGCATATCGAGAAAAATAATTAAAACAAATATTATGACAATTCTTTATGAAATTTACTATTAAAGTGTCATTCCATCAGAATATACCGTCGATAATGATCGTAATGCTATCCTAAGTTATGTATTGTACATTTTAAGTACATTGACTAGTATACGTAAAGATTTCTTATAGTTACTTACGTTACATTTTATGTGGACGTTTTCGAGTCCCGGTCAAATTAGTACAAAGTTTTATGTGCCTATAAATTGAAAGTATGTTTAGTGCACTAGATGGCTGAACTAACTCACTGTATACCTCCTTGTAATTATTACCAAAAACCACATCACGATGTGAGTTATGTCATCCATATAACACAGAATTGTATGTAAGTCTGTAAGTATGTGCTCTGATCAAACTAAAATAGAAAATTTATTAATATCGGAACATTAGCGGGACATTAGTTTTCTAGGGCATTTAGAAACACTTTAGATCCGTCAATGTTTAAATACCTTTAAAAATATATATCCTTTAAACTTATCGACTCTCTGTTCCATTAGTCTTTTTTTAGAATTGGATAAATAAAATCATTCTTATTTAATGCCCACATAAAACACGTTACAATCATACATAGATTAAAACGTTTATACCTATATCTGGATACAATGTTTAACTATTTACAATTAACTATCTGGCGTAACGCACCCCTGTTTCCATTTTATTCGTTTCCTTAGACTAAACTAAGCCTCAGATGGACACTAAGTCGGAGCCTCTTCTATTTGGTCGAGAGCGGCTTTGCTCTCTTGATTCCTATTCAATAGAAAATCCAGATCGCTCGAGATTTTGTTGAGCATTTTATCAGTTTCCGGGGAATCGTAGGCTTTCTTCCATTCTCTGTTGATCTGGTCGATATCGGATTTGCTGGCCTCGATGGATGGCAGGGAGGAGCTCGAAGATAGATTCTTATTTTTTTTGAGGCAGCTTTTGATTGGAGGCGAGGGAATTTTAGAGACGTCCGGATTGGAGTGGACGCAAATGGTGCACGTGTCGGTGGGGTGGACGATTCGCTTGTTGGGTTCGATGTCGAGGGAGCAGGTGAGGAGGGTGGGGGGCGGTGGAGGGCGCATCACACCGAGCTCTAGACACACACGTGCGTCGTACTCGCCGCGAGGGATGAGGTCGCAGACAGCTTGTCCACCCGATGGCCCTCTCACTGGACACTTATATTCTACACAACGGACGATGTCGGCACGACTGTCTGGAGTCGATTGACGCCTAGAACAAATGAAATATATCGTCTTTTCGCATTAAAAGTGTACAATTTCCAAAAATATTCCAATTTGAGTTAATATACGGAATCTTTTAGTATGTCAGTTCACACATTTTTCATAGTCGCGCAGCAAAATCCCTGTTTCCTCCAAGCCTGCCGTAAGGAACTTCGTTCCAATGAGCGTTAAACCTTTAAAACACTCTCCTGTAAAATTAGTAAGTTTTGAGATTATACAGTTTTAATGCGAGAAGACGAAATGTTCTCCTTGATTCTACTTTTAACAATATGCATTAGTTGAATAAACAATTTTGTCAAGTGATGTGTGATGGTTACCTGTGTAATCTAGTAGGGCTTTCAAGTCCAGGAGCTCGCCAGTATGAGGAAATTGGTGAAACCGGTGACGATGTGCTTTCAAATATGCCGACGCCGCCGCGACTCTCAACTTCACCTCCTTGTTTTATGTATACTAGAATGGTTAGATGCGATTAAAGTATATCAAATCAATGAAACATTAAAAATAACTTATTGCATGATCCAGTTTGTTTGAGCCTTACACGGACATCGATAATTAAAGTAAATAGATGATGACCGAGTTTCGCTCGGTTTTTTTTTTTGATAACACCATCTTGTTGTATCTTTAAAGCGGTTAGCTGCCCTCAATTAAGAAAAATAGTATTATTATTCGCCAATAGATGTCGGGAAGAGTTGATTATTGAAAACACGAATAAAACAACATTTTCTGAAAATAAATCGTAGCTAGATCGATTTGTCGCCCCCGAAATCCCCTGTATACAAAATTTTATGAAAATCGTTGGAGCCGTTTCCGAGATTCAGATTATATATACAAAAATTGCTCGTTTAAAGGTATAAGAAAGATTAATTTCAATATACATACGTATACCAAACTAAATTAGTCTATTTCATGCATATGGTTTATAATTAAGTTCCTGTGTGCTTAGTGCGACTTTTTGAATTTCTCGATTGTGCAAAAGTTAACTCGAATTTGTATGAAGTTGGAACAACGATCCTAGAGGTAAACGTAGGCAAACATTCCAACTCCATACAAATTTGAGTTAACTTTTACGCGATCGAGAACGTTAAAAAAATCTCACTAAGCAGACTATTAATCCAAATTTATCAATGTTTAAAATAAAATATGATATCTAACCGATTGCTTAGTTTTAGTGAAAAAAAAAACTATTTGATAAACAAATAAATAACTACAACACTTACAACTCAGCGAGGTATCTCCGGTGGGTTCATCTCTCCAGTCTCGAGCCGGAGTCAGTGTCAGGACTTTTCGGACTGAACGCAGACACTCTTCATCTCTTATCACGTAGCAAGCCAGCATCGCTATACCCTGATAATATGAATAGAGAAATTTTAATTATTTTCGCTTTTCAAAAATGAAAATGAATAGGATATTTAATTTATAACAAGACCCTTAAAATTCAACGTTCGATGCTACTTATAAATTGTTTATATTACGTTATAAATAATTACCGTAATCTTTGTAAGCAGTTTAATTAATCATTTTATACCAAATATAAAATTATTAAATATAATTATAAATATAATATATTAATATATAATTTGTTATTATATATTATTAGAATCGCGATTTCAATATCGAGAAGTGAAAAGAGATTTATGCGATATTTCGTTTAATACGCAAAATTTATCTTTGTAATTACTTAAAGGTCCCTTTTATTTAGTATTAGTATCAACAAAGAGATGTTTTGAATTGAACTTGAATTAAGTATACCCCATTAAAATAGCTGAAGAAGTTTTATGGCTATAATTTTTTTTTCCAATTTTTTAAACTTTAATTGGCTCTCGCGTAATGTTGCAAAAATGACGCTTAAATCGGCGGCTAATGTCGGGCCAGCAAAGGCTCAGCCAGGAGGGGTGGGATTGTTAACAGCTGCCAATTGCTAACAACTCAAGAGTAATTGTTTCGCGAATGAATCTACTACCGGATCGGAATCGCGACCCGCTGAGAAGATCCGGCGAGAAACTCAGCGGGCTGATGTTTAGGTTAGGTTGCACGTCGACCTCTTTGTTGAGTTCGACGAAAACGGTTACCAGAGTCCCTAAGCCTGTTTCTAGTGTTAGAGCTGAAGGCGTCTAATGCAAATGTTATTCAATCTGATGGATCCGTCGTAGGGTGTACATACGTTGGCCAGGGCTGCGATGGATAGCGCGGCGACGTGCGCCACAGTCCGTTCCCCGGGCTGTGCGTAAGCCACACCCGCTGCTTGAGCTGCCGATGTTGACACTAGAAGTATTAATGTGTGACGAACGACGCGCCCTCTGAAAAGTGGAACAGTTAAGGAAAATTAGCAATGCGCTTTTAACCCATAGACACAGCCCACCGAGTTTCTCGCCGGATCTTCTCAGTGGGTCGCGTTTCCGATCCGGTGGTGGATACTGCGAAGCACTGCTCTTGATAGGGCCAGTGTTAGCAATACTCCGGTTTGAGCCCCGTGAGCTCACCTAACGTTAGGGTGAAGCTGAAATAGCCTCTCAAGGCTATCAGCATAGGTAGGAAAAAGAAAGAGCAATGCGCTTCGGTTTGAAGAGTGGGGTAGCCGTTATAACTACACTGAGACGTTAGAACTCATATCTCAAGGTGGTTTTTTTTTATTGCTTAGGTGGATGGACGAGCTCACAGCCTACCTGGTGTTAAGTGGTTACTGGAGCCCATAGACATCTATAACGTAAATGCGCCATCCACCCCGAGACATAAATTCTAAGGTCTCAGCACAGTTACAACGGCTTCCCCGCCCTTCAAACCGAAACGTACTACTGCTTTACGGCAGAAACAGGCAGAGCGGTGGTACCTACCCGCGCGGACTCACAAGAGGTCCTAGCACCAGTAATATAAACCATGTAAGTACCTATTCTTCTTGGTAATTATTCACTTTGATTCTAACCTGTCATTGATATAGCTTCTCCTATCAGCGGGGACCTTGTGTGAGATGGCTCGCAGTCTCGCAGCGGCGCACAGTGCTAGCGCCAAGCAGAGAGAGGCGAGTAGCGCGCATCCTGCCGCGCACACTGCGGCCGCACCCGCCCCCACTTGCAGGGGCGCGCCGCCCCATATCCGTGCCGTCAGCCACGACAATGTGCACACACCTTTAAATACAAACACCCAGTTTACCAAATAGCATATTTTCGTCTTGTGTCTTTTTTTTATTGCTTAGATGGGTGGACGAGATCACAGCCCACTCGGTGCTAAGTGGTTACTGGAGCCCATAGACATCCACAACGTAAATGCGCCACCCACCTTGCGATATAAGTTCTAAGGTCTCAAGTATAGTTACAACGGCTGCCCCACCCTTCAAACCGAAACGCATTACTACTTCACGGCAGAAATTGGCAGGGTGGTGGTACCCATCAGCGCGGACTCACAAGTGGTCCTACCACCAGTAATTACGTAAATTATAATTTTGCGGGTTTCATTTTTATTACACGATGTTATTCTTTCACCGTGGAAGTCAATCGTGTATCATTTTATTTCCGTAAAGTCTCTCCACAAGCCTCGTTTGAAGAGGGATATGTCATAACGCTCGGGAAACACCATGGAGGGGAGCTCATTCCAAAGTCGGATAGTACGTGGCAAAAAAAATCCCTGGAAACGCACTGTGGGTGAATGCAGTGGGTCCAGGTAGTATAGATGAACTCTACTCTGGTGGTGGGCGGTGCGATGTTATCTCTGATAACGACGGATTACCGCTTCACGGCAGAAATTGGCAGGGCGGTGGTACTTACCCGCGAGGACTCACAAGAGGTCCTATCAACAGTAATTACACAAATTATAATTTTGCGGGTTTGATTTTTATTACACGATGTTATTCCTTCACCGTGGAAGTCAATCGTGAATCTTATCACTGATCGTTTCTAAGTGCAGGTAGCTCACCGGCAAGTAGTCCGACAGACGGTGCCTTCTGAGCTCTACCAGCGAGCTCGGCCTGCAGCAGTAGTGGCTGCGCACAAAGCGCCGCGCACCCCGCGCACCAGCACGCCGCGCACACCCATCCCAGAGTACCCGGACACGCTTCATCCTGGACACGGGATAATTGACAAGTCTTAGTTTTTTATATACGCTACTTTTTGTATGCGTAAATAAAGGATTGAGATCACGACCCTCCTTTATATATGAGGTCAAAGCATTTAAAATAACGTCCATATGGCCAACTAGAACATGTAATCGATTCAAATAAGTAAATAATTGGGAACAGATCACGCACGGTCGTCTGATCCAAATTAGGATTCCCTGTGTTATGGGTACCAGAGACGTACATATCAGGTTTAAATGTGTAATAACGGTGGTTTAATATTTGTGAAAGTGCACAAATGTGGGAAAATGAAACAAAGCCGCTGGACGTAACTTCTCGGGATTCTCCAAAAAGTCCACTGAAAAAAATCTCAGTAAATTACCACATTTTACGGGGATTATATTTCATCCTATATCATCACATCTCATTTCATTTAATTTCATCCCAGTTGATTAATGTCTCAAATTGATCATCTTCATTTCGTTTCACTCCATATTTTTCATAAAAATAAGAATTAAAATTAAAATAAGACATGACCTAAACGTCTTAGTTACCAGGTCATAAAATCCCTTAAAAAAAGCAAGCCCGAGAAGCAGAAGGAATTGAAAATTGAATTGAATTTGATTATTATTATGTCCGGCGATCAATCATCACACATATCTGGTTAGAAGTTACCTAACTTGAAATTTTAAAACTTAGATTATCCGAGGAACGATATTTCATATTTGTGGTGTATGAATTTCGCTACAAACCTGTCTTGTGTCACACTCTAGCAGGGTCAGCATCGCAGCTGAGTGAGTCCCCGCAGTCGCAGCTTTCAGTAGTACAGGTAGCTTCGCCTTAGTCCCAGCAATCAGTGCCAGCAGTTGCAAAGCTGCTGCAGCTAAGCACATCGCTCCTCCCAGACTGACCGTTATCTTCACAATACCGCGCAGGTCCTTTTCTGCCTCGGTCTGTAAAATTAAGAATCTTCTCAATCTTCATTTTTTGTAGCTTTTGTTGAGTCCATTTGGGCGATTGTTAAATAAATTACAATATTAAGACATTTTCGTTTGACGGGTTCAATTTAGAATTTTACTGTCCCTACGGCCTATGTTGTAACTTAATATCCGAACAAAATGTGATGCTTACCAACGTAGATCTGGCTATCGTGAATAGTGCATATGTACCAAGCCCTCGACATTTGCAAGCCACGTGCGTTGCTTCAGGAACTTTCACTTCACAAGCTTTGGTGATCCATGTTCTTGGGTCAGACGGAGTGCGAAGACCACAGGCGAGTTTTGATGCTGAGAATCAAGGATTAATGTCGAGTGGAATCGAGTTAAATGAAGAAATTTCACCTTTTAGTGCAGAACTTAACAAGAGATCTCTACTACTCTTTCATGATTCACTGATAGCCCTTGCGGTCTTTTTAAATTGGCTCAAACACCCATTTGGAATACAATTTGAAAAATCTCAAGCTTTCCTCTTATCGAAATTGATTCGGGACTTGCACAAGATGCGCTTACAGCTCTGCAAAATCTGATTCACGACAAACGGAGTCATCGAGACTTGAGTTGACATGTCATTCTTACAAAAATTTCCATTCGTACCGATTTTAGGTTCGGGGTTTAGGTTAAAGAAATGGAATAAATTGATTTAAAATTCATCTTCCTCACCAACAGCGCTATAGTTCTTGACATGAGTGAATAATAGGTTCACCGTATGTTGTAAGCTATTGTCGACTCCGGGACCAGTGGCGTACAATTGGATCTGTTGGGATGACACCAGATACTCCATTTCACGACCGCTCCTAGAAGACGACTGGCTAGAAATAACGTGATGAATGTCGTTGAAATAAAAATAAACAAAATAATGCACAACTTAAAAATAAACATGAATGCTAAAAGGTACAAGAAAAGAAAAGTAGAACAGAAATTGAAGAAAATATTCTAGAAATATTAGATGGAAAAGATGAACGATAAATGATTGATTTTAGTGGTACTGAAGCATAGCAATAGATTTGTCTTTATCTTATGTCGCTTTAATAGTTATTTGTTTTAGCGAAAAATTCTAGGCCGGAGCACCTCTTTCTTTATCTATTGAATTTGAGAGTCATTTATAATTTTTTTGTTTCTTTAGTTGACACATTTGGCAATAGAAGAAAAATCGGGAAAACACAGAAATTGAGAAACTCACTTATACTCTACAGATCGCCTTAAAGAAGGTAATCTTGTTCCCAAATTGTGATACAATACTGCAACAACGGTAGCGTTTCCCGTTCTAGCGAGTAATTCAGTGCCGGCTGACGTCAGCATCCACTCCTCAGATCCAATAGGACCTGACTGAAGATCAAAATGTGCAGCACTGTCTTCTCTCGCTGGTTTCGTTTTGACTGTAAACTCGTGGAAATGTGTGTCGAGGTTGGTTCGCATTCCGGCTGTCTCTGCTATCGAGTTTTGAAGATCGTAGACTTTCTGAAAATTATTTTGATAGTTGTAATAATTTGCTGATTTATTAATTCGGTATACTTGTCGTATTTCAGAGGTAATGTGTAGTTAGTATGGTTTTTGTTTCTAACTAATATACATATAAAAGATATATTATTTCAATACATTATTCTTTTTAACGCAAATCGTGGGAAACACCAAATCCTGGCATTCTTCAAAAAATTTTGTGGCAAACCCAGGTCCTTGCAAGACCCTGCCTCCACGGTTCACTCAATGCCTTCTGGCACGATACTTAAATGTATCTACTCTACCATACAACTGTTGAAATGCTGCTACGAAGTTATGATTGACTTTCAGATAAGATGTTGCTGGTGGAACTGATTCAGTCAAACGTTTGGCCGGGGACCGAATCAAGTGACCATCCAGCCAACCGGGAGCCCCGAGAAGATAATGAGGTAAATTAAATGCGAGATTCAGGGTTGATCGCAATGGAGGAGTACTATTGAGGACTTTTACAACTTCTCGGAGCCACAGGAATCAATATGAACGTACCTCTTCATCCAAAAAGGCATCAGGATGCTTGAGCAAAGTGTCGTATATCTTGAGAAGATGCTCAGCACTTTGCATTCTGTCTGCCGGTCGTCCAGCGGAAGATAACAAATAGTGCAGCATTTCTTTTGTCTGGTGGAGGGGAAGCGTCCCTTCGCCTGGATGTGATGGTAGGGAGCGAAGGACCGCTCCATACTGACGGGCTACGTTCGATACGTTATTCCAGGAATACCCAAAGTAGATGTGAGTGAACTGAAATTTTAGGTGTTTTTTTAATTTTTTTATTGCTTTTGTAGGCAGACGAGCATACGGCCCGCCTGATGGTGAGTGGTTACCGTTGCCCATGGACTTCCGCAATTCCAGGGGCAGAGCCAAGTCGTTGTTTACCGCTGAATATCCAAAGTTAAGTGTTTGTGTATGATTTATAATCTAAAGTTCTCGTCCCCCGGGAACGATGAACAAATATGGAGACTTATAACTCGAAACATTTTCATTAAAAATGTCTCTGTTGCTCAACACAGCTTTTTAATGTTAATTCGGACTGAATGACGCGGTGGTGCAGTAGTAAACGCGCCTGATCGTTGCACCGAGGGTCGTGGGTTCAATTCCCATGCTCTTTGTCTGGGTGTAAATGTATATATTTAAATATATATAAATATCTATAACAGTCTCTGGTAGCCATAACATAGCGAATTCTAAATTGAGGCCGTGTGAGTGTGCTTGATTTGTTTCCAGTTATTATCTTTATATTATTTTTAAAATTCTTTTTTTATTTCATGGACGAGCGAACTAGCCCACGGCCCACCTGTTGGTAAGTGGTTACCGGAGCTCGTAGACATTAATGACGTAAATGTCGCTACCGTATTGAGACATGAATTCAAAGCCTTAACCTTATGGTACGCAACTGTTCGACTCTTCAAACTGCAGTGCATTACTGCTTGACGGCAGAAATAGGCAGGGTGGTGATACCTAACGGTGCGGGATTACAAAATGGTCAACAACCATCAAATTCCACCAGCAAAATAGGTTGGCCGTCGCAGTGCGCTAGTATTTATTATACACATTCACAAGAGACTTAAATATCCAAAGTTATACTGAATATATAAATTGTAGACATTGTTAGAAAACGAGCAAAAAGCCGCTACTACTATTACTACTACTGCGTTGGCGCTATGACTCCGAAATGGGTCTTGGCCTCCGACAGTAAATGCCGCCATTCATCTCAGCGCTGCGCATCATTTTGCCAGTTCGGCACTTGGAACTCGCGTAGATCCCCTTCGTCAGCGTCAGACCAGCCATACTTAGGCCTCCCTACAGGGCAGCGTCCTTTAGGTACATCCGCGTCTGCTTCACAACCCAATCCTGCTCTATCCACACTACACGCCCAAGCCACCCGAGCCTCCGTGCTTTCATTTCCTCCATAATATTTGGCTCAACAAAAAGCTTCCCCACATCTTTGTGATGACGTAGAAGCGAAAACGTCGTTTAATTAAATTAACATATTCGTAAACTCCATTACTTAAGAGTGTATTTAAATAAAAAAGATGTGTGGTGTCGTGGGACACCGGGTAAGAACGAAGTTCCTTATTATAAAAATATTAATTTTGAGTTCTATTCGAGGTATAAAGAAAATAAAACTGGAGGTTTCGCAACAACCCACGGTCATTCGGTAACGTGCGAACTTATTGTGGTACACTTCATTCACGGTTGTTTGCATAAGAGTTAGTGTGTTGCGCAAACGAACGCTCTGAGGTCGTGGTCAATGTATGAGAAAAAAATATGTTATTTTTTGTACGTTATTCCAAAGTTACATCGTACACTGTGTGCATTACTAATAAAAATTTTATGTTACGGACGTTTTTCCCAGCTTAGAGTACCCCTCCACATCGTCCCATAAGGAACTTCGTTCCAAAACTTCATTCCAAAAACACAACACTAGATATATTTCAAATTCCACTATTAAATACAAAAGTTTCGCATAAGGAACTATACGATTTCATTTTAACAGTTCCATACGCAAACGAGTCAAAATTTCGTGAGTTACATTCAAAGGAGACGCGGACGAGGAACACGTACTTGCTCGTAAATGTCGTTTAATGAATCCGCGACGCATCCGGAGAAATCTGGTAGCTTCCATTTAACACCGTGCTGGGTCGTTTTCGGTTCGCAGAATCTGTAACATAGAACCATGTTTATTTATGCAGACTGCGCTGTATAACTTTGGAGAATATTCAGCAACATTTCCAGATTAAGCTGTGTCATCGTATAATTTGCGGGGTTTGGATGATATTCATTAAGCTGAATTACTTTTTTTTATTGCTTAGATGCGTGGACGAGCTCACAGCCCACCGGGTGTTAAGTGGTTAGTGGAGCCAATAGATATCTACAACGTAAATGCCGCCGCCCACCTTGAGATATAAGTTCTAAGGTCTCAGTATAGTTACAACGACTGCCCCACCCTTCAAACCGAAACGCATTACTGTTTCACGGCAGAATTAGGTAGGGCGGTGGTACCTACCCGTGCGGACTCACCACCTACCTGGTCCTACCACCAGTACGACATTGAAGTAATGAAGTTAAGAAAGAAAAGTACTTCAATGTAGTTATACGACTTCTAGGTCTTAAACTAATTCTAATAATCCATCTTTCAGCCCATAGATGTCTAATACTAGTTCGGAGCTGCTTGCATTTACGAGATTCCTGCGACTTTCTTCAGGTCGTCGGTCCATCTTATGGGAGACCTACCCACGCTAAGCGATTTATGAAAAAAAAAAGATGTGTGGTGTCGTGGGACACCGAATAGGAACGAAGTTTCTTATTATAAAAATTTTAATTTTAACTTCTATTCGAGGTATAAAGAAAATAAAACTGGACCTTTCGCAACAGCCCACGGTCATTCGGTAACGTGCGAAGTTATTGTGGTACACTTCATTCACAGTTGTTTGCATAAAAGTTAGTGTATTTCGCAAACGAACGCTCTGAGATCGTGGTTAATGAATGATAAAAAAATATGTAATTTTTGTACGTTATTACAAAGTCAAGTCGTACACTGTGTGCATTACTAATAAAAATCTTACGTTACGGACGTTTTTTCCCGGTTAGGGTACCCCTCCGCATCGTCCCATAAGGAACTTCGTTCCAAAAACTAGATAAAATAAATTGGCGAGACTACCTTTTTTTGTTTATTACCTAGTAGTTTCTCCAGTGTGTCCAGGAGGGCAAGACGCTGAGGCATGAGCACCAGGGGCAGTTTTCGGCCATCGGAGACCATGCGAAGCGTCACTTTCACAAGCCTCGTCTTTAGTTCCAAGAGCCCACATTGTTACTCCCTTAGAGTTAGTACCGGCTATTGAAGATACTTGGCAACGGAATTCACCAGATTTCTGGAATAAAAAAATGTAAGTTTTCGGTGCTTAGGTTCCTAGAAGCATACAGGGTGTCCCAAAACTCTTTTATTTTTCCATGGGTAGTTATTGACCCGACCATACATCGGTACCGGCTTATCGTTGAATTTTGGGACACCCTCTATACTGAATGCGTGCTGGGTAGCAGAATGAATTGGCGATGGCCGTAGTCCTATCTTAAGATCCTTGAAAAAACAAAGAGTTTGTTCTACTTGGTTCAATT
Source organism: Bombyx mori (assembly GCF_030269925.1). Taxonomy (NCBI): domain Eukaryota; kingdom Metazoa; phylum Arthropoda; class Insecta; order Lepidoptera; family Bombycidae; genus Bombyx; species Bombyx mori. The sequence continues at coordinate 4,168,812 of NC_085131.1, forward strand.
AGCTGTTTAGACAATAAGACATATAACTGGTTGCAAATAAAAAAATTTTTTCGTTGGGATCAGATTACGTTTCAGCAAGTTGTGTGGTAAATTGTTACATTTCATTTCTTCTCACCGTTGTCCTAGATCGGAAGTACCCTTGTTAAGCGTCCTTACCTGAACGTTATACAATTTCAACACACTTCCAGCAGGGTACAAGTCTTCCCACACTTCTCGACCTGGATTCAGAGGTAAAAGACCGCGTTCTCGAGCCCAACTGAACCCCAAAGCACCGTGCATTCTACTTGCTCCTGCCAAACACGTGATGCTCACGTTTTCTCCCTACAAAAATATTTATTAGTACATGGAGGATAAATTTAATTAAAATTCACGCCTCAAGCTTACAGTCAACAAGAATGGCACAAATTAATTTTATAAATTCCGATCTAAATATTAGTTCAGTTCATTGCGTAATTTATCAAAGAGAGGCCAGGCCACGTTGAGATAACGTTTAAGTAACATAAAAATATTAATAATTATTTAAAAATAAATGTTCGAAAACACAAAGCCAGTCGTGAAAGAGAGCTTCTTGCTTTATTCTTTGAAGTCAGCTAAAAATGTCACGCGGTGTTCATTTCAAAGAACTTAACACCTAGCAAGCCAATTACAAGGCTACGACCTGTAATATAATTTACTGATGGTAGAACCTCTTGTGAGTCCGCACGGGTAGGTACCACTGCCTTGCCTGTGTCTGCCGTGAAGTAGTAATGCGTTTCGGTTCGAAGGGTGGGGCAGCCTTTGTAACCGTACTGAGACCTTAGAACATAATAATATCTATATTTCAAGGTGGGTGGCGCATTTACGTTGTAAATGTCTATGGGCTCCAGTGACCACTTAACACTAGGTGGGCTGTGAGCTCGTTCACCCATCTAAGCAAAATGCCATCGTATATGTTTACCTTGTTTACTGTTAAAGTGGAAGGTACAAGCCGTATATTCGGTGGTCTCAGGACTGCCAGCATTAGGGCTCTGCAACGTCTTCTGCCGGCGTCATCAGCGGTGCAGGACCACTTGCCGCCGTCCAGTCTTTTGGCTTCAGCTACTCCGAGTACCGACATACGACGACCGAGGGCGTCTTCTGAGACTGTCCTAGTCCAGATTTCTCTGAGGACAAGATGTAATGTAAAGTTAAGGAAAATTCTGTTTGGTGATATATCTACTATTCTTCTTATCAGAGTAACTAACTATATTTGATACCAAGGAAAATTCGGTTGATCTAACGTTTAAAGTCGTCGTGGCCTAAAGGATAAGACGTCCGGTGCATTCGTACCTAGCGACGCAATGGTGTTCGAATCCCGCAGACGGGTACCAATTTTTCTAAGAAATACGTACTTAACAGATGTTCACGAATTACCTTCACCGTGAAGGAATAACATCGGGTAATAAAAATCAAAGCCGCAAAATTATAATTTGCGTAATTACTGGTGGTAGGACCTCTTGTGAGTCCGCACGGGTGGGTACCATCACCCTGCTTATTTCTGCCGTGAAGCAGTAATCCGTTTCAGTTTGAAGGGTGGGGCAGCCGTTGTAACTATACTGAACCTTAGAACTTATATCTCAAGGTGGGTGGCGCATTTACGTTGTAGATGTCTATGGGCTCCAGTAACCACTTAATACCAGGTAGGCTGTGAGCTCGTCCACCCACCTAAGGAAAAAAACAAAACAAACTATTTATGGGCTTTCGCGAACATTATTAATTACTTTTGTACATATTTTTAAAGATTTCAGACAAATAAAAATAATTATTTCCTCTCTACTGTTAAATACGATAAAATTGTATTTTAATTTGACGAAACGTTTGTAAAGAAAAAACCAACAACAATGAAGTTAAAACGATAGAATGAATTCATTACTTGTTTGCGCGTCGTCTAATAGTCGCTCAATATGTAAACAGTCCACTGGTGACCTACATCTTTGGGGGCGAAATTATAAAACCATTCGTGGAATAGTACAGAAAACAAGTTTAGAACGGGTCGAGGACAAGGGTTAAACTTATGTTAGTGCTCTCTTAACGTAAATACTTCGGAGTCCAAAGGAAAACGGCTTTATGTGTCAGCATATGCAGTGGAAAATCGGGGCTTTTGAATATTTACACGTTATTTAATTGTATTATGAGCTGGCAACGTTCTTAAACACGAACGAGATGGTTTTGTTTTTATAGTTACGACAAATAGGATGTATAGAGATCGCTTCAGATACCAAATAGCAACGATTCACTACATGACGTAAGCTACATAGAAAGAGCATTTGCATAGCTAAAACAAAAATGTCGGTTTTGTGAATTCATATTTCATGAACTGGGTGGGTTTTTTCGCACCATTGCCTTCGGGTTAACAATATGTTCTACCACAAGAAAGTGCCAGTTGGCTATCACTGTACCCTGATGTACTCAAACTGATACACTCAAAGAACGCTGCTGCCATTAAGCCAGTGAATCCGTCAGTCGCCTGCTACGACACTCATGGAAACATATGGTGTAGGGCTATCCATCAAACTATAGTCGCTAACTAATAAACTATATAAAAAAAAGCTTGATATTTCACGTATTTTTTTTTATTTTTATTGCTTAGATGGGCGGACGAGCTCACAGCCCTACTGATGTTAAGTGGTTACTGGAGCCCATAGACATCTACAACGTAAATGCGCCACCCACCTTGAGATATAAGTTCTAAGATCTCAGTATAGCTACAACGGCTGCCCTACTCTTCAAACCGAAATGCATTACTGCTTCACGGCAGAAATAGGCAGGGTGGTGGTAAACACCCGCGCGGACTCACAAGAGGTCCTACCACCAGTAAAAAAGCATGGAGGATGCATTGAGTAGAAAACGGCACCAATTGTAGTGTTTATAAGCTTAGAATCACATCCGAATTCCATTAAAATTCATAATCGAACACAAACAAACTAAAGATGTTCTCAAGTGAACGTAACACACAACGTAAATATATTTAATCCGCAAGGAATGGGTGCTGGTAGCGTCTTCTCGTTTATTGTATTCACAGATGCAAAGTAGGTACAAACGTAGTAATATGATAAGGATAAGCTGATGCTGTGTAATACGCGTGAGCTGGCGCATTGTGACGAGAGCGGCGGTAGCGATTTTGACAATTTTTTTAAATTACTAGCTGACCCGGCAGACTTCTTAGTGCCTCAATCGATAAATAAAAGGCCTAAACTTTTGTATAAAATAAACTTAAAACAAACAAAAGGAATCCGTCCAACTGGGGACACATCAAAGGGAAAACGAAATTGTTATAAATATTTTTATTTAATTCCGTGCATTTTCATATTTATCTACCTTTTAAACCTTCTCTGGACTTCCACAAATAATAATTCAAGACCAAAATTAGCCAAATCGGTCCAGCCGTTCTCAAGTTTTAGCGAGACTAACGAACAGCAATTCATTTTTATATTCAGTATAGATTTACGAATTCAATATGAATGCTCAATAGTTTCTAAGCGAAATTCATATTAGTAACAGCGTAAATGCCACTTTTACGTCTTTCAAATAAGATTGGTCTTATTTCTTCACTGTGGAAGTGATTTTTGAATACGTGTTGGTGAATCAATATTTAAAAAAAAAGTATCGACCATATTTCTAACTTTGGTATTTTAAGAATATACCAGACTCTTTTGTTTGTTGTAAAACATCGCTTTAAGTATTACCTCGAATTTGTTTTATTGAAGAGCTAGGGAAATTCCCGCTTCCGTCGGTACCAAGCTCAAGCTTTACCACTTATCCCAAGTTTGGAGTTAGAACGGAGAAAATACATAGAAGGCACGTGTTCCCTGTCGTAGAACCGCTCGGGAAATTAAAACATACATTTTGGAAGTAATTCTCATAGCTACGAGTCGCCGGAATAGAAATTACATTGTCCTTGAAAGGTTTTGTTTGAATAAACAGGTTGAAGAAGTTTGAAAACTTCTTTTCAGAATTCACAACGGATATTCGATAAATAACCGAATAACTTAAAAGCGATAAATGATGCTTACTTTAATTCAAAGGTTGAATAAATATAAGTAGAATATGAGAAACTGTTGAGATAATATTGAGAGAGATTTTCCCGAAGAGGCGTGTTTAAACCTCATACATGCATATTTTGCGCGAGATATTAAAAGGCAATGTAATCAAATGGCTACCTTCAAAAATTACTGACCTTGTTGTTCCATTAAAATTGATTTTGACTCCATCTTTGTACCAAGTGAAGGCGATATGTGGAGATCCGTAAGCCATGCAGCTCAGAATGAACTCTGAACCCTCCCAGACTTCCGGACGTTGATTTACGATTAATGCCTGTAAATTTAATTCACCTTACATTTATGTTTTTAATGCTGGCCTAGTAGAATAGCACTGTTTACATATTATGTATAAACAATCTCTAAATGGCTTGGCTTCGAATTTTTGTTAATTAAATTTAGAATTGAATAATATTAGTTTAACTACTTCAAGACTTCTGTGGCTCGTTGAATACTGAAGAAGCTCATAGCTATAGCTACATATTCGAACAGCTGTCGTCTCACGAAAATATTCTCATGGGTGGCAGGATAGTTTTCGTAGTAATGCAATTAAGACCTTAATTTAGTGTCTGTTCACACACAAAAAGTTCAATTATGAAATTGTTGATTTTGACTCTATCAAATATCTGTTCTACGAGCAATAAGCCCTGTCCTCTGCCAATTTAACTCGCAAATCTTTGAAACGACAAGCATAAACTGATGACAGTACGTATTTAACACGGCTTCTATTTAATTGAGATTTTGACAAAATCAGTATCAGTGTCTATGAATTTCTATACGTAGTGCGTGCGTTTGTGCACTCACACAAACAACAAATGTACTAGTTAAATTTTGAAAAGTCCACAATGTTGCAAACTATTCTCAAAGTGGTGCTAAGTCAGGTCGATGCGCTATCTGGCGACTCGGGTTTGGCTGTTAGCCAACTCGTTGGAAAAGACTTAGAAATCCCCGTTTTTAAATTAATTAAACTCTGCCAGCCGTGTCGGCGAGACGACATCTTTTTTATAGTATGAAATGGAGACACGATTGCGGCTCTGATGTTAACATATAGCCCGAGGTCAGAGATATCACGGCCTGAATGCAACGTAGCTTATAAACATAAGGTTGATTCCTCAATTCGCATAGTAATTATTCTGCTAAAGATATGATATCTTTTGAATTAGAAAACGCAAAAGTCTTTCGCTGCTATTGGTAAGCTTGCAAGGTCCGAAAATATCGTAAGGCCAATAGTACAATAGAGAGATTTGGTTGGTGGAGAGTTGGCGCCATTTTGAGAAGGCGGCACGACATGAAAAACCTCTTGTCGTGGCCTCTTCTGAGGACCGAATGGCAAACAGTCGACGTTGCCCTAAAACGTCATTACGGATCCTCCCGATCCATTAACGGTGACTTTTAGGTACCTCAAGCACCGGTCACCGTCCTCGCCGAACCCGTCGCCTGCGACGAAGGGCTCGACGGGTAAATTCACCCATAGACACAGCCCACTGAGTTTCTAGCCGGATCTTGTCAGTGTGTCGCGTTTCCGATCCGGTGGTAGATTTTGTGAAGCACAGCTCTTGCTAGGGCCAGTGTTAGCAACACTCCCAGTTTAAGCCCCATGAGCTCACCTACTAGCTCGCTGAATCTAGAATAACCCCTCGAGGATACTAGAATAGTTAGGAAAAAAAAAGAGAGTTGGGTAAGTATAGAGGAACTGGTTAGTGTATTAGTCGCTGTGAGTGCGACCGGGTCGTTATAACAATCAATGCGTTAAAACAGTAGTATTGTGCATGTACATTAACTGAAAGTAATAAAATAGGGTAACTAAAGAAGTGAATGTAAACCAGCGATTTTTAGAATAATTTTCTGTCTGCTGTTTGTTGTTCGTTCGAGCATATATCCTGAAATAGTGAAAGGATTTTTATGTGGTTTTCATAGATAGTTTCATTAAAATCAGAAGTTGCAAACGGTTATCGTCAATGGAATTTTTTTGTAATTACTTTTATACTGTTCGATATTGGAAGCTACGTAGCGAATAACTGTTGCCCATATTATCTATATATGTACGTCTGTATCCGTGTGATTATTATTTAACACACCTGTTCCTTTTGATTAAAAGCCAAATGTTCATCTTGATAAATCTTCTAGCTTAATTAGAAAGTGATTGATGTCGAATGTCAAATTAATTTAGAACATTTAATTTTGTTTCAGTGGCATTTTCATTGCTTAGATGGATGGATGAGCTCACGGTCCACCCGGTGTTAAGTGGTTACCGAAGACCTAAGCCTTTGCTCACCCATCTGTCCTGGTGAAACTAGAAAGGCCTCCGGGCCAACAGTAATTTTTATTTATTTATTTATTTATTACACTTCATGTAAAATTTACATTGGCGGACTTAATGCCTAAGGCATTCTCTACCGTGGTAGGTGCAATGAAATTTATATTAGGTTACGAATACATACAAAAAAAAGTATATCTACATATATACAAAATCACATATACATATAAAAATATACATACATACATACATATATACACACATACATACATATAATAGTTTATATAATCGTTTAAATATATTTATATAATAGTTTATATATAATAGTAATCCTTCATTAAAACAAAAAACATAAGTTCTAAAGTTTTACTCAGTCTCAGTATGAACAGTAGAACGGCTGTCCCACTCATGACATCTAGACGGAGTTTTTAATAAGAACGACTCATCAAACTCGCATGTAAAGTACATAAAATAAAATGGCTCTGAGCAGACATTCGTTGTACGTAGTTTTTTTTATCACAATACATCCACATTCCACATAACAAGATGACGCTATAAAACGGGTAGATTCTTTCATAGTACTTAGATATTATTTGTCTATCTTACTCAGTCAAGTTAGAAAATGGAGAGTGTAAGAGAGACGTAATATCGAGTGATGGACAGAGTTTCGTTGCCGAAAAAGGTAATTACATTGCCAACTTTTGCTTATACCACATTGAAGTTTAATAAAAACCTAGAATGTTCGTAATGTTTTTATTTTCTTAAAGTTAATCATGATAAAATATTTTTTTAAGCGCTAAAATTTGTGTGGTTTAATAATAATATAATAATAATAAATAAATATAAATATTTACTAACAATCACGCCACGTTAACTGGTCCCGTGATAAGTTCGTAAAGAACTTGTGTTACAGGTACCAGATAACGGAAATAAATGTAAGATTTTTATTATACACATACATATATTTAATATACATCCATAACCCTGGAAAATACATTTATATTTATTATACAAATATCTTCCCTTGGCGGGATTCGAACCCGCGACCCCCTTGTGTAGTGACCATGTCACTTACCACTACACCAGACGGCCGTTGTAAAGATAATGGATATATTGCGTTAAAGCCTGCCTATATTTACGTATAATTAAATAAATAAATATATAAAGTTTTCGACAGGTGGATATTATGATTATTTTACCGGTGTGCGTTTGGTTAGCTTCCTTTTCTTTCTTTTTCTTCCTATATGATTAAAAATATTTTACCGATGTGCGTTTGGTACAGCTTCCTTTTCCTACCTATGCGGATAGCCTTGAGAGGCAATATCAGCGTTACTGCGTATAGGTGAGCTTTTTTTTATTTCGTTATTGCTTAGATGGGTGCACGCGTTAAGGTACAAATGATTGGGCTGGTCTCATGATTCAAGATTCTATTGAAGTCTAATTAAGAAGTCTATTGGCTCAGCTAACTTCTCAACGCCAGACGGGCTGTGAGCTCATGCACTCGTCAAAGCACGTTATATGACGTTATAATTAGGTATTTCATTTCAAGGGGAAGTTATAAAAATATATTTAATGAAATAACAAAGAGAAAGAAGAAAACGAAGCTTGGAAAATAATGTAAGTTTAGCAATGACAGACAGTAAGGAATCAATGGGAATAGAGGCGCCGATGTTCCGTTGCCACGTTGGTTGATTGGAAACTTACAAATTAGCATCACATTCTAGAAGTTTGATAAATCTATACTAATCTATACTAACATTATAAAGAAGAAAGATTTGTTTGTTTGTTTGTATTGAATAGGCTCCGAAACTACTGAACCTATTTGAAAAATTCTTTCACTGTTTGGAAGCTACATTATTTATGAGTGACATAAAAAATTTTTTTTTTTTAAAAAAATTACTGATCCTTTCTAAAACTCCAATAATGTAACCCAAGGTGTAAAAAAACTACCTAAAATATTTTTTACATCGCGTGCCCTGCGAAAACTATTGATGATAGAATAAAATAATGTACTACGACTTTGTAGAACACATTATTAGTTACAAAAAGTGTCGCGACAGCATATGTCTACCTATGCCGTCATAAGCGTTTTATTATTTAAAAAAATAAAACAACGTCAAATATCGTTGAAATTTGTATTAAAGACCCGAGCGGAGCCGAAGCGGGCCGCTTGTGTAATATATTTCGAAGATCAGGTTGTGTAAGAAGTAAAATATTTTGTTGTTTCATTTTACCCACACTCCCGCATATCAAACTATACTTAGCGCCACTATTATCAGACAACAGACGCCCACTGCTGGACATACGCCTCCCGCAAGCTTCGCCACAACGATCGGTCCTATACTATTCGCATCCATAATAATAAACTATTAAAAACCTATGTAATTTTATTACATAGGTTTCTATCAGAATTATTAAGAAATATTTCTGCAGAATTTAGAATTTTTCTGCGTCTTTTATAAAATTGATTTCCTAATTAATATTTACATATAAGATTTAAAAAAAACACTGCACTAGAATCGAAATAAACGATCAAAAAGTTGTTTCTACTGAAGTAGACCTTGGGATAGTTTCGAACCGATATAAGACTTCATAACGATTTAGCACATAATTATTATATTAGCTGGTGTCGATCTAATTTTTAACAATTTCTTCCCGAAAAACGTTCAGAGGTCCCGATGAAGTTTTTAATAGGTCGTTCAGAGTTTGCTTTCAGAGTTTTTTTTTTCCTTTATAATTCTTAACGTTTTTTGTGAGTCAATTTATCGAGTTTATGGTCGTAAATCACAGTTGCGCGAGAAAGATGGCTCAGAACTTTCGTTTAGGTGAGAGCTATTGTTATTCAAATGGGCTGTAACATGAGCCATTGTTTCGCTGATCAGCAGCTAAATGGATGCTGTTAGGTAGCTGCTAAAGTTTTCTTAATAAAATTGCGATGAGCGTGTGCCGCATATAAACATCGCAAATAGCCGATATTTCTTTTATTGATAATGACAGCTGTTTGCAACTGAGCTTTTTGAAGTGAAAACTTCTTTAGAATCGTTGTGATTTCAAACCGGATGCAACGGAAAAAACGACAGGTAAGAGACACAAATACAAAAATGTGTAGGATGAATGAGACAGAAATATACATACTATTTAATACAGCGCCATCTGTGAGATTTTTTAATACTAACGTGTGTATGAAAGCTCTTGTAGTGAATTTTAATTTAGGATTATACGTGAAATTAAATTATCATTTCACAGAGGGCGCTACCTTACAATTATTTACTAATGACAAAATTTTACATATACTTAAGACGTTTAGGATAATTGTATTTTAATTTTGGAAGGTTTCACTTCTACCACGTGTGAATTGCACACATGTTTTTTTTTTATTGCTTAGATGGTGGACGAGCTCACAGCCCACCTGGTGTTAAGTGGCTACTGGAGCCCATAGACATCTACGACGTAAATGAGCCATCCACCTTGAGATATAAGTTCTAAGGACTCAAGTATAGTTACAACGGCTGTCCCACCCTTGAGCTCTGAATAGCCTCTTCCTTTTTTCCCTGCTCAATCGTTAGTAGTCTAAGAGGGTATTCCAACTTCACGCGGATCGGTAGGTGAGCTCACGGGCTCAACCTAAGAGGATAATGACCTGTAAACAATCGCGGCCAAACTGCCTACGCGTCTTTCATTCAAGCATACATCGCCCTTTGATCTAGTTCTTAGTGAACCAGATTACCACGCGATCTGTATTCAATTTTCTGTCACGAATATGTCTACAATATACATCGTTTTTGTATTAGATTTTTAAACAAGATATCAGTGATTTTAAATACATATAATTCATCAGTGTTCCTAGTGATTATCTATATATTAATACGTGAAGCAAAAACTTTGTATCCCTTTTTACGAAAATTGCGCGGACGGAGGAGTATGAAATTTTCCACACTTATAGAGAATATAGAGAAGAAGTGCACAATGCTAATATTTTTTTAAAATAACGCATAAAAGATACATTAAATCAATAAAGAAAACATTACACACACCACATACCATGTATTTGACGCACACACGCATGCATACTATTTATTGTCAAACTTTTGTTCTTGACGTCTGTGGTCAAATTGAGAATAGATTAAATATTGTTTGTCTTTATTAATATTTTTTTATAGTGTAAGCCTTGGCGAAATTTGTGATTATAGTATGTGTACAAACTTACAATTCCAATTAATTATTTCGACTACTGTGGGACCTCTAGTTTTTTTCAATTTGCCAAACATGGAGTAATAACGAAAACAGATACTGGCATTGAGATAATACACATTGGGTAGCACGCTCGGGTTTTCCCGGGCTAGGCTAGCCGATGAGTCATTTCATGTTCCTATCTTCAATTTGGCCACCGTATTAAAAGTAGTCGAGTAAAGTTTAGTCATAGAAAATAGTCTTAACTATCAATTCTGTTTTAGTTAAGTTAGTAGTTAAGTTAAGTTAGTTAAGTATGTAAGTGTTCTTCTTCATCGTTCCCTCACTGCTGAGGATTGCGACATGTGGCTTTCCTTCATAGTGTTCGGTCATGCGTGGCACGGACCGCATGGTATTTATTGGAACGAAGTTCCTTATGGGACGATGCGGAGGGGTACCCTAACCGGGAAAAAACGTCCGTAACGTAAGATTTTTTATTAATAATATACACAGTGTACGACTTAACTTTGTAATAACGTACAAATTAGTAATGCACACAGTGTACGACTTAACTTTGTAATAACGTACAAAAAATTACATATTTTTTTATCATTAATTGACCACGATCTCAGAGCGTTCGTTTGCGCAATACATTAACTCTTATGCAAACAACCGTGAATGAAGTGTATCACAATAATTTCGCATGTTACCGAATGATCGCGGGTAGTTGCGAAACCTCCAATTTTATTTTCTTTACACCTCGAATAGAACTTAAAATTTATATTTTTAGAATAAGGAACTTCGCTCCTATCCGGTGTCCCACGACACCACATATCCTTTTTTTTTGTTCTATGTCTATTGTAGATTCTAAGGCTATTGTTACGTGTTCGAATGAGTTCGAACTTACGTGTAGGTTGAGCGCTGGTTGCATATCGAAGTGCAGGGTAGCGGGGAGCAAGCGGAGCCTGTCAGTACGAGTCCTCATTGCCGCCAGTCTAGCTAGCACCGTCCTCAAGGTTCCTGCGTCACGTCTGGCGGCCCACATCCGAAGCCACACTGTCCTAGCGTGGTTCGTATCCACTGAGCTGTTAGAGAAATTTAAGTTGACGCTTGAAGGTCACCAGGTTTCTGTTTATATGTCCAAAAGCGTTTAGGGTCACTCATCAACACGAAAGCCGTCACTAAACTTGAGATATCAAAGTCTCATTTGTATTGTATAACGTTTGCATAATTTCTCAAACACCCTATTAAGGTAACACCTTTTTGTTAACATAAAAAACATAATATATATTTTTTTAATTATAACAGACCCTTAGGTGAATTTCCAAGGTACCAAACACACACAAGACTTAAAGTGTTGAGGTTGGAAACCCTAATGTTGTTTGTGATTGGTAATTTAAATTTAAAAATCTTCGAGCAGATTTAGGCAACTTCACCCGAGTGTTTTGCCGTAATACGTAATACGTGCACCCGTAATACGTGCATTATTGCATCCTTCGTGGATAGATGATTGATGTTGAATAGCTTAGCAGCAGTTTTATTAAAGTATCGCTTTAACATATTGGAAATTTGAATTAAGCCTTATTTTATTAAACTACTACTTACCTTATATTCAAAATTTCAATATTATCTTCCAATGTAATGTTCGAAGATTTAAGATAATTTGTAATCTGGAAAAATAAGTTTGAGATAATATTTATTACTGATGGTAGGACCTCTTATGAGTCCGCACGGGTAGGTACCACCACCCTGCCTATTTCTGCCGTGAAGCAGTAATGCGTTTCGGTTTGAAGGATGGGGCAGCCGTTGTAACTATACTTGAGACCTTAGAACTTATATCTCAAGGTGGGTGGCGCATTTACGTTGTAGATGTCTATGGGCTCCAGTAACCACTTAACACCAGGTGGGCTGTGAGCTCGTCCACCCATCTAAGCAAAAAAATAATAATAATAAAAAATATATATATACATATATAATAAGTCAATCTGTTTGTACAGATTTGAGCAGATATAAAATATAATAAAACACAGTTCTTGCTAGGCAGCGAGAATACTTTAGAAAAATATGAAATATTTAAGTTAAAACGTTCATGTAAATTCGATAATAGTGAGTTAGGTAGTCGACAACTTTATAAAGATCGCCCATAATATAGCCGACTATTGAAACAAAAATTACAATCTGTTTAGAAAATCGTTTTGAAGACGCCGTAGCCTTAAGGATAAGATGCCCGATGTACCTACTCGTATCGTGCGATGCAACTGTGCCGGTGTTCGAATCCCGGCAGGCAGGTACCAATTTTTCCTTTTTTTCCTCCACCTATTCGCTGGTAGCCTAAGAGGCTATTCCAGTTACGCCCGGGCGGGTAAACGAGCTCACGGGCGCAACCTGTGAGAATTTGCTAACACTAGCCCTACCAAGAGCAGTGCTTCGCAGAATCTACCACCGTATCGGAATCGCGACTGAGAAGATTCAGCGGGAAACTCAGTGTGTTGTGCTTATGAGCTAGTTCGCTTTTCGTCGACCGGTTCGACGAGGACGGTGACAGGTGCGTGAAAGGCCTAAAAGCACCGAGAGTGAATCCAGGGGGTGCGACATGTTTCGAGGATTTGCGTTGACCCATTGCGGATAAGACAATTTTTTCCAATGACATACATACTTAATTTATGATCGCGAATTATTTCTACGTTGAAGGAATATCGTCTTGCAATAAAAAAAATATGAAAAATAAATAATAGTTTAAAAAACTAAAAAAGACGCTTTATAAAAAAAATCAATTAAAAAATAGAAAATAAATTTTAATTGAAAATAGTGTAAAATATATTTTATTGTAAAAAATACGTGGGGTGCTTTTTGAAATAATAATAAGGCGTGTTTTTTAGTTTTTTTTTAAACTATTATTTATTTTTCATTTTTTAGTTAAATTTTCTATAAAAGCGAATTTTTAAAACTATTAAGTACTTTAACATCAATTCCTGCCTTATCGACTATAGATAAAAATGATATAAATTGGCAAAAATCTTATTTTGCAAATTGAATAATGGAATAATCTTATCAAATTAGTGTATTGTCATCGGTCCTCGATAAATCTATAAAGTTTGAATGAAATCTGGCCGTTTAAAGTGGGTCAAAATCGCGTCTAAAGGAATCAGTTACAAGCATACAAACATATTTTATTTTTATTTTTTATTGCCTAGTTTTGTGGATGAGCTCACAGCCCACCTGGTGTTAAGTGGTTACTGGAACCCATAGACATCTACAACGTAAATGCGCCACACACCTTGAGATATAAGTTCTAAGGTCTCAGTATAGTTACAGCGGCTGCCCCACCCTTCAAACCGAAACGCATTACTGCTTCACGGCAGAAATAGGCGGGGCGGTGGTACCTACCCGTGCGGACTCACAAGAGGTCCTACCACCAGTAATTTCGCAAATTATAATTTTGCGGGTTTCATTTTTATTACACGATGTTATTCCTTCACCGTGGAAGTCAATCGTGAACAATTGTTAAGTACGTATTTCATTAGAAAAATTGGTACCCCGCCTGCGGGATACAAACACCGTTGCATCGCTATATACGAATGCACCGGACGTCTTATCCTTTAGGCCACGACGACTTCAAATATATACAAGTGAAGCTAATGTAAGCCGTGTAAAAATGAAACCCGTAAAAAGTTTTATTTGCGTAATTACTACTCAGTCTATGCAAATTCGGTTTACGATATAAATGAGTGGTATGGCGGAAACTTCCACTTGTGAGCGTACAATGTAAACGACCTAGTTCCTTAATAAGCCTTTAATAAACATTACACTTGGTATGGTGAATTTACTGCACTAATTACCTGTTCCACGATTTCCTGTGATATGTTAATATTTGGTTGGTCCATTACTAGCAGTCTCGTTTCGAAGCGTGCCGACACTGAAACAATAAAGTTAATCTTTGAGATATATATATACTTAAGTATATAATATAATATACAATATCTAATATATAATATGTAATGTAATCTATTATTTAATCTTATAATTCTAATATTATTTAATCTTATGATTCGAATTTTTAACTAGTCAGAAATAAAGTGGATTTGAAAGCTCTTCAATGAACGAATTAAATCTAAAATGATCAGACTTGTAGTTAGTGGTACTAGCGCATTCATACATCATACATGCATCAACATTCACTGGAATTATATATTTTTTTACCATTTCCCCTTCTTTCACGTAATCATCAAATATTCTATAAAACTTACCGGCGTCCGTATCTCTTGGATTACAATCGCAGGCCCCACCCTTACAACCTTCGGCGCACTCTTCTATATCGCATTCTGAAAAAAAGATGTATTTAATATGTTATATTATAAACAAACAGGGCGTGTTAATTTTTTTTGTCTCTATTGAGTTAATTTATTAAAAAAATATATACAAAAATATGTAATATAAAAAGTATCTAATAATATTATAATTTGAAGCCAGAGAATCCTTACAGCCAATTATAGTCTGTTCGGCTATATAGTATAGAGATACCGGTATCACCGGCATGGGATCCGACTATCTCAAACTGCTGTCAAATTCCCTTAACTCATTCTTAATGTCCTCACCTAAATTACCTTCTCCCTCCTAAATTCATTCCACCTCTAACATTACCAGGTACGTACTTACTAAGTTCGGCAAAAGCATTCCTGTTTGAACAGTCAAAGTCGTTTTGCGACAGTATAAAGATTTTTATTTATTGCTTTAAGTGAAGCGGGTAAATTCATGATCTATGTAGTGATAGGTGGCTACAGGTGCTTATAGACATTATTATTTGACTACTGTCTCCTTCTTTAAAGCGTAAGATCGAAGTCCCAATTGTTTTGTATAACAAATAGTCCACCATACAAATATGACTCCATTGCTGTTGGTTGTTTAGTATCAGGTTATGTCACTGGCCTATTTTGCTGCGAAGCATTTTTTTTATTGCTTACATGGTTGGACGAGCTCACAGCCCACCTGGTGTTAAGTGGTTACTGGAGCCCATAGACATCTACGACGTAAATGCGCCACCCACCTTGAGATATAAGTTCTAAGGTCTCAAGCAGAGTTTCAACGGCTACGCCACCCTTCAAACCGAAACGCATTACTGCTTCACGGCAGAAATAGTCAGAGCGGTACCACCACGCACTCGCAAGAGGTCTTACCAGCAGTAATGTGTTTTCTGAAGGAAGGTCAGCGGACAGTCGCTATACACAGAACAGTCACGATTGACTTCCACGGTGAACGAATAATCAAGTAGTAAAAATCAAACTTGCAAAATTATCGCGTAATTACTAGTAGTAGGGCGTTTTGTGAGTCCGCACGGGTAGGTACCATTACCCTGCCTATTTCTGCCGTGAAGGAGACCACTTATCCATGTAACTACTTAACACCGTGGGCCGTGAGTACGTCCACCCACGTAAGCAATAAAAACAATTAAATAGAACAACAAGTCATACAACAGTTGAAATTTGGAACTCATTGGTGAAGAAAGCGGCTTGTGTGTTTTGATGCCTGTGGACTTCAGTAGCCGATGAGCACTAATTAGCATAACTGGCTCAGTGGCTTACCTCACTAAAACTCAAATAGATGTTTCCTTGAATGAAACCGGATTTTTATCAATTTCTTTTAAATCCGTTCCCGATTGAAATGCGACGTTCATGAATTTTATGGTTGTTAAGGAGAATGATGGGCAATATAAGAACCTATTTGGGCTCAGTGAGATGTGTACAATAAAAACATTCTCGAAATAAAGTGATTTACTTTTGAAGAGGGTTCGCAGATATACGAGAGGACATATATCCTGATATATATCATGATACGCTCACCACTTGATTTTATGTGCATGTAGATGGCAAAAAAACTATTATTTTATTTTTAAGAGAATATTCGGTATTTACTACATTATTTTCATATATCCATCATCATAATAATCTGTATAACACATAGATGCAGCTCAATATAGCTTAAATATAATCTCGTCGATCTGTTTTGGAGTTATGATAACTATTTGCTCATTACTTGTTCATGGTAATATTACTTACTCTTTATCCCTATCCAAATACATTTAGTGCCCATTTCTAAGATGATTACCAGTGACACGGTGTGTGAATAAGTTCATCGGCGCAGCACTATCTTTTCATCAATTTTCTCAAATTTTCATGTCTAAAGAACGGAACAGTTTATAAATAGTTCCGACATAGCATAAATTTGAAATTTTAGCATTTTTTGTTCAGTACGTTGTTGCGATTGTCAAACAATTTTTAAATAGATTTGGTAGAACATCCTTTATTACTAAATTTCACAAAAAAAACCCTAATTAATTCGGAAGAAACAATATATTTATATTTCGGTAAATACATATAAATTTATAGTAGAAAACTTATAGTAGATATGGCAACAATATAGGACGGCTGGTTCCAGGCACATTGATGAGGTGGTATTTGATATTAAGTGCTATTATTCTTGCATCTCACCCCCTTCCAAACTAATAATTCCATACGTGAAGTGTTTAACATAGGAGAACCTAAATGCTTTTTACACTATTATATCCAGCTCAATACCCAATAAGTTATCGTCTGGTGATCGCGAGAGGCTCTATCGTACAAAATCTTTATTAATTTCTTGTAAATGGCCCTCATATCGGGCGAAATGGCTCGTATAATTACGATAAATGGTTCGATCTCAGATATATTGTCTTAGATTATAGGTAAAGGATTGACGATCGTTGGCTTCCTTGGGGTTCCTTGGAGTTTATATGGATGAAGTTTTTCGAATTTTATGGTTTTATCTTTGAAATAATGATTGTTGATTGTCGATTTTTATCAGTCACTCTTAATATTATGTCGAAAAGAACCACATGTTTATCTAAAAGAACCTAGTAGACGGGAATTATTGAAATTGAATCGACGATTTCTGGTGATGGATGGTCTGGGTCCGCATGGATAGATACTCTGCCTAATTTTGCCACTCTGCCTATTTTTGCCGTGAAGCAGTTATGAGTAGAAGTTATGCGTTTGCGTGATAATATACGCTCAATGATATACCGGTTTTTGGACTACTTAGAACAATTTCAACTATTCTATATAATTTCAAACTATCTATTTAGAATGATAGTAGATTCTAAATATACCGAAATGTAGTAACCTTATGTTTGGGAAGTAAAGTATTGGAATCGAATGTTCAATCTAGAAAAAATAATCTACTATATAACGTTGCAATAAGAAACCGAATTACCTGGTGATTCTATTTGTGATTCACAGAAATCTCCTGTATATCCAGGGGCGCATATGCAGCTCACGGCGGCGGGGCCCATTTGTCTGTAAAAAGATTATAAATGTTGAAATATGTTTTTTTTTAAAGTGAAAGTGTTGATAAGAAAGAAATGTTTTGTAATAACAGCCTTCTCTATACAGGCTACTGAAAAGTAAAAAGTTGTTTGTGGAACTGATGAAGCAAAGAAATCAGATTCACTTGTTATAAGCCGTTTTCTCGTTACCCAAAGTAAACCTGGGCCTAGGGGTCCGAGTAATAATATCCGAAAAGGTTCACTGTACACAATGTAAAGGAAATTCTGTTTATATGTGCTAAGGAAAGTTCCCTCCGAGAATATTGTGTTACCGTTACCGTCTCGGACGCCTTTAGCAAAAGGTCTTATTCTTTGAGAAACGAAGTTCGCGACGTTGCCAGTGCTAATAACAGAGTGCCACTTCACTACCTAAGACCCACAGACACAGCCCACTGACTTTCTCAGCGGATCTTCTCAGTGGGTCGTGTTTCCGATCCGGTGATAGATTCTGCGAAGCACGGCTCTTGCTAGGGTTCGTGTTAGCAACGTCTTCAGGTTTGAGCCCCGTAAGCTCACCTACTAGTTAAG
Source organism: Bombyx mori (assembly GCF_030269925.1). NCBI lineage: Eukaryota > Metazoa > Arthropoda > Insecta > Lepidoptera > Bombycidae > Bombyx > Bombyx mori. The sequence goes on from NC_085131.1 coordinate 4,187,179, forward strand.
GTTACGCTGAAACAGCCTCTTAAGGCTATCAGCTTAGGTAGGAAAAAAAAATCGGTTGTCTGTAAAGTCGGTTTACTGACGATAGTTGAACGTGACAACGTCATAAGAAAATACTGATGGAATGGTTTCATTTTTCAATTATCGCAATTATCGTTGCTATAAACAATTGACACCACATTCACTTTTCACTGAACTTCATACTTGACGAAAACATGTAAATGTGTTATTGTATAGCAGCTCCTTGGACGCATTCCTTGGACAGCTATGAGAACCAATGTCTCCATCCTCGAAGAGTTGAAGGTCACCAAGCGCCTGCTGACTATGTGCCAGGAAAGGATCCGGAGTTTCTTTGGGCACATAATGCGATCCTCATTGCACAGCCTGGAGAAACTCACAATTCTCGGACAGATGGAGGGGAAGCGCGCTAGAGGAAGAGCGCCAGCTAGATGGGTTGACCAACTCAAGGAGGTGACTGGAGGCCAGATATGGGGAGCGGTACATATGGCGCAGAACCGGACCGAGTGGAGAAGATTGACATACAGTGACGATCCTCAGCATTGAGGGAACGACCAGAAAGAATAGCAGCTGACCACGCGGATGCATCGCTCACTCAAATAGGAAAGATACAGATGTCGAACGCTGCCAAACGCGGAGGCCAATTGTGTTTCTTTGTCGCTCGTTGCGCGCTCTCGCTTGCACTTCAAGCCTTAAATAGAACGCCTCAGAGCGAGGTAACGCCGCATGAGTCACGTTTATTCGTGCGTGCAGCCGGCTCGATCGAATTATAAGACGTTGTCACGTCAAAAACTACCTAAGAGCAACCCATTTTAAAAAGAACGGAAACGTTTAAAAATATCACGCATTCGAGTCGTTAGTGAAAGTTTCTATCGACAAAGGTTTAAGAGGAATTCCGCTGCGGATCGCCCGGAATTCGTTATTCTGAGGAAATTGCACGACATTTCGGGAAATGGACGACCGCATCGTAAACGAACGCCGAGGGGAAACACAAAAGTCCTTTCGACAGTTTAAAATATTCTTGAATTTGCTTACCTGCAGGTGCCGCCGTTTTTGCACATATTCGAGGTCCGCGGACACAGAGGGCCCACGCCGCAGTCCACGCCCGAGTAACCCTCGAAGCAAGAGCAGTAAAACTTCCTGCGACGTGGAAAATAACGCGAGCTAAGCGATAAATTTAACGAAATAACCGCGCGGAAATACCCACTGCGGCCCTTTTTATTTATTTATTTTTCACACTATCGCATCACGCGAATAGTTGAATGAAAATGTACTAAATTTTGTCAGTGTATTGATGACGGCGCTTGTCACCAGCTTCATTTTTCGTTGTATCCCATCAGCACTAAATTTAGCTCGGTCTATTGACTACGCAAACGAGTTTGAGAGAGAATTTTCTGATTTATCTCTGCGTTTTAAAGATAAATTAACTTTCGGGATAGGGACTTCAAAAAGGCGAAATTAGTAGCCGCCGTCTGATTTAAATATTAAAGGTTTCGTTGATTTTAAATTAATTAAGAACAAGAATCGATTTGTAATTACTAAATGAGACTGAAATATTTATTGGCTTTACTGAAGATGTGAATTTTTCAGTTTTTTTTTTCATGTTCCAACTGGTAACTGGATTCACGGATGGTTTTAAGTGGTTATAGAAGCGCTTAGAATTCCAATGCGAATACCACGAACCCACCTTGGGACATGAGATGGTGGTAACTGCTCCAGAATTCATCCAAAACCGATTATTACTACTATATCGAGAGTTATTTGACATTTACTTAGAAGCACGAGATCCACCAATGTGTATTCAAAGGTATAACTAAGACTTAAATTACTGAAACTGTCCTCAAAGGACCATTTATTTATTTAACATTATCAGTAATCTTGCGATATTTTTTCATATATTCTACTATTGTATTGAAATACAAAAATTGTATCGAAAAATGATCAATACGTAATTTGCATTTATTCGAATTATAAAAATGTTATAAAAACAATTATACGCAAGCAAATTCATATTCATAATTATGTTTGTTTTCGAACATGCTACAAAATAATTTTGATCTAGCACCTATTTAGAACATAATCTACCACGGTACTGTGATATAGTTCTAATTTTTTTTTATCTCATGAAATCTTCATAGGAAATGTAAAACAGATAATTGCTAGTGAAAAATTTCCTGTGTATTTCAACTGGTTTGGTTAGTTTAACCCAAGATAGTTGTCCAACCCAAGAACGATGTCTCTTTGCATAGCGACTGTTTCAAAAGAGCGTCAACATGCCTATATCTTTGGCACCTGCTTTTCTTTATGTGGCCTGCCTATTACTTACTGGTGGCAGGACGTCTTGTGAGTCCTCACGGGTAGGAACCACCGTCCTGTCTATTTCTGCAGTGATGCAGTAAGGCGTTTCGGTTTGAACGGTGGGGCAGCCATTGTATTGTAAGATCTGAGACCCTACAACTTATATCTCAAGGTAGGTGGCGGAATAATTAGGTCCACTTATCTAAACAATAAATAAAAAGTCGATCGCGCGTCTGTGTACAAGCTTATAAAACTTTTTATAAACTCACTGGTAATCTTGGCTGGCGTAACAATGACCTAGTAGTCGGCATTCTATAGCACTGCACGAAGCAGGTCCTGCGGAATCAGTCGGTCCCCTCACAGAGTACGTCACGTTGAATCCAAATACCGAGAGAAGACCCAACGCTCGCAGCTGAGTGCCTTCAAGTCGATCCAGCGATAACTCGACGACCAGCACAGGACTTTGTACCTGGGAAGGAGATGAAAGAACTTAAAATACCTTTGTGAAAATTAATAAGAATTGTTGTAGAGCTGATGTCGTCGTAGCCTAAAAGATTAGACGTCCGGTACATTCGTATCGAGCGATACGGCTCTATCGGTGTTCGTAGATGCAGACAGGTACCAATTTTTCTAATGAAATACGTATCATCACGCACATGAATGACTTCTACCACGAAGGAATAATATGGTGCAATAAAAATCAGACCCGCAAAAATTTTAACATACTAATCAAAATTTAGACGTAGACTTCAATTTTCAAGGCGTCTGGCGATATTACGTTGTGATGTCCATGGACCTCTGTAATAAGTGAACAGCACGTGGGCCGAGAGCTCGGTTCACTGGTTTTCGCAATATATAGGTATAAAGTTTAACTTGTTTATACATATAATTTTAATTATGTACACGTCTCGTGAAAATCGAACAATATCAAATCAAATCAAATTTTTTTTATTCAACATAAATGAAAGTACATACTTGTTGAACGTCAAAAGAACTACCGCCAATTCACAAGAACTAGCCTCCGTCCTGAGAAGAATTGGCAAGAAACTCAGCGGGCATGTCTTTTTTTTTTAAATATTAGATAAAAAAAAATTATTTAATTAAATTAATTTAATAATAGTTTTTTTTTTAATATTCATTTTTACAATTAGTATTATAACATAACAATTATTACAATATTGAAATGCCCGGAGTGAGCAACTCATTCCCACTTTGTGCAATCTTCTATATACTAGTACTAGTACTATATACTAGATACTATTAATCATTGAAATTAGACTTGTATGTATTTGAATATCTATACTTTATGCGACATAAAAAAAACGTTTATTGCAAAGCAAAACGTTGTATTTACATAAAAGCACAATTTCCAGTTTTATTTCGATAAGAGCGATCCCTTCTAGACAAAAGTATGGAGAAAGGAAATAAATTAACTGAAATAAATATACTAAAACTGTCGTTATCTTCGCTTGAGTCACGTTTTTCTGTTTTGGATATTAATGTACGTGCTTCAGTCTCTTGTTTAGCTATATCATTATTATCAAATGACCATTCTTTTTCGGCCTATTTTTTTGTTGTTATATTCATAAATAAATTATAAATTGATTGGTAGTTACAATGCGTGCATATAAACAAACTACAACTGTTCCAGGAAGTCGGCTTCATGATTTAACCTCATCTAGCGCATTTATTAGCTTTTTATTTACAAAAGATATAGATAGATATGCAGTACCAATGTATTTCATTTGAACATTTTTTTTTAAATTTTTTTTTTGTAGTTGGATGGATGAGCTCACATAGACATCTAAAACGTAAATGCCGCCACCCACCTTGAGATATGAGTTCTAAAGTCCCAGTATAGTACAACGGCTGCCCCACCCTTCATTGCGCAATTATGCAAATTATAATTTGGAGATTTTGATTTTTATAACACGATGTTATTCCTTCACCGTGAAAGGATACTGTTCTAACATCGGCCCAAGCAAGAGCGGTGCTTCGCCGAATCCACCACCGGATCGGAATCGCTACCCACTGAGAATATCCGGCGAGAAACTCAGTGGGTTGTGTCTATGGGTTAGTTCGTTGGTCGACCTCTTCGCCGTAATCGACGAGAGGAATGGTGTTGATGTTGGGAATTTATGTGTCTCTCTTTTTACTTTAGCCTTTTCATTTCATCGACCATTGAATCACAATGATGCTAAAGAAGCTTTCACTTCATTTTTTGAATTACAATTTTGAGTACATTGTGAGGTAACGCGGCTAAGTAACATTGCTCTGCGCATTTCTGTCGCGAAGCAGTAATTCGTTCGATTTGAAGAGTACGATAATCGTTGTTATAATACTATTGAGACTCAGATCTAATATCTCAAAACGAGTGGCATTCGCGCTGTGATGCCTATGGGCTCCGGTGATTACTAAACATCAGATAGTCTGGAAATCTTTGGTTATTTAAACCCATTACGATCATATCATAGTAACATAAGACAATTTTAATGTTTCAGTATTTAAGCGCATCAGTGTGTGAACACATTTGAGAGTTTCCACAATCGTATGCATGCATTGCTATCTGAACTGTTCAATTGAAAAATATGGGCTGTGGAATGTACTAGAAGACTGAAATGTACTGGTGGTAGGACCTCTTGTGAGTCCGCGCGGATATGTACCACCACCCCGCCTATTTCTGCCGTGAAGCAGTAATACGTTTCGGTTTGAAAGGCGGGGTAGCCGTTGTAATTATATTGAGACCTTAAGGAACTGATATCTCAAGCTGGATGGCGCATTTACGTCGTAGATGTCTATGGGCTCCAGTAACCACTTAACACTAGGTGGGCTGTGAGCTCGTCCACCAATCTAAGCAATAAAAAAATAATAAAAAAAAAAACATTATCAATTTCTACAAACACGTCAAGAAGATATAAGTTATTTACTAGTTACAGTAGCGTTTGTTTATCAAAGTAAGATAAAGAAGTTGCTTGTTTAACAAAATCACAATTGCTTAAAACTAAACATTCGCTACGAACTGTTGTGACGTAGCAGTAATTAGACACTCGCCTCGCATTGTGTTAAACTGGAAAAGTAACTAATTACCGAAGTTGTTCGCGAGTAATTCCATCGAGATACATACGGTACGTGTGAATATAAATTATAATGTCTTTAAGGCTCTTCTGGTGTCGCGTTGTGTAGCTCTAAAATCGGCATCATCTTAATAAAGTTCCCAAATGTACATGATTTACGTACTGTTACTTTTGTTGGGTCGTTAATGTGTTCTACATTCAGTATTACATCGAGATTCAAAGGAGGCTTATGCGAATAGGCACAATGAACTGAGACGAATTCTGTAAAATATATAGAAATTAAATCAACAGTCCTAAAAGATCAGGATAAATTGCTTATTGTTTGATTGATTGACAGAACGCATTTATTTATTTATTTTTTATATTGCTTCGATGGGTGGACGAGCTCACAGCCCACCTGGTTTTAAGTGGTTACTGGAGCCCATAGACACTTACTACGTAAATGCGCCACCCACCTTGAGATATAAGTTCTAACATCTCAATATAGTTACAACGGCTGCCCCACCCTTCAAACCGAAACGCATTACTGCTTCACGGCAGAAATAGGCAGGGTGGTGGTACCTATCCGCGCGGACTCACAAGAGGTCCTACCACCAGTGAGATAGGATTTATTGTTTTCGCACGGAATTCTTTTTTATAGCAATAGGTTGGTGAATTCAGGAGCCACCCGGTGTTAAGTGGTTCTAGAGTCCATAGACATAATAACGTGAACATGAGACATGTTAATGAAAACTGAAATTTATGGATAATGATACCTACCGCGAACTTCCTGTAGCCTGCTATTTAGGATTATACAAGTACAAGTCAAACAATACAATCATTAACTGCCGTATTACGGAAGCAAAAGATATCTGTTTATGTTCTTGTGAAAGATTTTTCAATAACAACACAACGACAACAATTCTCAAAGTAAACAAAATAATAAAACATCACTAAATAAAATATGAAAGTATAATTGTAATAATAATTTCCACAAACAAAATGCAACATGCAGAGCCGGTATTTCATATTTGAAAGTATTAAACATCAGCTCGTATCGCTTTGAGTATTATTAAGTGTTTCCCTCTCTGGGCGGGAAGCAGTGAGCAATTTCCATCGTTTAAAATTAAAATAAAAAAAAACTTTAAAATAGAACGTTGCTGGCTGGATTGTGGTTCTTATTTTGATTATACTTTTTTTTCGACGCCATTTTGTATTCTCATTTGAAATTTATGATTGTGTTTGCGAATATATAATATGAACGAAATGCAGATAGATAAAAGGTAATTTACCAACCAACAAATGATATTTTTCATCGGAAATTTTAGCAATATCAATTAGTTTGTATATGACGTATTTTATTCGGAATATCTTACGTATATGTAATAAGCGTATATTACGTAATGAACGTATATTTTAATGAAAATATCCATTTGTTTGTTTAACCGCTGTCGGCGAGTGAGAGAGTTCACGGTTAACCCGGTATTAAGTGGTCACTTAGCCCTCAGACTTCGGGAATGAATAACGTCACCTGCCTTGGCAAGTCGAACACTTAATAATATTCTTTACCGCTGCCTTACTTTTCAAAGGAGAAAGCTGGACAGTTTCATCGCAGAAATAGGCAGGAAGTCATACCTACCCGTGTCTATAATACGAAATATGCAATTATAATTAAGTAGTTATTTGTGAGCATATGTATTATGCGTATTTACCTTAAAAATTTCTCTTCTGACTTTGAGATCGCCAATCCATCCTAGACAACGAAAAATTCTGAGTTCGAAAATACAAAGTCTTAACCTCTTACATAATCAATGTTTTAAACCTAACAAAATACTTATTCGGACTATACATTTAGTATATATCTGCCAAAATTACGAACGTAAAAATAAAAAGTGAATTTTCCTTTTTATTTTCACTTCAACAAATAGCTTGGGATTCTGGTTAAACTGTTTTGAATTTATCTGGCTAATTCTAAAGCTTCAATTTATTTTTTATTCAGCTTTAAACGTTTTGAATAGCCTCAAAGCCGGTTGTCAGCCTAAATATTCAAGGACGCCACCACCGAAAACTCAGCGGTCCAATCTGGTTTCTACCTGAACTTACAAAGATGTATAACAAAGCATAGATGTAACTTTGTTACATTTATTATTTAATTTTTTATAAAAATACTATTTTATACACTTTATATTTTAGACAGCAATCGCGTTAATGATCGATCCAATAAAAAAACATATAAATTAGAAAATTCTAGATAATTTTTGGATTATTGAACTGCAAACGCTGTATTTTTTTTTATTTTTTTATTGCTTAGATGTGTAGACGAGCTCTCAGCCCACCTGGTGTTAAGTGGTTACTGAAGCCCATAGACATATACAACGTAAATGCGCCACACACCTTGAGATATAGTTCTAAGGTCTCAGTATAGTCACAACGGCTGCCCCACCCTTCAAACCGAAACGCATTACTGCTTCACGGTAGAAATAGGCGGGGCGGTGGTACCTACCCGTGCGGACTCACAAGAGGTCCTACCACCCGTAATTACGCAAATTATAATTTTGCGGGTTTGATTTTTATTGCACGATGTTATTCCTTCACCGTGGAAGTCAATCGTGAACATTTGTTGAGTACGTATTGTATTCGTGTGTGTGTGTGTGTGTGTTTTGAAATATATCGTGTCTGCGCATTCTTAAAGGAATCGTGTGATATATAAACCATAGTAATAACAATACCGCAGTGTATTGAAATTCTATTTAACCAAAGTCTGATGTTAGACCAACTCTAACAAAATTTTGTTGGCAAATCTATCGATTGGCAAATGACATTTTAATACATCTCTGTCACCGGCGCGAATTAATTATTATCTATTTTCGTCTTTTTGTCTAAAATCGATCGATTATAATTCGTGTTTAAATTTAATTACCTCGTCGTTCTAGTGTTTTGTGACTCCAGAAGAGGCGAAGAGGCTCTCGGGTCGCTTCGATTTGAATCTTTATTATTGTCCGGCTTCTGAGACGTTCCGATAAAACGTTCAATGTGGATTTAAAGTAGCGTTAAATTTCTTATAAAAATAAATTATCAGTTCGCCCTACTAACAAATAGATATAATGAAATAAAACCTTATATCAACTTTTTATTTTATTTATTGCTTAGACGGGTGGACGAGCTCACAGCCCACCTGGTGTTAAGTGGTTACTGGAGCCCATAGACATCTACAACGTAAATGCACCATCCACCTTGAGATATAAGTTCTTAGGTCTCAAGTATAGTTACAACGGTTGCCCCACCCTTCAAACCGATATGCATTACTGCTTCACGGCAGAAATAGGCAGGGTGGTGGTACCTACCCGTGCGGACTCACAAGAGGTCCTACCACCAGTAAAACATCAACTTAAGAAATATTTATCCTAAACTTTATTCTCAAGGCTCGAACTTCTGTGGATGAGCTCACGGCCCACCTGGTGTTAAGTGGTCACCAAACTCATAGATATCGAGCACGTTAATTCCGCTACCCATAATGAGTTTTAAGACTCCTTTTGTACAGTACAACGACTGCCTCACCCTTCAAATAGAAACGCATTCCGCTTCACGGCAGAAATAGATAACGTAGCGGTGCCAACTTGCTCAGGCTCACAGGACGTCTAAATTCAAAATTTAATTTGAGGGGAGTCAATGTAGAGCTTTAGATTTGAACTCAATATGTAAGGTATATTTTTCATGCTTCTTCATAATCAGTTTGTTAAAAACATTGCATGTACTTGTTGATAATTGCTGAAACACTTATACTAAGCTTTTCTAGCAACTTTTCAATTAAGCTTATTTAACACTGTGCTGACTCTAATTTTCGTTTCTTAATTAACAACAATATTCAATACTTAATCTACGAGTAATAATTCCAACTAGACGATGACTGAGCTTTTTTTTTTTGATAAATTTTAATGGTGTTTTTAGAAATTATATTAAATGCGAATTACATATTGATAAAATGATGAAATATTCCAAGATCATTTAGGCATTTTTAAGTGAACACGTGAGTTAAAAAGACACAAATAATATAAATAAACAATTCATTTTCTTGGTCTAACCTTAAACCAAACACTCATTGGCTTCGGGTGGCTTAACAACGCCATCTGCTGAAAGAGTTTTAATGTTATTGTATCTTTAAAGCAGTTAGTTGCTCTCAATTATGAAAAATGGTATTATTATCCGCCAATAGATGTCGGGAAGAGTCATAAAGTTGATTATCGATAAAGATGATTATTGAAAACACGAATAAAACAACATTTTCTGGAAAAAAATCCGTAATCCCCTGTATACTAAATTTTATAAAAATCGTTGGAGCCGTTTCCGAGATTCAGATTATATATATATACAAGAATTGCTCGTTTAAAGGTATAAGAAAGATAAGATTTTATTCGTGATATTGGCATCAAGTACGCAAAATATTTCTGTCATTCGAATTCAAATTCAACATAATAATTTAAAATAAATTGTTTATGTATAATGTTTAAAAGATTTTCATTGAAGTGTCCATGTGAATTCTAGTGAACCCTACATCATTTATCTTTGCGCTCACCTTCCATTCTATTTTTAATTTGCGACTTTTCATTTTCGGTGCTATAAATGCAAAGAGCCAGCGCAATTTCGCGTCAGACCGCTTTGGCCATTATCACTCGGGCGGTTCATTTGGTTTCGGTTTTTTTTTTATTCGAATTTCGGGCTAAAGCTTAAAATTTGCATTACGTTTTATTGCGAGCCTTTAATCTTTTTTTATTCAAGTCAAGGCTTTGGTATCGGTCAGTTCGATGTGTTCGATTTGTTTTACGCATTTTATATATGACCGAGACGAGATGTGGAGAAAATATTCTAATTTTTTTTTTTATTGCCTTTGTAGGCAGACGAGCATACGGCCCACCTGATGGTAAGGGGTCACCGTCGCTCATGGATGTCAGCAATGCCAGGGGCAGAGCCAAGCCGCTGCCTACCATTAAGTACATTAAGTACTTAGTTCAGTAACTTTAAGTAAAAGGGCATTTTAAAAAAATTCTATAAAAAAAATTAGCTGGGACGTGTCGACTTGGATCAGTATCTCCCATTTCTTTTTCATTGCTTTGAGACGGTTCATTTGGTGTTAAGTGGTTATTGGAGTACGTGATGTAACTAGTAACAGTAATGTAATTGCCACCACCCACCCTGAGATTTGAGTTCTTAGTTTTTACTTCACCGTAAAGTCGTTTGTGAGCATTAAATAGATATGTATTTCTTTAGAAAACTTTATATTTGCTTTCGGGATTCGTATACCAGTACAGTCGCTTCACTTGATACGAATACACCGGGCGTCTTATCTATTTTTATTGTTAACAGCGACTAATGGATTCACGGTGTGATAAGTTCATCTTCTGCCTCAAGATAAGAAATGTGTTCGTCTGTATATAGAAAAAAAAAAACAATTACTAGTTTTTCAATTAGTCAGCCTTAATAATGAATCAGATTTTTTGTTATTTTATTTTTTATTGCTTAGATGCGTGGACGAGCTCACCGCCCAACTGTTGTTAAGTGGTTACTGGAGCCCATAGACATTTACGACGTAAATGCGCCACCCACCTTGAGATATGAGTTCTAAGGTCTCATTATAGTTACAGCGGCTGCTCCACCCTTCAAACCGAAATGCATTACTGCTTCACGGCAGAAATAGGCGGGGTGGTGGTACCTACCCCAGCGGGCAAATTATAATTTTGCGGGTTTTGATTTTTATTACACGATGTTATTCCTTCACCGTGGAAGTCAATCGTGAACATTTGTTGAGTACGTATTTCATTAGAAAAATTGGTACCCACCTGCGGGATCCGAACACTGTTGCGTCGCTAGTAGATACAAATGCATCGGACGTCTTATCCTTTAGGCCACGACGACTTCAGCTGACGCACAGGGTCAACGGTCGCGCGTGACCCGAGCCTGCATCTAAAAGGTCCCTTGAATCGCAGGTACCATTTATGTATGAACTTGTTGCAATGAATCGTTATTATAATTGATTTAATTTTATTTATTTATTTATTTAAGGATTATCGACAGGGTTTACAGTAAGACATAAAATAACATTGACATGTATCGAGCAATTGATAACTGCAACTCTAATTATAGGCAATCACAGCATGCATTACATTAACATATTAATAGAGATTTAACAATACTATAAATAATAATAAAAAATTAAAAATAGAAAGACAACAAGGACAGTAATACCCGAGTACTCAGACCAAGGCCGAGGCTGAGGTTCAACAACAACTTTTTATAATTTTGTTCTTAAATATTGGAAGGGAATCGCCAAATATGTCAAGGTTTTCAACTTTTCTAACTAGATTATTATAAAGGTTAGTTAGACGAGGAGTAGGTGAGTGCTTGCCTAGATTGGTTCTGCTAAAGCGAGTAGTAGTAGTAACATTGTAGTGTTACGTTTTATTCTAACTGACATAATGAAAACAAAGATCGAACATTAATTTCAGCAAAACTCCCACATTCACTCAGAAAATCAGCAAACGCTATCGTTACCAAAAAATACCTTTTAGTAAATTAAATTGCTTGCTGTATTTTATCCCACGCTTCGCGATGAATAATATACCTACTCATAATTTTCCCTTGAGGAGTTTATCGTAATTTTTCCTTGAAATAATTTGAAATATTTGACATTTGAGAAACACGAAACAGGTATAAAAAGTAAAGAAATTAATTTTTAATGAATTATGCCTAATTACGATACGTCAGATGGGCGAGTTAAGTGTTAAGTGCCCGAGTCTGAAGTCCGTGGATATTTAAATGTCGATAATGCCCGCCCACGGTGAGAATACATTATTCAAAATTTTAACAAAACATAAAACCTGTCCTCGAATTTAGTCAATTGCACTTAAGGATAAATAAAAAAAAGACTATCGGTCAAAAGTAGATAAAACTTAAATGAGACCTCACGAGAGACCAGTTTTAAAATAAAAAAGAATTATTAAAATAAGTACACCTCGAAAAAAGTTTTTAAGTAAGACACGTAAAATAAAAGAATACAGTCGGAATTTTCACCTCGTCTTTTTTTCAAGACTGTTTAAAATCAGCACTTTAGGGCAATAATAAGTGAGAGAAAAAAACCTCTTGAACACTCTCGTCTCCAATAAAAGCCTAAAAGACAATCAAATATTTTGAAACTTCGTACAAAAAATAGGATCGTATTTTTACAAATTCATCGTCGATGTCCCCTGATCATGGCGTTCCTTGATTCGGTATCTGGAATTCGAAACGATTTTATTGCGACACGAAATCACTGGAATTCAATAAATCGAGCCCAAATTATTTGACTGGATAAGCGAATGAATGAACAAAAATATGGCGCGGAAGTGCGTGGCATGGATGTTGTATAATTGTTTGGATCGCGGCCATTGGGAAATGCGTTTAGAAATGTGTAAATTACAATGAGAATAAATAAATAAATAATGAATAAATATTTACTGACAATCACGCCACGTTAACTGGTCCCGTGCTAAGTTCGTAAAGAACTTGTGTTACAGGTACCAGATAACGGAAATAAATGTAAGATTTTTATTATACACATACATATATTAAATATACATCCATAACCCTGGAAAATACATTTTATATTTATCATACAAATATCTTCCCTTGGCGGGATTCAAACCCGCGACCCCCTTCTGTAGTGACCATGTCATTTACCACTACACCAGACGGCCGTTGAATAATAGAGAGTCCAGTTGTATTTCGTGTGACAAAAGTAATTTTCTCATGATTTATTATTAATTAGTTAGCAATTAAAAGGATAAATAAGATCTTAGAACATTAAGGTTTGAGTGACTCGGTGGTGCTGTCGTTAGCGCCCCTAACTGTTGCGCTGAGGGCAAATCACATCGGGCAAATATTCCCTGATGAACAAGTTTGTTTGCTCTGTGTCTTGGTTTTTATTTTCTATATGTGTATGTCGGAGAAGCCACAATTATTAACATCATCGTCAGACATCATAGGGACGAATACGGTGAGCGTGCTAAGAGAAACATAGTCTTAGAACAATTTAGAAGTCTTTTCTTGAGGTTAGTAAACGAAAACGAATGACAGTTCTTAGGACCGAGGCACCGCTGTTCAACAAGGCTGGTTTTTTTTCTTTTTCTTCCTACTTATGCTGATAGCCTTGAGAGGCTATTTCAGCTTCATCCTAACGTTTGTAGGTGAGCTCACGGGGCTCAAACCGGCAAGAGTTGCGAACACTGACCCTAGCAAGAGCAGTGCTTCGCAGAATCTACCACCGGATCGGAAACGCGATCCACTGAGAAGATCTGGCGAGAAATTCAGTGGGCTGTGTCTATGGGTTAGTTCGCTCGTCGAGCCCTTCGTCGCAAGCAACGGGTTCGACGAGGACGGTGACCGGTGCTTGTGGTGCCTAAAAGCACCGTTAATGGAACAGGACCAAAGTAATGACCGTCTCCGACATATATATGGAGATTCGTTTGTTTTGTGGAACGAATTTTTGTGTCAATTCCTTATATTACGTCCATATTTGAATGAATCCCGCTTGATCATAATTGAATGGGAAGCATTCGATTCAATATTCGCACTTTTCGTGGTTGGTTGCATCATTATAATACATATTAAATAAGGTTTAATGATTGATTTCCACAACAGAGTTTCATCATTCATTCTGAGTATACAACGTTACCTTAAGTTCTATGGAATTTTATTTGAGATGCGTATGGAATTTGGATTTTAAAGTATTGTAGCATAATGTGTATATCGAGCCAAATATTTTTTTAATACACTATATACTGTAGTAAATGAGATGAGCTATCCGTTTACTCTGGCCCATAGACGTGAAAAAGTGAATTTTGTTATGCCCCTTTAAACATAAGGTCAAAGGTCTAAAAAATCGAGAGCGACTATCTCACCCTCCTTTTTTTGTTTCCTACCTAAGCTGATAGCCTTGAGAGGGTATTCCAGCGTAACCTTAACTAGTAGGTGAGCTCACGGGACTCAAACTTGATGACGTTGCTAACACTAACCCTAGCAAGAGCAGCGCGCAGAACCGGCTCGGAAACGCGACCCACTGAGAAGATCCGTCGAGAAACTCAGCGGGCTGTGTCTGTGGGTTAATTTACTCGCCGAACTCTTCGTCGTAAGCGACGCAACGGGTTCCACGAAAAAGGTGACCGGTTAAGCTTTACATTTACCTCCATCGCCTCTAAAACATTTATTCTGCTATAAATATATATGGTCCATAGTAACTCAAGGCTTGACTTGTGTTGACTATACATAACAACTGTGCAATATGTTGTTATTAGAATGTCTCAACCCGTAGCTTTTAAATGGAAATAGTTTTCTCTTGTTAAAGCCGCGTTCTGTAATGGTTAAACTTATCAAATAGCAAACTTTTGTATTACTTAAAAAACTTTTTCTGTCTGGTGTTTACATTATTTTTTTATTGAGAAAGTCGAACCTTATGTTTTCTCTTATCGATCCGAATAGAAATGCATATTAATGGGATAATAGTTTCTTTAAAAAATAATAACAAAATTGTAATAACTTTTTGTTTTGTGCCGAAAATATCTTAATCTTAGTGTTTGGAATAATAATTGTCTTATGACCACGTACGCAAGTTCTATTGTGAAAACGACTATCAAAGCTTAATCTGGCAATTAATATTTTAAATTAATTATTTCTTGTAATTTTAATACTTGGAGTTTTTCTTGATATTGGATTACTCCTAACAATCGATTTTGTCTGTTGATTATAAGCAATAAAATATATAAATTTTCTTTAAACGTTCCATTAAGTAAATTTTATACAAATTATCTTCGTTTTCTCAATCTCTATTGAGAAATCTATCAAAAAATATCTGTTCATTAACGTAATTGTAAGGTTTGCTGCTATTATTATCGAATATAGGTGTATTTCACCATAGACCGTTTTTAAAAGTTAATTTTCAATTAGCATTAACATTAAATTGAACATAAATTTGAAAACATATAATAACAATGCAGTTGCAGTAGGTGTATATCAATGATAAATGTTAAGCATATAATCGCACATATTTACAAAAGGCTGTCGTAGGGTGTCGTTTACTGGTGGTAGGACCTCTTGTGAGTCTGCACGGGTAGGTGCCACCGCCCCGCCTATTTCTGCCGTGAAGCAGTGATGCGTTTCGGTTTGAAGGGTAGGGTAGCCGTTGTAACTATACTGAGACCTTAGAACTTATATCTCGAAGTGGGTGGCGCATTTACATCGTAGATGTCTATGGGCTCCAGTAACCACTTAGCACTGGGTGGGCTGTGAGCTCGTCCACTCATCTAAGCAATAAAAAAATAAAATAAAAAGATACAGAAGCTATTGACCGGTGGCCCAGTGTTGAGTGTTGCGAAGACCCAGTACATGTCTTCTAATTAAACAGACCCAAGTAACAACAGTCCGATTCCTATGACGGCCTACTTGTAACCATTTGCGATCAATATAAGAAATTCAAGGGACCTATAAGACCACAATAAGGCCAGTCCAAAGATAAATTCACCGTTTTTCCATTCAATAAGTTGGTATATCCTGATGACGATGACGGTATATCAGAGGATGTGTGAAAGTAGCCCCCGTAATTAGCAAATTAAAGAGCGGACGGTTAATGTGGTATCGACATGTGATGTGTAGAGAGAAGATGCATGTGACTAGGAGATGTATGGAAATGGTAGTGCAAGGTAGAGGGGGAAGAGGTCGACCGAAGAAGACATGGATGGAGTGTGTGAATGACGATATGAGAGAGAGAGAGGAGTCAGTGTTGAGCTGACAGCTCATACAAGAGAATGTAAGAGAAAAATTAGCTGTACCGACCCCATCTAGTGGCACAAGGTGAAGAAAAAGAAGAAGATATCCTCATGATGATTAAGTTAAAAATTAATTTTAATTTCAAATAAGTTATTTATACGTTCTATTTTTGGGCCGAAATTCTGACAGCGGCCCTGTCCACAGGTGGCCCTGGGGTCGGTAATTTGGGAATAATTCTGTAGCCGCCCAGCCCATTCAATATTCAGTGAGGTTGTTTGTGCTCTCCAAACACTATCTTTAATGTATTAGCCCTTAAACACCCTGAGAGGGCTTGTAATACGGTCCCTGTTAAGTTGTGTTTAAGGGTCGGAATAGATTGTTAATTTGGGTGCTGAAGTTTTTTTTGTTTGTAATAAACAACAAGTCACATTAATGGGAGTCAAGAAATTTAAGAGACGGTCTGGGAATTCACAAATCTTGTTAGCGTTCCTGTGTTCAATCGTTTTCGTGGTAGTCGTCCTAAAATTAAATTGCGTTAGGAGATTGTTGGTTGACATGTAATAATTACGAAATTTAACACAAATGCTCGATTTATCTTAACGAAACATAATTAGAATCTAATTTTACGATTTAATTTTGTATTTTTTAATTGTCATTATGATAATGAGATATGGTTTATTGTCTTTTGTTTTCCGGGTAGGAGACCGAACCTCCTACGAGTGTCCGCGGGGGCACGCGGGTCATGTGAGATATTGTCATTATAACCTTACCTATGAAGTTGCTCTTTTACCATATTAGCCATTTGAAACGTAATTTATGTTAGGCTGGCAACGAATACTTTTTTTTTATTGCTGAGATGGTTGGACGAGCTCACAGCCCACCTGGTATTAGGTGGTAACTGGAGCCCATAGACATCCACAAGGTAAATGCGCCACCCACCTTGAGATATAAGATCTAAGGTCTCAAGTATAGTTACAACGGCTGCCCCACCCTTCAAACCGAAACGCATTACTGCTTCACGGCAGAAATAGGCAGGGTGGTACCTACCCGTGCGGACTCACAAGAGGTACTACCACCAGTTTATTTACAAAAAAAAAGCTATTTCATATTTGAATTCATTCACTTATTTATTGATCAGTCTTTCGTTAACATCGACATGATACAAATAAGAATAATAGCATTACAGCAAACGGCTTACAACATTACTGCCGTGCACAGAATAATCATTAAGTAAAACTCGATATTGGTCTGAACGCATGTAAGATGGAAATTTGGATTTAAAAAATGAACCACACGGTCACCCGAAAACTAAAATCAACAATGACGAATGCAGCGGTAGAGAAAGCTGACGACACATAATCTACTGTTGAATTACTAACAGCTTTCAACGTTAGCATAAAAAAAACAATATTGGTACAGTTGCGTCAATTTTATTTTGCATTTGTCGGTAGACGAGCTGTTATGGGAGTTTACTCGGAGGTCGTTTTTAAAAAAGGAAACATTTAGGATACGAACTATTTTATTTTATTTATACAATACTAGCGGCCCGCTGCGGCTCCGCTCGGGTCTTTAATAAAACTTTCAACGATATTTGACGTTGTTTTATTTTTTAAATAAAAGAACACTTATTGCGGCATAACTTCAATAGCTAGACATATGCTGTCGCGACACTTTTTGTAATTAATAATGTGTTCTACAAAGTCGTAGTACATTATTTTATTTTATCATCAATAATTTTCGCAGGGCACGCGATGTAAAGAATATTTTATGTAATTTTTTTACACCGTGGGTTACATAATTGGCGTTTTAGTAAAGATCCCAATTTAAAAAAATATATATTATAATAGTCTATGTCACTCGGAAATAGTGTAGCTTCCAAACAGTGAAAGAATTTTTCAAATCGGTTCAGTAGTTTCGGAGCCTATTTAATACAAACAAACAAACAAATCTTTCCTCTTTATAATATTAGTATAGAAGTATAGATGGATGATATACGTAACTCTCAGAGCAACCCCGGCAGCTGCATCCGTACTCTAAGACAGTTCACTCTATACTGACTGTTCTCCGGTCTCCTCTAAAGTCTTTATCTCGGATCGTCTAGTCAGCGGTTTGAGGATATCAGCATTTTAGGGTTCAGTACAGATATATAACAGTGATGGTACGTGGTTACCGTCACTCATGGACGTCAGCAACGCCAGGGGAACAGCCAAGTCGCTGCCTACTATTGTGTACTCTCCTCATTTGAAGAAGGACATGTCATAATGGATGGTATGTTACAGAAAAGATTTTTGGAACCGTATTTTTAGATGAACGCAGCGGTTCCAGGTAGTGTGGATGAACTCTGCTCTGATGGCGGGAGGTGTGATAGTAAAAAACGGTGAAACAACTTGATAAGTAAGTGGCGCACGAAAGTTTGACAAACGCGTTAAGGTATGCCTTGCGTAGCTTAATAGACACAGAAAATAGCAAAAGGCCATCAAAAAATTACCACAGCCCTGGCAGGGATGCATCGATACCACGGGTGCATATTTTGATTGATAGAATCTTATACCTTTAAACGAGCAATTCTTGTATATTTATATATATATATATAATCTGAATCTCGGAAACGGCTCCAACGATTTTCATAAAATTCAGTATACAGGGCATTTCGGGGACAATAAATCGATCTAGCTACGATTTATTTTCAGAAAATGTTGTTTTATTCGTGTTTTCAATAATCAACTCTTCCCGACATCTATTGGCGAATAATAATACTATTTTTCTTAATTGAGGGCAACTAACCGCTTTAAAGAGACTGGCGTTATCAAAAAAAATATCACCTAGTTAAAATAAAATAAAAACTTTAATAATAGTAACTTTAATTTTCTATATCCTAAACGGAAATTTCGTAGGTAAAGACCTAACATTATTTCCGATGTTCCGGAATACAGTTTTCGTGATCACGGACGACTAAAGTGTTATTAATCGTAATTTCCATAATGCGCCAACTAACACTGATTAAATCCTAAAAGTAATTTTCAGAACAGGACTTCACAAAAGCAAAGTATGTATGTAAAGAAAAAATATAATTTTCTTTAATTCAATTTCCCGCGCATCAATCATCATCGAATGCACAGTGACAGTGACATGACAAATCAATGAATTTAATTAGCTATGGAAAAGATAACATAAAACGCATGAGACTCGTGATTGTTAATAAATTAATATTTAAAGTTTAAAATACTACTTAATTGTGATTCAGGAACTGACATTGTTAATAATAACATTAAATGTCGTTTCTTTTATTACATGTATGTAGGTTTTTGTAACGTAATGAGACACACACTCATATTTCATGTACCTAATATAATGAACAATAAAACATTTATTACAGAGAAACTCAATTGTGTTTGACTGACTGTGTCGTTCTAATCACAAACATATTGGAAATTACCTTATATGTATTTAACAAAAAAATCATAAAACAGGAACATCGATTCTCCCAAACTAAATTTGTTTTACACGATGCAACGTAGGATACATCCATTTGAATTCGTTCAGCGAAAGTAATGGTCTCTCATTTTCTTTTAACATCTGAACGGGATTCTCTCCAGTAATTGAAGTTCAAGAGGCATGTAACCGTTCCGATGGCCAAAGTAGTATTAAATTGGAAACGAATGTCTGCAAGGTGTTATTAGAGGGGTCGAGATTGCGATGCTCCGGGCGCGCTACGAGATTCCGATAAAAGATCATTGACTTTTGACTATCGGGGCTCGTGTTTTGTTCTCTTTTTTATCATAGTCTTGTTATTTAATAGGAAATACTACAATAAGTAGTGAGGATAGTGAGTGGGGTTCAACTTCGTAAAGGTTTGGTTTGTAATTTTATGATCTCACTTTATCTTTTTTATTGCTTTGATGGGCGGACGAGCTCACAGCCTACCTGGTGTTAAGTGATCACTGGAGCCCATAGACATCTACAACGTAAATGAGCCACGCACCTTGAGAACCTCTGGGTCTGCGGAGGGACTTCGGTTCCCTCTGTATTTTGTACCGTATGTTCCATGGGGAGTGCTATGAGGAATTGTTCGAGATGATACCGACATCTCGTTTTTACCATTGCACCGCCCGCCACCGGAGTAGAGTTAATCCATACTACCTGGAGCCACTGCGGTCATCCACAGTGCGTTTCCAGAGGTCTTTTTTGCCACGTACCATCCGGCTATGGAATGAGCTCCCCTCCACGGTGTTTCCCGAGCGCTATGACATGTCCTTCTTCAAACGAGGCTTGTGGAGAGTATTAAGCGGTAGGCAGCGGCTTGGCTCTGCCCCTGGAATTGCTGAAGTCCATGGGCGACGGTAACCGCTCACCATCAGGTGGGCCGTGTGCTAGTCTGCATACAAGGGCAATAAAAATAAATAAATAAAAAGATATAAGTTCTAAGGTCTCAGTATGGTTACAACGGCTACCCCGCCCTTCAAGCCGAAACGCATTACTGATTCACGGCAGAAATAGACAGGGTGGTGGTACACACTCGTGCGGACTCACAAGAGGTCCCACCACCAGTAAAAATCTCTAATTGGTTAATTGTTAATCGAAATGAAGATCAGCTACGTAGTCCTAAAGCCTCATTTTATTAGGAGTGTTGTCGGGATACGAATGTCATAGCAAACTGGATGATTCGTTGAAAACTAGAGGAATCGTGAACATTAATGAAGTTCGTATGTGATGTGTATCATACCCGTTATTTCAACACCATTGTGATTGCAGCTTCATGTACATACCAGCCTACGGTTCCCCTGATCTCGTGTCCTTGCTAGAGCTTATTTAAAAATGAATGTCGCTCTCTTAAAAAGATTCAATAGTATCAAAATCTTGCCTACTAGAATCTCTAACTCTCTATCTCGAAGTCTTCGCGGCAAAAAATATATAAGAATTAAATAATGGCACTAATCACTCGGGCTAACTTATAATAAATAAATAGGCTCTCTCAGTAATACTTAGTTTGGGGAAGGCTTAACGACGAAAGGGAAGATCTTCCACCGAGCGGGTGATATTGCTTGGTAGACCGACGGTCCGAATGTTGTTGTTCGGAACTTGTATATATGCGCTTTATCTTGAAAATGTCGTAAGCGAGATTCAGGCATCTGTCAATTATCTTGCGTTGTATGATGGCTACCCGCCACATCACTCCCCTCCGAGACTGGAGGTTGTGTCATTTTTTTTAGTTAACGTTGTCCGTGCTGAGATTAGCTTGCAAGGGCCAGTGCTGCTCGAAGCCTGCGGTGAGTCGAGGCTGAGCTTGAATGCTGCGTGCGTGTCGCCAGTGCTGCTTGAAGTTTGCAGTGAGTCGAAACTGAGCTGAATGCTGCGTGATTGTCGCCAGTGCTGCTCGAAGTCTGTGATGAGTCGAGACTGAGCTTGAATGTTGCGTGCGTGTCGTGCGTAGTCCATGTGATGCAGAGCTGCCACGCCGGAGACGTGTTACCCCAAGCGTTGATGATCCGGTCGTGGGCTGCGATGAACTGTAGCGACGTGATGAGGCAGTGAAGTTGCGTGCCGTAGGACCAGGAAGCGCGGTGAGTCGGCTGCGATGGTCCTGTTGAGGCTGCGGTGCTGGCTTGCTGTGGGACGACTGTCAATGACGTTTTATTTGCGAGAATGCGGGGATTGTGGTAGCCGAAATTCTTGATGCGCTGATGAGGAATCAGAAGGTTGCGTGTTCAGATCACGTCGCAGGTCACCAGTTTGGGGAAGGCTTAACGACGAAAGGGAAGATCTTCCACCGAGCGGGTGATATTGCTCGGTAGACCGACGGTCCGAATGTTGTTGTTCGGAACTTGTATATATGCGCTTTATCTTGAAAATGTCGTAAGCGAGATTCAGGCATCTGTCAATTATCTTGCGTTGTATGATGGCTACCCGCCACACTTAGTAAATTAACATTGGCACTAGGGTATATATGCAATGCAATTAATTCTGAAAATAGCTTGGTAAAACGGTATTTTTATGTAGTAATGGTGGTGGTCTACGAGGTGCTGGTATTGTTTATGGTAATGTACAGGGCTCCCGTACATATATAAATAAACAATAGAAAAAAAATATTTGAAGTCAACTCTCAAGTCATATTATCGGGACAAGTAGAAAAAGAAAAAAAAGAACACGTAATAGCTCTGATCCACTAATTTCTAAGTTGTTGAGATAAATTTACCTAAAAAAATCAGTAACAAACAAAGCACTCAAAATTCAATTAACATTGGAATTGAACGAATTTAGCGGAAGGTATATTTCACTTAATCCACTACAGGATCTTTCAACAAACATTTCAGACTGATTAAATTACTCAGGTTGTTTACATTCTACAGGTTTTCTGACAAGCCCAGCGGGTTTTCTATACAATCGAACGCACCTCGTCCCTTTTGTATGTAAAAGAGAATGATAGTTACAGAGAAATTGTCTGAATTTCTGATCGCATAATTTGATGAATTCAAGGCCTAGAGTGGATTTTTCGGTGACCCAGATGGCGACGTAATGGAGACTGCCGTCGGAAATTCAAACTCTGAGACATTGGACGGATTTCGAGGAAAAACGAGGTTGAGCTGTTTTTACTGCTTAATGACTTGAATAACGTTTACTTTGGAATATCATCTGGATATATTGTTAAGTTGTTGTTTAAAAATACATTAAATATGTAAATATTGTAATTTTTTTTTTATTCAATAATTTCTTTTTTTTTTTTTGTTCTCTGAGTACGTAATGCGACATAATTTGGTTTATATGTACCTATTATTCATTTCTTATTTTTCTTGTACTGGGTCTGGGACATATTGTGTGTATCGGAATGCACCATTTCCGTGGGAAATGGTTCTTCGGCGCGGCACTAGCGCTACCACCTGCCTGCCTGTTAGTGCGGCAAAACAACAGAAACAGAGTTTGTCACGCGAAGCCGATGTCGCCGCGTCGGCACGTACGCAAAATTTAAAAATAGTGTGAAGAGTTTCCCCTTTCATATAAAAAACTGGAAGATAGTGACAGTGACCTATGACTTTCACATGTGAAGGATAGATGAACTGATTCTGTCGGCAATACTCAGCCTCGACCAGGACCTTCGGACGTGGTTGCGGGACGATTCACGGTAAGTCGTCAGACTTAGGCCATATCCTAAACAAGTTGTTTTTTTATTACAGCATCGAAGCCCACCCGTAAAGTTTTTTCCCGGGTAGCAACTAGTGTGAAAACCTCGCATTGATCACTTCCGTACAAGTTACCATTAGTTAACCCGTTTCGAAGTCCAACTTCCCGATTTCTAATTATTTTTGTTTAAATCTAAATAGAAGATAGATTATCGATAGTGTCGATTTATTGAATCGTTTGGAATCTCTGGGATTACAGATAAACTGGTACCCTCTGTCGTTTATTCTATGGCAACTACTTAGATAATTTGAGACCAGCTGCGCCCACGGCATCGCTCGCAACAAAATGCAATTTTATATTAGAACATAAAAGCCATAAGACGATTCAGAAAGCTAAGTATATAAGATAATTTTAGGTGTACATACATATGTACATACTCTTTCATAGATTTAATATCAATTCCACCTATGGCTTAAAAGATAAAAATCACTGCCATCAATCAGCGCCACCTATCCGGCACTAACGTAACCATGTTAGCCGGTATGATCTTAACTCCCTCTGTATGAGTGCAAAATTTCATATCAATTGCGCTAACGGTGATAGATTTGTAGGGTAAAAAAAACACACATTCTTTTATAAATATGACCATATAATTTATATTCCACTCTAGGGAAAAAACGTCAGCAATACCTTCACCTATTTTTAATCATAAACAGAGACAGGCCAACATTTCTAAGTAACTACTGTTACATGTGGCCCGGCATTATTGTCATTACGGCATTGCCCTACTAATATCCTAAATTAAATTAAGACATAAAGTTAGAAATTAAGGCAGGTAATAATGTATTTGTTTGTTTTATCTTATCGAAGGGATTAAGGGTAACTGAAATCCATTAGGCGAGCAATTACCCTTTAAGGCAAAGAACCCTTTGACTGTCATAAAAGCTTCAATAAAAGGAAGCTTATTACGAGTAATAGACACGTCCGTTTCAATCAGCGTTTTATTATAATCTTGGATAATTTGATTGTTTTAAAATATTCATTTTTAAAATGATTGCGATTCGTGAATGAATTTCTCAGATTTACCAAATAATAGATTAGACCGGACAATTTGCGGTCCTTTGCATGAATTTTGCGCCATTTCGCTGAGCTAAGAGTCCAAAAAGTAATTAGAATTATTTATATGTATTAAGAAATACTTGATTATTTTTTCGGTCAAAAGTCACGATCATCTATCTGAATTACTCAAAAGAAAATGGCGCGACAAAATTTACTTATTTCGATGATTCATAGGAAACTATGATAATATTCTTTGTTAGTTTTATTATCACAAATATTTCAGCCGTTTCGCATATATGTAAACCATGACGTTTTGTCTATGTTTATTAAAAAAGGAGTTTTAATATGGAGGTGAAAGAACTGGTTTGTTTATTTAATAAGATTTAGGTTCATATGCTGACAAAAAAAAAATCTAATATCTGTTCACCTTATATCAAAGAAGCCCCATGTCAAGCAAATTGTACATAAACTGTTAATTTATTTTGTGTTCGGACTAGGAACGTGGTCCTCGATAAATCATTGTAACCAATTTGCATACAAATGACGCGATTTTCAAAATTTCTATTTTTAATTTTAAAGACACAAATTGCTTCGGTTTTCGGGTGGTCGTGAATATGATTAAAACTCCTTAAATGGTTTAATCTCCAATTTATTATTTTATAGAACTCACAACTCTTTTACTTAGAAGCCCATTAAGATGGAGATTCTTTTTATTTAGTTATTTATTGGAAAAGATATATTATCAGATTGACCAGTATAATTTTTATTAAAACCTGTGTATAAGTATGCTTTTTTTTGAAATCAAAATAACTGGAAAAATTATTTTTTCGTGTATACGAAATTATTTCGCTTTTCAGTGAGTTGAATATGTAGTGTGGTTTGTATAAATTAGTACCTATTTAGTTCAGAACAACAAATAATATAAAGTATTTGATAAAATAATACATATTAAGTCAATAATAAAGGCATGTGATTAAGCTGTAAACTTTTTAACATGAAAGTAGCTTATTTAAAATCACCTTTGAACATAATGAAATAATATGTTGATGATAACGTAGGTAATGGGTTTTGAAAGAGCAATTTGCATGTTACGGACATTCCATGTGAAATAATGGATTCATTAGGAAGGAAGTAAAAACTTTCAGATGGTGGTAATGGCAGTTAAAATAACGTGATACCTGCGTATAACGTCAAGATCATAATGTGTTATGAATGTTTTCCAAGTGTATATTCTAAATACGATATGCATATGCTTTTTATTATACTTATTTATTGTTTAGATTTTTTGTACAAAGTAATCTAAGATGTTGCTGACATTTTGGTACTAGAGAAAGATGAGTTCCCCAAATCGACGACTATAGATAATGCTGGTGATATACCACAGATCGTTGCCCATTTCTGCAGCGAATCGGCCTGGGGCTTCAATTGAAAACTTGGGACGTAACTTCGACCTCATGACCGAAGGTGGGCGACAGCATTCCTCTTACAATATAAGACCCTAATAATCTCACAGCACTAGATTATCTCTTAGATCATTTACGCGTCTATTGTAATTTGAAAAGTACACTAGCTAATTTGAATAGAACGTGAAAATTTGCGTCAAAAACCATCAAAATGTATCAAAATAAACTAACAGCGCAAGATGCAAACATGTCTTATAAAGTTATTTATACAGGTTTCATGATTCGTAGAAGTAATTATGACTACTTTCACATGACTGTTAACCGTGAACACGAAAAGCGTATATCATTCGAAGCGGGAAAAACAAAATATTGCCAATTAAAAAAAAACGGGACTAACCTAAAAGTAATTTTAATTGTGTCTTAAGAATGTTCTGGAAATCATTCGACTTTCAACTTGTACGCTTCAGAATAACTCGTGTAAGGTTAATTTGTAAAATAATTAAAAAGTAATAATAATAAAATGTATCATGTTAAATTTGTTTTATTTTGTCTATTTAGTGTTTCTTCAGATTTAAATGTGTAATAATGGTGGTTTATTAACCGTTTAATATCTGTGAAAGTGCACAAATGTGGGAAAATGAAACAAAGCTGCTGGACGTAACTTCTCGGGTTCCTCCAAAAAGTCCACTGAAAAAATCTCAGTAAATGACCACCATTTTACTGCGATTATATTTCATCCCATATCATTTCGTTTCATTAAATTTCATCCCAGTTGATTAATGTCTCAAATTAATCATCTTCATTTCATTTCACTCCATATTATCATTTTTCATAAAATTAAGAATTTAAAGTAAAATAAGACATGACTTAAAGGTCTTAGTTACCAGGTCATAAAATCTCTTAAAAAAAAAAAAAAAAAGAAAGCAGTGTACAAGTAATAGTGTTCTGTGGCAGTGTATTCAGTAATGAGCAGATATCTAAAGATTGTACAAGTGGAGTTACAAATAAAGCAATATTAAGTGAAACATTGCAATCTGTGTATTTATTTACTGGTTTTGGAACAGGAGTCTTACGTTTGTTAGTACACTTAAAGCGTGCGGCCTATTTTGACAGTTCCGGGAAGCTGTTAGTGAAGTCTGCGAGTTAAGCTGCTTTCAGACTACGCTATACTGAATGCCACATAGTATAGAAGCCTATACTTAGCCAATAATATATAGTACAGTACAGTGTGAGCGTGTCCATAACAATATATGGTCTGCGATATTGTTGTGCTATGAGCTATATACTATATGCTATTATATTATAGCGTAGTCTGAAAGCGGCTTTAGATGAGTTTTATCACGGGAACGCGTACGCTACACAGCTCAAACTTGAACTTAGAATAGGCATTCATGCGGCGAACGTGAACGAATATTGGGATTTCTGGCGATATCCCTTTGTCCTCGATTACGTTACGTGTGTGTAATGAAAATGAAATCCGAGGTACATAATGGAGACTCGTGCGTTATGCTTTAGAGTTATTAGGGTTGACGCATTTCGAGAATTTAATGTGCCTTACATGTATTCACGAATGACTAACAAGATCAATGAATCGTGAATAACAAATCGATTTTGATAAGTTACTGCAGGTAGAAAGTATTTTGCGGGTATGTACCACGGCCGGGGGCCGAACGTCCTGCGAGGTCCCCGCGCATAAGGGGCGCGCGGGGTATGTGAGACTCAACGATCTGCATGGTGTTGTGAGCTGACCGCGGGCCCAAGGATTTTAGGGCCCACCCACTAAACGACTCCCCTGCACTCTTACACCCGACGTCCGATCCCCTCCAAGGTCAGAATCCAGATGAGGTAGATGTACCACTATCCTGCCTATTTCCACTTGGAAGCAGTTATGTGTTCCTATTTGAAGGATGGAGTACCCTTGTTATTGCCGTTATCTCAGTGCGTGAGGTCAACACAGCATTTCTTCTTTTTACATTCAGGATTATCATACGTACTGTCATACGGTACGTCATACGGCTGGTAGCACAGTCTTGTACCGAAAAATTCACATAATACTAATACTGTAATTTTTCTATCTTTCTTTGTAGACAAGGTGATTTAACATCCCACATAGCTACTTTCTACGCGCTATTATTTTCGTCTACCCGCGTCACTCTGCTTGGTGTGAGAAGGCTGTGTGACCCTGGGCAATCCTTGTGAAAGGAAAAATAAAATATTTAATATCTGTGTAAAACATGAGATATACTTGTAAAAAAGCCTCTGTAATAGGACTCTGGATGAATTCGGAACATGCTCATTATCGGATTGTCTACCTTATTATTTATTCTAACACGCGTATATTGGACTGTTTGTTTTTAAAGTTATCGAATAATCTTAATCGGTAAATCACTTTAATGTTGTTTAAACTTAATTAGCTTAAGACGTCAAGTATTTGGTTAATTGACTGAATAACATAATGACTACAGTATAGAAGAATCCACTTGTTGAATGAAACGTGGGATGACTCGCCAATTAATATAGAGCATTCGAGAAACAATCCGGTCTAGTCATGATCCTGCTTAAGAATTTCACGGCCCTGTCCATGTGCAAGATACAAAACGTTTCATGCCATTTAAAAGGTATGTAATCGTGAGCTGAGTGAAGAGCGAATTTGAGAGTAATTTGGACAAAGGTGGAAATAATAAAAATAAAACAAAATACTATAACTATACTTGAGACCTTAGAACTTATATCTCAAGGTGGGTGGCGCATTTACGTAGTAGATGTCTATTGGCTCCAGTAACCACTTAACACCAGGTGGGCTGAGAGCTCGTTCACCCATCTAAGCAATAAAAAAAAAACTTCGAATGTAGTTTTCGTTCATTGTTTAACTAATTTTTTTGCTTAGATAAATAAGTCGATGGACTCTCGTACAAATGGTGTTAAGTAGGCATCTTGAAACATGAGGTCTAGGTCTTAATTGTATGGTATAACAACTCCAAAACTAATGCCGGGGCTCCGGATTATCAGCTATCTCCATTTGACCGAATCCAACGTAGGGCATCTCGGATTGTCGACGATCCTGAACTTGCCGATCAGCTAGATCCTTTGGCACTGCGTAGGGATCTATCCTCCCTATGCATACTTTACAGAATTTACAATGGGGAGTGTTCCGAGGAGTTGTTCAATTTAATAGAAGCTGCTGATTTTCGCAACCGATCGTCTCGCCGGAACTATCATCCGCACCATCTGGATGGTTGGCGTTCCACTACAATGCGTTTTAAAAACAGTTTTCTGCCACGCACAGTAAATCTCTGGAATTCGTTGTCATCAGCGGTCTTCCCCAACAACTGCGACATTGGGTTATTCAAGAAAAGAGCATATTCTTACCTGAAGGGTAGGCAACGCACTGGCGTCGCTGGTGACCGTGGGCGGCGGTGAATCACTTACCATCAGGTGACCCGTCTTGCTCGTTTGCCTCTTAGCTGTTATAAAAAAAAATATGCTGTGTTTCTTCGCTCCTTCGTTCCTTACTTCGTAAATCCCTCGTCGCTTATAGCTCTGTGTGGGACTCCAAATATCTTCGTAAATAGATGCCGGCGAAATGGAAATTCTTAGGCCGCAACCTTCGAATTCATTACTCGTTTATTTTGTGATTGTCTTCCTTAATCTAATTAAATAACTAATAACTATGTTTTTAAATTATTGTCATAATTTTTTATTTAGTCCTGTTATAAATTTTTTTTACGAGAAATAAAATCATTGCTTTATTAACATTTTAAATATATGCGGGATCCTCTATTCGTTTAGGACTATTGAAACAGTTGATTGCTTCATACAAACTTTATTTTAATTTCGTTTTCTTGTTGCAAGTAAATAAAATACGAGTATTATTATAACGAATACAGCACAAAATATATTGTGATTTATTGCTTGACTACGTACATCAATATAAGTTCGCGCTATGATAGTACCGTAATCACTTACATACATTAATTTAGCATGATCAATAAAAATTCGTAAAAAAAGTCGTCGTGGCCTTAAGGATAAGACGTCCGGTGCATTCGTTGTTGCGATGCACCGGTGTTCGAATCCCGCAGGCGGGTACCAATTTTTCGAATGAAATATGTACTTAACAAATGTTTACGATTGACTTCCACGATGAAGGAATAACATCGTGTAATAAAAATCAAACCCGCAAAATTATAATTTGCGTAACCACTGGTGGAAGGACCTATTGTGAGTCCGCATGGGTAGGTACCACCGCCCTGCCTATTTCTGCCGTGAAGCAGTAATGCGTTTCGGTTTGAAGGGTGGGGTAGCCGTTGTAACTATACTGAGACCTTAGAACTGATATCTCAAGGTGGGTGGCGCATTTACGTTGTAGATGTCTATGGGCTCCAGTAACCACTTAACACCAGGTAGGCTGTGAGCTCGTCCACCCATCTAAGCAATAAAAAAAAAAAAAAAAAAAAAAAAAAAACCCTGATATAGTGAAATAATCCATTGTAACAATGATCTCCAAGACAAACATAATTATGACATGAGAACTATATATTTTTTTTTTAGATGGTTGGACGTGCTCACAGCCCACCTTGTGTTAAGTGGTTACTGGAGCCCATAGACATCCACAACGTAAATGCGCCACCCACCTTGAGATATAAGTTCTAAGGTCTCACGTATAGTTACATTATACACGTATTTCGTCTTCAGAGTTACACTACGTCTGCCCATTGAGCAAGTGATCACTACATTAAACGTCTGCCCGCAGTCGCGTCCGCTGTCTACCCTCATTCCTCTACTCGCATAAAAGAAAACTATTTGTCAAACATTCATTCGCCGTCTCTTTTATCTTCTAACACATCTCCTATCTCTCTCACTCAGTCATGCTCGATATCTGTCATTCATTCATATATTTCGTTCCTACATATGTATACGTATATTACTGTCATTGAAACTAATCTCATTAAAACTCCTTAGAACGGTGGGGCCAGCTATTAATAAAAAAAATTGGATTTTCACTGTGGGATAATTCTGTAGAACTATTGAGAATAAATTCGGTCATTGGGCTTATAAAAATTTTACTCAATAGTAAGAAGGGTTCACGGGAATCAGAGGAATTCTATTCCCTTTATCCTCCCATTCCGTTTTAACATCACAAGAATATTTAATAAAAATGGGCGCGATAATGAAAGAAAATAATTAATGTTCATTTTAAAAATTACCGGTTCTAAATTGAAAAGTTTTTTTTATATGTGGTACCAGTGTATATGACGAGACTGCGTTTAGCCACTTCAGATTTCTTTACAGGTGTGAAATTTATATACCATTTTTAATAATGTTGCCAATAAATCTAGAAAGATGATATGGTTTCCATGATGGATGAGATACTGGCAAGTTATGGGAAAATTAAAGAAACGAGTATAAAAACAAGTACACTTCTGCTTTTTTAAATTACTAATGACAGATAGGTAGGCTCCTAGGCACTAATGACTCCTTGAGATACAAGAATTGAAATTTTTTCGGTTTAGCAGAAATAATTCAAACTACTTTTACGGTTTAATCTCGCGTTTTTAATATCAATGTCGTCCGTGACTGTGAAAAAATTGTAAAAATTATGAAAGATTGAAGTCTAAATGGCTTGATTGGTATTTTCCCTTCAAAATGTTAGAGTGGTCATGTTGACACATCATTTCGGGAACACAATACAGTTCTTTTTCGACATGACGTGTCATAATCAGTTACAGAGCGTCTTAATTTGATACTCTGCTGTGTTCAGTTCATATTAGTTGGGTTATTATAATAGCAGTCGTAGCATTTAGCAGTTGAACGTTATCGGAACTCCGCAGAGGCGGCGAAAGCGATTTCGAGGTTAGGATTTGCGCCTAACGTTCATCTTTGGAGTACTGCGAAGCACTCGCAGACCACAAAACTACTTCAAGTCACTGTGACGCGCAAGATTGTTGTTTTCCTACGTATCATATGGAGCCGTCGTGGCCTGAAGGTTCAAAACTTGAGGTTCGAAATGAGGTCTCCAGCCCGCCTCATACACTGTCATACATACCTTGGTGTAAAAATCTTGTCTTATCTGTCGTGTGGAGGTTGTAACTGCAATTTGTTTCAGTGTAGGAAAGAGATAAATATGTATCAAAGATGTCCTATTTAGTTAGAATAAACAACCGCGAAAGTATGTTTTTAATATGAAACATCGTGTTCCCGCCAAAACGTAAAAATAAAATAAAAACATGGCTACTTTATCGGGTAGGTAGTAAAACCAAACTGGTACGGACTCTAGTCTTCTCGATTTTTTCGTATGGCGCTGAGACCTGGTCACTGAAATCTGCAGACCGCAGACGCATTGACGCCTTTGAGATGTGGTGCTGGAGCAAGATGCTGCGTATTCTGTGGACAGCATTTCGGACCAACGTATCAATCTTGCAAGAACTCAAAATCTCCTCGCGGCTGTCATCCGAGTGTCTTCGCAGAGTCCTTGAATACTTTGGTCACATTGCACGGAAGGATGGTAGCAATCTCGAGAAGTTCATCGTGACTGGTAAGGTAGATGGGAAAAGACCTCGGGGGCGCAGCCCAATACGTTGGTCCGACCAGAGCCGCACTGCTCTTGATTCCACGTTTCACAACGCCCTCCACACCGCCAGAGACAAGAATGGATGAATTAGTCACGACCCTCAGCAATGAGGAATACGACGCAAGAAGTAGTAAAAGTAATGTTGTAAATACAATTATTGAACTAAAATTTCAATAAATTATAACGGACAAGCCCTCAGAGGTGGACTGACCAAGTGTCTAAAAAACTTGAGACGAAATGAAGCGCCTTTATCTGCTACTGATCTAATGGCGATAAATCAAATCCGAAAAACTGTGTTCTATTTATTACTCGGGACACAATGTAAATTTAATATCGAAAATCTGATACCAATATTTAAAATTAACACGTGGTTAGAATCGTACAAAGTCAAAGTGCTAATTGCTGTTTTAGTCACGTTTTTAGACCGAGATCCCTCCACCGGACGCTCTATGAAGTCGCTCCCTGCCTAAAGACGTCACAAGTCGCAGGGCGTTTTTGTTTTGTGAGCCCGCACGTGTAGGTACCACCACCCTGCCTATTACTGTCGCGAAGCAGTAATGCAAGCCCACTGAGTTTCTCGCCGAATCTTCTTAGTGGGTCGCGTTTCCGATCCGGTGGTAGATTCTACGAAGCTCTGCTCTTGCTAGAGCCAGTGTTAGCAACACTCCCACTTTGAGCCCCGTGAGCTCACTTACTGGTTAAGGTTACGCTGAAATAGCCTCTCAAGGCTATCAGATTAGTAGGAAACAAAAAAAACAAAACGGTCCTAAACGCGACCCACTGAGAAGATCCGACGAGAAACTCAGTGGGCTGTGTCTATGGGCACAAATTATGAATGAGTTTTTGCTATTTATACTGAGTTTCTATTTACGATGCCTTAGTCACGGACAGTTGCGATGCTAGTTTAATCTAAGCTCAAACTTGGCTGTCTTCCAGTCACGTTAACTTATATTGAGAGTTAGATGGTCACTTTGTGGGGGCCCAGAATAAATTAACTGCTAACGCTGTTAGTGCGAAATTATGTTATGAACTGCTATAACTTTGTGCGGCTTCGAGGTGTGAAGTACGCTTTTTATGCTAAATTAGTTAGGTCTTAGTAGATAGGTAGGTAGAAGGAATAATTGTGTATAAAAATCAAAGTCCCGAAAATTATAATTTGCGTAATTACTTGGCAACTGAGATAGAGACAGCGGTTTTCGGTAGGCAGCGGCTTGGCTCTGCCCCTGGCATTGCTGAAGTCCATGGGCGACGGTAACCACTCACCATCAGGTGGGCGGTATGCTCGTCTGCCTACAAGGGCAATAAAAAAAAATTAAAAAATTGAGACCTCAATCCCCGAGTCTATCGAGTCTAGTCGAGATATCTACGGACCCATCTAACCACTTAACACCTGGTCCATGACCTTATTCACCCATCTAAGCAATACAAAAAAATATAGCTTGATAAGTTCAACCAGCAATAGTATTGGTACTACGTCATGGGTTATTATTTAATGGAATAACGATAACTTTAGCCTTTGCTACTGATAATATACTAAAATGGGAATTGAAAGACATTAAATTACCCGGATGTATCGTATCGTATTAACTTCTAGTCCAATACGACGGTATTCGTCGGAGCAAATCATTTTTCTTTACATTCGCCGCTCGCGTGCCGTCTTAATATTACATTCCAAACTGTCTCCCGTGTTCTCGGGAAGCGAAAAAAATCGTCTCTAGGTTTTTCTTTCAATTTCATTCTTATCGCTTGGAGCTACTGGTCTTGCTTCTTGTTCAATTTTAGATGTAATTTTTTACCTCATCCATTGACTTATGGTAGCAAATACCCTCCTTGTTGAGTTATTTCCTTTTTTAATCGAGGTTTAAATAATTATTTTTATTGCTAGATGGGTGGACGAGCTTACAGCCCACCTGGTGTTAAGTGGTTATTGGAGCCTATAGACATCTACAACGTAAATGCGCCTTGAGATATAAGTTCTAAGATCTCAGTATAGTTACAAAGGCTGCCCTACCCTTCAGACTGAAACGCATTACTGCTTCACGGCAGAAATAGGCAGTACGGTGGTACCTACCCGTACGGACTCACAAGAGGTCTTACCACCAGTAATTACGCAAATTAGAATTTTTGCGGGTTTTGAATTTTATTGCACGATGTTATTCCTTCACCGTGGAAGTCAATCGTGAACATTTGTTGTGTACGTAAATCATTAGAAAAATTGGTACCCGCCTGGTATTCGAACATCGGTGCATCGTTCAACACGAAGGCACCCGACGTCTTATCCTTTAGGCCACGACGGCTTAAAATTGTCAGGATGATTGTCAGGACCGAAATTTTTATGACTGTTCATGTGCAGAATGCACTGCCACCCATCTTTGGAACCGGAACGTGCTTTGCGGTCGAAATGGGCTGGATAGTTAGACATTTATATTATTACATTAGGTTAGGTTACATTTGTAAGAAAAAAATCGCCAAAATTCAACGGCGATCAACAATTAGGGCGCTGCTACGAGTAAATGTCACTCAGGTATGTTGCTTTTTAAAAATAATTATAATGAAAGATATTGCAGAAAAAACTGTCAGCCATTGAATAGTGGGGTCTAGAAAAAAAATCACGTCCCCGTTAGATTACTGGTGGTAGGACGTCTTGTGAGTCCGCGCGGGTGGGTACCACCGCCCTGCCTATTTCTGCCGTGAAGCAGTAATGCGTTTCGGTTTGAAGGGTGGGGCAGCCGTTGTAACTATACTTGAGACCTTAGAACTTATATCTCAAGGTGGGTGGCGCATTTACGTTGTGGATGTCTATGGGCTCTTGTAACCACTTAACACCACGTGGGCTGTGAGCTCGTCCGCCCATCTAAGCAATAAAAAAATAGATCAGGATTTGTCTTAAACGTATGTTTGGCATTGTTCGTCTTCGATGTTCGTTTTCTAGAAAAATTATGAGTGAGTTTAACTTCTGAATTCAATCTTGCTAGAAACTTCTACTATTTGAAGTATGTATTTGAAGTGTGTAGAAATAGATTGAAATTGTTTATTCTAAGCTGGAATAATTCTTGGTTTAGTACGACGACAATGTTTCCGGTTCGTCGGATAATGCGCAATGCAGCTCTGACTTTAGCAGATTGTGAATTGCATTAATTCAATGGAGCATCGATATCATAAGTGTAATAAAATTTTACATAATGCATCTTTCTAAATAATGTCTGTATATACATTTGTTTCCAATCGATTGTGTACTTTCAAAATATGCTGCATTTCGTCACAGATAACTAGGTGGTGTATACTAACATATGTATTTACTTTAGTGTTAAATGGTATTTGAAACTTATAGTAAGGGAGGATATAATAATTGGAACGGTAACCGTTTTCGAGACTATTACTTCGCAAGCTCATAATTTAACAAAACATAAGTGCTTTATTAAGTACAACAAAAACTATTATGGCTTAGGAAACTATTACTTTAGCAATAAATTCTGTTCTGACACAACGATTGTGCTACTTGTACCGCACTGCGGCAATATTGGGTCCTTTTGTGTAAGCGGAAACAATGCCGGCTCCTTGAGGAAATAATAGTTTTTCTTTCTACGATAATTTACTTAACAACGGCTGCAATTAAGTGGTAAGTTAGATTAATTTTTAGTACGTTTTTATTATGTTTTGGGGAATGTCTGTTTGCTTAATTATAACCGACTAGAGGTCCCGCAGTAGTCGAAATTCGACTATAATTAATTGGAATTGTAAGTTAGTACACTATTATGGTTGTATTTTATACTTCTATAATCATAAATTCGGCCAAGACTACACTATAAAAAATATTAACAAAGACAAACAATATTTAATCTATTCTCAATTTGACAACAGACGTCAAGAACAAAAGTTTGACAATAAATAGTATGCATGCGTGTGTGCGCCAAATACATGGTATGTAGTGTGTGTAATGTTTTCTTTATTGATTTAATGTATCTTTTATGCATTATTTAGAAAAAATATTAGCATTGTGCACTTCTTCTCTATATTGTCTATAATTGTGGAAAATTTCATACTTTTCCGTCCGCGCAATTTTCGTAAAAAGGGATACAAAGTTTTTGCTTCACATATTAATATATAGATAACCTTACAGTTTAATTAGAGTACATTTTTTAGAACTGTTATTAAATTGGTTTATAGTAAAACATAGACTAAAGAAAGAGAAATAGAGGAAATAATTTCTTAGAAAAGAAAAAACAGAACATCATTACATAATATATACCGTTCTAAGTCGCTTTTACACTCATATACGCGGTCTTCTTCGTAATTTAAACAAAACACAATGTAAATTTTATATTATTATACGATTTACATGAAATGACTGGAGTTTTATTACTCGCGTATCGGGAAATCTCCCCGAGTTACATAGCCGGAGATATTAAAATTTCCAATTCGTGGAAATCATAATTAATTCATTAGACTCCTCATACGAATTTATTAAATAAAATATTACGTTTTTTACCATTCCACTGGTAATGTACTCTGTTTTTGCCACACCCAGATGTCACTGTCTAGTCAAGTAACCTGATGTGCCTCAAGCGAAAGGAGATCAAAGACCGCACTTTCGTTTCAAAGTAGCTTTTTTAATGCTCTCCGCAAAATTCTAAACGTTATTTACAGCGTGTTGTTTTTGTGTATTTTTTTTTTGGCACGATTTGTCCATCTGGATTCAAATGACTATTAAAACTCCATGGCAGAGAGTAGTGCTACCACTCACCATGAAATACGACTATGAAGTCAAACATACTTGTTTTAACATAACGAATGTCTCCTATTTAAAACTCACGGTACATATCCGTATAGACTCACAATATACACAGCAATCACATAAGCAATTATGCAAATTTCAAAATTAGGGCTGGTTTCATTTTTATTTCACGACGTATATTCCTGGCCTAATAAAGAAGGCAACTGGGTCCACTGTGGTCGAACGTACTCGAAACGCTTCGAACCGTCAGACCTGGAACCGCAATGCCTAGAGGGTAGTCCCCGGGAGCATGGGAGACCTAACGGGTGCTTCTGCACATACAGCGTCAACGCAACCACGACCACTCTGAAAAGTGTCCGACTAAGAAGAGAAGAAGTTTATTCCTCTATGAACATGGTTTACTCAGAAGAATTAGTAGCATATTTTGTCGGAACATTTGTTAAGATTACACTAGACGAATTTTCTTTGAGGGGGAGGGTGATGGGAGAGATGTGCTGCGCACTAAACGCTTCTCTCTCCCCTTTTGCCTTTTCATGAGTTCTGTCTCATGCGAGGCTCGGACGTGGGTTGTTGAGCGACAGGAGGTTTTAGTCCGTTCGACTCCGACATACCCCGCCCACCATTCCCAATGGAGGGTGGGAGTCCGGCGATTTCCTCCTTACCAAAAAAAAGAGACGAATTTTCTTTAGCTCACGGGTACTTCAAAACGAAGCCAGCTATACGTATTTTCCGCAATCAACTGAATATTTCATCTCAAGTTCACTGTCGCATTCAGGACCAAGTTTGTGTATTCCGAAAGATTAACCCACAACATCCCGTGGCCTCGTGATCAAAGCGACCGCCCACAGTCTATTAGCTTACATGAATGGATGGTTAAAAGTTGAGGAGAGATTTAAAAAAAAAAGAAAAATATGCCGATTGTTTTATCTTTGCTTTTGGATAACTTTTGTGTTTTTAATTCAAAAAGCTGTTTTGGTGCTTTTGTGGGTAGAAAAGAATACGGTCTATCTGATAGGTAGCGGTTACCCTCGATCATGGACATCAGTAATGATAGGGGCACACCTAAGCCGCTGTCTGTTGAGTAAGCTCCGCCAATCCAATTTGGAAGCGGATATGTCATAGCGCTCGAGAAACCGGTATATCAGATACAAGGTAACTGGAAACCCATTGTCGACGAACAATGTCGTTCTGGGTAGTATGGATGAACTCTGCTCTGGTGACGGGTGGTACGATGATAAAAAAAGGGATCATCTTAAAACAAATCCTCAAAGCGCTGGATTATACGGTGCATAAAACGGAGAGAATTAAAGTCCGACTAGCTTTTGCCCGCAACTTCGTCCGCGTGGAATAGTTACTTTGGCATAACGCTAAATTTTACTCGCCTCTTCATTTACGTAGAAAGTGAGAATGTTTTTGATTAATAGAATGTATTAAAGGGGAACAATTTTGTCATACATTATTTTAGCGTAACTTTAACCGTTTCCGCAGCGCATTCTTTATTGGTGCGCCGCTCTCATAGGTCTTAGTGTGATGTTATATAGCCTATTCCTTCCTCAATAAATGAGCTATTTGACACTGAAATCATTTTTCAAATCGGACCAGTAGTTCCTGAGATTAGCGCGTTCAAACAAACAAACTCTTCAGCTTTATAATATTACTAGCGACTCGCCCTCGCTTCGCTTCGGAAACATTAAATGTCATTATTGATAGGCGAAGCCCGCCATGTTGCGTGCGGTACGACAATAGCTGCGGGTGACGCCGCGGGGCGAAGCTAGCCTAAAAAAAGAAGCCTAAGTTACTCCTTATATCATCAGCTACCTATTAGTGAAAGTCTCATCAAAATCGGTCCAGCTGTTCCAGAGATTAGCCGGAACAAACAGACAGACAGACAGACAGATAGACAGACAAAAATTGTAATATTTTTTATTTTGGTGTATGTACCGTATATATATTCATATGCATGTAGTAAAAAGCTGTTATTTCAATACTACAAACAGACACTCAAATTTTATTTATATGTACTAGAGGACCCGCAGTAGTCGAAATTCGACTATAATTAATTCGAATTGTAAGTTTGTACACTATTATGATTGTATTTTATACTTCTATAATCACAAATTTCGCCAAGACTACACTATAAAAAATATTAACAAAGACAAACAATATTTAATCTCAATTTGACATTATTTAAAAAAAAAAATTAGCATTGTGCACTTCTTCTCTATATTCTCTTTAAGTGTGGAAAATTTCATACTCCTCCGTCCGCGCAATTTTCGTAAAAAGGGATACAAAGTTTTTGCTTCCCGTATTAATATATAGATAGATAAACGAGCAATATAGATGAGAACAAAAGTGTTGACAACCCGAATGCTCTGTGGAGTTAAATGCAAATAGCTGGCATTTGGGAGCCAGAAGTGGGAGCAGTACTCCACGCAAGTCTGGCCTATAAAGGAACGAAGATATTGAAGGTTTTAACACAGAAACGCGATATCGCCACTTATCAAGGCACATTTAATTTATTCGTCATCATTTCCTTCTAAAGAAAATTAAGCGAAAGCTTCGTTTAGTATGAAGTCGTATAATAAGAAAATTCGTCAATGAAAATATTGTTTCAACTAAAAATTATCATTACATAACCATAACTTTCTTTAGGAATCTAAACTGATATTGTTTACATTAATATTTAGTAATATTAAATTTTATAATTAATATTAAATCTAACTCTGCTAGTTAGCTATTATAGTAAACATAGTTATCAAATATTGATAAAATCATATCAGAATTGGAGAGCAGTATTTAGCATTCTCATTAATAATAGCCAAAACTTAAACACGAAGGTATCAGGGTAATTACATATGGTATCCCAGCGGGTACCGCTTTAAACGAAGCTTTAACTTATGAAATATTTAGTGAGGAGCACCAGTGCTTTAATAGGCTCCCTGTAACCGTGCCCGTGCTTTGAATATGTAAACTTTCTCTAAAGCTCGCGTTACTTATTTACATGAACACTTGTAAGTGGATTCAATAAATGTGGCCGTGTAAAGTTTATTTGAGGCGACTTTATTTGTATATTCGTATAATAATATTAGCCACATAAGATAGAGATATGCGAGAGAATTGAGATTGAATATTAAGAAATTGAATAAAAAGAAATTACCGGTATCCTGGCATTGCTGAAGTCCATGGGCGACGGTACCCACTTACCATCAGGTGGGCCGTACGCTCGTCTGCCAAGGCAATAAAAAAAATTGTAATTCTAATTGCAACTATTGTTGCCTTTTTTTAGTGCTCTAGAAACAGAACAGCCTCTCGCGATGCAAATAATCAGATTCGTACTACTTCCATTGCTGGTTATAAATGTGTTTTTAGATAAACATGTAGACTTAAAACAGATTAAATTTAATTTTCACAACTTATTGTTATTCTTTCATGGAACTTCTTAAATGCAAGTTTTTTTTTGTTTTTTTGCTTAGATGGGTGGACGAGCTCACAGCCCATCTGGTGTTCAGTGGGTACTGGAGCCCATAGACATCAACAACGTAAATGCGCCACCCACCTTGTGATATAGGTTCTAAGGTCTTAGTATAGTTACAACGGCTACCTCACCCTTCAAACCGAAACGCATTACTGCTTCACGGCGGAAATAGGCGGTGAGGTGGTACCCACCCGTGCGGACTCACAAGAGGTCCTACCACCAGTGTGTGAGGTGCGTATTCATTTAGAGAAATAAAAGAGTCTCCTGCTCCGGAATTTCAATGCCATATTAACAACATCCTATACGAGTAATCCTTTGGCCTATAAGCTTCGGTTCGAAAACCGTCTGAAAATTTAAAAAACAAAGAATAAATTCGTAAAATTTTATTTCACGCGAGTACGTGAAGAAGTGTTCGGTCGATGGCTTATTCTCTAGCGCACTGCCCAGTTTAAAATCCGGATAAAAGTCGCGGCACCTTCGGACATGCATAATTCAACGAACTCGCTACGTTTAGGAAAACAACTTTATTTTAAAATATCTTTCCCTTAGGTTTTCATTGTTTTTATTTTCTTTAGAAATAATTTATATGTATTTATTTTTTAATACAGAAGATTGGAGGTATGGTAATGTGACGTCACTTATATATACTTATATTGACTTTATATTTAGTGTACGAACTGTTGTTTCTACTTTTAATATTTCAGAATCAGAATTTGGGTATCTGTAATAATAAAATCGTATTAAATTGATTTATTAATTATCAATTTTGAGAAATTTCCAGTAAGTCATGGTTACTGATCACTGTAACTATATGTATGTTAGCTTTGGAAAGATTAAGCCGCTTTCAGACTACGCTATAATATAATAGCATATAGTATATAGCTCATAGCACAACAATATCGCGCACCATACATTGTTATGGACACGTTCATGCTTTACTGTACTATATATTATTAGTTAAGTATAGGCTGCTATACTATATGGCACTATAGTATAGCGAAGTTTCAAAGCAGCTTAATACGACAGGCACGATCCACATCGCGTTCTCGTCGCGGTTGACTTGATTCACGCAACAGCCAGCCATCGCTGTCGTCCAACACACGTCCTAATGGATCCATTTGATTCAACTATCACTGTTGTCGAATGCTACCAGTTTTAACACTAGAAGTGAAGTCCGCGTCGGAACGTTACTTCGACAAGGCAATGCGTCATGATAATCGCCTTATCGTTGCCGCCGCTGACTACTCCCCTGCCTGCCTGGCTCCTGCCAGTCACCGTCGTGGCTCTAGACACGTCCTTACGAGTCCATCAGATCCAATAACCTTTGTATGAGACACTTTCCGCTCTAACACTAGGAGTAGAGACTCGAGAACCGTACTCGTCGAACTCGGCAAAGAATTCGACGTGCAACGTAACCTAAGCATCAGCTCGCTGAGTTTCTCGCCGGGTCTTCTCAGCGGGTCGCGATTCCGATCCGGTAGTAGATTCATTTGCGAAGCAGCTACTCTTGAGTTTTTAGGTCTCCCTTGGACGCCTCGGGTAGCTGTTGGCAAATCCCGCCCCTTCTGGCTGAGCCCTTGCTCGTCTACCTATCCTTGTGAAGCTGGAAAAGCCTCTGGGCCATCAGTAAAACCTCAATCATAAAAAAAATAGTCATATTCATCGAGTTTAGCGTAGAATTCCACGTGACACTTGGCATCAACACACCGAGTTTCATGCTGAATCTTCCTATGTGCTTATTGCGATTATTATTTTTTCTATTTTTTTTTAGTTGGAAATTTCTATAAAAGCGTATTTTTTTTTAGTTTATTTAAACTATTATTTATTTTTTACCAAAGTTCCAGTGCAAAGTACGTAAAGTGCAATATTAAAGTGCTTCGGCCTTGTAACGAACCTCCCTGTGACCGATGAAGTGGAAACTTCGAGATGCATCACAAATGAGACACCTGAACATTGTTGACGAATGTAGTATTTTGTTTTTGTGTTCACGGAATCGAAATGAAGCGTGTATTTACGGATTATCCTCTTTAATTATGTGCTCAATTCATATCTATACATATAAATAAAATTGGAGTGTCTGTTTGTAATATTGAAATAACTGCATTTTACTATATGCATATGAATATATAGGTATATACGGTACACCATACACCAAAATAACATTTTTTACAATTTTTGTCTGTCTGTTTGTTCCCGCTAATCTCTGGAACGGCTGGACTGATTTTGACGGGACTTTCACTAATAGCTTATCTTTTTTTTTCATTGCTTTAATGAATAAGTCGCGTAAATTTCATAAACATTATTTTCTGGATCATTATGAACGTGAATCACTTTATATATTAAATATTTATTATATTAATTAATTAACGCGATTATGAATGTTGACAACTGTTCTCTTCATTTAAAATTTGCGTTAACCGAACTCTTACTGCTAGATCTTTAAAATCTTGACCATAACTGTTTAATAGTGGATTGTGACGTCACCGCCACACTTTATTGGTGGTAGGACGTCTTGTAAGTCCGCACAGGTAGGTACCACCATCCTGTCAATTTCTGCCGTGAAGTAGCAATGCGTTTCGGTTTGACGGGTGGGGCAGCCGTTGTACTGTGAAAACTGAAACCTTAGAACTCATATCTCAAGGTGGGTGGCGGCATAATAACGTAATTATTAATGTCTATGGGCTCCGGTAACCACTTAACATCAGGTGGGCCTTGAGCTCGTCTACTCATCTAAACAATAAATAAAAAACAAAAGTGCTATCAACTGCAATATATGCCCACAGAGGTATTCCCAAGTTTTACTTCGTGTCTTTTACGAACTATGATTATTCAACGGTAGGCGCAGCTTTACTGGCGATGTTGATGAGTAGCCGTGACCACTTTCTGTCGTGAGAGCTGCACGCCTGTCTTTCTACTATGGCAAATATATTCTTGCTTAATAATAAATAATAATAATAATAATTTATTTATTTGTATAGAATGGAGGTACAAGTATGGTCTTAGTATAAAATATATTCAATCTACATTCTGCCTGTTGGCATACAAATTTGAAGGAGAAACTTACAGCTAATTTAAACTAGGTATTAAGATAAATTTAAGAATGAGATCACAAAAAGTTTATTATAAAAATTGGGATCTTAATAAGGAGAGTGTTACAATTCATTATTTAGGAAATCGGTAACAGAGTAATAACACTTCTTTAATAACAGCGAAGACAAGAGTTGTTTAAATTTTCTTAAGGGCTGATCCTTTATACTATTCGGCAATTTGTTGAATATAATAGGAGCCATACCAATAACGTTTTTTTTCAGCAAGCTTTTTTTAAGCTTATTTTTGCAGTAAATTTCGTAAGCAAGGACGACTTAGGCCTTAAAAATTAATATGCCCCAAACTTTGTTTAAAGAGAAAATAGCTTTATTAGTTCTTAAAGAATTCGCCTTTAACACGATAACAAATTAATTAACACATAAACATGGCTCCGAAGATCGCTTAATGAGATACTTGGTCCGACTGAGCGCGGGAGTTG
Organism: Bombyx mori; assembly: GCF_030269925.1. Classification (NCBI taxonomy): domain Eukaryota; kingdom Metazoa; phylum Arthropoda; class Insecta; order Lepidoptera; family Bombycidae; genus Bombyx; species Bombyx mori. The sequence continues at coordinate 4,231,218 of NC_085131.1, forward strand.
AGAACTTTCAGAAACTAATTTGCAAAAGTCGAGCTTTTTGAACTTGTAAGGTCGTGGAGGGAAAAAAAGTAATAAAATTACGTAAGGTCTCAAAATACTTGATATCCGATGAGCTTTGGGGTCCGGAACAGCTGTTGTGAAAATATTTTTTTTTTGGAAAGAGCTTGGTGATCTTACGTAGATAAAACGAGTTCACGACCCATTTGGCGTTAAGTGGCTATCGGAGCCCATAGACATTAGAATCTAAAGCTACTTTCTAGTTGCTTTTTATTTCTGTCTTTGATTGTAGTGTCAATCACTGAGATACGTTTTCACACCAATGAAAAGAACATTTTGTAAGCATTTGTAGTTGCAAAATTTTTTATTATAGCTCTGTTTTTGGGCATTATTAATACCCTGTCTATGATCTAAGGTACAAAGGCGAGCCCTGAAGACGTCTGCATATCTAGAACAGTAAATAAAAAAAAAACAAAAAAAAAACGAAAGTCGCCTGTAAAAAAATCCTCAAAATATAATTTCCCGTGGTCTTCTCCCGGAAAAATATCAAAGTTTCCGAACGAATTCCGGCGACTTTGTATGCGCGTCTGCTATTTATAAAAGAGAGACTCCATTTCCCGGGCGTGGTGTTCCCGACCTCGGCAAAACTGTCTTGTATACCAAATTTCACTTCGTTACACCGTAGTGGATATCCAGTACAACGTAATTAATAGTTATGAAGGTCCCTAAACAAATACCTCAATTTCTATAGTATTATACTGGTTTTATTGGATGAAACTCCCTTTTACTACTTCCATTTAACTATTACTAGTGGTAGGACCTCTTGTGAGTCCGCACGGGTAGGTACCACCATCCTGTCTATTTCTGCCGTGAAGCAGTAATGCGTTTCGGTTTGAAGGGTGGGGCAGCCGTTGTAACTATACTGAGACCTTATAACTTATATCTCAAGGTGGGTGACGTATTTACATTGTAGATGTCTATGGGCTCCAGTAACCACTTAACACAAGGTGGGCTGTGAGCTCGTCCACCCATTTAAGTAATAAAAAAAAATTGACATATTAATACCTGCCTTGGTGAAGATGTTTAACAAATGCTTGTCAACCGATCCACTGGCTCTTTTATTTAGACGCCTGCAGTTCTAACACTAGGAGGAATGGTAGGCAGCGGCTTGGCTCTGTCCCTCGCATTGTTGAAGTCCATGGGCGACGGTAACCACTCGAAATAGGTGGGCCGTATGCTCGTCTGCCTACAAGGGCAATAAAAAAGGAGGTTTAGGGACCCTGATAACCGTAGTCGTTGAACTTGCTAAAGAGTTCTATGTGCAATCTAGCCTATACATCAATCAGTCCGCTGAGTTTCTTGCCGGATCTTCTCAGCGACGGCTGGGCGGCCATTAGCAAATCCTAAAACTCCTGACTGAGCCCGTGCTCGCCTACCAGTCCTAGTGAAAATGGAAAAGTCTCCGGGCAACAAGTAACCTTTACTTCCTAAAAATATATATATAGGTATATTAGAGCCGTGGGTGTATCGAGAAATTACACCAAATCGGAGGAAGATCGGAGAAAGCCTTCCCTTTGTCGTTATTCTTAAATGTTTATAATCTGCAAGTGGATGAAGACTAACGGTTAGCGGATCCAGACTCAGAGCCAGTTTATTTGTTAAAAACGTATTATTCAGGTTTTAGGTCTATTTATCTTTCTCAAGAGAAAATTCCAGTATCGAGCTGTTCAAACTGCGATGTTTATAACAAGCGTAGAAGTAGTTTATAATGTTGTCTCCGAATCGCAAGACTAAAGAGTGTAATAAATGATTTTAAATGAAGTTGTCGTGGCCCGAAGGTTAAGACGCACAGAGTCCTCGTATCGAGCAAGTACGCCGATGTTCAAATCCCGCAGGCAGATGTTGAAATAATTAATGACTTGCACGATGAACAAAAAATATCGTGTATAAAAAAAAAATCGCAAGTTTTTTTTTATTTTTTATTGCTTAGTTGGGTGGAGGAGCTCACAGCCCACCTGGTGTTAAGTGGTTACTGGAGCCCATAGACATCTGCAACGTAAATGCGCCACCCACCTTGAGATATAAGTTCTAAGGTCTCAGCATACTTACAACGGCTGCCCCACCCTTCAAACCGAAACGCATTACCGCTTCACGGCAGAAATAGGCAGAGTGGTGGTACCTACCCGCGCGGACTCACAAGAGGTCCTACCACCAGTAAAGAAATATATTAAGCGTTATTACTAAACAATTAAGATATTTAGACTTCAAGTCTCTCTGTCATTCTGTTGCGATTATAGCTAGCTAAATTTGTGAAAAATACAAAATTGTCAAAAATACTCGCGCGCCATTATTGAGTTGAGTTTGATGGTATGCCCTATGGAAACTGAAATTCTAACAACAGTGTACTAAGCTTCAATTCAATCAGAAAGACATGCGACAACATAGACATTGACAAAACAAAAACAAGAAAAAAAATTGTACCATAGATGAATTGTTGTTTGTATACAGGCATACGCAAAAACTTTTATACTACATGTTATATTGTATAATACTAATAAATATATTTACACCAGTCTAGACGTAAGTAATTCCACATATCACTGCAAGACAAAACCTAATTGGGTGATTCATTATGGTTTAACTCGTAGTGGAACAAAAAAGTCTATTTACTCATATAACTAAGCGTGTTGTTGTAACTTTTGTCACTTCTTGCACTCAACAATCTCACGGTATAGTAATTGTTTTTATTCGTATTGTTAAAATATTTTATAAAATTGCTAAATATCTTGATGTTACAACAGTTGTTACAATCAGTTACAAGTAAATGAAAAATGAATCAAAACATTCTACTATAATAACACACGATATATAATTAATTATGTTTCCGTGATATATTAAAAAGTGCACAAATACAGATACACAATCCATGTGGATGTTATTTGATTAGTAGTTGAAATTATCAACTTACTTTCTTTTATGTAGGCAGAAATTAGATACAATATTATGATATGTATATGTATGTATTTATATATATATATGTATTTATTTAAGTACGAGTATTTGTATCTATAAATATTATGTATGTTACATATACACAGATGTTTAAGTAATATCACCTTCACACTACACCTCTCCTCCTCCTCCTTGCGTCGGTTTCCTCATTACTGAGGGTCGTGGTCATGGCCTTGAAACAGATTGTTTTTTTTATAGTGCACCGCCATCTGTTCCTATCTGCAGCTGAGTGCAGAGCATCGTGCACTGTGGTATCCAAGGCTGCACGAATCTGGTCCGTCCAACGGGTCGGGTTCCTGCCTCTTGGTCGCTTGCCCTCGACCTTTCCAGTGACCATCAATTTCTCTAAGTTGTCACTGTCTTTCCTTGCGATGTGGCCAAAGTATTCAAGAATCCTTCGCATGCAAATGACACACTACACCTACCAAGGTACATCTCTGCACTCCCCTAAGGTAGACTGTTAGAGAATGCCTATGGCATTAGGTCCGCCTTTATACTTTCTAGTATATGAAGTTAAAAATAAAATAAATAAATAATAAATATTATAGGTAGATTGTAATACCCATTACCTAGCCGTTGGTGTGATCAAGTAACCGCTCTAACTGGGTCGCCAGTCGCAACCGCCATTCGAGCAGCTGAGGACCGGACGAGATGGAAAGAGCTCACGAGACAGGCAACGGTCAAGTTTCAGGGACACGACCTTCAGCAATGAAGAAAGCGACGAAGAAGAAGAAGAAGTAATACCCAAAAAAGAAAAATTCCTAGCCGAATAATGTTGTCTATTTCGTTGCTTCGGTGTAACATATCGATGTCCAGAATTAATAAATACAGTTCGAAACGAAGTTAGTGCGGGAGTGTGTTTTCATTCCCACCAACGAAGTCTCGCCAAGTAATTTACGTCTTCCAATAACTTTGGCTCTCCGCTACGCAACGAAATCCTACTCGTTTTTTTTTTTTTTTTTTTTTTTTTTTTTTTTTTTTTTTTTTTTTTTTTTTTTTTTTTTTATTTATTTTTTTTATTTTTTTTTTATTGCTTAGATTTGTGGACGAGCTCACAGCCCACCTGGTGTTAAGTGGTTACTGGAGCCCATAGACATCTACAACGTAAATGCGCCACACACCTTGAGATACAGTTCTAAGTTCTCAGTATAGTCACAACGGCTGCCCCACCCTTCAAACCGAAACGCATTACTGCTTCACGGCAGAAATAGGCGGGGCGGTGGTACCTACCCGTGCGGACTCACAAGAGGTCCTACCACCAGTAATTACGCAAATTATAAGTTTGCGGGTTTGATTTTTATTGCACGATGTTATTCCTTCACCGTGGAAGTCAATCGTGAACATTTGTTGAGTACGTGTTTCATTAGAAAAATTGGTACCCGCCAGCGGGATTCGAACACCGGTGCATCGCTCGATACGAATGCACCGGACGTCTTATCCTTTAGGCCACGACGACTTACTTATTTACACGACACGACACACGACACGACCTCGTGGTTTGATCTTTTGCAGAACAAATCAGAAGTAACTTTGTTTTCAAATTGTTATTCAATTTATAAATTATATCATTCGGCGTGTCTCAATTTATAATGACGACATTCATTTCATGAACTATTCTTTTTTATACATACATATACATATTTAGTATTTTGAAGTCGTCGTGGCCTAAACGATAAGACGTCCGGTGCATTCGTGTTGAGCGATGCACCGGTGTTCGAATTTCAGGCGGGTACCAATTTTTCTAATGAAATACGTACTCAACAAATGTTCACGATTGACTTCCACGGTGAAGGAATAAAATCGTGTAATAAAAATCAAACCCGCAAAATTATAATTTGCGTAATTACTGGTGGTAGGACCTCTTGTGAGTCCGCGCGGGTAGGTACCACCACCCTGCCTATTTCTGCCTTGAAGCAGTAATGCGCTTCGGTTTGAAGGGTGGGGCAGCCGTTGTAACTATACTGAGACCCTTAGAACTTATATCTCAAGGTGGGTGGCGCATTTACGTTGTAGACGTCTATGGGCTCCAGTTACCACTTAGCACCAGGTGGGCTGTGAGCTCGTCCACCTATCTAAGCAATAAAAAAAAAGAAAAAAAAAATTACATTAATTACAACAAAAATATTTAACAAATACAATCTAAATAATTTGTATTGAGGCGGACTTAATCCAGTAAAACACTGATGGAGATAAATAGTGTGTATAAAAAGCGAAAACGTATTCAATATAAAAAAAGGAAATTGTTGTAACGTTATACCAGAATCTTGACGCATTTTCCTGTCAATTTTAATTGGTAAGCCCCTGTTTTTTATTTTAAATATTAATGGTCGGCCATGTTGCGCGATGATGTCTATGAAAAGCAAACGAATTCATTAAAACACTCACGAACAATGCTATAGAAAATAGTAGGCTTTGGCAAAGTGTTGCGAAAGCGGAAAACAAATTTCCTTTGAAATAGGTGCTGGCTGCCAATTTGTCTTTGTACCATTCACGAGTAAGTGAACTGTCTACTGCTTAGGATTTTCTTATTTGAAATGTTGAATAAGGCGACTTCAACAATGTTTCAAGGAAGCATTTGTATATTTTTTTTCATTAGTAGACGCACAAAGAAACCTAAAATCATTGTAATTTAATTGAAAAGATTTTTTGTTTTGGTAAAATAGATTTATAATGACGATACTACAAACATTGTTTCAGTTTGAACATCTGAATCTCATAGAACTGTCGAAGACGTTGTTTACTTTGAGACTTGAACTATAAATGGACGCAAGCTGATTTATCTGTGGGTCCGGTCGCAGTTAACCTAGCATTTGTATCAGCATCCTAATCCCAAATATTTTTATCGATAAGCAATGGAGGCACCTTCGCATTTAAAAAAATTACTATTTTAGTTTTTGATATTCGTTCTCTCACTGAGTATTTAACATAAAAATTAGTAGATAAAAATTTAAGAATTAAGAGCAATCGCAACCATAAAGAGTTTATCTTAGGTATAGGCATCTTATAGGAAATTGTATTATTAATGGTATATTTAAGTGTCCACAGTTTTGTAACTGTATTCTATGGTGAAAAAATCGAACGTTACTAATATAAATTTCTATGGTGATTTTTTTAATCTTTTAGTTCCATCCCCATCTAACTCATATGCTCTTTTTTTTCTACCTATGCTGATAGCCTTGAGAGGCTATTTCAGCTTCACCCTAACGTGTTTAGGTGAGCTCACGGGACTCAAACCGGAGTGTTGCTAGCTACTACCACCGTATCGGAAACGCGACCCACTGAGAAGATCCGGCGAGAAACTCAGTGGGCTTACTCATATATTCGCTTACAGCATTGGTTTAATATTTTTCATTGGGTAATCCCACAATGAGAGCTACTCGAACAAAAAAAGCATTTCGAAATGTTACCACAAAACGAACCGCGAATTCGACTAATCAACACGAACAAATGGTAGTGGTTATAGCCTCACAAAGTAAAATATGCTCTCATTTTATTCCGACACGTCAAAGGGAGTAAGTAATTCAACGCGGCAGCATATGAGAGCCAATTCCTGTTTTATGACGAATTGTATACAGCGATTCGCATGTATAAGGGTATATGTGTGCTGATTGATTGCATATCCCGTCCTCCGGTCTTTCTGAGATTTATGTATGAGATCTGCAGCTCGTATGGAGTCATGCCTCGTAAAGGCCGCATTATGTAATTCGCTTTCAGACTGTAATTTCATTGGGAGGATTTTTTATGAACACGCACTAAGATTCCTTGTTAAGAATTATTGGATTACATTTGTTGGTTTAGTAGCCAAAGCAGAGATATTTTTCCAAATTACTGGGATTTAAAATTCATTTTAACAACTTAGATTTTTTTGTTATTAATGTTTGATTACCCATTTTGTGTGCTGCAGGTCATGACATATGGCGCTGAAACGTGGACATTGACCGTAGGTTTGGTCCGTAAGCTCAAAGTCGCTCAGCGTGCTATGGAAAGGTGTATGCTCGGAGTTTCTTTGATGGATCGAGTCAGAAATGATGAAATTCGTCAAAGAACCAAAGTAACCGACATAGCCCTAAAGATTAGCAAGCTGAAGTGGCAATGGGCCGGACATACGTGTCGCAGAACCGACGGCCGATGGAGCAGACGTGTTCTGGACTGGAGACCACGTACCGGCAAGCGCAGCGTTGGACGTCCTCCTGCCCGTTGGAACGATGATTTGCGGCGATATGCTGGGAGAGATTGGATGTGGAAGGCGGAGGATCGTTCATTGTGGCGGACTATGGGAGAAGCCTACATCCAGCAGTGGAGAGATACAGGCTGATGATGCACCCATTTTAGCTTTTAAGTGATTTTAAACACGATAGTTATTAAAGAAAAATCTTTAGTATTTTGATACTTAATAAGTATCACTTTCAATATAGATTTCATTACCAGATTCCTTACCTTGGATTTTTTTGTTTTATCTTTTTTATTGCAGTAGGAAATAAGCGTAAAGATTTTTCATGCACAAGCCTAATTAAATATTTGGGAAAAAGCGTCCAAAAATGCGGATACTTTTTGTCAGCCTACATAAGTGTAGTCCGTTATAGTAATTAATGTTAGGGATGTACTAATTTCGAACTGGGTCAAAAGGAAAACGGCATTGGACGCAATGATCACCTGAAATTCTTCTCTGAATATATTTGAAGATAATATTAGTTAGCCGTATTATTTATGGGATGCAGCAGGTCTAAAATTATATGTAGTGAGTAACGCACGAAGCTTGCCATCTGTCAATGATATATTTAATCGAACCTGACGCTTACATATAAGTTAATTGCTGATTGCATTGGATGAGTCAAGTAATTGCTTTGTGAGAATCTTTCACTAGGAGCTAGTATGCGTTAATTAGTGAAGCACACACATTCGTTTCATTCTGAAGCGTGGGACAGCCATTTTTTTAATTTTTTTATTTATTTTTTTTGCTTAGACGGGTGGACGAGCTCACAGCCCACTTGGTGTTAAGTGGTTACTGGAGCCCATAAACATCTATGAAGTAAATGTGCCACCCACCTTGAGATATAAGTTCTAAGGTCTCAAGTATAGTTACAACGGCTGCCCCACCCTTCAAACCGAAACGCATTACTGCTTCACTGCTGCATCATTACTGCTGCAATGTCAAAAATTATATAATATTTATTGTGAAAAAATCCACAACGCGCTTTAAGCGCTGTCTTCCAAATTCTACTTTTGTATTCCAGGGGCAGAGCGAAGGTTATGAAAAAGTTATATCAACCTCCTTTCCGCATCAAGTTTTCTCAAAGTCGTACCGTTTTCGAATTCACATGAAGAATTTCACAGTCACGTTTTACGACTTTTCTAAAATGAACATTTCACACGAATCTTTTCGTATCTCTCGAACTTCGATAATTCATATTTGGCCGTGGCTACGTGGAGATTCAGATTTCATTCCAAATTTTGCGGCACCAGACTCGACCGCGATCTTTAATCAAATTTTCATAACTAATCTAATAGACTTGCCAATAAGTAGTCTAGATCCTTGTGTTGGAAATTGCTTGCTGCTTCTATTATTAATTTAGAAGTAAACACAACAAATTAATATATTTATGATTACTAGAGGTCCCGCAGTAGTCGAAATTCGACTATAATTAATTGGAATTGTAAGTTTGTACAATATTATGATTGTAATTTATACTTCTATATTCACAAATTTCGCCAAGGCTACCATAAAAAATATCAATAAAGACAAACAATATTTAATCTATTCTCAATTTGACAACAGATGTCAAGAACCAAAGTTTGACAATAAATAGTATGCATGCGTGTGTGCGTCAAATACACGGTATGTAGTGTGTGTAATGTTTTCTTTATTGATTTAATGTATCTTTTATACATTCTTTTAAAAAAATATTAGTATTGTGCACTTCTTCTCTATATTCTCTATAAGTGTGGAAAATTTCATACTACTCCGTCCGCGCAATTTTCGTAAAAAGGGATACAAAGTTTATGCTTCACGTATTAATATATAGACAATAATTAGTCCACTCGACATGAATAGCGTGCGTGCTTGTGTGAGGGTGTGTATTATTACATATTCCATTCTTGGTCCATGACGTCATTGAACACAGAACTTTAACATAAACATGGTAATGTTATTGACGTTTTCGTATTACGGATATTGAGTTTGAAGCACTTGCTACGAATTGAGGCTGACCGGATGCCGTATACATTTACGTTTTATTGTTAGGAAGGTTTAGTTTTCCTTTATTGTTGAAATAACGAAACATTACCTACGACCATTTTTTGGAACGACATTCCTTATTGGACGATGCGGAGGGGTACCCTAACCGGGAAAAAACGTCCGTAACGTAAGATTTTTATTATTTATGTATAGTCTTGGTATGATGGCTATACAGTGTATAATGTATAGTCTACGTGATGACGGTTATTATTATTTGTTTATTTTTATCAATAAAAAATCTTAATAAAAAATGTATACCCGAATAATTATTTTCTTTATACCTCGAATCTACGAATAAATAAATTCTTTATTCCTAACCTCGAATAGAACTTAAAATTAATATTTTTATAATAAGGAAAGTCGTTCCTATCCGGTGTCCTACGACACCACTCAGCTTTTTTTTATGAGTGAAGGATTACTGTTGGCCCGGAGGCCTTCCCAGTTTCACCAGGACAGGTGGGCGAGCAACGGCTCAGCCAGGAGGGGGCCTACGAATTACGAATAGTAGATTAGTTATACGAATTATATCAAAACAAAAGATATTTGAAATAATTCTTTATTAGATTGGATAGACTTAGTGAGGATATTAAAACAATACAAAAACAGCATTACCGACAGTTTCGAAATCAACGCGAAACGTCATCTTCATAAGACATGTACTAGTTCAACTAATTTATATCTCGAATTCTGATTACAAATTATGCTGTCCTTGTTCGTCGCGTACAGTTCCCTTGAGGGCGTAAGGGATGGATGGATCTCAAGGATCCCCGATGACACGCCAGTGCCCATACTTATGCAAATGCGCGATATAATTTCGTGGCTTCCTTTTGACGACTTTTTCTGGGTTCCCCGTATTTATGTGGCCACTTAGTCGTACTTGCTATTCGAGTCGTTTACCCGGGTTAAATGTTTTTTTTCCCTTATTTACGGAATGACTAATTTGAATTTCTTAAAGGTAAAATGTTTACGTATTTTTCTTTGCAAAGTTTACTTATGTATTGCTCTACATACGAACAGACGGTCAATAATGTATTTTTTTCATAAAAGTGCAGTTACATTAAATTTTCGGACCAAACCGAAACGCATGTGGCGGGTAGCCATCATACAACGCAAGATATTTGACAGATGCCTGAATCTCGCTTACGACATTTTCAAGATAAAGCGCATATATACAAGTTCCGAACAACAACATTCGGACCGTCGGTCTACCGAGCAATATCATCCGCTCGGTGGAAGATCTTCCCTTTGTCGTATATATCTTCCCAAACTGGTGACCCCGACGTGATGTGAACACGCGCAACCTTCTGATTCATCATCAGCGCATCAAGAACTTCGGCTACCACAATCCCCGCATTCTCGCAGATAAAAGCACGTCATTGACAGTCGTCCCACAGCAAGCCAGCATCGCAGCCTCAACAGGACCATCGCAGCCGACTCACCGCGCTTCCTGGTCCTACGGCACGCCACTTCACTGCCTCATCACGCCGCTACAGTTCATCGCAGCCCACGACCGGATCATCAACGCTTGGGGTCACACATCTCCGGCGTGGCAGCTCTGCATCACATGGACTACGCACGACACGCACGCAACATTTAAGCTCAGTCTCGACTCACCGCAGACTTCGAGCAGCACTGGCGACAATCACGCAGCATTCAGCTCAGTTTCGACTCACTGCAAACTTCGAGCAGCACTGGCGACACGCACGCAGCATTCAAGCTCAGCCTCGACTCACCGCAGGCTTCGAGCAGCACTGGCCCTTGCAAGCTAATCTCAGCACGGACAACGCTAACTAAAAACGACACGACCTCCAGTCTCGGAGGGGAGTGATGTGGCGGGTAGCCATCATACAACGCAAGATATTTGACAGATGCCTGAATCTCGCTTACGACATTTTCAAGATAAAGCGCATATATACAAGTTCCGAACAACAACATTCGGACCGTCGGTCTACCGAGCAATATCATCCGCTCGGTGGAAGATCTTCCCTTTGTCGTGTATATCTTCCCAAACGCATACTGCTTTCCGGCAGAAATAGAGTGATGATTTTATTTTATTCTTCAAGCCATATCTTAGTTAACTATTTATCTTCTATCTTCTATATATAAAAAAATGAATTGCTGTTCGTTAGTCTCGCTAAAACTCGAGAACGGCTGGACCGATTTGGCTAATTTTGGTCTTGAATTATTTGTGGAAGTCCAGAGAAGGTTTAAAAGGTAGACAAATATGGAAATTCTCGGAATTAAATAAAAATAACGATTTTGTGTTCGCTTTGATGTGTCCCCCGTCGGACGGATTCCTTTTGTTTATTTTAAGTTTACTTTATACAAAAATTTAGGTGTTTTATTTATCGATTGAGGCACTACGAAGTCTGCCGGGTTAGCTAGTTAATAATAAAAAACCGTGTAATCAAAAGCTATTCAGTTTCGCTACATAACTTACATCGATAATTTAACTTTGTAGCTATAAACATTTTGTAAAAAATATAATAAAATATTCGAAATGAAAACATCGTCAATTATACTATGATTTCAATATTGTCAAGGCTTGTTAACAACAAGTAATTGGGAAAAAAATTCAGGCCAAGCGTTCCAAAACGGATCCAAGTACAACTATGTATTACTAGGCCGAGCTCTCCTAAGCCGATTTTCGGAGTCGAGACGTAACTTATCTTCATCTTAATACTAACTGACCTCACAGCTAAGGGCGTGATACTGTCAGAAGATTGCATTTACTTATACGTGATTTGGATACTGATTCTGTTTACAGGGATCCAAGTAAAATCAAAATCAATTAAATCACATGGCTGTTTCTTTTTAATACGCTTCAGACGTATGTATGTTAGTATGTAACGGAATCTTTGAACATGATTTTGACCCCCTTCAAAACGTCGGATTAACTCGAAGTTTGGTATACTTATTAAGAACTGATAACAATATAATATTTAAAAAAATATATGAAAAAATTTAAATTCAGCTAAAAAATGAAAAATAAATAATAGTTTAAAAAAACTAACAAGATACGCTTTTGTAGAAAATCCAACTAAAAAAACATGGTATCAGTAAATATAAATATTTTATGAGCAGCTATGAGTAGAAAGGTAATTTTGATAATATCCTGAATAAATATTTTCTTAGACTGTTATTAATTCAAATTTATTAAAATTTATTTTGTATGTTTTTGTTGGATTTTCTATAAAACCGTATTTGGTTAGTTTTTTTAAACTATTTTTTTTTACCTAATAATGGTAACAGGTACTTAACTGGTAAGTTAAGGGACTATTCCAGCTACTCACGTGCCGTTGGTGAGCTCACGGGCTCAACCTGAGAGAGTGTGCTATCACTGGCCCTAGCAAAAGCGGCGCTTCGCAGAATCTACCACTGGATCGGAATCACGATCCACAGAGAAGATCCGGTGAAAAAAAAACTACGTGAAACCCCTACCTTAACTGTTACTGGATTGGATAAGATCGCTGCATCATGGCAGCGACTTGATGTACAATGCCATGACAAAACAAACCTTCAATGCTATACATAAAGATCAATATTGTCAGCTGGCTTAAATGAAAAATCGACGGTGACACCCGTTGAATAAATGGGACCGGGCTTACATTGTTTCATTGAGTGTCTTTAGCTAGACGTAGCTTGAACAAAGGCTGTTCTTAATACAGTTCAATGGTAATTAATATTTTTGGTTTATTGCATAATATTTTTTTTTATTGCTTAAATGGATGGACGAGCTCACAGTCCAACTGGTGTTAAGTGGTTACTGGAGCCCATAGACATCTACAACGTAAATGCGCCACCCACCTTGAGATATAAGTTCTAAGGTCTCAAGTATAGTTACAACGGCTGCCCCACCCTTCAAACCGAAACGCATTACTGCTTTACGGCAGAAATAAGCAGGGCGGTGGTACCTACCTGCGTGGACTCACAAGAGGTCCTACCACCAGTAATTACGCAAATTATAATTTTGAGGGTTTCATTTTTATTACACGATGTTATTCCTTCACCGTGGAAATCAATCGTGAACATTTGTTAAGTACATATTTCATTAGAAAAATTGGTACCCGCCTGCGAGATTCGAACACCAGTGCATCGTTCAACACGAATGCACCGGACGTCTTATCCTTTAGGCCACGACGACTTCAAAACGATGACGACTTAGTAGCTGCCTTATGCAAGATGCATTGGAATAGTTCTTGAAAGCGTAGATAGAATAACTGGTATAAATATTCATAAAAAAATGAACACGCAATGGAACGCAAATGAAAGAAAACTCCAGGTGATGGGTTCAACGTCCGCTGTCTTTGCCATTTTAGACGAACTTGCTAGAACGATATGTTTATGTGTGCTTTTATTTATCAAATTAATACCGTTTCCCCTTGAGGTACGTAATATTATCATTTCAGCTTTGGTAAATAAAGTTTAGTACTAAAACAGTTGTTATTATCATAACACGCTGTTTACACAGGACTGCGAGTTTATGATTAAACAAATAATAAGTTTAATGTGTTTTTATGGTATCTTATGGGGTTTTATGGTGAGCTTAATTATATTCAGCAAAAATATTGAAATTTTATAGTCATTTTGAGCTTACGATGAGCTTTTACAGCTTAACAATAACGGTTGTCTATGTCATCAGGAATCCAGTTCTTGACCGCGAGGATGACGAAACCGCTGCAACAAACCGTCACAGTCGGGGCCCTTCGGGTTTACCGCAGTGGCATGCGTGTTAAAGGGTCGCGTGGATCCTAGAGGTTGGGGTGCCGGATGCTTAAAACCAGAGGTCAACCGACCTCAATGTACGGAGTATGGTGTGTCCCCGTCCTAGTATCTTCCATGTTTAAAAAACCCAAACTCTGCGATTTACTTTTGGCCGATAAGTGAACTATTGAGGCGACTCACCACACCTCAGGGGACTGGAAGCCGTAAAACAGCAAGATGGCAGGGCAGAAATGGTTACTTACCAGTATGAGTCGGTTATCGATCACAATGCTGTAGTATAATACTTAGAGAACGCGATCCGGGGAATGCTTTAGTTAAGTTTACGACTCTCCCGGGAAGAGATCAGTTGTGCTATTATAGCTTCTAATAGTACAACAAATTCTGTTAGTATATAAAAAAATGTATGAAGTTATAATTAAAGCCATCTAGTTAACGAGGTAGGTAAATAATATTACTGAAGTGAGGCAGAATGTATCACTACGAGTAGATCTATGCAGGTATATTTATTACCTATGTACCTGTTATGTAGGTAGAAAATAAATATTCCATCTAGTTTATTTGTATTAATCTGAATTTAATTATTTACATGAATTTAGATCTTGAATCATCCATACTTAGTGTTAAATAAACAATGGCAATTCGATATTTTTTGGGATTGATGATTTAGTTGAATTCTTATTTTTCTTATAGCCAGTAATTTCAGAAACATATTTTAATGATGTGATAATTCTTAAGTTTTGTAATTTCCCACACGAAAATTCGAAAAGAGATTTCCATTATCATTCACGCTTACTACAAACTGAAAGAGAGTTGTCTGTTTTCACAAACTCGACACAGAATGATCGGTACAAAAGGTATAGGATATCATGAAAGCCTGCTACGGTCTCGATACAAATGCAAAGGCGAACGGATGTAAAGGATTGACTGGTATTGTCGTAGACACATCGATACGAAGCAAATGCAATGCCAATGAAATTCGAGTTTATTTCGAGAGGATTCCACATCCGTAAATTTTACCGGGACTCGAGCGATATCTTGAAACGATAGGACCTTTAGACCACGGATTACTTGTTTGTTGTGCCATTAAAATAAATTGTGTTGATCGTTTTAGTACAATATCCGGTGTTAAGATGTGCTGTAACTAACTGTACTATCGCAAATAATGCGTTGTTCTTTGAGTGATTTGGTTCAATTTTTTGGAACGAAGTTCCTTATCGCGCGTTGTGAAAGGGGGCTAGACGGAAAAAATTCTTACGAAAAGTTGTCACGACACTTTTTAGATCCGTCATTTTTTGACCAATCAACGTGTAGGCGCTTATCGCGTGACATTGCTCGTATCCGATTGGTCCGCGTAATGAGTACAGTTTCTCGAGATAGCGTTTCAACAATAGTAATTTAGTTCATAGTATTGTTTTTTTTTCTTCATAAAGCCGTAATTTATTATTAAAACTTAAAAAAAAATTACAATTCCTTCACTAATTAATCGAAAGGAACTTCGTTCCATCTGGGTGTCCCTTGACACCTCTGAAGTTTTTTTTTTTGCTTAGATGGATTTACGAGCTCACGGCCCTAACTGGTGTTAGGTGGTTACTGGAGCCCATAGACATCTACAACGTAAATGCGCCACCCACCTCGAGATATACGTTCTAAGGTCTCAGTATAGTTACAACAGCTACCCCACCCTTCGAACCGAAACGCATTACTGCTTCACGGCGGAAATAGGCGGGGTGGTGGTACCTACCCGTGCGGACTCCTAAGAGGTCCTACCACCAGTGATCAATTACAGTATCAGGTATCCGGATAAAATTGATTATGTCGTTTTAAACAAAAAATAGGTTTTGCGAATGGCAGCTTAGAATACTAAATAACAGAACAACTTCGAGCTCATAATCTTTGTTAGATTCTTCGCTGACTTTGAGACATTAGTAATCTTCAATCTGTGAAAGGAATAATTGCTCCGCATTAGAAAAACCATCCGTAAGAAATGCTTATAGGTAGGAAATAAATATCAAGAAGAGTGTGTGTGTTAATTTATACCGGTTTCAACAAACTCTCTTAAAAAAAACCTGCTTGCGTCAAATTGTTGTCATATTTCTCTCTAGGACTGCAGCTTATCAAATTTTAATCTCAGTAAGACAGAGTGACATAGGGCTCCAACTGAGACGGAAAACGTATATCTGTATTTTGAAAAATAAAGAAAACTACAAGAATCAAAACATCTCTAAGAAATTGTGATTGATAATTTGTCCGTTACTCTTAAACAGGCGTAATAAAAATTCTATGCTCTTTAGAAATAATTAACCGATGTAACTTAATTATTTAATTGTGTAAGTCCAATAAGTGAGATCCTACATTGTTTGTACAGTACAATAAGCGCTAATTGGATGTTTTGCAATCTAATACGGGTCCTTAATTGTCTATCTAACCAAGATATTTTATTGGCCATGTTTGTGTAATTTATAATCTTACGCTCGACACAGACGCTTAGATAGTATTTTGTATTTTATAGAATAATTTTATCGAGAATTTCGTTTTATTATATATTCATATAAATTAATTAAATTATATGGACTGATTTGTCATTGTCATTTTTAACGGCCGTCTGGTGTAGTGGAAAGTGACATAGTCACTACACAAGGGGGTCGCGGGTTCGAATCCCGCCAAGGGTAGATATTTGTATGATAAATATAAATGTGTTTTCCAGGGTTATGGATGCATATTAAATATATGTATGTGTATAATAAAAATCTTACATTTATTTCCGTTATCTGGTATCTGTAACACAAGTTCTTTACGAACTTATCACGGGACCAGTTAACGTGGCGTGTTTGTTAGTAAATATTTGTATATTATATTATATTTATTTATTTATTATTTGTCTTTAAAAATGCTTTAAATCTCGTTATATTAATCTAATTCGAAAAATAGAAACTCGTATTACCGCTATGTTAAAATTATCATTTAATTTGATATATCTCAACTGCAGTAGAATTTCGTATGTTTTTTAAACTACAATACTATTTCTAATATAGAATATCGTTACGTCGGTAAGAGCCACGCCATCTACCGTGGAACAGCAGAAACGAATATCAAAAGAACTAGTAAAATCGAGAACGCTCGAGAAGTACAACGACATCTATTATCGAATAGCGGAAACACATATTGAAACTACTCGACTTGTCAAGAATGTTCTCGATAATACTAGGAATGTCGTATCGACTATAAAAGCGTTGCAGAGATGACGCGAAATGAGTTAGTAATCGGATCTATTCGAAGCGAAACAGTGAACTGATCACCAGAAGCGAAGCGGAAGAAGCGAATTAGGTACGCATTGTAAAGTGTTCTGTGAGTGATTTATCCCGAACCCCAGCGCGTAACAATATGCTAATAACAGCAATTTATTAACATACTAACAAGATTTATTCAAAGAATACGTTTTCTACTACCACTACGTTAGGTCATAATAGACTTCTAAATATTAATCTAATAGTTTGTTGCCAGGACATGTGTACATTTAGAACTTTTATTGTGGTAATCCTGAAACGGACCGGAACATGTTAAAATCAACTCCATTTAGGACGGACAAATTGGATAAGTGAGCCGTGACCGGAAATTCAGAAAGCGAGGGTAAAGTGGATTATTTTTAGTGTAAATGTAAGAAAACAAAGCATAAAATAAGCCCGTGTTAAATGGAACTTAGTTACTCTTTAACTGTAAAAGCTGCTTCGGAGGCGCCCGGATAGTTTTTAGGAGTTCGCGAAACAAAAAAAAAACGGTAGCGCCATAAACGTAAATGCTTAAATCAAAATATTAAATGAAAATTGAGACGACTATTCCCATTCTATTCTATTCTGCTCCGACGACGCTCTTCCGCGGCCGAGACGACTATTCCCATTCCATTATATTCTGCTTTTTTGCTTTTTTGTTTTTGAGTCCAATTAATCAATTAATTATTTATACCTATGTAATAGTAATAATAAACACGCATAGATGCAGATACTCACACATACACAATACAACATGCATGCGCGCACACACCCACATATATACATATTCACACAAACACACACACACACTCACACGCATAATGACCTTAAATGATAACACCTAATGATCTCTCAACACTAGTTCGCAGCATCTGTTCACGACTTAACCTAACCTAATCTATCTTAAGAAAGAGGAGGCCTGGAGATCAGTAACACAGGTCTTTGAACCTAGTACAGACTTCAGCTCTTTCAAAGGCTTACAAAATAAATTATAAGGTTAATTTCCATTTGTATTTGTACTATACCTTTAAGAGAGAAATAAATAAATTATTATAAATTATTAAATTGGATTTAAATAAAAATAAGAAACGAAAAATTTCTATATTCCATTAATTTCAATATAATAAAGTTTCTTCCGTCTGCTGTGGGTATAGTAAAGACTGTTATTACTTATGAAGTCACAATATTACTCGTAAATAGCCTGCATCTATTAGGCAATCTAATAATTATTTTGTAATTATATAGTGCATTAATAAGCTGAGTTCTGCACATGCGTAATAAGTAACGCCCTGCATTAGCATTAGCAAAGCTTGCTAGCTCCGTGCTTATACTCACTTTGGCATGAAAATTACAGTGGTGATCTTGCACAGAGCGGGTGTTATTGCTTTATATCATCATCATTTCAGCCTATCGCCGTCCATTGCTGAACATAGGCCTCTCCAATAGATTTCCAGTGCGACCGGTCCATTGCCACCTGCATCCAACGAGACCCAGCGCTTTTTACTAGGTCGTCGGTCCATCTATTTTTAGTTATTTTTAATTGCTTTATATAGTTATGCAAGATTATTTGAGATTATCGTCAGCATCACTCGAAATCTTATTTTTTTTTTTAAATTCTAAAATAGTTACAAGTACCAACTATAAAATACCTCTATACTTACACTACTTAACAATGACTTCTAAAGGACATGATTTATCTTTTCCCTCCACAACCTTGGAAGTAAAACATACTTATTAATTAATTAACCACAAATTTAATAAACAAAATTAAATTAAGTAGGTTATTTGACCATCTATAGCTATGTGGTGTCAGTCTCGAAATAAGTATAGCATGTCTCATCTCCTGCTGTGAGTGCCGTAAAAGTCGACTAAGGGATCTTCTAGGGAATTGCAGTGTTCTCAGAGTATTACAGCTGCGTTAGCCAACAAGCTAGCTAAGTCTGGCGATTATAGTAGCCCTTCCAACATGGCTTGTATAAATAAAAACTGGCTCCATTTCTCGGCATCTCCGCTATGGTTATGTTAGTTGCCAAAATTTTAGCGGAGCGTAGGGAGGCTTCTGACGAGGTTATCCGACTGCCTGGTAAAGGTCCGAATCCTATGGGTGCAAGCTTCGCAAGACCTATGTTCATTTGTGCATCATCTATCTTTTTTTTTTACCACTTTCTTGAACAGGCTCATATACAATGATGGATAATGAAGCACGCATTCATCACAACGTGCATCCGCATACTCCTAGAGATTTCAAGTGGAAGTTTGGAAACTCCTTGATCAACATACAACATATCAGATAAGGCTAAGACAAGTAATTGGAGAAATATATAATTTAATTAGGTATTTGTCTAACTTATAATTACAATTACAAAAGCGAGATTAAACTGTAAATAATAACAGTTTTCATTATTACGTCTACGACTCGAGAAAGCCGAAAAAAATTTTAAACAACAATATAGGTAATATCTGGATTGTTAATTGTTTCACTTCTTCTAATAATATTGTTCGTGCAAAATCCCACAAACGAACGGAAATCACTTTCATACGCATTATTCAGCCCTGGGGCTGTATAGCGCTGTCAATAGTCATATAAATCTCGTTATTCTACCCTTTCAAAGCACGTACCGGTCTGGACACCCACGCAATGTGTAATTTATTATTTTTTCTTGGCGAAACACCAAGAGCCCGGGCGTGATTGGTCGTCGGTCAATCTCGACACTCCTCCCAAATGTCAATTTAACGATAGCAGTACATACTACACCCATTAATTTTGCCTAAGACCACTTTTATGGTAATTTCAATAGTTTTGATGCTCCCCCGTCATATGTTGTCAACGTTGAATGAAACAGCAGGTTTGATTAATTTTTCATCTATACTAATATATAAATCTATAGTGGTTTTACGGATGTTCCGTTATAACTACTGAACCATGCATCCGATTGACTTGAAACTTGGTATCCATGTAGAAAATAGATGTAGTTAATGGATAGGCTAATATTTATATGAGTGTTGGACTCCCTACACCAGTTGCGGGGACGTTAATGATGAGAACCTTTGTGGGGGCGAGAAATGTTAATTTTAATTTTAAATGTCCAGCAAAGCGGACGGGTACAGCTAGTTACTTATAATTGTAATTAATAACAGACATAATACGTGTGAATAAAGTTTCAGCGTCAGATTAACTGCTTGTGGCGAAGATAAGTTAATTGAAACCAACTTAGAAAGTAATAGATTTCTCAACATTCTCAGCATCAAGTCCAGTCTAGACATTCGGTTTTTTTTTCTGGCCGAGAACCAAGATTTGAGAGTCAACTGTTAGGCCACGCCTCTCCAATGTCGAAAGAGATTAGTATTCGCAGCCCGTGGTGGCTCGGATTAACACAGGCTTTCATTACTATACCACGGTCTCATTAAGTGTTCTCATTCTTACAGATATTATTTTATAACTTCGTTATTTAAGAATTTCTCATCACATCGTTTCTATTCTTCTGTTATAAGACTGAAAATCGTTTATTTTCGTCAGAAATGTTTGTTTACTGCCAGCACTTATTTAGTAAAGTTAACAAATATACTTATTCTGGCCATAAATACTGTTACAATTAAAAATAAACAAAATATCTATTGCAAATAACATTTATTACTTTTACAGTGTGTTAGTTTAATACATAAATATAAAACAATTTAAAGTATAAAAAGCTCATTCGAAGTGGTCTCCATTGGCTGCAATACAGTCCTTTAAGCGTTGAGGCCAGTTATCAATAGAAGCACGCACTCTTTCCATGGGAAAATTTTTCACTGCCAATCGTACGGATTGTTTTAGGGACTCCAAATTATCACGGCGTTTAGAGCAAGCTGTACTCTCTAAAACTGACCATAAATCATAATCCAGCGGATTAAGATCGGGACTAGACGACAGCCAGTCTTCAGCTCTGATGAAGCCCGAAACGTTCGTTTCCAACCAAGACTGCGTAGACCGAGCTTTATGACCTAGCGCCGAGTCTTGCTGGAAGGACCATTCTTAATTATTGAACATGGTGTTGTTAAGGGGCTTCACTACCTGCTCAAGAATGGTATCTTGATACACTTATGCCGATGTTTTGATACCTTTTTCACAAAAGTATGGCTCGGTCACTTCTTCATAGCTAATACCCCACCAAACCATCACTGAAGTCGGATAGTATCCACGTTGCACTCTGTCGATTAATTGGGAAGCTTCCTTAGAGCTTTGAGCATAAATATGGTCATTTTATTTGTTAAAATGTAGCTCAATTGTAAAAAAAAAATCTCATACATAAACAAAATTTTTCTATGACCTCCCTTTGCGTACCGCTTCAGTAGTTGTGTCGATTTTACCACCTTTTTATTCTCTTTTAAATTATCAGTTAAGAAATGATCAGTACGTCTCTTATAGGCTGCAAGTCCTAAGTCGTCTTTTAAAATACGCGACGTGGTTCTAGGTGCTATCTGAGATGAATCTCCCGAGATAAAATCTTTTGCTTTCGGATAGGATTTCTTCGAATTCTTTCCCTTGCTGCTTTGACCACCTTTGTCGTACGCACACTACGTGGACGGCCATATCTTTTTCTGTCACAAACAGAGGAGGTCTCATTGCTCCTATTAATAGCCCGGTACACAAACATTTTACTAATACCAAGCGTATGGAGAGTTTTAAAAATTGCATTTGGCTCCATACCTACTTTGTGTAATGCAATCACAGCGATTCGGTTCTCTTTATCACCCCAGTACATTTTAATATCGCAAAATATTGTACAATGTATTGGCGCCAAAATGAGAAAACTCAACGAGCAATCATATAAAAATGACAGATTCCAAATTCAAAAGTAATATTTTGTTTATTTTTAATTGTAACAGTATTTATGGTCAGATTAAGTAGTGTTCAAGTTAGAGAAGATGAACCATTTTCAAATGGAATTTAATGCTGTAGGTGGATAAATGACATGAGGTCAAAGTCTTCTTTCTATTGTACATATTGTTACACGCTGGGGTTCGGGATAAATAAATGTTCCACCAAAGTACAACTAAAAACTGTATTAGCACTAGGACACTTCACAAACACTTTAAAATTCTCAATTCGCTTCTTCCGCTTCGCTTCTGGTGATCCGTTCGCTGTTTCGCTTCGAGTAGTTCCGATTACTAACTGACTGCTGCGATCTCTGCAACGCTTTTATAGCCGATACTACATCCCTAGAATTATCGAGAATATTCCACACATTTCGAGTATTGTGTTTCCGCTACCTGACAATAGATGGCGTTGTACTTCTCGAGTGTTCTAGGTGCTACTAGATCCTTCGATATTCGTTCGACTAGTCGGCGATAGATGGCGTTACTCTTACCGGCGTAACAATATAATAGCTGTAACATTCTTAAACTGGAATGACTGACTGCTATGCGGCGGAAATAGTCAAGGTGGTGGTACTGTTAATTTTTCTTTTTAATATTTTTGCATTCATTTTATCTATATATTAATACGCGAAGCAAAAACTTTGTATCCCTTTTTACGTAAATTGCGCGGACGGAGGAGTATGACATTTTCCACACTTATAGAGAGTATAGAAAGTATAGAGAAGAAGTGCACAATGCCAATATTTTTTTAAAATAATGCATAAAAGATAAATTAAATCAATAAAGAAAACATACACACACTACATACCATGTATTTGACGCACACACGCATGCATAGTAGTTATATTGTCAAACTTTTGTTCTTGACGTCTTGACAAATTGAGAATAGAATATGGTTTGTCTTTGTTAATATTTTTTATAGTGTAGTCTTGGCGAAATTTGTGATTATAGAAGTATAAAATACAATCATAATAGTGTACAACCTTACAATTCAAATTAATTATAGTCGAATTTCGACTACTGCGGGACCTCTAGTTTGGTTAATTGGTCGATCTTATTTGTGGCTAAGTTTTTGCAAAGACTCTTATAAAATTTGCATCGTATAGAGGTTGTTCCCCGTGCTTCAAATCGGCTATTGAAAGTTGAACGTTGAACTTAACTTTTGGAATTTCAAATGTAAATCTACAATGTTTCGATCTTGAGACAAGTTAACAACGCCTATTGGGAACAGAATATCCGGATCTCTATAGTAGTAAGTGGTTTGGCACTAATCTTTAACTTACCTAATTATCAACCGGAGTCTATTGCCGAGAACGCTATACGCTTTGTCATCAGTTTGGAAAATGAAATTTCGGATAATTTTCCCAGGCCTAAGAACGAAAACTAACGGGTAAATAAATAAAAATAGGTGAAAACTGCTGCTCTATACGGATGATGGAGGAACAGTAGCAGGAGCTCGATAGGATCGGAGCATCGGATGAAAAGCAGAAATTGTAGACTTACAAAATAAAAGTTAACGTTTGTTATATCGAACGCATGTAAAATTTAGGACGGATATAAAACGAGACTCCTTTGACTGCCTTTGTAACAAGCATTCCCTTTGACATGTTAATGTACGACATAACGTGCAAAATAAAACAATAAAAACAGTTTTCGTTACGTCGTCTTTCACGAAGGCTTTGAATGCGTTGTGTTTGAAATGGATTGATGTCAAAGGAACGTGTTGAGTGGCAAACTCAGGAACGTTTCTTCTTTAATATCGCTCTGTTTTTCTACATTACATCATGATTTTGTTGTCTATCACACGGAGCGGACTCACAAGAGGTCCTACCACCAATAGTGTGTGCTTAGTCTATTTAGTGGTAATTGATCATCAAGGATTTGGAAATCCGCTACCTACCACTGAGGACGTCCTTCAGACGTAGTGTCATCGTGTATTCGTGGAGGGCAGTCTGTTCCAGAGATAGATGGTATGTGGCAAAAATCTGTTAAGTTGCATTGTAGATGTGCCTCGTGTTCCAGTCGCGAGTTGCGGGGTGATAGAAAAGACGTGAACCATATGTGAGAAATCAGAGCTAACCCAAAATATACATGGAAGCAAATTCGTATACCAAAGATTCTAAATGCACTGCAATATGAGGATTTTAGATTTTCTCGCCTACACAGTCGCTGGTAGCCAAAAGCGCTACAGCTACTCTTGGACTGGTAGGTGCTCACCTACCAGTCTCCACCTGAGAGACATTACTAACACTGGCCTTAGCAAGAGCAGTGCCTCGCTGAATCTACTGTCTATCGGAATCGCAACCAACTGAAAAAAACCGGTGAGAAACTCAGTAGGTTGTATCTGTGGGGTTTTTTTTTCGGCCAGGGGGCCGAACTTCATACGAGGTGTTCGCGCCTGGGGAGCATGCGGGGTATATGGGACTTAAGGTCTGCATATATTGGGAGCAGACCGCAGACCCAAGGATGTTTTTAAGGCCCTACCTACCAAAAAACTCGCTTTGCACTCTCGCACTCGACGTCCGGTCTCACCCGTGGTCAGAAACCAAGCAGAGTAGGGGGTTTTGTGGGCTAGATTGCACGTTAAGCTTTCACTCGAAGTTCGAAGATAATCTCTGCTACTTTGGTCGTTCGAGCTTCACCCCAAAAACGATGAACTGATTTTGAGGAAAAAACTTACGTTTGAACTAGTAAGAGTCGAATTTAAATTGAGTGTGGTTTTATATCGATACGACAATGGGAGTCGGAGATGTGGGAACTGTAGAGTTATGTACCACTTCAAAATCGAAAAATAGTGTTTAGACCTTTTCGCGGGTGGCTCAAAAGCCATATCAACATTTCGATTGTTAGCTGCTCATATAGTAAAGCCACTATTTGTGACACGATTGATTAAGTTCAAACCGATATAGCCATCAATCTAAGCGAGGCATAGTAACCGAGGCCAGAGCTTGCAACATATTACTGTGCAAGGAATCAGTTCCGACAGCCCATAAATAAAGCCCAGTCCAATCAAGCATCGGTCGTTAATTAACTAGCGGTTAACGAGTTCTTTTCATAACAATGGCCATCGTCCCGCGAATATTTACGGCTTTGATATTAATTTGTTTGTAGTGTGGCCATAATTACATATATTTGTTGGGTCTTTTTCGAGGTCTTGTAATATATATTATGTGCTTTTGGTAATAATTAAACAGAACTGATCGCTTTATATATGCTCCGTGACTAGAACTTAATCCTTCCAAATTTCTTTAAGATCTCTGCAATTTAAAATTCGATGAAACGAAAACCTCAATATTAAACACTAGAGAAACATACACATATGTATAATACCTATAGGATTTAGCGCGAGATAATAAGATAGAATCCTTCTGCAAGTTTGACGTGCTAATTGCATTATTGTTTTTTAATCCTTTATGTACTGCTGTCCCTATGGTTCACTTAATGTTAAATGGTTACCGAAGTCGAGTAGCATCACAAAATGAATAAAGTTCCCAATTTACTAGTTCCGTTTTCTATGAAGACAGTCTTGCACGAGCCCAGCCGAAGGTGAAATATTAAATTTAACTAGAGGTCCCGCAGTAGTCGAAATTCGACTATAATTAATTGGAATTGTAAGTTTGTACACTATTATGATTGTATTTTATACTTCTATAACCACAAATTTCGCCAAGACTACACTATAAAAAATAATAACAAAGACAAACAATATTTAATCTATTCTCAATTTGACAACAGATGTCAAGAACAAAAGTTTGACAATAAATAGTATGCATGCGTATTTGCGTCAAATACATGGTATGTAGAGTGTGTAATGTTTTCTTTATTGATTTAATATATCTTTTATGCATTATTTAAAAAAAATATAAGCATTGTGCATTCCTTCTCTATATTCTCTATAAGTGTGGAAATTTTCATACTCCTCCATCCGCGCAATTTTCGTAAAAAGGGATACAAAGTTTTTGCTTCACGTATTAATATATAGATATTCCAATTCTTATCGATATCAGAGTGTTCATTTTGAGATGTATACTTGCCTAAGTAAACACTGAGCGAAATGTGAGCTCATTTATCCATGGAATTTAGATCAATGTTGAATCACAATTATTCGAAAGTCATCGTGGCCTAAAGGATAAGACGCCCGGTGCGTTCGTATCGAGCGATAAGATTATGCCGGCGTTCAAATCCCGCAGACAGGTATTCTTTTTTTACTTCGTGATTGATTCGTATGTATTCGCGATGAATCACGTCCAAGCATTAAAAAAGCAGGAACGCAATAAAAATATTTATATTTCTAATACGAATGTTCATTAGTGTCGACATCTGATTTTAAAGAAAAAAAGTGATGTATGCATTAAGCATTCAACTTAGAACAAATCTTTTCGTAAGAAATCGGTTGGAGTTTGAATATGTAAGTAATGGCAGGCAAGACTTGTCACATGTGAAGTAACAGTTTTCGGAATATTGGAATGTTTATTTAAATGTTTAAAACAGACGATTGTATTCTCTTCAGTGATGACAATCACTTCTCATCTAGACACGGACAGTGCAACATCTTAGGGTTTTATAAAAATTTAATATTGTAATGGTGTAATAGTGTACAGAGTGTTTTTAAATAGCCCTTCACCTACAGAACTCACTTCCCTCAAATGCAACCGTCCAACAAAATCTGATCTAATGGGAACACTTTGAAGGTTTCAATGCGAAAAATGATTTTTAGTTCTAATAAGCGACGACTATTTATAAGGCTTCTAATCGGGTTACGTCTTGAACGCTAGTGATTAAGCACTCAGGCTTTCCCGAGTCCATATAACAGTAATTTACCATACAGAATAAATACGCTAGTGCCGTGGTATGGAATGCTTTTTTTATTCGTAATTCTTATTTAATAGACGTACATTATGTTCGCGTGTGAATGTAACATTATTCACGAGTTTTCTTCCAAGCAGAGACTTAAAAAACGTATTTCTTCTGCCCTGGATGGGTGAATGACTTCGAAATTATCGAGATATGGTCTTTTTTTTGTTGCTTAGATGAGTAGACGAAGCTCACAGCCCACCTTGTGCTAAGTGGTTACTGGAGCCCATAGACATCTACAAAGTAAATTCACCACCCACCTTGAGATATAAGTTCTAAGAACTCAGTATAGTTACATCGGCTGCCCCACCCTTCAAACCAACGCATTACTGCTTCACGGCAGAAATAGGCAGGATGGTGGTACCTACCCTACTATGGTCCTCCTCCTCGCGTCGTTTTCCTCATTACTGAGGGTCGTGACTCTCCCGCTGCATCAGTTTCTTCCGTACGATTTCCCTCCATCTTCTACGATCCTTAGCTTTGTGGAAGGCATTGTGAAAGTTGATGTCCAGAGAAGATCGTATTTGGTCCGACCATCTCGTAGGACTGCGTCCTCTGGGACGTTTGCCATCTACCTTTCCTGTCACCATCAGCTGTTCAAGATTACCCTACTATGGTAGGTCTAGGTTATTGTTTCTAGAAGTACTTCACGTTTTATTCACGAGTCGATATCAGTTTGTTTAAAGTTTTCCATACGACCAAATTTCATTATATTTCGTAGTCTTTGTGTTACGTTTAGAAACTTATATTCGAAAATTATCTAAATTTAAGAGAGTAAAAATTCCTACATTACATTACTCCACAGTTCACGATTGTTCTAATGTCGCATTCATTAAACATTAGCGAAATTAGTGGTTTGTGAAATTAACTTAGTTAGCCATTGTCGTACAAACAGTTGGCAGGTTCTAATGGCTTAATTAATCACAATGTCTCCACGTGTTTGGGAAAAGACTCTATATCGTTTACTTAGAATTAAGTTTACATATATAAAAAAAAAATATCGTTGCCTCCGTAGACTGTACTCTGTTTTATACACAATAATTTTCTTGGAACATAACCATTGGTTTGGATGTGTTAGAATAGCACTGCCCATCTCATTCTGTGGGACGCAAAAGGCGACTAAGGGAATTTACCGGATAATAAGCCAGCCGCGTTCTGAAATTATTATTAGCGTTATGAAACAGCTAACTGGAACATAGTGATAGTAGTGGGTACTGCAAGCTCAAACGGATACTTTTATATATTTTTTTATTTGATAGATGGGTAGACGATCTCAGAGCCTACCTGGTGTTAAGTGGTTACCGAAGCCCATAGACATCTACAACGTAAATGCCGCCACCCACTTTGAAATATGAGTTCTAAGGTCTCAGTATAGTTAGAACGGTTGGACTCACAAGAGGTCCTACCACCAGTAATACCTTAACATTGCCCTATCTATTTCTGCAGTCAACTGTTTCTACCTGTTTCTACCATAGCTGCGGCTGCGGTAACCACATATCAGATGGACTGTGAGATAGTCTGCCCAAAAAGAAAGTGCTTAAAGATGTCGTCACCCTATGCCAAAACTCGTGGTTACCACTAGACCCGTCTCGCGCGTGACAACAAACAACCCGAATACCGTGTTGGTTTAGGGCACGGTATTTTAATTGGAAATGGCTTCATTATGATTGAAATTATCACCTTGACCCACCGGAATAACAATAAACACTCGATCCAATATTGTTTCTGCTCGCACGTTATATTCGTGGAGCGATCCCTTTGATCGAAGGGATTACGAGGGTCAGCGTATCAGTGCTGGTTGAGGATCGTTGCTTTGACGAATTGAATGATTTTTATTTTTTCTTCATTTAATTAGACGACATGCAATCAAAAATCTAAAACAAATAAAAGGATATAATAGTAATCCAATTCATCGTTTATGACTGATTGTGACGCAACTTTTTGACGCAACTTTCAACCATTTGATAACTTATAAAATGTGTATTTTATAATAAAATTAGCAATTTCTTTATTGTCGACTAGCTGACCCGGCAGACTTCGTAATGCCTCAATCAATAAATAAAAGACCTAAATTTTTGTGTAAAATAAACATAAAACAAACAAAAGGAAACCGTCCGACGGGGGACACATCAAAGCGAACACAAAATCGTTATTTTTATTTAATTCCGAGAATTTCCATATTTATCTACCTTTTAAACCTTTTCTGGACTTTCACAAATAATTCAAGACCAAAATTAGCCAAATCCGTCCAGCCGTTCTCGAATTTTAGCGAGACTAACAAACAGCAATTCATTTTTATATATATATAGATAAGGGTGTATTTTGCGCACGACTGCACACAAATGAAATTTGACCTCACGTCTCAAGGTGGATGGTGACATTCGCGATGGTGATAGCCACTGAACAATTTTTTTTTATCGCTTAGTTGGATGGACGGCAATCCTGGTGTTAATCCTGGTGTCCCACTGAGTTTCTCGCCTGATCTTCTCGCGTTTCCGATCCGGTGGTAGATTCTGCGAAGCATGGCTCTTGCTAGGGTTCAAATTCAAATTCAAATTCAAAATCATTTATTTCAACTTGGATGTCATCAAAAACACACTTGTTGAATGTCAAAATGTAAAAGAAAATGTTAACTCTACCACCGGTTCCAAAAAAGCCACAGTCCTGAGAAGAACCGGCGAAACAAACTCAGCGGGCTTATTTTTTTTTTTTTTTTAAACAATAAAACATATTTACAGTATACAAAAAAACAAGTCAAAAAAATACAATTCAAATAAATAATAATAATAATGAAAAATGAAAAGGCCAGGAGCGAACGCCTCATTCCCACGTAGTGCCATCTAGTAAAAAATCCTTAACTTTATAATATGCCTTGTTGCACAAACGTTCCTTGACAGTTTTCTTAAATCTATGAACAGGTAGTAGTTGAACGTTTTGTGGGATCTTGTTGAAAAGTTGTTCGTGTTAGCAACATCGTCAGGTGTGAACCCCGTGAGCTGACCTACTAGTTAAGGTTACGCTGAGATGGTATTTCTAGACCATTAGCTTAGGTAGGAAAAAGAAACCAAACAATTAATAATAATAAAATCATTTACTTCCTTTCACACAGATTTAGCACAGTCTATTTAGATAAATAAAAGAAAAGAAAAAAAGAAAAAGGCAAAACGAGGTGGCTCAGCTAACGCTATTCAAAGTCGATAAATCGAACAGCGCTGATTTTCAGTCGTCCCCGTTTCCCTTTGGTTCACTGTGGGAATCGAGGCTGGGTATATGTATACAGATTTAGAACGTGGTATAAACTAGTATAGAAATAAGAAAAACAAAACAAAAATCAATTTAAATGGTGAACCTGAATACAAAACATACATAAGCACACATAATAACAACAATCTGTGTGCAGCCTACAACGAAACAATAAAGAAAAGAAAATAAAGCACGATAATATAATACTATTACTGGCAAGCAGCATATTTACATTTGTACATTATTAAAAAGAATTTAATTTAAGCTACCTCGGAGAAAGAATTAGTTTAGCTAGTCAAAGGGGGAACGCTGCCAGTATCTTCGGAACCTTGCCTAAAGGGACTCCTTTTAATAATATATTTTAGTTATTTAGTATTTTTTTTAAGGTTTTTAGTTTTAGGTTCATTGTTCTATTATAGTATATATTTTTTAAATTTCTGTATATACTATATATAAAGAGAATTTTATTAAGAGTGTTGAAAATTTATGGAGATTTTGACAAACAAGGATTAAACAACATTCATCATTTGGTTGTGAAGTTTTCCGAAATAAATAATAGTTTAAGAAAACTAACAAAATACGCTTTTATAGAAAATCCAATAAATAAGAATTAAAAGTAGTGTAAGAAAAAATGATTTTTATTGTAAAAAAGCGTGGGGTGCATGGTATCAGTAGTTATATATATTTTACACAGAACAGATATGAGTAGAAGAAGAATGAGTAGTTTATTTTTCATTCTTTAGTTGTATTTCAATTTTTTTAATTTTTTTTTTTTTAATATATTTTTAATATTGTATTGTCATTGGTCCTTAATAACTATACCAAATTTCGAGTTGATCCGACGTTTTGAAGGGGGACAAAATCATGTATGTTCAAAGATTCCGTTACAAAACATACATACGTCTGAAGCTAATAAAAGCGTATTAAAAATCACCAAGCCGCGCTGAGTTTCGCTTTCGCTTCTTTAGTTTCGTATAAACCAGAATTGAGTTATAAGTCATCGGAAATTTAATTTAGTGGGTCTCTCAACACGGAATACCCATTTAGAGTTTTCACGGCGGTTCGCCTAATTAATTGAGTGTGACGAAAATTTAGGGAACTTTCAGGGAATTATGTCTTAAGTGATACGATTTGATGGATTTGATGACCTTAAAGAAATAAACAGGATGTCTATCGTTCTCGAAGTCAAAGAGAAAGTATGAGCTCGAAGCGAACAATAAATGCGATTATAATTCCATGGCTCTTAGAAGCTTTTAAAGACCGTTATCAATAAAACAATTTGAAACCGTTCTTTCCAAATTGGAAAAAAAAGTGCGTGCGTACAAAGTACACATGTCAGAAGGGAAACTTTTTTGGCGAACTAATTTATAAGTCTTGCTTATATTTATACAAATCTAAAACTTTAGATTTCCGAGACTTAAAGGAAGGGAAAAAGGAAGATATGTTCCCGCCAAAAGTCTGTCAAATGTCAATCTCAAACCTCAGTGTTGACAGTCACATTATGTTTAGATTTCTAAATTGTAAATGACTAATATTTTGCCAATTGAATTGACTAATTTAATTTCATGCTATTTGATAATGTTCCAAATTCTTTTCATTTCATTTCAATTCCTGTTAACATTTTTCACAAAAAAATTATAAAATATTAGGCTGTATGATATGATACATTTGCCTTTCCAGTTGGAAAAATACAACAACTACTACTACTGACATTTGACAAGTACTTAATTTCAATAGTAGTTTGATGTCACTTCCGTTGCATACCTGCGTGACGTTCTGTAAAAATTTTACCCTCATGGGCCTAAAGAAGTTTCACTTCAAAAGAACATAAAATATTCAAAAAAAAAAATGTGACGCATAAAATGAATCGATGCGAGTGCCTTTTTTTATTTGTGATAAATTGCATGCTGTGAAAAAAACATTAAAAACCTTTTTTATTTTAATGAAAAATTAAAAATTCGTTATTTTATCAATAATTAATTAAGATTGACCCTTAAAATTTATCGTTCGCCGATGTTTTCTTCCAGAAAATACTTTAGTTTTATTTTGTAACCCTTTGCTTTAAGCCGCTCGAAGCTGTTGGAAAAGTTTCGGTTTATCTAGCAGATATTTTGAAGTTTGTTTTGAATTTTAAAACAGTTTTTCCATTGTTCCTTCCGGATACTGTAAAAGTTTCTTTACAAATAAATGTGATGCAGCTCAATAAATTGTAATGAGAAACAGTCATACATACGTACAGAATTTAGAATTTAGACATGTTTATTTTAAGTAAGCCGTATCTAATAAGAAATATTCGTAATTCATATCTCATTTAGTTATCAATGTATAATGAGGTATTCTGTTGTATTAGATTTGATAATATTTTTTTGGTCGGTGTTTAAAAATTAAATAACCTTAATATTCTTCGCACACTATCACGCTTCCTACATCCAGACTTAAAATTGTAATCTCAATTTTATGCTATTAGATGTCATGGCCAATTTTAAGCGCTAGGAAATAATAGTGAAAGCTCAGTTGGATTATAACAACGGATGTTCTATTATTCCAATAAGAATTCCTGATTAATTCTGAACATAATAGTTTAACATTTAAGCAAGCGAAAGTTTAGTTTTTTTGGTGATCCTAGTCAAAACAAAGTTAAGTAAATGAATGCTAATTTTCAAGGTAGGACGTCTTGAAGTTGCTGATATTTTCCTACCTATCTGACAGTAGTCTCGAGGGGCTATTCTGGTCTCACCTTGCCTGGTGGACGAGCTTACAGAGCTCAGTCTGAGAGGACTCACTAACGTCTGGCCTAGCAAGAGCAGTGCTTCCCTGAATCTACCTTCGGATCAGAATCGCGATCCACTGAGAGGATCCGGCGAGAAACTCAGTGGGTTCTCTGTACTGGTTAGGTTGCATGCCGAGTTCTCTTCGCATTCTATGTACTATTATAACTTAGACGAGAACGGTAACCGGTGCTTGGAGCTTCTAAATGCACCGGGAATGCATCCAGAAATTGGTAATTACGTCAAAAGAGTTCGTTATCTATACTTCTATACTAATATTATAAAGAGGAAAGATTTGTTTGTTTGTTTGTTTCGAATAGGCTCCGAAACTACTGGACCGATTTGAAAAATTCTTTTTCCATTAGAAGCCGACATTGTCCCTGATGAACATAGGCTACTTTTTTTAATTTTTTTTTTATTTTATTTTTTTGGTTTCATGTGTGTTATTAATGTTTCCGAAGCGAAGCGAGGGCGGGTCGCTAGTTATATATATATATATATATATATATATAGATAAGTTCGATTAAGCCGTGTTAAAAATTTGCGAATAATATTTTTTGTCAAAAAACATTTTGTCAGGCCGAAAACATATTTCAATACGCATTATAATATGTTACATTCTACATCTAACAGGCCCGTTTGTTACGAAGATGGCCGTTATTTACCACATAACGATGAAAGTATAAATATATTCGTATTGTAATGATAAACAGCGCATTCCCCTGGAATCTTGCGGCAAATTGAAAAACATATCTTTCGTTAGCCCAGAGTACAGTGCAAATTGAAATAAATAATACAATTTACTGGTGGTAGGACCTCTTGTGAGTCCACGCGGGTAGGTATCACCACCCTGTCTATTTCTGCCGTGAAGCAGTAATGCGTTTCGGTTTGAAGGGTGGGGCAGCCGTTGTAACTATACTTGAGACCTTAGAACTTATATCTCAAGGTGGGTGGTGCATTTACGTCGTAGATGTCTATGGGCTCCAGTAACGACTTAACGCCAGGTGGGCTGTGAGCTCGTCCACCCATCTAAGCAATAAAACAAAAATATCTTGTTTAATGTAATTTCTTGACTACCAGACACAAACTATAAGAATAGGTAGATAAGTAATTTAAGATAGTTTGGACTTCCACCTGAATGGTTGAACTCAAAGAGCTTTTCACTGAGGCGGGCCTCTATAGGAGCTTTCAATTAGACTTTACCATTCGCTTAGGAATGTTTCAGACGGTATTTTTTATAAATGTACTATAGTATTTCTTTTAAATAAAAATATAGTTTATTATAGAACAATGTAGACACGAAAAGTATAATAAGTAGCGAGTAAAATATTACATTTTTTTTTTATAGCTTAGATGGGTTGACGAGCTCACAGCCCACCTGGTGTTAAGTGGTTACTGGAGCCCATAGACATCTACAACGTAAATGCGCCACCCACCTTGAGATATAAGTTCTAAGGTCTCAGTATAGTTACAACGGCTACTCCACCCTTCGAACCGAAACGCATTACTGCTTCACGGCGGAAATAGGCGGGGTGGTGGTACCTACCCGTGCGGACTCCCAAGAGATCCTACCACCAGTGATTACGCAAATTATAATTCTGCGGGTTTGATTTTTATTACACGATGTTATTCCTTCACCGTGGAAGTCAATCGTGAACATTTGTTGAGTACGTATTTCATTAGAAAAATTGGTACCCGCCTGCGGGATTCGAGCACCGGTGCATCGCTACACACGAATGCACCGGATGTCTTATCCTATAGGCCACGACGACTTCAGAAAAAAAAATTGATACATAAAAAATTGATAGTTTTGTGGCCCAAAAGATAAGAGGCACGGTGTACATACAGTTCGTATCAAACGATGCGCGTAAACCAGGGTTCAAATTCTGCGGGTAGTTACAATTTTCGAGAAAATATAATAATATGCTTAGCGTAGGTATAATAAAATAAAATCTTGCAAAATTTATCACTTACCTACTTATCTGCTGGTAGGGTATATTGTGAGCTAACACGGGTAGTTACTTTGGTGCGATAGCTATTTTATTTTCTAACAGCTGTTTGTTAATTATATGATAATTAATACAATCTATAATTTGACTATTACTACTTATAAAAAAAAAAACTTATATATTCTTACAAGTTCTGGAAAGTCAAGAGTGAAATCTTCTTCTTTATTGATAGTAATGTTACCTGAAACAAAAAAAAACAATATATTATGACAAACCAATCAGAAGCGAACTACAACGAAATAAAAAAAAAATGCGTGTCAACTCAGATGTGAGACTGGAGTTTACTCTTTAAAATTGCAACTATCCATTATCAGCTACGAATATATTACGGAATGTTCGACAATTGAGTAATATTTGGTGTTATGCAACTAAAATTAACCTAGCTAAAATGAATATATCCAGAACTAATATGATTAACCCTAAATCGATTATGCATGCAATGCCAGACGGACTCGTGACAATCACCAACAAGATGAGTTCGATAGAATATTTACCAAATGACAGTCGGTAATTATGCAGATCTTTCTGGCGACGTTGCCCAGTAAACATGGAATAAAACGCTTGCTTTTATTCCTGTTTATTCACATTTGTTTAGCATGTTATTTAGCATGTTTATTTAGCTTTTTTTTTTATTCCAGGAAAAACGTTACTTCGCTCGGCTTGCAATTAAATCCCAAGTATATTTTATCGTTTATCTTATTCCTATTTACTGATAGTGTGTACTTCAATTTGAACTAAGAACACATGATTATTAATACCGGTATACGTAAAGACGGTAATATATCTAGAAATTGCCGCCACGAAGAAATCAAGCGGTTTAGTTTACCCTCGGAATTCGAACACTGGTATAATCACATAGCTCGATCCGATTACACCCAGTGGCTTATCCTTTATCGTTATCCTTAAGCCTCGAGTACATGATTGCAACGACTATTCGGAAGATATATTAAAAAGTATGTGATCTTAGCCTCCTGTAGGTGCTACAATAAATCAAATAAATGGTCATGAAATACATAGCTTGCTCTTCTTTTGTAGCCAGCTCGATTCATCTACGATCTACATTTCTATCTTGATTACCAATAGTAAGATTCTAAGACTTAGAAATCGTCGTGGCCTAAAGGATAAGACGTCCGGTGCATTCGTGTTGAAGCGATGCAACGGTGTACCAATTTTTCTAATGAAATAGTTAGGTACTCAACAAATGTTCACGATTGACTTCCACGGTGAAGGAATAACATCATGTAATAAAAATCAAACCCGCAAAATTATAATTTGCGTAATTACTGGTGGTAGGACCACTTGTGAGTCCGCGCGGATAGGTACCACCGCCCTGCCAATTTTTTGCCGTGAAGCAGTAATGCGTTTCGGTTTGAAGGGTGAGGCAGCCGTTGTGACTATACTGAGACTTTAGAACTTGTATCTCAGGGTGGGTGGTGCATTTACGTACCGACCTAAGCAATAAAATAAAAATATCTATGTTTTATTCCATTACGCTATAAATACCTTTCCTAAAACTTCCCATCTCACTAAATTAAAGTAAAAAAAAAAATAAAAAAAATAAAAAAAAATAAAAAAAAAAATAAAAAAAAGAAAAAAAACTCATAATTCTATTTTTGACCTACCGTTTTATGGACATATAATAGTAATATTTTAAAGTATTATAATAATTGTAAATAGACATGGTTTAACAAAAACCGACTTCAAATAAATAAATAAAGATACATATTCCAAAACAAATTAATATACATTATCAATAATAATCATTGTCGCACACGTACTTAATGCAAATTTAAGACTTATGTGGTTTGCTCATGGCAATATACCTAGTCAGGTCATAAATTCTGTCACATGTTTAATGTAAAATAATTGAAACAAGTTTATTCATTATGTAACCATTCATATACCAAAATGAACTTAACAAAACATAGATTCTTATGACACTAAAGTTTATTCAAAATGACCTCCGTGATTTTGAATACAGGCCTTCAATCTGCGCGGCCAGTCGTCTATCGCAGCACGAACGAGATCCATGTCAATATCGGCGGCTGCCTTAATCAAGGATGTCTTGAGTGACTCCAAATTGGGATGAGGCTTTGAGCACGCCTTTTCCTCCAAGTGTTGCCATATCTTGTAATCTAACGGATTCAAATCTGGACTGGAGGAGGGCCAGTCTTCGTGCCGGATGAAGTCGATTTCACGCGACGCCAGCCAGTCTTGTGTGCTCTTCGCTCTATGAGCTGGCGCCGAATCTTGTTGGAATACCCAGTGCCTGTTATTGAATATGGTATGAGAAACAGGTTCCACAAGGTTCGTCAGGACTGTATTTTGATACACAACTGCATTCGTTTTTACACCTTTCTCACAAAAATGTACCTCTGTTAAGCCCCAATAAGAAACTCCCAACCATACCATGAGCGAGGATGGAAAATGACCTCGTTGGACACGCGGAATACGGTTGCTCGCTTCTTCACTACTGTGTGCGTACACCTTATCATTTTGTTTGTTGTAGCTCTCTTCTACGGTAAAAATTTTTTCATCCGAAAAAAGAATTTCCCGATATTTTTTTCCCGCGTACCGCTTCAACAAAGCGCGGCATCTCTTCAGTCTCAGAGTCTCAGGTCCATTAGACGAGCATTCAAACGATGTCCTGTTTTTCTTCGATATGCCCGAAGCCCTAAGTCTTCATTTTACACCCTTTTCACCGTGGTTCTGCTTAACCCCATCTGAAGGGCCAATAGTTTCTGCTTACGTTTGGGATTTCTTTGAATTCGCGCCTTCACAGGTTTTATCACTGCTGGAGTCCTAACAGACCGAGGGCGACCACTTCTTGACCTGTCATCTACACTAGAGTCTTCATTGTATCCTTTGATGGTACGATAAACGAATCTTTTGGTTATATTCAAATTTTTCAGTATGTTAAAAATTTGAATTGGCGCGTAACCGCAACGATGCAACGCAATAACTGCAACACGGTCTTCATTAAGCGTCTAGCGTAAAATTCTAAAAGTATACATTTTTATTTTCATGAACAATTCCAAATTCAAATTCAATAAACTTTTTTGTGGCCAGCATTCTAAAAGAAAAGTTTTTACTGTGTGACAATACTTATGACCTGACTAGGTACTAGAACTGGACTACATTGAAATGGGAACACACGGGAAGCGTCAGCTTTCTAATAAAAAAAAGAATCATCAAAATCGATTTACCCAGTCAAAAGCTATGAGGTAACAAACATAAAAAAAACATACAGTCAAATCGAGAACCTCATCCTTTTTTGAAGTCGGTTAAAAAGGAAACAAAGTTTCATTTGCACTCGTGGTCTATTGTTGTCATATTGTTCACTATTTCTAAAAAACAACTTGTTTCACTTATTCACTGCTAACATTGTATAGCATTATCTTTGTAAATTATTCCTTTGTGTTGTTTGGATTTTTTTTTAGAGATTTTCTGAGTATATGGATATAAATCGCTTAGAGTGGAGTGTAGGCAATGTGTGCGCCATTTATTATGGAACGGGCTTTTGTATGTCAAGATACAAAGTCACAAGATAGATTTCTTATGTGGTAAATGTTGTTTTTGACATGAAATACGAACTACTTACCCAAATGCTTGACATGTAGAATTTAATTTGATGACGATATTCTGATAAGCATTTCGGCATAGTGATGAATTAACCAAGATCCTTTTAATAAACCAAAAACAGCGAGCGGCGTAATTATGCTAGAGTACAGATTCAGTGACTATTTTTTCTATTTAAACACATACTTAACAGAAACATTTACAAAAAACAGCCAAGGTCCTGAAATAATCTATATAGGTATATATAAAAATGAATTGCTGTTCGTTAGTCTCGCTAAAACTCGAGAACGGCTGGACCGATTTGGCTAATTTTGGTCTTGAATTATTTGTGGAAGTCCAGAGAAGGTTTAAAAGGTAGATAAATATGAAAATTCTCGGAACTAAATAAAAATAACAATTTTGTTTTTCCTTTGATGTGTCCCCCCCCCGTCGGACGGATTCGTTTTGTTTGTTTTAAGTTTATTTTATACAAAAGTTTAGGTCTTTTGTTTATCAATTGAGGCACTACGAAGTCTGCCGGGTCAGCTAGTAATTTATAAAAAAATTTATTCTGCAAATTTTTGATTTAGCGTAGTTACTTTTTTTTCCTGCCTTTGCTGATAGCCTTGAGAGGCTATGTCACCTTCGCTCTAACGTGTGTAGGTGAGCTCACAGGGCTCAAACGGGAGTGTTGCTAATACTGGCCCTATCAAGAGCAGTGCTTTGCAGAGTCTACCACCGGATCGGAAACGCGACCCACTAAGAAGATCCGGCGAGAAACTTAGTGGGCTGTGTCTATGGGTTAATAAATTCTCATCCATCCTACCAGAACAAGTTAAAGATTCCATTGTAATGTAAGATTGTTCCGTACTTCAGAAATATTTTTTTATTGCCCTTGTAGGCAGACGAATATGGCCCACTTGATGATGAGTGGTTACCGTCGCTCATGGACGTCAGCAATGCCAAGGGACTAGCAGAACCAAGCCGCTGCCTACCGTTGGCCTCATTGCCGAAATAGCTTCATTAACATGATTGTTATTGGAAATGAATTGGACAGTGGTACCTATTACTACGGGTTTATAATACACCGTATAATCAATAAATAATTGCCCATTCTCGGGTGAAACCTTCAGTGGCCTTTTACGACACCCACGGGAAGAGATGGGGGTGGGTGGTGCTATTTTAAAGCCAATCTTTTGTTTCAAGTTCATGAAACATTCGAACGCTCTCCCACTGAGATAATATAGTCTTGTGAGGGAGAAATGGCACGCAAACTATTCGAATACAGTTGTAGGAACGTTACTTGAGCATGCAAGGGGGGTTCCATACCGTATAATCTTAACACCTGAAGCTAACATCTGTGATACTGGATACGATAAACGAACTTTGACAATATTTTTGGAAATTTGAGGTGTAGGTGAAATATATAATATAAACCTATTTATTAGCTCAGTTAGTTAACGAACAAAATAAAAAAAATCATAAAGAGTATTCTATTAAATTCACCATATTTTATCTATTTCTGACGCGGAGTTGACTTACTTAAGAAAATGGCTTCTCATCTCTTTATTCTTCTCTATTTTAAGGAACCTTTATTCTTCGATCAATAATACTAGCCTTTATTAGTCAGATTCTTTTTCTTTTTCTCTACCTTATCCCACTATGTGGGGTCGGCACAGCTAATTTTTCTCTTCCATTCTCTTCTATCAGCCGTCATCTCAACATCCATCCATGTCTTCTTTGGTCGATCTCTTCTCTCTCTACTTTGCACTACCATTTTCATACATTTTCTAGTCACATACATCTTCTCTCTACGCATCACATGTCCATACCACGATACATTTATTAGTTAGATTATTTTGTTATAAAACCTAGTTCACAATACGTTATACATACAATGAATAAAATTACAATTTATTTATATAAAGCCTCTCTAAGCGATCTCTGTTATTTGAACTGTTATTTTTTAAATTTAATGTTTAAGGTGTCTGTTCAAAGTGCGACATCCAAATTTATTAGTTCAATGTTGAACGACTCGACTCCTGTAGGCATTATAACAGTTCAGTGCGCTGTCATGATTGCGATGTAACTAACGCCAACCATTTCGGTGAATACAGACACAAGTGCCTTCAAGTATCCTTATTAAGACAGTTGTCGTAAATTTACAGAAACTTGATTATGAACTTGATCTTAGTAAGTTAGGTTTGAGTGTTTTGTTATGTAAGTTAATAATGCTGGCAAGGTTTATTCGTGTTGCCTGTTGTGATTAAAAATTTCTGAAGATTGAGTAGCCCGGGCGAATACCCGCCTATTTCTGCTGCGAAGTAAACAATTGATCCAGTTTGAAGGGCAGGAAAGGCGTTGTGTAATATTATGATTCCATCCTCATATCTCAAGATGGGTCACGGCTTTATCCTACTTTGTTATTTTTATGGCCTCCGGTAACAATTTAACACCAAATGGGTTAGGTTACTCGTTTAGTTTAATAAAGAACATAGCTTTGTGAGGTTTATTTTAGCCTTACCTATTTCTAATTTGATTAGAAGTCTCATCAATATTCAGAATATTTGCTCGAATCCAAGTGTCTCTACACTTTCCACTACAGTTTCGTTATATACCTGAAATTGGTTTAGTTTACCGTACAAATTCAATTTGCTTGTCGTCTTTGACAAATTTTGACTAGTTATAACTAAAGTTAGAATATCTTGAAGTGTTAGCTATTATCGTTTGAGTTTCAAACACTGTATCTAGCAAATATGGCGTTAGTGGATTTGTAGCTTCAGTTTGTAAGTATTTCAAAGAGCTTAATGTTTTGTCTAAATCATTTCGAAAAAAATAGTTTATTCCAAAATCCTAAATGCAAGGTATTTTTTATTTTAATATTACTAAATATTCCTATGTTAGGAAAAACTGTTAAGCAGCTTCCAGTAGCATCGTAAATAAGGTAAAAATAAAGTTTAGGATCGGTAGGCAGCGGCTTGGCTCTGCCCCTGGCATTGCTGAAGTCCATGGGCGACGGTAACCACTCACCATCAGGTGGGCCGTATGCTCGACTGCCTACAAGGGCAATAAAAAAAAAAAAAAAAAGATTGAACTATCCCACGTGATGAGCTACGAGCGATCAAGGCATCATACATTTCTTTTTTCATTATCAAACATCACGTATGCGTCTGAATCAGGAAGTTTCTCGGTCAACTAATCAAGCAAACTACGCTTCTAATCACGTCGCCACCTCAAATGTCCAGGGTCTAATTGCGAGCATCGCATATCCTGCCCACTAGGTCGGATTATGGTGACGGCAAGCTAGGCTTGTGCTGACAACCGACAAATTTATGATGCAATAACTTACCGAGAAATGGCGTGGTGAGGACTTAGATATTCAATTTGGTGGCTGCCTTGTTTTTGTTTTGTTGGTACTTTAACAGATTTAAGAACCTTTTAAGAACCTGAATAATAGGTTCGGTCATTTAGCGGACTTTTAATATCTACATATTAATACGTGAAGCAAAAACTTTGTACCCCTTTTTACGAAAATTGCGCGGACGGAGGAGTATGAAATTTCCCACACTTATAGAGAATATAGGGAAGAAGTGCACAATGCTAATATTTTTTTTAAATAATTCGTAAAAGATACATTAAATCAATAAAGAAAACATTACACACACTACATACCATGTATCTGACGCACGCACGCATGCATACTATT
Source organism: Bombyx mori (assembly GCF_030269925.1). Taxonomy (NCBI): domain Eukaryota; kingdom Metazoa; phylum Arthropoda; class Insecta; order Lepidoptera; family Bombycidae; genus Bombyx; species Bombyx mori. The sequence continues at coordinate 4,273,448 of NC_085131.1, forward strand.
TATTGTCAAACTTTTGTTCTTGACGTCTGTGGTCAAATTGAGAATAGATTAAATATTGTATGTCTTTATTAATATTTTTTATAGTGTAGCCCGAAATTTGTGGTTATAGAAGTGAACTACAATGCAATTTTTTTTTAAATTGTGCATAAAACATACCTTAAATCAATAAAAAAAAACATTACACACACTACCATGTATTTGACACACACACATACATATAATTATACTCTTAAGTATAATTAAGTCTCTATGTTACTTATGACGACGCTTGCAGCTGAAAGTAAGTATTGTACTTTTTGACGAAGCATGTTGCTGATAACTTAATTTCTGTAATCTGACGAAGCATGTTGCGGATAATAACATGTACTTTTAGGTTAGGAATATTGTGTTCTTTTTTTATTATACTCTTTGTTTATTGTCAATTGTCAAACTTTTGTTAATGTTTAAAGTGTGTGGTCAAATTCCGAATAGATTAATATTGTTTGTCTTTAATGTTATTTATCTATAGTGTAAGTTTTGGCGAAATCTGTGATTATATTATAGAAATATAATAGTATTTGACAATAGAACCATAATAATGTTTAAACATATAATTTCAACTAACATTATAGTCTAATTTCGACTACTGCGGGACCACTAGTATAAATAGATTGGTAGCATCTCGTTAGTAAGAATATTTATTTGGGTTTTGTTCATTAATCTCACAATTAAAATTTGTAGAATAGCGACCACAGTTGCTTACAGCTACTTACTACCAGTTTCGCATCCATCTTCAGTACAAACAACTTTGTTTTATTTTGCTACCTAGCTTATTCTGTCGTATTGTTTAATCCTATTGTGAGTTCCAGGTGCAGTGTGTGTTACGTCAATTTAGATATATCCTGATATATATTTTTGTTAAAAAGCAATCGATCCGATGATTGTCTTTGGAATTAATTGGCTTGGAATGTGTGTCTTGAGTATTGAATTAGTCTATCAATGTGCAGTAGTAAAATCAATGATAGCTATATGTTACAGATATTAGTGAAGGAAATAAAATTCTGGTACGCACTGAATGCGAAGTCAGAAAAAACATCCTTAGAAAATGTTTCTTCATTCGTGTTTTCAAATTTTATCGATAATCAACTTTATGTCACTTCCCGACATCTATTGGCGATTTTCATAATCACTAAAGCTATTTCAGCAGATGGCGTTGATAAGCCATCCGAACCCAATGAGTGTTTGGTTTAAGGTTAGACCAAGAAAATGAATTGTTTAATTATATTATTTGTGTCTTTTTAACTCACGTGTTCACTTAAAAATGCCTAAACGATCTTGGAATATTTCATCATTTTATCAATATCTAATTCGTATTTAAATATAATTTCTAAAGAACACAGCTTTAAAAAAAAACCGAGCAAACCTCGGTCATCGTCTAGTCTATTTATAAAGAATAAAGGTCAGATTTAAATGCCAATTAAGTTTTCGCTGATTTAATATTAACTCGATATAAATATCGTAATTCTATAAATTTAATTCTGACCTTAATACCTATATACTAACTAAATATTAAACAGTACAATTCGCCGTCCCGTAAAGGTTAAGTTAATTAGAGAAAATGTTAATTTGTTAACATTTTAATAATCGCACGCGAAGGGATACCCTATTATTTATGAAATATTAGTTTATAACGCCTAATCGTTTTATGCTCCTTATTACCCTGTGTTTGAATGATGTATCTACCGTTAGAGTAGATATAAAAAATTGTTGTTGTTAGTTCAGGTTGTTCATCATACTCAGTATTTTTATTGTGGTGGGAGGACGTCTTATGAGTCCGCACGGGTAGGTACCACCACCCTGACTATTTCTACCGTGAAGCAGTTATACGGTTTCGGTCTGAAGGGTAGGGCAATTGTTGTACTATAGAACTCAGGCTTAGGACTCATGTCTCAAGGTGGGTTGCAGCTTTCTTGTATCAGGTGTACGTACCTACGACAAAACATGTAAGGGATAAAAAAAATTTGGTAAGAATGATATAGGTGCAGGTTATACCTAGGACTAAGCTTACGTTATAAAACTTACTTTAAAATTTAAAATAGTCTCAACTGCATACTTGCAGCTTGAGTGATTGATTGCTTAAAATAAAATATATTTAAATATTCATAGAACGAAATATTATGTAATATGTAGACGGCTGTCTAAAGATGTTTTCATACGAAAAAAATGAGATGTTTTATGGCCTGTCCAATGAAAGAGAACTAAAATGCGTGGGGCATTTTTACGACAGGACATCTGAAAATAAAGCAATACATAAAAATTCAGTCAACCATACGTCGCGTCGAGGTGGACCATAAAAGAAATCGACAATAGATATAATAGTTTCGCATCTCTGCAACATTTCTTGTTTCTCCTATCCGATTTTCTCTTCGATACTAACTCGAAAATATTAGTAGTCCCTAAGACAAAGGTTTAAGGCTCGTTTTCCTGTAATATTTTACAAGAAATCCTTACCAGAGGTCGTGAACGATTTTTGTTCAGAGTTCACTTTCTATATTCGGTCGTAAAGTTATTTTAGCAGCGGATGACCTAGTTATTTATACGGTCGTAATAAAATGATAAAGAATGCAAAAATATAGCTCATCAAATCTTCACAGAAATCGGATGTAGTCATAATGTTTATGGATACGTTTAAATAGCACAAATTCTTCCTTTCGTGTCGAAATATTTTTACCATTAGAAAATTTCCGATATTGTATTAAATTTAGAATTAGATATATCCTAAACCTAAAATCTTAATTTAACATCGAATGGATCTACAATTTGGGATATTTGTCCTTTGTTAAGAATTTACAGGTAGGTATTTTCAAAATTGAAAGATACCTTAAAATGCGAGCGCGCCAAGAATACGTACAGTCGAACAAGTCAAAGTCGCACAAGTCAAAATAATAATAAAACCCACATTGGGCTTCCGCTAACAAACTCCATTTTCCAAAAACAGAGTCACCGCACGTACCAAACAAATTATTGAAGTCAGTATTAAATTTTTTAGTTGTATTTTGAATTTACATAAACTTGTTGTCTTGGTTTGTATATAAATAACCCTGTTGATAACTATTTTGCGAAAACGGCAAAATATTTTTACTGGTGGTAGGACCTCTTGTGAGTCCGCACGGGTAGGTACCACCTCCCTGCCTATTTCAGCCGTGAAGCATTAATGCGTTTCGGTTTGAAGGTTGGGGCAGCCGTTGTGACTATACTGAGACCTTAGAACTTATATCTCAAGGTGCGTAGCGCATTTACGTTGTAGGTGTCTATGGGCTCCAGTAACCACTTAACATCAGGTGGGCCGTGAGCTCGTCCACTCATCTAAACAATAAAAAAAAAAAAAAAGTGCTAAATTAGCATTTGTGCTGGAAATACAGCATAGTGCGGAATTCTGTCCTTAACCATTTAAATTTTTTCATCGCTACCTTTACGTAAAATCTGTGATGATGGAGGACTTCTATGAAGACTAGTTTCACCATATTCTTTTTCTTCGACAGTGATTGATATCAAGCTCCACATCAAGTTCATTGACATAATATAGTTCCTATTCCAAGAATAGTTGGGAACAATTGACACAGGGTCATCCGGTCCTAATTAAGGATTCCCTGTGTTATAGGTATCAAAGACTGACAAACAAGTTATATACGTTTAAAAATATACATATATAGATAACAACTACCACCAACAGGCACAGATAAAACATATCTGTTCATCGCACAATGTTTACCCGATGTGGGAAGCGAACCCACAACCCTCGGCACAACAGTCTCAGGCGTTAACTACTGCACCACCGAATCAGTCAACAATATGACTGTTTTTTTTACCTGATCTGGTAGCCTTGAGAGGCTATTGCAGCGTAACCCTAACGTGTAGGTGAGCTCTCGGGGCTCAAACCAGGAGGCGTTGCTAACACTGGCCCTAGCAAGAGCAGTGCTTCGCAGAATCTACCACCGTGTCGGAAACGCGACCCACTGAGAAGATCCGGTGAGAAACTCAGTAGGCTGTGTCTATGGTTTAGTTTACTCCGAACCCTTCGTCGTGAGCGACGGGTTCGACGAGAACGGTGTCCGGTGCTTGAGGTACCTAAACCAAACACTACGCTAATCACTGTCCAATGGTGGCTGCTGCAATCTGGAGTCGCCGATGCAATAACGACTTCTTCCTATACGAGTAGTAGATAGCCGTGTCATCGGCTAATAACGCTAGATGGATATCCGGAGACCGGGGTATATCATTGATGTTATTTATTAATTACTAGCTGCCCCGGCAGACTTCGTAGTGCCTCAATCGATAAATAAAAGACATAAACTTTTGTATAAAATAAACTTAAAACAAACAAAAGGAATCCGTCCGACGGGGGACACATCAAAGGAAAAACAAAATTGTTATTTTTATTTAATTCCGACCATTTTCATATTTATCTTTACCTTTTAAACCTTTTCTGGACTTCCACAAATAATTCAAGACCAAAATTAGCCAAATCGGCCCAGCCGTTCTCGAGTTTTAGCGAGACTAACGAACAGCAATTCATTTTTATGTATACAGATTTATTATTTTTTTACTGGTGGTAGGACCCTCTTATGAGTCCACGCGGGTAGGTACCACCACCCTGCCTATTTATACCATGAAGCAGTAACGCGTTTCGGTATGAAGGGTGGGGCAGCCGTTGTAACTATACTTGAGACCTTAGAACTTATATCTCAAGGTGGGTGGCGCATTTACGTTGTGGATGTCTATGGGCTCCAGTAACCACTTAACACCAGGAGGTTGTGAGCTCGTCCAACCATCTAAAAAAAAAAATATATAGTTCCCATGTCATATTTATGTTTGTCTATAGAGATCATTGTTACAATGGATTTTACTGTATCAGGGTTTTTCATTTTAATTGCTCATGCTAAATTAATGTATGTAAGTGATTACGGTACTATCATAGCGCGAACTTATATTGATGTACGTAGTCAAGCAATGTGTTATGAGCTTCTTCGGACACATCATGCGGTCTCCCAGACATGAATTAGAGAAGCTCATAATTACGGGTCGAATAGAAGGCAAGCGCGCCGTGGGCAGAACACCAGCCAGATGGTCAGATCTAGCAAGAGAAGCGCTCGGTGGTAGTCTGTACCATGCAGTCCATGCCACCCATGATGGGGCGCATTGGAAGTACATCGCATGTGGTCGCGATCCTCAGTAGTGAGGGAACGATATAGAAGAAGTCAAACAATAAATCACTATATATTTTCTGCTGGATTCTCGTTCTCGAGAATAATTTTCGCATTTGTATGAGTTCGTCTCTTTAATCCTGTAAGTTGGCCGACGAACAATGAAAGCGAAACTCGTTCTATTCGAATTCATTACGGACCTTTGTAGTAGTAGAACATAAATAGCTCTAGCAAGTTAAAGTTTAATTTTATTTATGTTTGAATTGTTTTAAATTATGCAAGAAGTTGTACTGAAAGTTTTGATTGCAATTGTTTGGATTGTTTGTGACGAGAGGTCGCAATTTTTTTTTGTAATGGATTTAGGATGTGAATAAATTAAGGCACAATTTGAAACGGTATAAAGACGTTGAGAGTAGTTTTAGAAAAACTGAAGAAACCTGAAAAAAAAAACATGAAAATTAAAACTATTTTGGTTTTTTTTACGGCTTGATTGGGTGGACGAGCTCACAGCCCACCTGGTGTTAAGTGGTTACTGGAGCCCAAAGACATCCACAACGTAAATGCGCCACCCACCTTGAGACGTAAGTTCTAATGTCTCAAGTATAGTTATAACGGCTGCCCCACCCTTCAAACCGAAACGCATTACTGCTTCACGGCAGAAATAGGCAGGGTGGTGGTACCCACCCGAGCGGACTCACAAGAGGTCCTGCCACCAGTAAATTGATTTGATTTGTAAGAATCTTTTTCATACTAACATAATGTGGAATGCACATTTATCGATTAATCTATAAAATAGAATATTTTAGTAAAATTTTCAAGGTAGGCAGCGGCTTGGCTCTGCCCCTGGCATTGCTGACGTCCATGAGCGACGGTGACCACTTACCATCAGGTGGGCCGTAGGCTCGTCTGCCTACAAAGGCAATAAAAAAAAAAAAAAAAAAAAAAAAAAAAAGACCTTTACGTCCGGTTATCTTAGAACTATGCTCATTTATTAAGGACTGATGACAATAATTTCATTTCTTTGGACCGATATTCTGATCGGGATCACCAGGATTAAAAAAAATGGTTTAGCTTACCATTAAAGTGTGCTTTTTTACTTTTTATCATGAATATTTATAAATCGTATTTACCTATTGTATATAAAATGATACACAATAAAACATAAAAGACGTTGTATTTTCGTTGGGGTTATGCAGTTGCAATTTTATTATAATTACTTTTATGGCTTAATCTCACGTAATTTTTATTATCTTTATATTGTTCCCGAATACATACTTTAATTTTTTTTTGGTCACGGATAATTAAGAGACAACCCTAGTAATTAATACCAATGGTTGACGCCAAATGATTCTAATGAATAGCTATTCAGTTATGTATTCATTGGTCTGGTTCTGGTAGCAACTTCTTAGTAAATTCGATAAATAAGGTACCGAGTTATTCTACTCGATTACATTTTTTTAAATTGCCAATTTGCAACTGTTCTATCAAATGTATCGTTGTAACAGCAGGCTGTCCTGATTTTGGCTTAAATAAATACCATATATAAAAGAACTATTTTTCTTGTTCATTGTCACTCCGCTGTCTCGATATCCCAACGGACAGACAAGATAGCGCATCCATCGAACTTTTGAACTATAGTGATTAATTTCAGATACGTCAACATCCCTAGAGTGTTATCTTTCTCGAAGTTTCGATCTTGCTTTCAATTTACTTAGAAGATAAACAGATCTTATGGATAGTTTGAAATTTGATATGCCTCCGTGATTCCTCTTGTAATTGCAAAGGCTGTTATTGTAATTTTATTATTTTTGTGCATCGCAAATTTAGTTTTGCATGCCATGAGAACAGTAGGCTACGTTACATCTAGTATTAAATAATAATCTATAATCAAGTAAAAAATATATAATAATAATAATAGTAATATTTATTCAAGCCTCTTAAAATACAAACACGTACAAGAATTCTTAACACTAGTATAATAATATCCATGGCTTTTTTATGAGGTATACAATAACAATGTTCCCTGACTTTTATGCTAGGAAAACTTGTGTTACATAAGTCAGTATATAAACACACGGTGTCCGTTTTTATTTGTTTTACTGGAACGAAATAGCGTAAAGTTATTTCAGTCGTGCTTACAATTGGTACTCATAATTTTTTTGTAATTAAGATAACGCTATCTACTGATTGGATTCGATTGTTCTCGAAGTTGAAACTTGAATAAATTAATACCCTTGTGTAAACAGAACAGAATTTCTATTTAATAAGCCAATATTCACATTTCGAGTGATTTTAGTAAGTACAGAATTCGTGAAGTTGCTAGATGATATAAAGTCATACGTTCCCACGTGATTATTTAATCTTTACATAATCTTTTTTAATCTTTACAAGATTTTTTAAGTTACTAACATAGATTGTAAGTTGATTAGGATATGGCCTAGGTCTGACGACTTACCGTGAATCGTCCCGCAACCACGTCCGAAGGTCCTGGTCGAGGATGAGTATTGCCGACAGAATCAGTTCATATATCCTTCACATGTAAAAAGTCATAGGTCACTGTCACTATTTTCCAGTTTTTTTTATATCAAAGGGGGAACTTTACACACTATTTAAATATAATGCGCGTGCCGATGCGGCTACAGCGGCTTCGCGCGAAAAACTCTGTTTTTGTTTTTTTGCCGCACTAACTGGCAGGCAGGTGGTGGCGCTAGTGTCGCGCCGAAGAACCATTTCCCACGGAAATGGTGCATTCCGATACACACTATATGTCGCAGACCCAGTACAAGAAAAAATAAGAAATGAATAATACATATAAACCCAAATTGTGTCGCGTTGCGTACTCAAAGTATAAAAAACAAGAAAAGTAATTATTCACAATAAAAAAAATAATAATAATATAAATATGTATTTTAGAACAAACTGTTACGGGACGGAACATGCCGCTCACCTTAAAAGCACGTAATTGCTTTTAACATTCAAAAGTTAAAACTAATATCGAAAGAACGTAAAGCTTAAAAAACTTACTCGAAACTAATAAATTCTAAAAACTAATAATTAATGATTTGAACTACTCCAAGGGAAGAGGACATATTTTAACCACGGGTCGTTTTTTAAGTAAAATTTATTGTTGAAAAATCGAAAGATTAGTGCGGTGACACGAACAACTTTTCCGAGCGACGAAAATCGCGTAATAACATTAACGTCTTGTATAGGCGGCGCCGTTGACGCGCTGGAACACACCGATACGTTGCGTTTTTCTTCGCACGGGTCTCTTACGGGATTTTGAATCGGCCAGGAGTTCTGACCCAGATGTAGCCACGAGGGTCCGTGGTACCATAAGTCATGCTGTACGAGCGCGGCGGGCAAAAGTCCACGAGACGCAGCGTCGGCGGGATTGTCGGCCGACGGGACGTGGTGCCAGCGGTCCGCGGGTACGCGCCGCAAAATCTCACTGACACGGTTCGAAACGAAGGTTTTCCATTCGTGCGGAGATGAGTGTAGCCATGCTAGCACGATGGATGCGTCGGACCAAGCGTAGACCTGGTCGAAGCGAACACGACCACTGTAAGTGAGCATTAACTTTTCAATTAATTTAGATAAGAGGACTGCCGCCATTAGTTCGAGGCGAGGAATAGTGAGACGCACACTCAACGGTGCGACGCGAGTTTTGGCTATAATCAGGTGAGTTTGAATGAAATCTTCTTGATCTTTGTAACGAATATATACACATGCTCCGAAACCCTTCTCGGAAGCGTCAGCAAAACCGTGAATTTGTATCGGTTCGAAATTATTATTGTTAAATATATAACGCGGAAATGAGATTTGTGAGATGAGTGGGAGCTCATCAACGAAAGAAGACCACGAATTTACTACGTCAACAGGCGGCGTCTCATCCCAATCGACTTTGGCTATCCATAAGAGTTGAATCAAATGTTTGGCAAACAATGTGACCGGTGATAATAGCCCGAGGGGGTCGTATATTTTTGCTATTTCTGAAAGAATGACACGCTTTGTACACTTAATCGATGAAACTTGGACTTTAAAATTGAATGAATCAGATTTAGGGTTCCACTGTAAGCCCAGAACCTTAACCTTTTTGTCGATCTCCATTTCAGCGAAGAGAACGTTCTCCGGCCGCTCACCATGAGACTCTGATGGCAGCACCGCAGCGAGTAACGCTGGCGAGTTGCTGTGCCATTTGCGTAATTCAAACCCAGCCGCCCCACAAATACCTATCAGCTCTTGTTGTAGCGCGAGTGCGCTGACTTCAGAGTCCTCGCCAGATACGACGTCGTCGACGAAAACATCGTTAAGTAAAACGGGCGACGCGAGTTTGAACCGCTCGGCCTCATCTTGAGCGAGTTGTTTTATTGTACGCAGAGCGAGGTAAGGTGACGATTTCACACCGAATGTGACTGTACGCAAACGGTAGTCACGAATAGTTTGCTCTGGTGATGTGCGCCACACAATACGCTGAAAATCTTTGTCACTTTCACGAACAAGTATATTACGATACATTTGTTTTATGTCGGCAGTAAGCGCGATTGAATGGACGCGAAATTTAAGAAGGACGTCCACTATGTCCATGTGAAGCTTAGGACCCGTTAGTAAAACGTCATTGAGCGAATACCCACTAGTTGAGCGACAACCGGCGTCGTACACCACACGTGTAGGCGTCGACTCACTCGATTCTTTGACCACGCAGTGGTGCGGAATGTAATAACTTTCACTAACTGAAGGTTGATCATCGACGAGCTCCATGTGGTTGAGGTCTACGTATTCCTGGAGACAAGCGTGGTAATCAGCCTTCAACTTGAGGTTGCGTTCTAACCGATATTCTAGTTTATGAAACCGAGCTAGTGCAATGGACCGCGACTCGCCGAGAGACGGTGCGTCGGGCTTAAACGGGAGGGCGACCACGTATCGCCCGTCCGCATTACGAGTGTGCGTCTTTTGAAAAAAGGATTCGCACAACTCCTCATCTGGAGTGTAACTCCGTTTCTCTGGTATTGATTCCAGCTCCCAAAATCTCTGAAGGTTGTCGTTGTCAAACGAGCTAAAACACACTTGAAATGAAGTTGGAACAGAAGAATCTAAATCTAATTTGCCTAAAAGTAAATAACCGAACACACTATTCATAGCGATCGGCGTGCCCGGCGGGCCTACGATAGTGTTGCCTAGTAACACGTGGGATAGTATATCCGCTCCTAGTAACATTTCAACAGGCTGGGGCGTATGAAAGTCCGGATCAGCTAACTTCAGATTTTTCAAATGTGACCACCCGGTATACGGTAAAGGTACACTTGGCATTTTTGGAATTAATTCGGGCAAAATTAACGCATTTACCGGAATGACAGGTTGTTGTTGACCTTTAGGCGCAATGGAACACGAAACTATACCTTTTGGATGCACGGGTCCGGTGTCACCAATACCGAACACCGGCACGTTGCTATGCCGGCGCGCTAGACCTAAGCGCTGCACACAAGCTTCGGTAATAAACGATGCCTGGCTCCCCGTGTCTACCATGCATCTAACAGTGGAAATCGTCATATTATTACCTATGACAATATCCACTAGTGCTGTCGATAACAACACTGTTCCAGTGCGAGCGAGAGGTAAGTTAGATGCGCAATTTCCGTGTACCGCGATCGGAGTCGGCTTCTCCTGCATAGGAGTGAGCGGAACAACAATAGGTTGCTTGGTTTCGCTTGCAACCGCTAGCGCTTGAGCCGGTTGATTCGTAAAATGTAATAAACTATGATGTCGTTTACGACACGTTCTACACACAAAATTAGAAATGCAATTTTTTACGTCGTGACCGACATTCAAACAATTATAACAAACACTTTTGTTTTGTACAAGGGAATACCTATCCTGCGGGGAAAGATTTAAAAACTCTGCACATTTTGTCAACATGTGCGAACCGTTACACTTCAAGCAAGTTCGAACCTTATTAGCATCGGCCGTAGGTCGAGTTTGGTCTGATGACACGTTGGCAGCAAACGATCGCTTTACCGGCGCAAAACTGTTCGGACTTACATTGTAGCTACGCGGCTGTAATGGCAGCGGATTACCTACCCGCGATATCTGTTTGTTAGCGTGCTGTGCGGAGGTACTTGAGGAGCTAGGAGATACCATTTCTTCCGCGGCGATTTCATGTTGTAAATATGAAACCAATGTGTCTACTTCTGGAATATCGGATGGCTTGGCCAATGAACGTTCGAATCCCTTTCTCATACTACTCGGAATTTTACGTAGTAAAATTTGTAGGAGAACGAAACTCCACTCATGAGTCGGAAAGTCCATGACCTCTAACGCCTTCATGTTTTCCTGATAGACATTTAACAATTTTCGTACACTATACGGAGATCTATCTGAACACGATTCTATGTCTAAAATTCGATCTAGATGTTTCGACGCAATTACCCTTTTATTTTCGTAGCGGGTTAACAATATTTCTAACGCGATCGGGTAGTTATCTTCCGTGATAGGTATGGATTTGATCAGGTTATACGGTTCGTTTTTAACTGCAAGTAGAAGATATCTAAGTTTCTCTGCTTTAGAGTAGGCATTGTTGCTATGCACTAAAGATTTGAATAAATCATAAAATGATGGCCAATCCGTAGGATCGCCTTTGAATTCAGGTAAAGGTAAAGTAGGTAAATTTCTTTTATCGTTACCTATCGCATCAAATGAACAATTACTTGACCGATTGAAACGGCGCTGACGCTCATCCATTGACTTTAACGAGTTTAAGTGACCGACAATTTCGTAGTACAAGTCGTTAAAATCATTACGAATCTTTATGTTATCATCTTTGCTAAATGATTTGGATCTGATGAGAAACTTTTCAATTTTAGTCTGAACCTTTGTAAACTTTCTTTGGTGAGCCGCTAGGTCTATAGTACGCGAGCGAAATTGTTGTTCGTTCGTCTTCGCGAGTAGAATGATACGTTTGAGTTCATCAAGAATTAAATCCCTTTCGAAAATATCTTGTTCACACGGCGATAATTCTTCACCTTCCGACATTTTGCGAAACAAAAGATGGCGGGGGACGCTAAGAATCGAACGCGTGATTTTACAATTTGAAAATGAGTACGTAAATACTGCTAAATAACACGACACAAACTGGAAAATATGTATCCGGCTCGAAGGACCAAATTTATGATTAGGATATGGCCTAGGTCTGACGACTTACCGTGAATCGTCCCGCAACCACGTCCGAAGGTCCTGGTCGAGGATGAGTATTGCCGACAGAATCAGTTCATATATCCTTCACATGTAAAAAGTCATAGGTCACTGTCACTATTTTCCAGTTTTTTTTATATCAAAGGGGGAACTTTACACACTATTTAAATATAATGCGCGTGCCGATGCGGCTACAGCGGCTTCGCGCGAAAAACTCTGTTTTTGTTTTTTTGCCGCACTAACTGGCAGGCAGGTGGTGGCGCTAGTGTCGCGCCGAAGAACCATTTCCCACGGAAATGGTGCATTCCGATACACACTATATGTCGCAGACCCAGTACAAGAAAAAATAAGAAATGAATAATACATATAAACCCAAATTGTGTCGCGTTGCGTACTCAAAGTATAAAAAAAAAGAAAAGTAATTATTCACAATAAAAAAAATAATAATAATATAAATATGTATTTTAGAACAAACTGTTACGGGACGGAACATAAGTAATTCTTACCAACAAAATATTATGGTATTAAAAAAAAAAAAAAATTGAAATAATAATAATAATAATAAGCCATTTATTTCTTGCTTTACAAAGTTTAAAAAATATATAATAAATATAAATGTATATATTAGTATTTAGGATGTAAAAGAGTTTTGTAATGAATCAGTAAAATTTAGTTAGCAAGAACCCCGGATCGGGTAAAGGCCTCCTCCAAAGATGCCCAAGCGTCTCTATCCTGTGCTACGTCTATCCAGTTTGGGCCAGCTGTTCGTCTAAGATCGTCTTCCCATCTGGTTAGTGGTCTCCCTCGACTTCTCTTGCCCGTTGGGCCGCTCCAAGATGTAACTTTCGCAGTCCATCTCTGGTCTGTATATCTCGCGACATGGCCAGCCCATTTCCATTTTAGTTTTAGTGCATAAGTCAGGGCGTCGGTCGCGTTAATGGTTCTTGTTGAAATAAAGTATTAATAATAATAATAATAATAGCGCGCGCTTATTAAAATTTAACATTGTTAATTAACATAAACTACCACAACCGTTCTTGTATTAAGAAACGGTTTCAATACAAACCGTATACTAACTAATTAGTTTTCTCCATTACAAGTTTAACAATGATGATCGAAAATCAACCACAAGGTAGGACCTCTTGTGAGTCGGGTAGGTACCACCACCCCGCCTATTTCTGCCGTGAAGCAGTGATGCGTTTCGCTTTGAAGGGTGGGGCAGCCGTTGTAATTATACCCGAGACCTTAGAACTTATATCTCAAGGTGGGTGGCGCATTTAAGTTATAGATGTCCATGGGTTCCAGTAACCACTTAACACCAGGTGGGCCGTCCACTCATCTAAGCAATAAATAAAAAAAACAACGAACTTAAACTTTATGATTTCTGTTAAAAACTTTATTGATTTATCAGTAATGAACATGAACAGAATGGATTTAATTGCGATGCTAACCAAGTAATGGAATGAAATAAAATTTACCAAAGAGAAGTATATATTTATAACGATTAAAACAATTATTTTAAATAAAAAGAAACCATTATTTAATTAAAGCTGAATCTAAATGGAGAAATGTGACTTTAAAGTTTCATATTTAAAGGTATCTCTTTTAAAATTAATTCAGTAAATTCTAAATCAAAACTTAAACACTATTATTCTCCATTAGCGAATTAGAAAAGTTTTATTGCATTAATATTAATTAATATAATTTGAATTAATTTAGAAACTGTAGAACTTTGTGATAACTTTACGAAACTATTATCTAAATCAAACGCTATTGAAATACATTGACTTTTAAAAATGATAACAGAGTTCAAATTATTCGTCACGCGTTATACTTATTGTGAAAAAACCGACCCCAAACAATGTACGTACATATTTGTAAGACTGACAATTGTTATGTTGTTATGACAACGCTTGCAGCTGAAAGTAAGTATATGTTGCTGATAACTTTATTTCTGTAATCTGACGAAGCATGTTGCGGATAATAACATGTACTTTTAGGTTAGGAATATTGTGTTCTTTTTTTATAATAAATAAATTAATTATGAAAATTTTTATAAAAAAATTGTTACATTATAATATCTAATACCCGCCTTATTTCGAAGAGCATTTTTTGTGAATGCGCCAGTGGTGTATACATATGTTCATATTTTATTAATGGCTTGTTTTCAATTTTGCGGTCAAAAAAGTAACGATTTCATGAATTTAAACTTTCTCTAATTTTCCATTTTTTTGTATTTAGGCATCTTCAAAATAAAAAATGCTTCATCTCAATCAAGTCGATCACTCATTTATTGATAATATTGATAATATTATATAATATTCATTTATATTTTTCATTTTACGCATCTGATAACGCTTAAATAGGATTTTTTTTTAAATCTTAGAAATAGTACTTCTTTTGTTTTTAATAATGTTCTAATATCCAGTTAGTTTTCCTTTATTATTTTATTATAAACTGATTAAATAAAAATGACGAATTTCAAAACGTATTACTGGAAGAATAGCAAACAAGTTAGTATTTTAATTTCGAACCAGTGCAGCAGTGGTACGAATGAGATTTGAGGTAGTTTTTAATGTATAACTCCTAATTTAACAATGTTTACGAATATATAGTTATAGGACCACGTGGCTGTCGTCATGACAACAAATTTACTGTACTTATAATTATGGTAACATTAAGGTTATGAGAATTAAGTCAAATGACTCGCTTTTGGCCTTCGATCAATAATATTGATCGAAGCATTTAGCCCCAAATTTGAAAACGACCCTAATATTGCTGTTATGGAAAATATACTCGTATGTAGAGTACATTTAAGATGTCGTTGGCTTAGATACGAAAATGGCGCAACCTGTATATGCGTCTAATTTCATTCCTCTTGTTTCTTCCGTCGTGGATTATAAAATTAAACAATACAGCGACCCACTTAGAATTACCGGCGTACTTCTCAGTGGCCCGATGCTATTCAATAACGAATTACAATAAGAAAATAAAGGCTGGAAAAGTTTAAAAGGATTACAAGGATCATTGGATACAAGAATAAAAGGGAGTAAAGTTTAGGTTTAAATGATAAGCTCTGTTTAAAATATATAACGTTATGTTAATCCTATTGGGTCGTTAAAGTTAAAGGACATTAAACCTTTTTAATTAAATTCTTTATGCCGCACTGACCAGGGCTGCCAAGCTGATAAAAGAAAACAGGAAATACGGAGTTTGGATATAGTCCAACTAATAGAATCAGGGAAGTGCTGAAGAGCCCAAAAAACTTAATATGCCGATAAACAATAATACTTTAATATTATTGGACAACATATACTTTGTCTGGCCATAAATACTGTTACAATTAAAAATAAACAAAATATTACATTTGAATTTGGAATCTGTCATTTTTATATGATTGCTCATTGAGTTTTCTCATTTTGGCCCCAATACATTGTACAATATTTTGCGATATTAAAATGGAGTGGGATGATAAAGAGAACCGAATCACTGTGATTGCATTACACAAAGTAGGTATGGAGCCAAATGCAATTTTTAAAACTCTCCATACGCTTGGTATTAGTAAAATGTTTGTGTACCGGGCTATTATTAGGTGCAATGAGACCTCCTCTGTTTGTGACGGAAAAATATCTAGCTATCCACGTAGTGTTCGCACGAAAAAGGTGGTCAAAGCAGTAAGGGAAAGAATTCGAAGAATTTCTGTCTGAAAGCAAAAGATTTTATCTCGGGAGATGAAGATAGCACCTAGAACCATGTCGCGTATTTTAAAAGATGACTTAGGACTTGCAGCCTATAAGAGACATATTGGTCATTTCTTAACTGATAATTTAAAAGAGAATAGGGTGGTAAAATCGAAACAACTACTGAAGCGGTACGCAAAGGGAGGTCATAGAAATTTTTTGTTTACGGATGAAATTTTTTTACAATTGAGCAACATTTTAACAAACAAAATGACCGTATTTATGCTCAAAGCTCTAAGGAAGTTTCCCAATTAGTCGACAGAGTGCAACGTGGGCACTATCCGACTTCAGTGATGGTTTGGTGGGGTATTAGCTATGAAGGAGTAACTGAGCCATACTTTTGTGAAAAAGGTATCAAAACATCGGCACAAGTGTATCAAGATACCATTCTTGGGAAGGTAGTGAAGCCCCTTAACAACACCATGTTCAATAATCAAGAATGGTCCTTTCAGCAAGACTCGGCGCCAGGTCATAAAGCTCGGTCTACGCAGTCTTGGTTGGAAACGAACGTTTCGGACTTCATCAGAGCTGAAGACTGGCCGTCGTCTAGTCCCGATCTTAATCCGCTGAATTATAATTTATGGTCAGTTTTAGAGAGTACGGCTTGCTTTAAACGCCATGATAATTTGGAGTCCATAAAACAGTCCGTACGATTGGCAGTGAAAAATTTTCCCATGGAAATAGTGCGTGCTTCTATTGATAACTGGCCTCAACGTTTAAAGGACTGTATTGCAGCCAATGGAGACCACTTCGAATAAGCTTTTTATACTTTAAATTGTTTTATATTTATGTATTAAACTAACACATTGTTAAAGTAATAAATGTTATTTGCAATAGATTTTTTTTCCTTTGTCTCAGTATTATGGCAAGACTAGGTATATAGAGTAATAGGTCCCATTAAAAAAGGGAATACGAATTGGTGGATAATGTGATTTTGCAACGATTTATCTTAAGTTTTATCCAAAATAAAAATAATTGGGATCCTTGTGAAGTGAACATCGACGATGACGTAAAAGATATAAAATTTTAATATACTTGTCTTAGCTGTGTGGACGAGCTCACAGCCCACCTGGGGTTAAGTGATTACTGGAGCCCATAGACATCTACAACGTAAATGCGCCACACACCTTGAGATATAAGTTCTAAGGTCTCACAACTTACAACGGCTGCCCCACCCTTCAAACCGAAACGCATTACTGCTTCACGGCAGAAATAGGAGGGGCGGCGGCGGACTCACAAGAGGTCCTACCACCAGTAATTACGCAAATTATAATTTTGCGGGTTTGATTTTTATAACACGATGTTATTCCTTTACCGTGGAAGTTAATCGTGAACATTTGTTAAGTAGGTATTTCATTAGAAAAATTGGTACCCGCATGCGGGATTCGAACACCGGTGCATCGCTAGATACGAATGCACCGGACGTCTTATCGTTTAGGCCACGACGACTTCGAAATGGTTCGTTTAAGATCAAAGACATTACTGAATTGTTCTTTGTTTATCTGTTCACTCATCACGGTAAATTGAAAATGCGATATTTTTGATTTTACTAAAATAACAATAAAGATTGTATGTTATTTTTCTTGATTTTATTATTTTTGCTTGAGTTATTCTGGTTATTATTGTACGACAACCCTACGTATTATGTAAACTGAACATAAACTGACTTTTATCTTGAGGGTAATGAATAACCGGTTACCGTTTTTACTCACAAGATAGGTAAATGTTTTCTTTGCGTTAATCCAATAAAATTTCACGTTATGTTATTGTAGGTGAATGAACGCTATGTTAAAAAAAAAACTTTGTAAAATACCTGGTAAATACATATTCAGTTTTCTTTTTTTTTTGAGCGGATAAATAGTGTAGAACGGCAAGAAATGTTATATAAAATTGAAATTTATGTGTGTATTTGTTTTTTTTAAATTTCTTAGAAGTGAGAACTGATTTTAGGTGCAGATCTTTATCAAATTAATTATTTAACTAAGTATAATTGCGTACATACACGTATGGTCTACCTTCGGAAATTTGAGATGATCCCTTAATTGAGAGGTACCATGGATGCAATTTAATGACAACCTATATGAATTTCGCACCGTGGGTCACGCCGCGGGTCTAAAAAAAGTAGCCCAAGTTACTCCTTACATCATCAGCTACCTATCAGTGAAAATCCTCTCGAAATCGGTCCAGCCGTTCCAAAGATTAGCCGGAACAAACAGAAGACAGACAAAATTTAAAAAATTACGCATTTATTAAAAAGTGGTTATTTTATTATTACAAACAGACACTCCAATTTTTTTTTATTGGTTTAGATAATATTATGATGTTTATTTTTTTTTGTTTCTTTAGTAAATTATCTAATTATTAAATTAATAGCATAGCTTTCGAGGAAATACACAAGTGCATACAAGAAAACTGCGCAACTGGGATACCGGGGCTTAAAAAAAAACCCATCGGCAATGTAAATAATAAGTCACTGTAGATTACTGAGAAGATAGCCTATTTAAATTTTAAATTACGCACTGGAATTCAGTTGCGCGTAGCGTCCAGATTACAGCAGGAGCATTAATGACAAATTTTGTGTAGGTTCGTCGTCAATTTGAAAATTAAAAAAATAGTATATTCTCGATGTTAGATAATTTGCAAACACGATAAAGAGGTTGCGGGGATTTTCTAAAATTCTTTCGGGAAATTTAAATTGTTTTATTATTTTATTCGTATAAAAATTAGATAAAAATTCTCAAACTACTTTGACGGTTTCGAAGGCCAGGCTGTCATTAAGTTATTTTTTTTTAGATGGATCCCAAAATGGCTATGAAAATCCAGATGAATAGGGTGGTTTTTGCGAATATATATTTTTAAACAGTACGATAAAAATATCTCAGAAGAGAGATAATATAGGCACACACTAGTAGATTTGATTGGTCCTTTCTTGTCGTATCTATGATGTGTTGCTGCAAGACCATGTGACTCTCTTGCTCCAGTTCGTTTATTTATTAATTTATTCAAATTTATGCACAATAGAACATGGGCGAATTTAATGCCTGAGGCATTCTGTACCAGTTAACTATTCAGTAACAGTATCATCATATTTGCATTTTTTCTTTTCATTCCTTACGAAGGTAGGTGAGCTATCTGATGGTGAGAGGAGATATTGCGCAAAAATCTTTATTTAACACGTGTTAGTAAACCGTATCCTGTGTTCTGTCTCATCATGTATGGATTCATTTTAATAGTCACATTATACTAGGTGGACCATAAGTTATTCTATCCATGTGGTGCAACATTTTTGTACTTGTGGTAGGACCTCTTGCGAATCCGCGCGGATAGGTACCACGACCCTGCCTATTTCTGCCGTGAAGCTGTAACGCATTTCGGTTTGAAGGGTGGTTCAACAGTTGTAACTATACATGAGACCTTAGAACTTATATCTCAAGGTGGGTGGCGCATTTATGTTGTAGATGTCTATGGGCTCCAACCACTTAACACCAGGTGGGCTGTGAGCTCGCCCACCCATATAAGCAATAAAAAAAAAACAAGAATTAAGCAAAGCATTTGTCAAGCAACTCAAGGTTGGTGTTACAGTAAATCAGATAAAACACCTGCGATAAACTTCTGACTGATATTCATTGAGTTCAGTTTTCTGTACAAGAAGGCTTAACGAACGTCCGCTTCGTTAGGTATTAGTAACAGCAAGTATATGTGAGGATTGTGGTCAGGGCCGTAATTAGTTTTTTACCTGGGGGTGGGGGGTCATACATTTTTGTTGCTATTTGAGGGTAGAAGCTCTTTTTTTACTTAATGTCAAATGGTAATTAGTCTCAATGCCCAATCAAACAAGACCTCTTAAAATGAATGCTCCCGCTCACTTAGAGACATCTGAACTGTGTTATGTAACGATTGACAGAAATACAAAAGAAGTAAGCTACTATCTGGGCTGAGAATAAGCGCTATCAGCGTTACTCAGATTAAGTTCTGCACATTTATGTTATTCCTTCGTCATGGATGTCACTCGTAAAGACGTCTTAGATTGAGGTGTTGAGTCTCGGCATGGTCGCATCACTAGGAACGAGTATACTGCGATATTATCGTTTTTTTTTCACCTTAAATTTTTTGCATAAGCAACTTTTAGAGTACCAGAAATGTGAAGTGTGAAACTGCCTGTGGTTCCGGCTCTGGCCTCGCCAGAGAGCGGTAGATGCGCAGGTTACCGTTTGTAAATTGTTTCATTTGCTGTTCTCATGGTTGTTCAGTCATGTTGTTTTCGAGGTATATGTTTCGTTCGAAGTCAGAGTCGACTCTTACTTTAATCGTAATTGTTTTGAGTTTGGGCAATCGTTTAGCCAAATTAATAACCTAATGGTAAACACTAGGCACATTAATATGGCCATAATGGCCAAATGGCCAAAAGTAAGCACTGGGATTATTGATTGCTTATGTTTCGGGCTTTTTGGTTACAAATATGTTGACATCAAGTGTCAGTAATGATAGAATATATTTCTATGATTCAATTTGTATTAATAGATTTCTTGATTGAAGAAATTAAGTCAATATTAATTTCTTTCTTGATTGAGTTGAAAATCCACAACAGACTGAAAACCCAGACCAATCTGCCATTGCACTAAGGATAGCACTAGTACAAGCGTGGACACCATGATAATTCGTAGAATCCTTTTGCTATTTTAATTACATCCGAACAACGCTGAATTTATTTGCTATAATAAATAGGCAAGCTCTATGATTACGTACCAACGAATCTAAAAATCGATAGATAGTTTAAAAATCACAAAACGACAGAAGCAACTCTCTAATTGCGGAAAATACAACGCCTGACGTATTCAGTATAAAACATTTAGCGCGGATGAAAGAGAAAGACGCGTCGGCTATGTATACTCATATATTAAAATAACATTTATACCACTACAGCATTTAGTCACATTTTTCAAGGGCAATAACTCTAAACAGTCAGTGGTGTACGGAGACCCTCGTCATTGGAAGCCACACGTCTTTCCTTTATTTAAGGCAATATAATTGACTCGGACATCTGACGAGGAATCTGGGCTCAAGCTCAAGGGATTTATTGCCAGAAATCTTCACACCAAAGTTTCAGGATTATTTAATAATAATTCTTCAATTATCGATCGAATTAATCGAATTGCTGTGGTCTTCTTCAATTTTATAGGATTACACTTTTTACATATTATTATTTTGTCAGTCATAGAAGTTTTTTCGTGCAATAGAATGCCTACAAAAAATATATTCTCATATATCTCTGTATCCTCGTTTTCAGTTAAGTATCGCCCCATCGTATAATTTTCATTCACTAAACCAAGCATAAGTGCCTGGCCTTTTTATTGCGATGCCAGTCTGGTGAATGCAAGGCACCCCGGCGTTCCTTCAAAACAGTAAAGCCCGCGCGTCAGCAGATTTTATTATATTAATGTACTTAAAGTGCGCCTTACCAAAATGCAGTCGAAGACACAATATATTTTTGAATGCGTATTTACATTGTACTTCTCCCATTTCCGGAAAATACACAATTCGTAGCCAGTACTATTAGCTATAAGTTGCCGACTGATACGCCTTATGCAGTCGAGATAAGCAATTAAAATTACCTTAGAATTTCAAACGCGTACTCTTCGAATAAAAAGAAATTAGTGTTTCATTGTTGTCGAGTTTCGAATTTAACGTGAAGCCACAGGGTAGAGGAGACGGGAACTGCTCGTGACAGAGTTCGTAATTGTATCGGCAATGATGTCTAACCCAGAAAAGGCTATATTAGCGTTGGATACTAGCAGATAGCAGAACTATCGTGGTGCTAATTTAAGAGGAGTACTATTAGCTGGAGAAAGCTGCCGTCAAAAATATATGTATTTTAAACTTATACTATGTGAAGGGAGGGCGTGAATCGATTTGCTATTTGGATTCATAGAGTTCGAAACATTTCAAGGCTAACCATTTGATTTAAGTTAAAGAACATCAACAACTCATTATATTACTAAAACAAAGCCGTAAACTTAAGTAATACTTACTCTTACTCGTGGTAGGACCTCTTGTGAGTCCGCGCGGGTGGGTACCTTCCACTACTCTGCCTAATTCTGCCGTGAAGCAGTAACGCGTTTCGGTTTGAAGGGTGGGGCAGCCGTTGTAACTATACTGAGACCTTAGAACTTATATCTCAAGGTGGGTGGCGCATTTACGTTGTGGATGTCTATGGGCACCAGTAACCACTTAACACCAGGTGGGCTGTGGGCTCGTCGTCGTTTTTTTTAAGGCAAACCATTTCATTTAACTAAAAGAACATCAACAACTCATTATATAACTAAAACAAAGCCGTCCTTAAGTAATAGGTACCAAACAGCGTGATTGTACAAAAAACAACTATGTAAAATATACACGCAATATCGTTTCGATTTATATGATCGTATTGTTGTCATCGAGTGCGAGAACAAATAATGTTTTCTAGACTATTTTCCGTTTTTCTCTAAACGACGAAAACAAGCACGCGGTGAATAGAAATTGGCACTTCGCTTCGGGGGAATTCTGCGATAATATTGGTTTGTCGAAATATATGGCTAATGGAGTATTAATTTTATCACTATTAAGAATTAGGATTCGAAAAATAAATACAGCTAGTAGATGTCAAAGACTCATGATTTACTCTTTATTTTTAAGCCAAATGTTGGGTTTTAAGAGACTTTTCCATTGTGTAGTTTTATTTGGCTTACAGTTTTATAAGATGACCTTCTTGCCCATTATTATCTTGGATATGATAGATATTTGATTAGACAAATAATAGAGTCTAATTAAATTATCGAACAATTCGGTTGGATAGTGTTGGGTTGATTATCAACCCATTTCTGTAAGTGTCGTAAAAGCGATTAAATGATTAATCAGAGAACAGACAGTAAGTAGCGTTCTCTTAGTGTTATACTCAGTATCAGCGTACTACATCACAATCGCATAGTAAGTAAATATTGTAAGCCTGGGGTGTTGTGGGTTTATATTGGTAAATAGTTTTACAGTCGGTCATGGGTGCCATGACGAAAAACCAATCCAATAAAGCCTATAAAACTCTCACCAGTGGCTCCAAGTAGCTGCATTGCACGCCGCGGCCACATCCCGGCAAACCGCATTAACTCGCGGGCTAAGCTGGTTGAGGGGGACAAGCAATTGAACAAGCTTGTCTATTACCACTTAGTGCGGTACTTCCCGCAGTGCATAAAGTCTATCCCGGCGGTGAAGGTAACACGACACCTGATAAGCGTCTGATGTTGGTGGATTCGGCGGGGTAGCAAGGCATTGTATTAGGGCCAAAACAGGAGGCATGAACTGGACGACAGACGAAATAAACTGAAAATTATACCGCCTTCCACCATTTTTTACAGCTACGTGGGTGGTGTTCTTACGTGTAGCTTCGGTTTGCGCACGTTTAAGAACAAGATAGGCTACCATAGCCATATTAAAGCGCACGAGAGGCGCGGAAGCTTTTAAGTTATTAAACAGAAAATTTTGATCGCCGTGGCCGAAATCGGCTTGGAACCACTATGATGATGATTGTAAGCCTGCTCGTGTGGATACCTTGAAGACCTTGAACTCATGCCTTAAAGCGTCACGTTGTGATATGACAATAATAATGACGACACGATATAGATTAACGTACGCAATCATTTCAATAAATAAAACCATTGATAAACCACATCTATGTACTTAGGTGATTTCTCAACACATCGTAATTCTCTTTTCAATTATCTAGATAGCGATTTTATTCTCGAAATAAGAAGAGCATCGAACAAAAAATTTCCTGAATAGTACCCAGGCATCGATCACTGTGCCGTGTGCATTTGTTTCGAGGTTGTTTTGCGTCATTTGTTTCCATTTCCTCGGGAGCTGTCCTGGTAAATCGGACATTCTTATTCTGAACGAGCGCCTTTCTGCGTTCCCCGAAATATATAGGTCTTTCATTGTCATTCCCAGTTGTTTTTATATTTTATAAATGCTTTTTTTTTAATAAAATTGTTGCCAGAGAAACTATATTTGAAAGACGAGAATAGACATTGCTGTAGATGCCTGTAAGGCTTACATACAGTAAGTACTTAATTTTATAAATGTTAATTTTAAGCTTGAATGTTTTCTGTGTGTTGCTGTTGGTGTGTCTAAATAAATAAATAAATCGACAATGGAATAATAACATTATAACTCAGTTTTAGCTAAATATGAGCTACAATCAAAAGGTGCGGGATTGTAAGGCGAAAACCACTGGATTTTAACTTTAATACCAAAAACCACTCTAGCATCGCTTTTTTTTACTTAAGCTGGTTGTCTTAGAGGGCTATGCCAGCGTCAACGAGTGAGATAGCATCGTAATGACAACTAATCACTATAGGAACACGTCAACCCCTTGTGATGTATCACCGAACTGCATCCCGGACGAGCCCTCTAAAAGATGTGGGATTGTAAGGAAAAAGTAGTGGATTTTAACTATGACACAAACATCTTTATTAAAAAAAAAGATGTGTGGTATCGTGGGACACCGGATAGGAACGAAGTTCCTTATTATAAAAATATTAATTTTAAGTTCTATTCGAGGTATAAAGAAAATAAAACTGGAGGTTTCGCAACAACCCACGGTCATTCGGTAACGTGCGAACTTATTGTGGTACACTTCATTTACGGTTGTTTGCATAAGAGTTAGTGTGTTACGCAAACGAACGCTCCGAGATCGTGGTCAATGAATGATAAAAAAATATGTTATTTTTTGTACGTTATTACAAAGTTAAGTCGTACACTGTGTGCATTACTAATAAAAATCTTACGTTACGGACGTTTTTTCCCGGTTAGGGTACCCCTCCGCATCGTCCCATAAGGAACTTCGTTCCAAAAATCACTCTACTACACTAAATAGCAACTAATCACTGTAGAAACTTCTTATTCATTGCATTGCACGTGTCGAAATAATCATATCTGAATTCAGTGCAAGTGATGCCTTGAACATATTATCATATGAGCGGTTTGAGATAAGTTGAATAACCGAAGAATTAATTATTATAAATGTGTTGTTGCAAGCATAACAAAATGCCAATTTAAAATGATGATAATCTTTATTTACGGGAATATTGGTCGTAATGTCACAAGTAACATCATTGTTTAATGATTTGCGTCTTTCAGGATTTTTTGGTTCACTTTAAATGTGCATGATAAGTGAAAAAATTGTCAGAGTTTATTGACAAAATGTGGAATGAGAATCTTTAAATAATGTAAGCAAATACTATTGCTAAGCAAATACAGAGCTTTATTACTAAAGAGAAAGAGTCATAAGACCTTTAAATTGAACGCAACAGCAGCAAGTTTTACTGAAACATTTTAGTTCTACCACCAAAAAGTTATACATCTAATGAAGATTCAACAAATTCTCGCCGGTTTTGTCCGTGGAAACTCAATGATTCATATTTCAAGCGTCATTGTGAGTTCCGAAGAAATACAGCCTTAAAACTCTCTAGGGAACGTAATATTGTGGAGAGATGGAAAATATTGTGGCAGTTTAAGCGAAATTTTAAGACTGGTCCGACGAATTTAAGAGGATTTTGTTTTTGTCATTCTTACAATGTTAATACAAGCTCAAAATAATTCCGAAATAGTATGTATATGAACATAGATTTTGAAATGGGTGAAATAGTTAATACATAAATAGGTATATATTATATACGCGGGTGGGTACCACCGCCCTGCCTATTTCTGCCGTGAAGCAGTAATGCGTTTCGGTTTGAAGGGTGGGGCAGCCGTTGTAACTATACTGAGACCTTAGAACTTACATCTCAAGGTGGGTGGCGCATTTACGTTGTAGATGTCTATGGGCTCCAGTAACCACTTAGCACCAGGTGGGCTGTGAGCTCGTGCAACCATCTAAGCAATAAATAAATAAATGTTGAGTTTTGCTAGTAAACGAGTATAAGTTTTATTAGATTATGTTCACAAATTTAACGTTCGTGACTAGCGGTCTTTTACAATATTATCCAATCTATTTTTTGTTTATCCAGTTCAGTAGATGGCTATTATGACAGATTCTAGATAAGTTTACGCAATTTTGTATATTGACTATAAATAATGGAAATATCTTCTCCATTTGATAAATATTGAGAGAATTAAAAATCACTGGTAAGTAGTAGCAGATACATAACTACAACTTTTTATTATATTAACGTGAATTTAGTTATTATTTGGAATTTCGATATTACCAAAGCGAAGGACTGGCTGTTTCGAAGTACTTTTTCTCTTAGAAATTCAATTGTTTTTTTAATTAAATGACCTTATAGTATTTTTTCAGCTTTCATGAGTCGTAAACATCATCAAAACTAGTTTTAGGACTAGAACTAACTACCTTTATATTTTTTTTCTATCAATCGAATATTTTACAGTTTTCATGGATACTCACAACCAAGGTATCATTTGTCTACATTTGAATATCATCACTATCTAATTCAATGATCTTGTTTATGTTTAAGACTTTTTGATATCTACTTACGGCACTTATCTTAATACCTTAAGGTCAATCGTAGGTAAAGCTATCAACTATGTTCATATTTGGGTAACTGGAATTAATTGATATATGAGACATCTTATCAATCACCTACCATAGCATTACATATTCTACACAGGCCTCATCAACTAAGTTGTCTTCATGAGGACAGCATTTTACTGCTCGGTAACTTAATGTATTAGCTTCCATGATGTAGACAATAAACACACAATCCTGCACCCGGGATATCCGGCTCATTCGTCAGACCCTATCTCCGAGCCGGATTATCATTTTTCACTCGTACACGCGATATTTTCTCCTTTTCAATTAGTATTCGTTGCGATATATCTCTTGAAAGGCAGCCTTTTGTTTTTTCTTCGTACGTTTTGTTTTTTCAAAATCTCATTATGGCAAATGCCTCCGATAGTATATTTAATTGGTAAAACGATATCCGTTAAAGGATATCCGGCTATTAATTAAGGAATACGTCTGAGTGACAGCGGCATCATGGCGACTATCACAACTCCCACGTCTTTATGTAATAATAGTATACTACGACACAAAATATTTCAAGGATCGTGGTATCGCTATTGTTTGCCCAGGCACTATAATTAAGAATCCTGTAAAAAATAGTAACTTTCGCTTTGTTATTCTATCTTTTTTCGTTAGTGTATATTATGGAATTACACAGGTTGAAACCCCTGTCCTGTCTATTTCTTCCACAAAGCCAAAACTTATTCCTGTCTCGAAGGAAGGTTACCAGTTATTCTTATACAACTTTGATTACCAGTAAGTATTTTGGGATCTGGATTGATAAAAAAATATATGACTTAAACCAACAGACAACGGTCAAATCAATAGTGAATTAACGAATTTTGAATACGCAGAAATCAGCTTAGTTCACGAGCACCATTTCATTGTAACGGAACATTATTATTAGGTATTAATAGAATTTCCAAACCATTTCAACAAAATATTGGTCCCACGTTGTTTCCAAAATTAACGAATTATTGTCGACATTTTTGACGTGACAACATCTTATAATTCGATGGAGCCGGCTGCACGCACGAAAAAACATGACTCATTGAGGCGTTCCATTTAAGTCTTGAAGTGCAAGCGAGAGCGCGCAACGAGCGACAAAGAGGCACAATCAGCCTCCGCGTTCGGCAGCGTTCGACATCTGTCTCTCTCCTTGAGTGAGCGATGCATCCGCGTGGACAGCTGCTATACAATAATACATTGACATGTTTTCATCAAGTATGAGGTTCAAGTATGAAGTGAATGTGGTGTCAATTGTTTATAGCAACGAAAATTGCGATAATTGAAAAATGAAACCATTCCATCATTATTTTCTTATGACGTTGTCACGTTCATCTATCGTCAGTAAATCGACTTTACAGACAACCGATTTTGTTAAAGCTATGTTTTACGATTCGAAGGGAACCATCAAAACGAGGTATGTACCACACAAATGAGTAAACGAATTTCTGTGTTGTTAAATTCAATCCCGAAACTAATGCTGCGTGGCGATCCCAAGCAATCTGTTTGCAAAAAAGCAAAATAACCCGACATCAGCGTACTTTATATGGCGTCGTTTACCTTGCTTCATGTGACACACTTTCGTTTCTATTCCTTTGACCACAATAAAATTAGGCGAGAGTATCTGACTCTTAAAATAATCATCGCAATTTTAAGACTGAAGAATTCGATTCTGTTGTTTCTGATAAAATTGGGTATGTGCTTAAGATTTTTATTTTGTATTTTTTTTAAATATGTCGGAGACGGTCATTAGTGTGGTAGCTAAACGAAACGCAGTACGATTCCCGAGAGATGGCAGCACGATTGCGGTATCGTTGGAACTCGGTTAACTTCGTGCTACGACAGAGCCTAGCCGATGGAGGCGCGTAGACACCTTCACACTTACCAACCAGCCTTCTTGAAGAGCGGTGCCTCCGTCCTAAGAATTTTCATTCGTTTTCGTTTGCTAACGTCAAGAGAAGATCTCTAAATTGTTCTAAGACAACAAACGTGATTGGTGTACTCAATATTTCTCTTAGCTTAATCACCCTGTTCGTCCCTACGATGTCTGACAATGGTGTTAATAATTGTGGCTTCTCCGACATATATATTTAAAACTTCCTAGTAATCAATGGAAACTTTATTTTGCTTAGGCAAATGTGTCCAAACTATTGAAAGTTTGCACAATCGTATCAATTGCTGCGTCTATTATTTCTGATATTTATCCCCTGTCGCATTTTATTTGTTTATTGCGTAGATGCTTGAATGGGCTTGCGGCGTATCTGGTGTTATGTGGTTATTGGTTATTTGTAAAAAATAGCACATGCTAACCTACTCGAATGAGGTGAAAGCATAAAAATTTTTGTTTACGAGCTACGGATTTAAGCATTCAAGTCGGAAGTAACATTTCGATCAAATTCTAAATCAAGTCTTCTGTAAATTCAACGGTATTGTACCAAAAGCCCAGAACCCTCAAAATGGATGGTTAGATGAGGTGTGAGGCACATGTGTTTTCTGTTTCTCTTTATAAGTTATGGACGCCTGGTACCGAAGGAATTTTTTGTGTAGAATTTGACAAATCTCCTAGCTCACTGAAACCGGGTTTTGCAGACGGGTATAAAAATAAAACATGACCTTAAAAGAAATGAACTGTGTTCTTGTACATATTAATGGAATGTAATGTTGAAATATAGGCCATTTAATAAGAAAATACACATAAATTAGTTATAGATAAGCAACTGAAGCTCTCAACAAAAATGTTTACGGGCGTCGGCCACTAGATGACTTCGCTTCGATTATTTTCTCATTGCTCCTGTAGATGGCAGTAACATATTAATTATCCTATATTTAATTTTTGATGAAGGATTTTGTAAATTTTCAGAAGCCACAAATTGATAAAATTTAATGAATTCGTCTATAAGAAATAAAGACTTGTATGATTTATTAATTTTTTATTATCTGTGTTTAGTTATACAATAATTAAATGCCTTCACTTTAACAACATATAAGTTTCGGGGCATCCGCTACAAGATGTCGATAGCTTCCATACAAAAAAAATATTTGTCGTAAAGAATAGGAGTTTCAGGGCCCAATACAGTCATTTAGACTTTTTGTCAACCCATGTTTATGTCGTAAGATACGATCAAAAATGTAAGTCTATTATTAATATTTGTGGTACATAAAAATTAAATCAACAAATTTCTATGATATCTATAAGTTTTATCGAATAAAAAATCTATTTACAAACGGTGATGAATTGAATTGAAAAAACCGATATCTATCACTGATTTTTTCGTAGACTCGTGAGATGTGACGAGAAGGAAATCTCGCGTGTCGTCAACATTATTATTTGAACACGTCACGAATATTGTATTCGATGGAATTACCGAATTTCTCCGTACCCACAAATGAGGTCAACAATGAAATGGATTCGAAGTAAAATATTTTCTTTGGGATTTATAAAAGCCATTTCCTTAATAGCGAGCTAAGATGACTATTCGTTATTGTTTTTCTATTTTTGAAATTCTTAATTTGCGAATACGTCTTTGCGCCGTAACAAAACATTAATCAAATTCTGATTTCATATTTCAAGGTGATCCGATATTAAAATTTTCGTATTTCACATTAAAACGAAGGCGGCTTATTATGAATTTATCAATTCCACATCTGGCGTGTTTCGTATATATCGACGCTTGAAAAGCAAACGTGACTAAGCGACAATAACTGCTTTGTACATAAATGATAGGCAATAAACATATTCGATGCGCAAAAAAAAAAAAAATTTCTAGGTCTATTAAAATCATTTCAATCCTACAGCTACTAGTTAGATTCTACTACAGCTAGATTCGTTACAATAAAATTTTGTTTTCAGGTGTTTCAACTTTAGATTAGTCTATTGTAAAGTTCACGCATTGTCGCTTAGTCACGTTTGCCTTTCAAGCGTCGATATGCAGACCGCAGTCACGCACGTTTGATAAACAGCGTATCCCGATACGCAGCGAAGGCGGTCGCAGTTGTGTGCTTAGTCAATGTTACATTTGCCTATCTTTCGAATTTGAAATTTGAAAGTTATGTATTTGTTTGTTTTTAATTGTTCTTAAGCAGTTCACGGGATGATCGTGGATATGTCGTAGAACCGATAGCCCTTACAGCAGATGAAATAATTACGAAAGCGCACTGGAGAGATAATAATAGATTATATTATAGTTTATCTATGTATTGTCCAATTTAATGTATAATCGACCAACTAATTGAATTTTTTTTTATTGTTAAGACGGGTGGACTAGCACACGGCCCACTTAGTGTTAAGTAGTCATCGGGTCCGTAGACATCAACCATGTAAACGCCGCGACTCTGCTCCACGGCAGAAACAGGCAGAGTGCTGGTACTTACCCGTGAGGGCTCAGCAGACGCTCTATCACTAGAAATACTAAAATTATTATAATAAAAAAAAAAAAAACTATGTATGTAGTTGATAATTTAAAAAAAAAAAAAACCACCCAACACATTTTCCGTGGGTTTACGTAGAATGTAATATTTGAAGTTATAATATTTTCTATATTATGATGTAAAATAAGATTTTTTTTTTAGTATTACGTGAACGAAAGCTTGGACTGTGGGTTGTATTTTATTTTGCGTAACGACTATTCTGACATCCCGTATGAATCTATTCGGATTTACGAAACCAGTTAAAATTCCGCAATGGGAGTGTAAATTTAAGTTAGTGTTCTCATAGATTAATTGAGTTGCCTTCAATAAGATAGTATACATACAATGTGCTTCAAAGTCAAATACAAGCTAGATTAATAACTAATTTAGAAATATGTGTACTAACAGTTACTAACACTATTATAAAAAAAAGAACCCAATATTCCTAACCTAAAGTTCATGTTATTATCCGCAACATGCTTCGTCAGATTACAGAAATAAAGTTATCAGCAACATGCTTCGTCAAAACTATTAATTAACAACAAATTAATGGTCAATAAAAATGACACTCGCAAATGATAATAAATAACCTAAGCAAACACAATACGATTTTGTAAAAATAATTTATTTGCTACGGAGCTTTATAAAATTCACGGGAGCTTTGAATAAGGAAACAATAACATGCGAATCGGAGAAAACGAATCAAATGCTAATTGAATCAGAGTTAACTGGGTTACGCGTAACTCCATTGATCTCGCCGCCAGACTGGGCGGACTCGAAATTATTCAGAGGGGAACAGAAAAAATCATAATAATATTATTCGGATACCGGGACGGATCTGGGTAGCACATTTTCGTAACATTCCATTAATTTCCAAGTAACTTATTTTATCAACTATCAGACTGATAAATAACAAAGTCTGAGCTTAGAGGCAATGTGTGGCAGACAGACGAATTGATCACTCGCATCGATTACTTTACTGCTTTTCAAGTTAAAAGTTCTACTAAAGTAGTTGCCAAAGATATTTGTGCCGTACATTGTGTCTCAAACCACATTAAAACTGCTGCCAAGACAAAACTGAAATCTCTAGTCAATGATTTTACCTCATAAAATTTAACCAGTATTAAATTAGATTATTGTAAGATCTGCGGTATTTTGCCATGAAATGGTGTGTGAAAACCTTTGTTCTAAATTCAACTGAACTATATTGAAAATTGACGTCATTTATGCTGATGATTATGATTTCTATGGGCATTAATGAAAAGGGATCGTAACTCTGCGCAGATTAAGGTAATGAACAAAATGTGTCTCTATCTATCGTCAAGCACAAGGTTTTCAAGTCGCTTTGAATAACTTCGTTTTTTTAAACGTTTTAACTAGGATTACTGGCGCTTTGGATATCACAACTTCTACGTCCACTTTATGACACTTCGACGAATTCACTATCATATTATTTAATTGCTGTTCCACCTTATTAACAATGGATTACTTAATTGTAGCAAAAAAGGGCAGAATGGTGCTATCTACTCGTGAGAATTCGCAGTATATCTATTAGAGATACCCAAGTGTTAGTATTAATGGTTAACACCAGTAAGTAGTGGCAGTGTTTCTCAAACTTTTTACTTGTCTACTCTGGCACATACCTGTGGAAATATTTTCATAAATTGATAGTTAAGCTACAGCGAGTGCCTTTAGCAAGATCTCTTTGAAAACAAGATGTTAGGACGGGTATCTGTTAAGTATGACCTTAAAAATCTATGATTGAATATATTTGGGTGTTAATCTAATAAAACACAGCAAAATTACCCAATGTCATCGACATCATCTGTTAGGCTAAAATTATCCGGTATAAAATAATTTACCCTAACACAATTCGTCTTCGCACCACCGGTTTAGCCAACAGCAGCGGACGTGTCATTCAACACGGTATAAATTAATATTCATAATGTAACACTTCGCACGGCTATGGATTCAGATGCTGTCATGAAATATCATTAATCATACAGCCTCTTGACTGATATGTGGACGAGTAAATGCCATTGTTTTGTCTATTCATGATATTTGTGGGATACAACCGTCCTAGAAAGAGATTCGACGAGTCATAACGAAAATTTATTAGTTTATTATTCAAAGAAATCAAAGATATCATCAAATAGAAGTTAATAGTTTCCAAAGAAAACTTCGATAGGTGTTCAGTGGGGGTGAAACTGTTGTCATTTGATATTTCATTTTAAACTTTCTTTCAGTGATTATGAATACAAATTGATAGGGTAAGTTAGCCAATATGTATTTCGAAATAGTAATAAAATAATGGACGTACGCATTTAGGTTTCGCGAGAAATTCCTACCCACCCATTTCTGTCGAGAAGCAATTCGGTCGCATATCTCGAAGCAAGTGACTATGCTCATTATTTTAGCTACAGCAACCATCTACTAAGATGAAAACATCGCAAATCTCATAAATCTGCGTAAATAAGACCTATAAAATAAGTTCAAACTCTTTTATGGGACATAAAGAGTTAATGTGATCATATTTTAATAGCCCGGCGAATCGACGAACAAATTATATAATTATTACAACCGAAAATGGCGACAAACTTTTAATGACAATATTTTTTTTATCTAATTTCTTACGGGTTGGTCATAAGGACGCTCGAAGTTTTGATTCTTCTATGACTTCCACCTTTTGTCATCGATGACCTATCTCTAATCAGCATTGCTATGAATCTTAACAGTGTTTTGGAACACTTTTAGACAGGCCTAGAGACATCCTATCTTAGTAATCGTCGCTTTACAAATCTATTGTTCTGGCAAGACAAGACTTATGTGCAGAATTTACAAGTTCGGCCCTCATCCGTGTTCATGATAGAAAGATGCTCCCGATTCCTGGGAGGGCCCCGTGTATATTTCTAAAAAGCTGACCTGGTCCGTTCAGGACAATGTTTCAAATAAATACCTACGTTACTAGTATTCCTAAAAGTAATGTTTATAGTACAGTCATATTACACCAAAAAAGGCTTCAATCTCGGAATCTAACGGAATAAGCTGAATTTAGTAGATATCTTGATTATTGCATCGTAAATGTTTTCACAGAATTCGAACATACCAATGTTAGATTCCAAAGCGACATACCTAGATGACTGAACTACTAGTTGTGTTCGCTGTAACAGTTCTTTGATGTGTGGGCTTTTACCCACTCTGATAACTTTGGTTGGTTTTTTGTTAATTTTTTTTATTTATTTTCCTATTGCACATATATACTTGTGATGCCGGATGCATGTCGAATCTTCCTACTTTATTCAGTAAGTTGCGGTGGGTAGCGGTTTTCCTATCTCCTTGGAATTGTTGATGTCCGAAAACAACGGTGACTATTTACCATCAGAAGAGCCGTAAGTTCATCTGCCTAAGATGGCAAAAGAATTAGTTCGAAAACCCCAATAAAACACACTTCGAATATTTAAAGGTCCAATTCGGCCAAAACTGTTTTTGTTCACGAGCGCTCGATCACTCCGGGACCCTCATTACGCTAAAACCTTAAACTATAAAGGGAAAGTTAGGGAATCGTTCGACTTGAGTTCGAATGGTCATCCCACTAAACTTTTAAGGTTATTGCAAATTAACCTATCAGAACGTGACAAGCGTTATCTCTTACGTGTGATTTAGTTTTATTTGACATGAATTTTAAATAGTTTGACTTATAGATAGTTCAATCTTTATACTCCTCCTCCTCCTAAACGGCTGGACCGATTTTAATGAAATGTTCTGTGTATCTTCAGGTGGAATCCAGAATAGTTTCGATTTACAAATCAGCCCGGCAGATGGCTCTGCGGTCGGTATCTAGGTTATTTATCTTTCTTAGAAATAGTTTATATGGCAAAACAACGTTTGCCGGGCCAGCTAATTAGTTTATATAACTAATCGCAGAACAAAGATATTTACTTAATCTTAATAATTTTAATGAATCATTGGTCTATACAACTACTAAAAAGGATGGAGCAGATGATTATAATGCTCCCGTAAACGC
Source organism: Bombyx mori (assembly GCF_030269925.1). NCBI lineage: Eukaryota > Metazoa > Arthropoda > Insecta > Lepidoptera > Bombycidae > Bombyx > Bombyx mori. Next base: position 4,308,542 of record NC_085131.1, read on the forward strand.
AACGGTCAACGATCAATACTGCCACATAGCCCAGCGTTTACTTAGCTTGGTTCTTATTAGTACCAGGAATGCTTTGACTGGATTACGAGCGCATTGTTAGTTCAATCGTAGTTGATCAAATTATGCACCATTATTACAAACCGTTAAATCGAAGCTTTGCAAGGATTATGGATAATAGGAGGCGTGCCCGGCGGTTTCGTTTGCGTCAAATTTGTAATTCAGATTTTTTTTTAACGCGTTGTATATTTCAGGGATTAAATGTTGCTAGAGCCACTTTCTGGTTTATAAAATACCATTTAATTAGTGCATAAAATCACGTTTTAGCGAACGCATTGTATACCGTATTTGTTATATCATATATACCCGGCGTTGTCAGGGCTATATCTATTACAACAAAAAAAAAAAAACTAATGGCACTCGGGGACTGCCGCGGTAAAGCTATTGCATAGCATTTTTTATCAAGTTTTGCAATTATAATTAGACAATAATAATTTAATATTAAAACAATAATAAAATAAAACCACGCTATATTTATAAACATTAACAAAAGCAAAACATGAACTGTCCCCTTGACTCTCATAAGCTAGACCGCGCGAGAGAGAGATGGGCAGAGTTATCATGATGCGCATACAGTGCGACGTCACGCCGCGCGCTTATTCACAAATACTACACAAGCGCAACGTGCAAATGTGTTGAAAGCGAGCTACATGATAGGCGGAGTGGGGGTGTTAGGTTTTATTTTCGTTACGGAATTTCTTGATTCGGTTGCTGCGCTTGAAGTCCGCGATAAAAGCTTAAAAATCCTATACGTTAATTATGCTTAAACAATAACGCATATTAACATCTAAATTATAAACCATCTTTGTGCACAATTCTATCCCCTTGCGTTGAGCCTTTTTTGGGTGATTAAGTAATAAACACACAATATACAAAGTTTTACATTTATCATATATAAAACAAATCACTTTAATGACAATAAGTGAACAAAATAATTTTTTGACGAGACTAAAATCAAAACGAGCTTTTATGCTTGGAGTACTCAATTGGTTATATCATAAATCCATTGAGACCCTCGTTTGTCAATCGGATTACGAGACAGACAGATATTCAAATGATATGGGTTCAACTCTTGTCTGTTACGATACAATGAATGGTTACATCAAATTAATTTCTTGTTACCCTTTCAGACTCCGTCTAATTCCAGTGTCCAGTGGTTCTGCAAGTGCTACTGGCTTACTTATCTTTCTTTTTTTTTGTGAAGGAAGGATTACTGATGGTTTGCTTATCTCTTGAGTGAAGTTTTATTAGGTGAAATTACTCTTGCACCACCTCAAGTACGTTAATGATACTATGCCAGAAATCTGCACAGAAATTTTAACAACTGCTTCTAAGTAATCTGAAAATAACGCTTCAATGTATATGCAATGATTCAATGTATTTGAAAGTCGTCGTGGCCCAAAGGATAAGACGTCCGGTGCATAATACGAGGGCGGGATGATAAGCAACTAGCCTCTGCTATTTAAAATAAAATAAAGTTAAAATTAAAAGAATATATATGTCATTTTTAAATTCGTATCTGTGGCCACCTGTGTTCTAAATTTGAATTTGGTGGCTTGAAAATTTTATTGATTTTTTGTCACTTGAAAATATATTTTGTCAACTGTTTTCAAAATGGATAAAACTGAACAAAGAGCGGTGATAAAGTTTCTTCATACGAAGGGGAAAGATTCTATGACGAGTTAAAGAATGTTTTGGGTGAATGTGCTCTTTCTTATGCCACAGTAAAAAACTGCGTGGATGAGTTTAGACGCGGTCGTACATCTGTCCAAGGTGAAGCTCGGCTCGGACGTCCAAAAAGCGTCACGACTCCGGAAATTGTCGTGAAAGAACATTATATAGTTTTAACAGATCGACGATTGAAGTTATCTGAAACAGCTGACACTACAGGTATCTCAAAAGAACGGGTACATCATATCCTAAGTGAGGAATTAAATATGAAAAAGTCATCAGCCCGTTGGGTGCCGCGATTTGTTACGCACGATCAAAAAAGGATTCGGGAGCAAAACTCAAAAGAATGTCTGGACCATTTCAAAGTAATAAAGCCGATTTTTTACGTCGATTTGTAACAACAGATGAAACATGGGTTCATTATTACACGCCAGAATCAAAAATTCAATCAAAACAGTGGACGCAATCGGGATGCCCGGCTCCAAAAAAAGCCATGGCTGTAAAGTCGGCTGGAAAAATGATAGCTTCCGTCTTTTGGGATCCAGATGGGATCTTGATGATAGATTACCTTCCTAAAGGTCAAACAATTAATGGAGAATACTACGCTAATCTTCTAGATAATTTTCATCAAGATATCATTTTATGGAAGGCATTACTGCTTTAGAACGAAGATGCAATAAGTGTGTAAGGTTCACGGAGACTATGTCGAACAATAAAATTAATTTTATCACGGAAAGTTAAGTGTTTTATTATTAGGCTAGTTACTTATCACCCCGCCCTTGTATGTAGCGATGCATCGGTGTTCGAATCCCGCTGGCAGGTACCAAATTTTCTAATGAAATACGTACTTTAAAAATGTTCACGATTTACTTCCACGGCAAAGGAATAACATCGGGTAATAAAAAACAAACCCGCAAAAAGCAAACTCGCAAAATTATAATTTGCGTACTTAGTGGTGAAAGGACGTCTTGTAACTGCCATCGCACGAATGTGAACGGTAGGCGTCTCGACGCGTTCATAGACGACCTCACATTCGAAATATTCAACCCCCCGACCCCCACGTGCTATCCGTATAACGCCGCGCGTCGTCCGAGCACAATAGATCTGGCACTGCTGAGGAACGTAACTCTGCGCTTACGCTCCATCGAGGCAATGTCAGAACTCGACTCAGACCACCGACCTGTCGTCATGCAGCTCGGTCGCCCACTCAATCGCGAACCAGATACGAGGACCATGGTGGATTGGAAGAAGCTGGGCACGTGCTTAGCTGACACCGCTCCACCAATCCTCCCTTGCGGCCCGGATTCAACTCCATCCCCCGAGGATACCGTCGAATCCATAAACATCTTCACTGATCACGTCTCGACGGCGATCATAAGATCCTCGAAACAAGTCGATGTGGAGGACTGCTTCCACCGCATCAGACTTTCCCCCGATCTTAGGGACCTCGTTAGAATTAGAAACGCGGCAATCCGGGCCTACGATCGATATCCCACGGATTTAAACCGGACTTGGATGCGTCGCTTACAGCGGGAGGTCAAATCCCGCTTAAGCGACGCCCGAAACGAAAACTGGGATAGTTATTTAGAAGAACTCGCGCCCACTCACCAAGCATACTGGCAACTAGCTAGGACCCTCAAGTCCGAAACTATAGCCACTATGCCGCCTCTCGTACGCCCCTCAGGCCAATCACCGGCTTACGATGACGATGACAAGGCAGAGTTGCTGGCCGATGCACTGCAAGAACAGTGCACCACCAGCACTCAACACGCGGACCGCGAACACACCGAGTTCGTCGCCAGGGAGGTCGAGCGCAGAGCTTCCCTGCCGCCCTCGGACGCGTTACCCCCCATTACCACTTCCGAGGTTAAGGAGGCGATCGATAGCCTACAACCACGGAAAGCTCCCGGCTCCGACGGCATCCGCAACCGCGCGCTTAAATTGTTACCAGCCCAACTGATAACGATGTTGGCCACCATATTAAATGCTGCTATGACGAACTGCATCTTTCCCGCGGCGTGGAAAGAAGCGGACGTTATCGGCATACACAAGCCGGGCAAACCGAAGAACGAAACCGCGAGTTACCGCCCCATCAGTCTCCTCCCGGCGATAGGCAAACTATACGAACGGCTCCTTCGTAAACGCCTCTGGGACTTCGTATCCGCGAATAAAATTCTTATAGACGAGCAGTTTGGATTCCGCGCCAGACACTCGTGCGTCCATCAAGTGCACCGCCTCACGGAGCACATCTTACTAGGGCTGAACAGGCGGAAACCCATTCCGACAGGAGCCCTCTTCTTCGATATAGCGAAGGCGTTCGACAAAGTCTAGCACAACGGTTTGATATACAAACTGTATAACATGGGAGTGCCAGACAGACTCGTGCTCATCATACGAGACTACTTGTCGAACCGTTCGTTCCGATATCGAGTCGAGGGAACGCGTTCCCGGCCCCGTCACGTCACAGCCGGAGTCCCGCAAGGCTCCGCCCTCTCCCCGTTACTATTCAGTTTGTATATCAATGATATACCCCGGTCTCCGGAGACCCATCTGGCGCTCTTCGCCGATGACACCACCATCTACTACTCGTGTAGGAAGAAGGCGTTGCTTCATCGACGACTTCAGACCGCAGCTACCACCATGGGACAGTGGTTCCGGAAGTGGCGCATCGACATCAACCCCACGAAAAGCACAGCGGTGCTCTTCAAAAGGGGTCGCCCTCCGAACACCACGCTGAGCATCCCTCTCCCGACTAGGCGCGTCAACACCCCCGCCCCCAGCCGTTCGCCCAATCACGATGTTCGACCAGCCCATACCGTGGGCCCCGAAGGTCAAATACTTAGGCGTCACCCTCGACAGTAGGATGACATTCCGCCCCCACATTAAGACGGTACGCGACCGTGCCGCCTTCATTCTAGGACGTCTCTACCCGATGATATGTAGGCGAAGTAAAATGTCCCTTAGAAATAAGGTGACACTCTACAAAACTTGCATACGCCCCGTCATGACCTATGCAAGTGTAGTGTTCGCTCACGCGGCCCGCATACACTTAAAATCCTTTCAAATCATTCAATCCCGTTTTTGCAGGATAGCCGTCGGAGCCCCGTGGTTCGTCAGGAACGTCGACCTCCATGACGACCTGGACTTAGAGTCCATCAGTAAGTATCTACAGTCGGCGTCCATGCGCCACTTCGATAAAGCGGCACGACACGAGAACCCTCTCATCGTGGCCGCCGGTAACTACATTCCCGATCCTGCGGACAGAATGGAAAGCAGTCGACGTCGCCCAAAACACGTCATCTCGGATCCTCCCGATCCACTAACGGTGCTTTTAGGTACTTCAAGCACCGGTCACCGTTCTCGTCGAACCCGTCGCTTGCGACGAAGGGCTCGACGAGTAAATTAACTCTCAGACACAGCCCACTGAGTTTCTCGCCGGATCTTCTCAGTGGGTCGCGTTTCCGATCCGGTGGTAGATTCTGCGAAGCACGACTCTTGCTAGGGTTCGTGTTAGCAACATCGTCAGGTTTGAGCCCCGTGAGCTCACCTACTAAAGTTAGGGTTACGCTGACATAGCCGCTAGGGCTATCAGCTTAGGTAGGCAAAAAAAAAAAAAAAAAAGACGTCTTGTGAGTCCTCACGGGTAGGTACCACCGCTCTGTTTATTTCTGCCGCGAAGCAGTAATGCGTTTCGGATTGAAGGGTGGGGCAGCCGTTGTAACTATACTGAGACCTTAAAACTCAAATGGCGGCATTTGAGTTGTAGATGTCTATGGACTCCGATAACCACTTAACATCAGGTGGGCCGTGAGCTCGTCCATCTATCAAAGCAATAAAAAAAATAAAAAAAAGGATACCCACCTTTCTTGTTTTTTCCGACTACCACCTTTTTTATATTTCTTGTCTCCACTACTGCCAGCGCTCCCACCGACCGTGTTGCCATATGGCAATCCGAAAATTGTCTTAATTTTAACATGATAATTTTGTATAGTTATTTTACAACAAACCTTACAATAGTGAAATAAAGTACCACTCCATATATTCGGACTTAGTTTGTGTTATCTATACCTACTAATATTATAAAGCGGAAGAGTTTGTTTGTTTGAACGCGCTAATCACAGAAACTACTGGTCCGATTTAAAATACTTTCATTGTTAGATAGCCCATTAATCGAGGAGGGCTATAGGCTATATAAAATCACGCTAAGACCAATACAAGCGGAGCACCAATAAAGAATGTTTCAAAATCGGGGTTATTTTTACCTTTTGAGAGCTTCCGCTGCGTGCGCTGCAGAAACGGTTAAAGTTTCGCTAAAATAATGCATGACAGAATTGTTCCCCTTTAAAATATCTAAAAAAAGTCCGTGACAGCATATGTCTATATATTAAGGTTGGCTCACAATAACGTTTTTTATGATTCTAAAATAAAGCATTATTTGTGAACTATTCCACGCGGACGAAGTCGCGGACAAAAGCTAGTAACATTATAACATTGAAGTTGGCACTAAAACGAAAGATTACGTATGGAATATTTGTTTTGTGTACTGTGATAAAGTTCATACACGCTATTTATCGAACTACGAAAATGTTCACGGAAACATTAGTAACTAAGATTCTGTGTAAAATAAATTTCATCCGTATATTTTACATTAAATAATACCTTTTACAGTGAGTTTAATACAATATGTTTAAGACATTTAATTTTCCTCATTTTACATCCCGTTGTGTTTATTGCTCTTCGCATTTCAAATATGTGATCGCTATAACTCTCATTGTGAGACACGATTGTCTTATTGAAGTGACGACATCTTTATGTCATTTGAAACTGGATGAAATATAAAAGCGACACCAGAAAGAGACAACCATATATATCTACAGGATTTAGCAAGCCGGAGAATGAAATAGAATACTTTTATTTCACTGCTATCGCGTGGGAACCGCGCGTGAGTTTTTTGTCAACCTGAAAAGCTTGCCGTTTAAATATTTCATCAATGTAGGGCGGTGATCACTCTTGCAATGGATCTTAAATTTTTATTTATAAATTTTAAAATTCTGAAATTCGTAAAGGTTTGAGGGTAATTACAATTTAAGAAAGTACCGTTTTTAAATAAATGATTTATGTAATAATTTCAGTATTTCTTAGGTCGCGGTTTGTATGAGTTCTTCTATTTTGGGTCGTTTGAAAATGGATGCACATCGGTTATAAGATTCATGACCCTTTCGTTGGTCAAGAGACTACTGACTGAAGTATCCTAAATTTGGTTTTATTCTTGTGGAAATGAAATGAAAAGAACTCTGTGGCAAGAACGTGGCGCTCTGGTAGCAGAAAAATCTATCGCAAACACATTAAGCTGGAACTTATTCATCAGTGAAATTCTTAGTTGCATTTTACGATACCAATGCAAAGGGTGGCAGGTACATTCTAGCTTTATACTACAACTAGCGACCCGCCCTCGCTTCGCTTCGGAAACATTAAAACACACATGAAACAAAAAAAAAAAATAAAAAAAAAATAAAAAAAGTAGCCTATGTTCATCAGGGACAATGTCGGCTTCTAATGGAAAAAGAATTTTTCAAATCGGTCCAGTAGTTTCGGAGCCTATTCGAAACAAACAAACAAACAAATCTTTCCTCTTTATAATATTAGTATAGATCACACATCTGGGCTATTGTAAAAACATCTATAAATAATTGTGACTAATGAGAACACAATCAATATTTATTTATAAAAGACATAAAACTGTCTGGAAAACTAGTTGTTACAACTCTCGGGAGTTATTTAGTAGTGTTTTACGTCTAATTTATGGTAAAAATTAGGGAACTACAATTTTATTGTTGTTCCAGACTGGCCGATGAGAATATTTTTTATTCCTTAAATGGGTTGATGAGCTCACAGCCCACTTGGTGTTCAGAGGTTATCGGACCCCATAGACATTAACAATGTAAAAGCCGTCACCCACTCTGAGACATGAGTACCAGTTTTACTGTACAAAGACTGGCCCACCCTTGCAACCCACCTTGGGACATGAGTTTTGAGCCTCAGTTTTACAGTACAACGACTGCTCCACCCTTCAAACCGAAATGCATCACTGCTTCACGGCATAAAATCGGCGGGGTATGTATATGTATGTATGGTAGGTATTTATGTTACCCGTATTTGATTACTATCATAGTCTAGTCGCTTATCTCGATAAGAATCTACCGGCCACGGAAGCTTATTGCTGTGCATTTGTCGTTCAGGCGACACGTGACGTTTTTGGCATGTTCATCAGACGCATTCTAACAAACATTATCCCTGGAGGACGGTTTTGCCAGAATCTATATTGTTAGCCGTAAGCTTCATGTTGTCTTAGTGTGGTCCGAGTTTAAGCGGGTACGGCGAGTTCTATTTTATTTATCGGAATAGTTCATTAGTAAAAATTTATACTAATAAATTCTACATTGGTTTTTACGGATGTTCCGTTATAACTACTGAACCATGCATCCGATTGACTTGAAACTTGGTATCCATGTAGAAAATACATGTACTTAATGGATAGGCTAATATTTATATGAGTGTTGGACTCCCTAATGATAATGACAATAAATATTAATGTTAATTTTAAATTAAATTCGTCAATTCATTCTTAAAATACTAGTAATTCGTAAGATATGTCACGTTTTTCAACGAACTAAAGTATATTTAGTATTTTTTATCTTGTTTCTCCGTATATTATCGCACAATCATCCGACTATTATCTACATCAAAACCTGAGAGTTCTAGATTACCAGGAAGTTAATTTAAAATCATCACATCATAAACACAAGACATACGTGAAAGTAAGATTAAAAAAAACTAAAAAAAAAATTCATCATTTAATCTTATACCTTTAAACGAGCACTTCTTGTATATTAATATATACTTATATAATCTGAATCTCGGAAACGGCTCCTACGATTTTCATAAAATTTAGTATACAGGAGATTTCGGGGGCGATAAATCGATCTATCTACGATTTATTTTCAGAAAATGTTGTTTTATTCGTGTTTTCAATAATCAACTCCTCCCGGCATCTATTGGCGAATAATAATACTATTTTTCTTAATTGGGGGCAACTACCCGCTTTAAAAACACAACAAGATGGCGTTATCAAAAAAAATCATCTAATGTACATTATAATAGCAGTTTTAGGAAACGTTAGTGGATCTTACATAAGCACTGTTGAAGACTGTGTAGTTTTTTTGTTTACTCTTTCTTTATTTTCCGCTCTAAATAAAGTCCTCGTGTACAATATAGGCAGGTTTAACTTTTCTTAGTGAAACTCCTTGCGAGACCTGTCGTTGAGATGCCAGATGGTCTGATTTCTTAGAAGGACTCGCGCCCTCCCAAAGGTCTTACTACCGCTTAGCTCGTACTCTCAAATCGGATACGGTAGTAACTATGCCCCCCCCTCGTAGGCCCCTCAGGCCGACTCGCGGCCTTTGATGATGACGAAAAAGCAGAGCTGCTGGCCGATACATTGCAAACCCAGTGCACGCCCAGCACTCAATCCGTGGACCCTGTTCATGTAGAATTAGTAGACAGTGAGGTAGAACGCAGAGCCTCCTTGCCACCCTCGGATGCGTTACCACCCGTCACCCCGATGGAAGTTAAAGACTTGATCAAAGACCTACGTCCTCGCAAGGCTCCCGGTTCCGACGGTATATCTAACCGCGTTATTAAACTTCTACCCGTCCAACTCATCGTGATGTTGGCATCTATTTTCAATGCCGCTATGGCGAACTGTATCTTTCCCGCGGTGTGGAAAGAAGCGGACGTTATCGGCATACATAAACCCGGTAAACCAAAAAATCATCCGACAAGCTATCGCCCGATTAGCCTCCTCATGTCTCTAGGCAAACTCTATGAGCGTCTGTTCTACAAACGCCTCTGAGACTTCGTCTCATCAAAGGACATTCTCATCAATGAACAATTCGGATTCCGTACAAATCACTCATGCGTTCAACAGGTGCACCGCCTCACGGAGCACATTCTTGTGGGGCTTAATCGACCAAAACTGTTATACACGGGAGCTCTCTTCTTCGACGTCGCAAAAGCGTTCGACAAAGTCTGGCACAACGGTTTGATTTTCAAACTATTCAACATGGGCGTGCCGGATAGTCTCGTGCTCATCATACGGGACTTCTTGTCGAACCGCTCTTTTCGATATCGAGTCGAGGGAACCCGCTCCTCCCCACGACCTCTCACAGCTGGAGTCCCGCAAGGCTCTGTCCTCTCACCCCTCCTATTTAGCTTATTCGTCAACGATATTCCCCGGTCGCCGCCGACCCATTTAGCTTTATTCGCCGACGACACGACTGTTTACTATTCTAGTAGAAATAAGTCCCTAATCGCGAAGAAGCTTCAGAGCGCAGCCCTAGCCCTAGGACAGTGGTTCCGAAAATGGCGCATAGACATCAACCCAGCGAAAAGTACTGCGGTGCTATTTCAGAGGGGAAGCTCCACACGGATTTCCTCCCGGATTAGGAGGAGGAATCTCACACCCCCGATTACTCTCTTTAGACAACCCATACCCTGAGCCAGGAAGGTCAAGTACCTGGGCGTTACCCTGGATGCATCGATGACATTCCGCCCGCATATAAAATCAGTCCGTGACCGTGCCGCGTTTATTCTCGGTAGACTCTACCCCATGACCTGTAAGCGGAGTAAAATGTCCCTTCGGAACAAGGTGACACTTTACAAAACTTGCATAAGGCCCGTCATGACTTACGCGAGTGTGGTGTTCGCTCACGCGGCCCGCACACACATAGACACCCTCCAATCCCTACAATCCCGCTTTTGCAGGTTAGCTGTCGGGGCTCCGTGGTTCGTGAGGAACGTTGACCTACACGACGACCTGGGCCTCGAATCAATTCGGAAATACATGAAGTCAGCGTCGGAACGATACTTCGTCATGATAATCGCCTTATCGTTGCCGCCGCTGACTACTCCCCGAATCCTGATCATGCAGGAGCCAGTCACCGTCGACGCCCTAGACACGTCCTTACGGATCCATCAGATCCAATAACCTTTGCATTAGATGCCTTCAGCTCTAATACTAGGGGCAGGCTTAGGGACCTCGGTAACCGTACTCGTCGAACTCGACAAAGAGGTCGACGTGCAACCTAACCCATGCATCAGCCCGCTGAGTTTCTCGCCGGATCTTCTCAGCGGGTCGCGATTCCGATCCGGTAGTAGATTCATTCGCGAAACAATTGCTCTTGAGTTGTTAGGTCTCCTTCGGAGGCGCTCGGGCAGTTGTTAGCAAATCCCACCCCTCTTGGCTGAGCCTTTGCTCGCCCACCTGTCCTGGTGAAACTGGAAAGGCCTTCGGGCCACAAGTAAACTTTCAATCATAAAACCTGCCGTTGAGACGAAGTTTGGTTTCAAATCACATTAACGACCGCTAAACCAGTCGCTGTTGTTCGAAATTACTATTAAAGATTATTATAATCTTCCGCTCGCAGTGGGACCGCGTACTTTAACAGTTTTAACTGTAACGGGGTTCTTTTGAGATAAAGAACGATTCACGAGTGAGTCGTTTTTATGTTCACAAAGGCCTTTTTTTGGAGAGTCCATTTCTTCGGGAAGTAGGTAATATGTGGCTAGCACATTTCCCCGAGGACATGGTTTGGCAACGAATTTATTATTATTTTAAGTCGCCAACAACGGTTTCTACATGTGGATAAGACGGGCGGAAACTCAGTTGAGGATTGGTGCTCTAAATATGATGTTACATAAATGGAAAGATTTAGTGGGTTTTCAGGATATTTTATCGACCAGAAACCAGTTTGTTTTGAGAGACGGGTCTGGGAACTTATTTTTCATATCGAAACCCGTTATAACAAACAAACGTGTACTACTACCACAAGTCATTAATTATGCAATTTCACAAAGGACATGGGCCACTCTCCATACATTGCACGGCCCACTAAACGAAGTTCAAGGACAGTAATGAAATTAAGTTTAAATAACAGACTATATATCCCTTTTATTATAAACAAATTAAAATCAATATTGTTCATGGGGATACAGAGATATTTAAAAAATAAGATAAGATTTTCAGGTTACCTATATCATATGATTTGCTGTCAATACACTTACACTTTAACATCATCAGCTTAAATATTATTTATATTACTATATATACTTTATAACACAGACCTAAATCAATGAACGCCGAAGACTTAATTTTATGCACAACAAAATATAATAAGCAGGTATATCGCAACGAAACACTTAATAATATCCACAATGCGCAAGAGTGCGAAAACGGCTGGTCAAATGTAAAACGGTAATAAACATTAAACAAGCGTTTTGTTTTTGCTTTTGATGATTGGTCATATCAATAGTTATTGATCAATGTAATTTTACGGATTTAAAAGTATAAAATAGATTTTTGTTTAGATATAATGTTTTATACTGGTTTTAAAATCTATTTATTAAATATGTTGATATATTTTGCTAGTTTTTTGCAATATAATGTCTTTTTTAAGAAGATTTAATGTGGATTGTTTAAAATATAAATATATTTTACCTATGGCAACTCCTTCCATATTATCAATGTAGCTTAGTCATGCTAATTTCTTTTTATTTATGATTTTAATTATCCCACCATTAAAATACCCTTAAATTTTATAATAAGTATGTAACAATTAAATGTTTTTTTCTATAGATATTTCATTCGTGTCCTTGAGAACACTAGTAGCTGGACCGAAAATGGCCCATGTCCTTTTGCAAGGTCAGATTTGATAATACGATTTTTCCTATATGAATAATAATAATAATAACTAGGAACAAATCAAGCACGGTCATCTAGTCCCAATTTAGGATTCCCTGTGTTATGGGTACCAGAGACTAATACTTATATACGTTTAAATTTATACATATATAGATAATAAACACTCGGGCAAAGAGCAAACAAATCTTTTAATGACACAATGCTGGCTCGCTGTGGAAATCGAACCCACAACCCTAGGCGCAAAAGTCAGCGGTATTAATTACCAGACCACCGAGTAAGTCGTGATAACATTTTAAGCAGGTTTGTACCGGTCTAAAAATATAAATGACCTAGGGTCGAATCGTGACGTAGCCTGGCCATTACGTGTACACCGGGTGTATTTACCAGTTAGACTGGTGGTAGGACCTTGGGGGCACTGGTGGTTAGGACCTTGTGAGTCCGCACGGGTAGGTACCACCACCCTGCCTATTTCTGTCGTGGTGCAGTAATGTGTTTCGGTTTGAAGGGTAGGGCAGCCGTTGTAACTATACTGAGACCTTAGAACTTATATCTCAAGGTGTGTGGCGCATTTACGTTGTAGATGTCTATGGGCTCCAGTAACCACTTAACACCAGGTGGGCTGTGAGCTCGTCCACCCATCTAAGCAAAAAAAAGACCACTTTAGACTTCAAAGATCGCTTCTTTATAACAAGCATCAAACCAAAATTAATCCCTCAAAATTATTCGTTGAAATCAAAATATGGATTATATAAATTTAGCACATCAGATTATTCTCCGTATAAGATACAGGCGAACACAGCATTGAATTAGACAGAAAACATACGAGCATTAGCAATTTCTCCCAGTTCCAAACCCTCGTTTAATTTAATTATAAAGGGAACGCTTACTGAATTAAGTTTTCCCGGCTTTCCCCGTCCTTAAACGGGGAGTGTCAAAAATCGTATAACCATACATTGTATATTATTTTACGTAATTAAGTTACATTTTCTTCTTTGTCGCTTTCTTCATTGCTGAAGGTCGTGTCCCTGAAACTTGACCGTAGCCTGTCTCGTGAGCTGTTTCCATCTCGTCCGGTCCTCAGCTTCTCGGCGATTGCGACTGGCAGCCCAGTGAGGGCGGTCGGTTATTTGATCACACCAACGGCTAGGTAAACGGCCGCGGAGTCTCTTTCTTTCTACACAAGTTACATAACTAAATATAAAAAAAAACGAGCGATATAGTAAAATGACCTCATGCTTCTGTTCCTTAAGTTTGTTTCCGTTTAGTTCTACTTTGTATTTTCGCTTCATTGTTAGTTATCCCAAAGAAAATGCCAACAATCGACAACATAGGATGCAAGTTCAGTATTTTTTACCATTAAAAATAACAAGACAATCTCGTAAAAGGATATCATCCCGTATAAGAAGTGAATAGTAAATTTTATACGGGAACGGGTAATTCGCTTCGGGGACACAAGAAAGGAAGACGATCAGAATGTCGAGTAATCACACCGCTTGTAGTAATATTTTTTTTTTAATGCTTATATGGCTGGAAGAGCTCACAGCCCATCTGGTGTTAAGTGGTTACTGGAGCCCATAGACATCTACGACGTAAATGAGCCACCCACCTTGAGATATCAGTTCTAAGGTCTCAAGAATAGTTACAACGGCTGCCCCGCCCCTCAAACCGAAACGCATTATTGCTTCACGGCATTACCTATCCGCGCGGACTCACAAGAGGTCCTACCACTAGTAAACTTATGTGTATTTATTGAGAACTGAAGAGTGCCAATGATAAATGACTGTCAACTGTTATCTTCAGCGAATTCTGCAATCCTTCAGTCACGTAGCACGCAGAAACCAAGATAAGCTGAAAAAGCCCATCGTAGCTGGCAGAATAGAAGCCAAAAGACCTAGAGGCCGAAGCCTAATGAGGTTGGTTACCCAGCAGCTGCAAATGCCGGTCAATGAAGCTCTCCACTAGACATAAGATAGGGATAGGTAGAAAGAACCAGTGAGAAGAAGAAGAGGTAAAAAACAGTAATTATTTAGATATTCTTCATAAAAAGAACGAATAGTTCTTTGAATTCTGAAATGTCACTAGACAAATACCCTGTACTTCTTTACAACACTTAGTTTGTGACTCAATTTTATTTCTATATTTTATAACAGTGTGGGACAATATATGGCTGGCCGAGATTATATCTGGGTCGGCTATTGACCCGTTAATTCAACCAAAAAAGATATAATGAAAAGACTAGTGAACAGGCTCACAGCCCATTTGCTGTTAACGGGTTACCGAAGCCCCGTGAATGCCACTACCAACCTTGAGACATGAGGTCTTAGTCTCAATTGTGTAGTATACGTTTACTAGTATCATAGACCTTAGGAGTTCTGGTTTGGATATTATTAGTTGTAACTTAAAATTCGTTGTAAAAGATTCCTAATTGGAGCAGTTGATGAAATTCCAAAAAAAATATGATTAGAACGATTATTTTTGAACTTGGAATTAATTTTGAGCCCTATTGGTTCCCGGAGGAGTAAATTGAGTTTTAAATTTATAGCTTTATACACTTCTAAGATCACATCTGTCGAATGCAATCTGTTTGAAGGCGCAGGGATTTCGAAGCGGGTGTCTACAATATATTTAATCATAAGGTTTTTTTTATTGCTTAGATGTGTGGATGAGCTCACAGCCCACCTGGTGTTAAGTGGTTACTGGAGCCCATAGACATCTACAACGTAAATGCGCCACCCTCCTTGAGATGTAAGTTCTAAGGTCTCAGTAAGCCGAAACGCATTACTGCTTCACGGTAGAAATAGGCGGCGTGGTGGTACCTACCCGTGCGGACTCATAAGAGGTCCTATCACCAGTAAAGTTTTTTTTAAAGATACGTTTTATAAATATTGATTTACCTAAAATAATCTCAAAATCCAAGCCAAACAAAACTGTTAACGTTTATAACATTGTAGAATGCCTGGCTCACGGTCGCTTTGTAAACGTCGTTCAGGGCACGAGGACGTGGAGAACATCAGATGAGTCACCAGTTATATTATCTGATTCAGACGGAGTTTAGTTATTACACTGCGCCAATATCGCGTTAAATTGCTTTATTATTCCATCCCTGTAGTGAAGAAATGGCGCATATTGAAGTCGTAGTGGCCTAACGGATAAGACGTCCGGTGCATTCGTGTTCAGCGATGCACCGGTGTTCGAATCTCAGGCGGGTACCAATTTTTCTAATGAAATACGTACTCAACAAACGTTCACGATTGATTTCCACGGTGAAGGAATAACATCGTGTAATAAAAATGAAACCCGCAAAAATTATAATTTGCGTAATTACTGGTGGTAGGATCTCTTGTGAGTCCGCGCGGGTGGGTACCACCACCCTGCCTATTTCTGCCGTGAAGCAGTAATGCGTTTCGGTTTGAAGGGTGGGGCAGCCGTTGTAACTAACTATACTTGAGACCTTAGAACTTATATCTCAAGGTGGGTGGCGCATTTACGTTGTGGATGTCTATGGGCTCCAGTAACCACTTAACACCAGGTAGGCTGTGAGTTCGTCCACCCATTTAAGCAATAAAGAAAAATCTGATTCAGACGGAGTTTAGTTATTACACTGCGCCAATATCGCGTTAAATTTCTTTATTATTCCATCCCTGTAGCAAAGGAACGGCGTATATCTAAATGTCCCAATAAAATTTAGTTTCACATTTGCCTATTGAAATTTGTATTGTGCATTGATTCAGTTGAAACTAAAAGTACATTTTATATTTTATTGCAAGCGCAGCGAGGTCTCATCCCTCCCCGAGGAGCTCAGACTCTTTCAATTTGTCCAAAATGCTTCTCCGGCTTACGATTTCAACCAATTTCCGGACATGTGTTTCAGAGTTGTTCGAAATTGCACGCCTTTTAAGATCTTCTTTCCCATTTTATATCTAGGAATTAAGTCATAGAATAGTTTGTTTGAATATCGAACCGTAGTTATTGTTTATTAAAGTTTATTTTTATAATTTCGAAAGTTATTGCTTATAAGTATTCAAAGTAAGTAAGTTGTTTCACGAAATAACTATGACAGTAAAACTATACAATACATTTACGGACCCCATAAGGAGGAAACTTCCATGAACATTCAGACATGAACAGAAACGAATACAATTAAAGATCAGTATTATTCATATCGGTGTTTCGCAGAATTAGAGGCTGATTAGCGAAATTAAATACAACAATTATTATATTATAGGCTGCCTGTCAACTTATCAACAATGACGTTCATCAGATAGGAAAACCCGACTTATATTACTTCATTATTGTTTTATTCCCTTTGTAGAAAGACGAGAGCATACGAGCATATAACAGGTGGTAAGTGGTTACTGTCGCCTACGGACGGCAGTCTGGCAATACCAGGGGCAGTGCCAAGCTGCTCTCCACAATTATTAGACAATTTTATTATTATTAGACATTAATCGACAGAGATACAATAAATAAGTAGTAAATTGTATCCTTGACAAATACGGAACTGTCTACAGGACCGCATGTAATACAAAAAAAGTATTGTTCACGAGATTTTGGTTTACATGAAAGAAAGAAAAAAACCAGATTCTTCGAAACAAAATTAACAATATTCAAGAAATAGCTGCTTTTTGCAGAATATGAAATATGAAATTCTTTCCGAATTCATCGATACATAATTATGAGTCATCATCATCAGCCTGTATCTCTCCACTGCTGGATGTAGGCCTCTCCCATAGTCCGCCACAATGAACGATCCTCCGCCTTCCGCATCCAATCTTTCCCAGCATATAGCCGCAAGTCATCGTCCACCGTGGGCCGACCGCGCGACGGCAATCGGTGGGGCACAAACGTATTGGAGTGGAGACCTCGTACTGGACGTCGTAACGTGGGGAGACAGCCAACGAGGTGGACCGACGACCTGGTCAAAGTAGTTGGTAGAGACTGGATGGGAAAGGCAAGAGACCGAAGAGAATGGTGTGCATTCGAGGAGACCTACACTCAGCATTGGGTGGACACGATTTGAAGAGGGATCGGTCCACCGGGCAGGGGGACACCCAACGCTGCGCTCAGCGTTTATTTTATTAGTTTATTTTATTATGTGTAAACTGTGTGATTTATTTTCAATAACATATTCAAAACGTAATTACCCTAAATTCATCCATACATCATTCAACTAATTAAATTAAACCAAGGTACCTCAAACGAAAGCTCGCCAAAATTTGTCACTCGACAGTTCAATATAAGATATTCGATATAAGCCACAGTTATAGTTGACTTGTAAACTATATTATATTTGGAAGAGAGCAATTTCTATCAGTTTGACTAGAAACCGCCATTGTTTGATATAGAGGACTACTACATATTCAAGTATAAAGCGGAAGCGTGTAACCAGTAAATTAATCAATGTAATAAAAATCAAATCCGCAGAATTATATTTTAAGTAATTACTGTTGGTAGGACCTCTTGTGAGTCCGCACGGGTAAGTACCACCACCACCTTTCCTATTTCAGCTGTGAAGCAGTAATGCGTTTCGGTTTGAAGGGTGGGGCGGCCGTTGTAACTATACTGAGACCTTAGAACTCATATCTCAAGGTGGGTGGCGCCATTTACGTTGTAGATGTCTATGGGCTCCAATCACCACTTAACACCAGGTGGGCTGTGAGCTCGTTTGCCCAGCTAAGGAATAAAAAAAAAAAAATATTATTTTATTGTTCATCTAGTATGTAGGGATTAGGGGAGATTAAATCTCAGTTTTGTTGTAAATCGTCTGCCCCACTCTTCAAACCGAAACGCATTGATGACCAATTAACGATGAACACCACACGATGAGCCCCATAAGTTTCCTCACCAGTCAAGGTAAAGCCAGCATACCCCAGCCGACTATTAGCAGACTAGTAATAGCAGCAAACTACTGGCAGATAGGTAAGTAAAAAGTTAAGCAGCTAGGAGATCGTTTCGGATTTTCAGGTTTAATGAACTCGTGTCGCAATTTTCATGAACTTTTTTTTAATGGCTTAAATAGCAGGAGTATATAACCCACCACTCTGTGAGTAACTGGAATAGCATTAGGCTATCAGTGAATAGGTAGGGAAAAATATAGCTCACAAAATCCCATTATAAATGGTATATCTTTGATATTTTTAACATTAATTAAGCTTAAAGACAAAATGAGGAACAATTTTTGGGTTGTAACTTTTGTTTATCTATTGTTTGAGAACTGTGGATGTATGTATTAAGTGTATTATCAGGTCCTCACGATACAGGCTTGTCTAGTGAGAGTTCCATTAATGTTCAAACTGTAATTAAGTTTTAGTAATAAATGATTTTGTGTATTATTTAATCGTGCCTTAATAATAGGGTCACATCCAAGATGCTTGGTGCAGTTAAGGCCTCCTTAAAGTTCAAGAACGTCATTGGGAACTTTGTAGATATCATTCCAGAGCTTGGTGGTAGTTTATAGTACAAATGTGTAGACAAAATTCTTTCAGTTGCGCAAGCAAAAGTAGCCGAAGTTGCTTAATGATAAGCTATATAATTAAATAAATCCGGTCACGCTTCTTGTAACTATGTACTGTAGGGTATGTAAATTACACTTATTTGTAAATTGTTTCTTAAATATACCTAAAAAGAGTTATTTTTTAATGGAATCACATCAGATATCAGAAATTTTTAAAGGATGTTTCCTCATTAAAACGATATCTCCATTTCATCTAGTTTAATTTCAATCTAAATTAATTTATCCCATAGAAATGCAATTGGTGGCAACATTAATTAAATAATTCAATCGTTCGGCTAGTGAATTACGGCTGTACGCTGGCGGTTAGCTGACGAAGGTAAGGAACCCCTGTCGTCAGCATGCGAGGCCAAAAAAACTGGAACGGATATCTGATACGGGCTATCTCACCGGAAATAATACCGTGACAAAGTTAGTTTTAGTTTTTTTTTAAACATACACCCTTTTGATATTAATGTTGTGGATAATAGCGATTTTATTCAGACACTAAAATAAGTGTATTATCTATTCAAAATAGTGTGTTTAATTGTAATACATTTGACTTTTTTTTCTCGAATCAGGGAATGTTTTTGTACCATCAACGAAATTTGGTGTGTGAACTGTTTTGACTATTGGATGTTTAAACATTACTGTTCGAGTAATGATCAAATACGAGAATAAACAGGAAGACGGACATCTTACGCTATTTATCATTATAATTAATTTATTTTATTTTTTATTTATTTATTTAATACAAGGAGAAGCAACAGCCAACTAACATAATAATGTAACAAATAATAAACGTGAATATGCAGGCAAGGAGAATTAATTACAAATCGCATGGTAAACAGTAGACGGCGTCGCCCTAAACACGTCATTTCGGAACCTCCTGATCCACTAAAGGTGCTTTTAGTTTGAGGCATACAACGCGAGACCTCATACAACGCGGGACCGCATACAACGCGAGACCTCATACAACGCGGGACCTCATACAACGCAGTCTTGGTGATCGGTGCACGGTCTTGGTGAAACTGGAAAGGCCTTCATTAATAAAAAAGCAAAACGTCTCAAATATGAATAGATTTTCTGATTTGATAATTATTTTAGCAGATCAATTACCTAATCTAGCTACTACTAGATCTACTGATCTAATGATACGAATCTTTCACTAAGGACTAATCCGGATCTAAATAGATTTTTTGTAGTCAACGACACATTGGTCTTAAGTGCTTTTAGCCGCCAATGCCATTAATAATGCAGATCTACTGTTTCCTGGAATTATTGAAGGTAGCTGGAAACTGGAAATGTCCTTTTTGTTTTAGTATATATATAATATGTATAATTCTTTTACTAAACTTTATGACTCGAAAATTTTCATGCAGCATCTGTTGATAATTTGTGATTTTAGGATAAAAAACATTATTCGGGTCATATACATTTTGCGCCCATGCAATTTGGTAACATTATACTCCACTGAGTTATTTCGCCTGATCTTCGCTAGTGTTAGCCCCGGCTCAAAGAGCCCGTCAGCGCGTATGGGATGGCCTCTTATGCTACCAGTGAATAGGTGGGAGAAAAAAGGAACATTATATTTATATTGTGCGATTTTTATATGTTAATTGCATAGGTGGGTGAATGGCCATACGGCCAATGGGGTGTAATGTGGTAACCAGAGTTCATGCACATCACAACGTGAACCCTGCCACCAATCTTGTGATCTAAGGAGGACTAACCGAAACATTTCAAAGCAAAGCATTAGTGCTTTGCCGCAGAAAAAGGCAGGGAAGGGATATCTTCGCGTACAGGCAAAAAAGTCCAGCTACTATTTGGCTTTTGAGTTTTGAGTTTGAAGAATTAAAAATAAGATAATCAATATCTTCGGTATAAGCAGAAAATAAACATTATATTGAACAGAAGATGACCGAAAATGCTTATAGAATGATAAGTTTATAAAAGATGTGAGTTCTGAGGTAATATAATAAATATAAATAAATATATAGGTAAATATTTACTAACAATCACGCCACATTAACTGGTCCCGTACTAAGTTCGTAAAGAACTTGTATTGCAGGTACCAGATAACGGAAATAAATGTAAGATTTTTATTATACATTAATAAACATCCATAACCCTGGAAAAGACATTTCTATATTTATCATACAAATATCTTCCCTTGGCGGGATTCAAAACCGCGACCCCCTTGTGTAGTGACCATGTCACTTACCACTACATCAGACGGCCGTTACTGCTGATAGGGAAGCTGTGAATGCTGAAATTGTACATTATTATTTGGCTATTGTACATACATCAGCAAATTGGATAAGGATAGGAAAAAGCCAAAAATACAAAAGAAATTTTATTGCATCTTAGGATGGTAGTTGCAAGTTAAGTTTGGAATGTAGTTCAGAGAAACTGGTATTTGATGTTTTGAACACACTCGAATGTTAACAATAAGTATTAATTTACATTAAAGCTTATTTTTTCCAAATATATACATATATACAATTCTTGGTCGAATCACAGGCGTACAACATTCAACCACAGTCGTAGAAGTGCTTCTGAAACCAGATCAAAGTTAAAGTGCCTTTGAATCCGGATCGAATACGGTTGACTGAAATTGACTTAGTACATAATGACGCCATCTTCCCAGAATTCAAATTTAAAATTACCTATTTTTTTATGAAAAAAAAAACAGCCTTCATTTCCGAGTTAAATTTTTCACGAGCTAGCCTTTAAGCTCGGTTATTCGGAGGCCACCATAAAAATCCACAAAAAGACGACAAATACGCGAATAATTCCCGGTGCGAACAAAAGCGGAAAGATCAGGTGCAAAAGAAACGAGCCTCCGTGTTTTGTGCTCTCAAATAATTGGAACAAAGAAACAGGGTGTTGGGGAATGTTGAGCGTAAGAGTGTCTTATTTATGGCACGATCGTCACGAGCGCGTGGTTAATTTATAAGTAGACTGGAAGAACAAGTGCGTTACTTTTCTTTTTGTATTAATTGAACCTAAGCCATAGGACGAGGATCTAAAATCAGTCTTTTCGACTTTAAATCACTGTGCTGTTTTTTTGAGATCCCGACCGAAAATCACAAGTCTGTCATGGACCTATGGGGACTGTGTAATGGTATGTGAGGATTTAAGATCTGCTAAAGCTATTACTAGGTATTGTTATCTTAACAGCGGCCAGTGATAGAAGAATAAACAAAAATTAATTCCGTGTTGTTAAAATCCAGTCCCCTCAACATAGGTTCTGGGTGTTAATGACTGAATAACAAACACACTGGATAACACAATCTTATAATGTCTGCTTTGGAGACATTTGGTTTGAAGCCAGTGGATGCTTAATCTTGTCTATATCTATATATCTATGGACTCTGATTATAGCTTAATGTTAGTATGATAATAAGGTAATATTAGTAAGGTAAAAATAAGCCAAATATATATGGCTCATTTATTTAATGATATTCATTAATATTTATAGACTAGATATTTAAGAGATACTTTATTATCTACCATAAACATTACGAAATGGGTTAAACTCAAACTTCTTTTTACTTATTCGAAATTTAAAAAATGAATAAATTGGTATTTTTCAAGAAGCCAAAATTGAGTAAGAAATCTGGGAGTTCAAATGAAATGTTCCCTTAATTATCAACAGGTGAGGTCGTGAACAAAAAGACAATTACGATCCTGCAAAAAGGTTTGGACCCAAACTAATTTCAATTGCATACCGGCTCCTGTTTTCGAACAATGTTCGTTAAGCCATTCCAGTTCGGCTAACCACGAACACAGTTGTTAATAACGTCAATTGAAACTTTTCTTGTTCTGTTCTAGCTACGGCCACAACAAAGTTTCTCCCGCATTCGTTTCCGGATAACCCATGTTACTGATGTGGGTAGCATTATGCCATACCGCGGGCTGTTTAGTTTTAGATTCATCGAAATTTTAGCAGATAGTTTGTAGGATCTATTTCTTATATTATAGAGGTATATCATTGGCGTTAACATCATGGCATCTTTTTATTATGTACCTATCGAAATTATCCATAAGTTAAGTGAGCGTATTAAATTGCTTTTAAGTTCAGTCATTTTATTGGTTTTAAAAATTACATTACTGGTGGTAGAACCTCTTGTGAGTCCGCGCGGGTAGGTACCACCACCCTGCCTATTTCTGCCGTGAAGCAATAATGCGTTTCGGTTTGAAGGGTGGGGCAGCCGTTGTAACTATACTGAGATCTTAGAACTTATATCTCAAGGTGACGTTGTAGATTTCTATAGGCTTTTTTTTTTTTTTTTTTTTTTTTTTTTTTTTTTTTTTTTTTTTTTTTTTTTTTTTTTTTTTTTTTTCGGGCCGGGGCCGAACCTCCTACGAGGTCCCCGCGCCTAGGGGGCGCGCGGGGTATGTGAGACTCAACGATCTGCAGGTGTTGAGAGCAGATCGCGGGCCCAAGGATTTTAGGGCCCACCCACTAAACGACTCCCCTGCACTCTTACACCCGACGTCCGATCTCCGTCCGGGGTCAGAACCCGTTCAGAGTAGGGGGGTTCCCGCGGTCAACACTACAACCAGACACGCGGCGCCACCCCGAGGACGCCCGACTGACGGGTCGTCGAGGCGATAGTCGACGACCAACGACGTCAGTCTCCGCGGTACGGCGGCCCTACCAGGCCGCCCGGGCGGTGCCGCTGGTGTTCCGGGATACCCCGCTGGGCCAGAACCAGCCTGCCGGGTCGGAACGCGATACACCGCCGACCGGGTTGCTCTTCAACAGTATGTTCGGCGACGACAGCGACGACGAAAAATGCGGACCGCATCGCAGTCCGCAGCCGCCGACGCGCCGTCCCGTCCTCCTGGTGCCAGCGCGCTAGAGTGACGGTAGCGTGCGGCGCAGCCTCAACCCCCTTAGGTCGCCCCGTGACCATCACCGGGAGGAGACTGCCTCCTCATAGGGGCTGGAGCTGGACAAACGCCCTCCTCCGGCCCCCGGCCCGACGGCGGCGGCACGGCGCCGAGAGGGAAGAAGAGCTCTCCCTCTCCCGTTCCGCCGCCTCCTTCTGCGAGATGGTGGACTCGCAGAAGTCGAGCATCGCCTGCCAGGACTCGTCGCTGCCGAGCATCGTAGCCACGACGGTCGGAAGCGACAAGTCCGGTCCTATTTTTGCAACGAGGACGCGGCGCTGCTCCGCGAAAGCGGGGCAGTACGCGAGCGTGTGCTCCGCCGTGTCCTCGTTGCAGCCACTGCAGTGGTGGCACTTCGGAGTCAGTTCCCTCCGGGCGACGAGGTGCAGGTAGCGACCGAAACAGCCGTGTCCCGTGAGCACCTGCGTCGCTCGGAAGGTGAGACGTCCTCGGTCGCGATTCACCCAGTCCGAGAGGACCGGGCGGATCGCCTCGACGGTCCGTCGCCCGTAGGCGGGGTCCGCCAGGCGGCGAGACCACGCCTCGAGCACGGAACGCCGAGATTGAAGCTTCCGCGCTCGAACTTCCGCCGCGCCAGGACGCGGCTCCCCCCTGGAGCGGAGATCGCATCGCCACGCGTAATCCGCAGCGAGCGCCTCCGCTTCCAGGTCCCAGGGAGGCGTCCCAGCTAGCACGCACGCCGCCTCGAACGAGACGGTGCGGTATCCACGAACCGCCCTGACCGCAATCGCGCGCTGCGGACGTCGCAACGCCGCAACGTTGTCGCGGGTCAGGGCGTGGCACCACACGGGAGCCCCATACAGTGCCATCGACCGCACCACCCCCGTGTAGAGGCGGCGCACCACCACGTCAGGCCCCCCGACGTTCGGCAACAGCCGACTCAGCGAGCCGGCGGCCGCCATCAGTCGGGGACCTAATCTCTCAAAGTGAGCGCGGAAGCTCCAACGACCGTCCAGTACGAGACCGAGGTACCGCAACCCGGTCCCTCGATCTCGACGCGAACGCCTCCGATCACGAGGTGGGCCCCCTGAGGCGGCGCTCTCCGGGCCCCGTGAAACAACAGGGCCTGGGATTTATCGAGCGCCACCTCCAGACCCAGCCTTCGGATCCTGCCGATGACGAAGGCCACCCCCGCCCAGGAAAGACGGGCAGACTCTCGCAAGTCCCTCCCCTGGGCCACGACCAAAGTGTCGTCCGCGTAGCAAACTACGCTCAGACCCGGGAGAGGAGTGCTTAGGGCGCCACGCAAGACCCAGTCTTAGCCGATGTTCCACAAGAGAGGGCCAAGGACCGACCCCTGTGGAACACCGCGCTGGACGGGGAAGCGGAGCACCGCCCCACCGTGCCCGGTGCACACGACCGACCTGTCCTCGAGGTAGGACCCGATCAGCCGACGGAGATACGCAGGGACGCCGTGATACTCCAGCGCCACTGCGATCACCGACCAGGGCAAGGTGTTGAACGCGTTGGCGATGTCAAGAGACACCGCCAGTGCAACCCCGCCCCGGCCGACAGCCTCATCAGAGAGGGCACGCACGCGCATCACCGCGTCGATCGTCGAGCGGCCCTCCCTGAATCCAAACTGCTCCGCTGACAGATCGGGACCCACCCCCGTCAGATGCTGGACGATGCGGGTGGCCACTACCCGCTCGAGCAGTTTTCCCGCCTCGTCCAGCAACACGATGGGACGATACCCCGCAGGTGAGTCCGCAGGGCGTCCCTCCTTCCTCAGCAGAACAAGTCTGCCCGTCTTCCACTGCTTTAGAAACCGTCCCGACTCGAGGCAGGCTTCAAAGAGCCGCACGAGCCGGTCCCCAAGGGCACCGAAGGCCAAATCCCAAACCCGACCGTGAACACCGTCAGGGCCGGGGGCCGCGTCTTTCCTCCGCATCCTCGACACGGCCGCACGAATCTCCTCCTCCGAGATGCTCGGAGGGACCACCTCAGCAGGGGCATCACCGCTCACGTCATTGCGTGGCGGCACGCCCATGAAGGGGGGCTCGAAGTCCCTCTCCATCCGCGGGAACAGCCCGGAGACAATATCCCGCAGCTGCTGAGGCTGGAGACGCTCCGTCACCGGGAGCGCCCACGGTCGCAATTTCTTGCGTACCGTCTGGTACGGGCGCCCCCAGGGATCCTGATCGAGCGTCTCCAGGAGCGTCTTCATGCTCTGAGACTTGGCCTCGCCGATGGCCCGCCGCAGAGCCTCCTGCTTCTCACGGCAGTCGGCATGCAGGCGGGCCGCCACCTCCGCGAAATCTGTATCGCGAAGACGGCGACGGCGGTGGCGGGCGCTTCGGCGGCGTGCCCGCACGCACTCCTCTCTGAGGAGTGCGATCGCGGGCGTCCACCAATACGCACCGCCACGTGAAGCGCGACCGCTGACCCGGGGCATCGCAGCATCGCAGACGCGACGCATCGTACCCCGGAACCAGTCGGCCTCCAACTCCACGTCCACTAGCCGCGCGGGCATCGGCGCCCACGCGGCCACAGTGGCCGCCTCCACCGCGAGCACCTTATTCAGGCGCTTCAGTGCCCATCGCGGGAATAATCGGGGGGTACTACGCGGGAGCTTTCTATAGGCTCCAGTAACCACTTAACACCAAGTGGGCTGTGAGCTCGTCCACCCATCTAAGCAATAAAAAAAAACTTGTTATAGCTTCATAATGTACCACCATATAGAGCTGTTAAGAACGACTTTCCTTGAGCTTATAAATCTCATGTGTAAGAGTGCAGACGTCATAAAGACAATCATCTAGAGACGCAGTCCGCTGCTCTCGGATCGTAAACTAAAATATTACTTGTCTGGGTACAAGCTGCACACATGACGCCATACTCTTCCACTAGGGCTGACTTACGTGCACCGTTAAATGACGTTATAAGTTATATATACGTTATGTGTGCGTTAAATAATTTTTTAAAATATTTTTACAATATAAATTGTTTGTTAAGATTTATTATTATTTTTTTATTTTTTTATTTTAGCATTTCTAAATAGTTTTTTCGGTATTTAAGTGAAAAATAACAAACGAAAAATGCATTACCTCAACTGAATTCGAATATTTATTTATTTGTTGCTTAGATGGCTACAATGGTACAATGGCTGCCCTACTCTTCAAACCGAAATGCGTAACTGCTTCACATCAGAAATAGTCAAGTTGGTGGTACTTAGCTGTGCGGACTCACAAGACGTCCTACCACCAAACTCCAGTAGTCTATCCTAGTAGTTAAGAAACTTGACTTTACCGATGGATACCGCATTCGCTCTGTGAAGAGCAAAAAGCGGCTCGCGTTACTTCGTGCGTCAGAACTCTCGAAAGATTCCACGCAGGATCCTCAAATGCTGTATACAACATTGTATCAGGTGACGAATCCTGGATATATGCGTACGAACCCGAAACAAAAAACCAGTCACGAGTTTGGGTGTTCGCAAATGAGTTAAAGCCAACAAAAATTGTTCGTTCAAGGAGTGTTGCAAAAAAAATGGTGGCCACGTTTGTCTCCAAAATCGGCCATGTTACGACTATTCCTCTTGAGGGACAAAGAACGGTTAATGCAGAATGGTATGCTAGCATTTGTTTGCCACAGGTCGTTTCTGAACTCCGTAAAGAGAACTGCAACCGCTGCATCATCCTCCATCACGACAATGCGAGTTCTCACACCGCGCACAGAACAAAAGAGTTTTTAGAGCAAGAAAACATAGAATTATTAGACCATCAGCCGTACAGCCCCGACCTAAGCCCTAATGATTTCTATACTTTCCCTAAAATAAAGAATAAATTGCGTGGACAGAGATTTTCATCACCTGAAGAAACTGTGGACGCCTACAAAACGGCCATTTTGGAGACCCCAACTTCCGAATGGAATGGTTGCTTCAATGATTGGTTCCATCGTATGGAAAAATGTGTCAAATTTCGCGGAGAATACTTCGAAAAGCAATAAATACATTTTTAAATAGTAATGTTGTGTCAATTCGTTAATTCTCGAAATTTTTAGTGCCGCCCTCGTACAACGCAAGATAATTGACAGATGCCTGAATCTCGCTTACGACATTTTCAAGATAAAGCGCATATATACAAGTTCCGAACAACAACATTCGGACGCCTCACGGAGCACATCCTGATAGGACTAAATAGGCGTAAACAAATCCCGACCGGCGCCCTCTTTTTCGACATCGCGAAGGCGTTCGACAAAGTCTGGCACAACGGTTTAATTTACAAACTGTACAACATGGGAGTGCCAGACAGACTCGTGCTCATCATACGAGACTTCTTGTCGAACCGTTCGTTTCGATATCGAGTAGAGGGAACTCGTTCTCGTCTCCGTCAACTGACTGCCGGAGTCCCGCAAGGCTCCGCGCTCTCCCCGTTATTATTTAGTTTGTATATCAATGATATACCCCGGTCTCCGGAGACCCATCTAGCGCTCTTCGCCGATGACACGGCTATCTACTACTCGTGTAGGAAGATGTCGCTGCTTCATCGGCGACTCCAGATCGCAGTAGCCACCATGGGACAGTGGTTCCGGAAGTGGCGAATTGACATCAACCCCACGAAAAGCGCAGCGGTGCTCTTCAAAAGGGGTCGCCCTCCGAACATCACTTCGAGCATCCCACTCCGTAGTAGGCACGCAAACACCTCCGCCGTTAGTCCCATCACTCTCTTTGGCCAGCCCATACCGTGGGTCTCGAAGATCAAATATCGAAAGGCGTCACCCTCGACAGAGGGATGACATTCCGTCCCCATATAAAAACGGTACGCGACCGCGCCGCGTTTATACTAGGGCGACTCTATCCAATGCTTTGTAGTCGAAGCAAACTGTCCCTCCGCAATAAGGTAACTCTCTACAAAACTTGTATACGCCCCGTCATGACGTATGCAAGCGTAGTGTTCGCTCACGCAGCCCGCACCCACTTGAAATCCCTTCAGGTTATTCAATCACGATTCTGCAGGATAGCCGTCGGAGCGCCATGGTTCCTTAGGAATGTGGATCTCCACGATGACCTGGAGCTCGACTCATTTAGTAAGTATCTACAGTCGGCATCGCTGCGCCATTTTGAGAAGGCGGCACGACATGAGAACCCTCTCATCGTAGCCGCTGGAAATTACATACCCGACCCAGTAGACCGAATGGTAAACCGTCGACGTCGCCCAAAGCACGTCATTACGGATCCTCCTGATCCATTAACTGTGCTTTTAGGCACCACAAGCACCGGTCACCGTCCTCGTCGAACCTCGACGAAGGGCTCGGCGAGCGAATTAACCCCATAGACAAAGCCCACTGAGTTTCTCGCCGGATCTTCTCAGTGGGTCGCGTTTCCGATCCGGTGGTAGATTCTGCGAAGCACTGCTCTTGCTAGGGTCAGTGCTAGCAACTCTCCGGTTGAGCCCCGCGAGCTCACCTACAAACGTTAGGGCGAAGCTGAAATAGCCTCTCAAGGCTATCAGCATAGGTAGGAAAAAAGAAAAAAACATTCGGACCGTCGGTCTACCGAGCAATATCACCCGCTCGGTGGAAGATCTTCCCTTTATCGTATATATCTCTCCAAACGGAAGTATTTTAGTCTCCGGTATCGGTACTATGCTAAACCAAAAATTCTTTGAAAAACTTTCCGTTATTATAATATGTATAATTCAGTACATGTTTTGAAATGTTTCACAGAAAAGAAATACCAATTTCGCTTTCCACATTCTTAAGATGTATGCGTATCAATGAATTATTGTGAGACCGCCGCCGCGCCGGAAGAAGGCGATTGCAATTCACATCACGCCCCTCCAAGGACCCGTAAGGATACAGTTTCTATTTAATGGCAGTAGGGAAAATATAAAATTTTTATACCAGTGTAATACGATTTTGAAATAAAGTGGACAATGATTTAGTTCGGTCCGTTTCTCATTGTTTTAAAGTGCTATACAGAATAATAAAAGATTTACAAGTGTGTTTCACTGTGAAAAAGAATTGTGTACTGAATTAATCACAATTTGCGTTGAAGTCTCTATTAAATTGAACCATATCTACTTTTTGCTCTTTTTGCTACTTTTGCCCCTCTTTATAGTGTTTTATAGCTACAGACGCTATTTTTTCTAAACTAAAAACTTTGAAGCTCATTGACTGTTAATTTTCAGCTAAAAATCCACCCAGAAACGTCATTTTTAACAATAACGTGTCGGTGTTTATATTATAGTATTGATAGTTTGAATTTAATTTGAACTATTTATTGTTGATAAATGGGCAAATGGATTAGAAGAATTCATAAGATTTCGGTTTTTTTGCAGAAAATATCGGCTTGGCGTTGAAACTAGTATTGCTGATGTCCATGAGCGACGGTGACTAATGACAACGTTGAAAATAGGCTGCATGCTTGTCTACCTTCAAAGGGATTAAAAAGGGCGCAAGAACACATAAATAGTGGCTTGTTTTCATTTTTAACGCCTCACACACAATATTTCTGACGTATACATAGCTAGTGAACAAGCGAACGCACGACTTTTTATTGTTTAAACGGCTCCAACATGGAATTTGTGATCTAAAATGAACCCCTGGTCGCCCAAAAACTAAGGTCAACAACGCCGGTTAAAAATTGCCGGCGTTCAAAAATGCCTTTGAAGGGTTTGTTTGCTCCCACACAACTGATTTCCAAGTCATTCAATGCCGTTTTTGCAGGACAGCCGTCAGAACGCAATGATTCCTAAGGAACGTGGACCTCCATGATAGCGTGGAGCTTGACTCAGTCAGTAAGTATCTACAGTCGGCATCATTGCGCCACTTTGAGAAGACGGCACTACATGAAATCCCTCTTATCGTGGCCGCTGGGAATTACATACCTGTGGACCGAATGGTAAACAGTCAACGTCGCCCTAAACACGTCATCAAGGATCCTCCCGATCCATTAACGGTGCTTTTAAGTATCTGAAGCACCGGTCACCGTCCTCGCAGAACCCGTCGCCTGCGACGAAGGGCTCGACGAGTAAATTAACCCATAGACACAGCCCATTGAGATTCTCGCCGAATCTTCTCAGTGCGTCGCGTTTCCGATCCGGTGATAGCTTCTGCGAAGCGCTGCTCTTGCTAGGGCCAGTGTTAGCAACACTCCCGGTTTATGCCCCGTGAGCTCACCTACTAGCTCGGTGAATCTAGAATAACCCGTCGAGGTTACTAGAATAGGTAGGAGAAAAAACTGTATCCTAAACGGCAACATCATAGGATATTAGATAAAAGAGACTCAAAATACCAGGTAAAAAATAATAAATAAATAAAATGCCCTTCTTTGAAGATCTTTCACTGTACTTTCCAGACAAATTCCCTTGAAAATTGTAATAAAATGCATAAAACTGAACAAGAAAATTTCCAAGTCCGGTGACGTTCATGATATTTTTATAGTTTTTATGAAAGCAAAGGGTCTTGGTGAGGGTATTGAATGAGTTTTTCGTCTGACTTTTTATTGGGGTCTGGTACGGTCGTGCCATTGTCTACATTTAAAGTGTCTTGAGGACTTGAAATTGCTCAACTCGTTAGGAAAATACGTCACATAGATGAAACGTTTAAGGAATTTTTAATATTACATATTGTCTGAAGCGTGGTATGAATTTTAGCAGTGGAATTTTTCGCAACAATAGTGTTGTTTTTTTACTATAAACCTGACAAAACATTTTCTTGTGAGAAGTAATCTCAAAATCCTCCTTACTTGTCTATTTTGTAGTAACGCGTTTTGCATTAATTGTTAGTCTTGACTGACTTTTGACTTGAATGACTGCAAAAAAATAATTTTTACTCATTAATCGACATTTGATCAATCAGCATATAAGTACATGACAAACAATGATTTTGTTAATATTGTAATTACTTATTATAATACAATAATAAATGCTTAATAATTTTGTAATGTCAAAAACCACATACAAATAATTTTGTTAGTTACTTGCGCTTTTCAATGGGACCTTCATTCACATACGTTCATCCACAAAATAATACACGGAAAACCGATTTCCCTTTCAGATTGCTTTCTATTGACGATTCCAATCCCGCTGAAATACGGCATGGCAATAAACTAAAACGTTTACACCGTGGTGCACCGGCAGCTGATACCGTTGGGCTTGCACGCGGGGTTGCAACGGCGGCAGTAAATATTTGATTTGGACTCTATCCGTTCATTTTACAGCTCGATGTTTTTCAATAGACACGCTATTCGATTGAAGTGTGTACCTGATATCGGCGAAAGGTTTGGTTAGATTCGTGTTTAATGCTAGTGGTTACTGCTAATGGTGATCATTGGCAATGTAACATGCTTCCAACAGTACCTTGTACAGGCTTTTAAATTTTAGCTTACCATTTTCTATTCTATGTTCAGTTTGAGGTTGCATTTTTTATATTGCTTAGATGGATGGACGAACTCACAGCCCATAGACATCTACAACGTAGATGCGTCACCCACCTTGAGATATAAGTTCTAAGATCTCAGTATAGTTACAACGGCTGCCCCATCCTTCAAACCGAAACGCATTATTGCTTCACGGCACAAGAAGTCCTAACACCAGTAAATTTCCTCGAGCAATGAAGATGGTTGAATTAATAGAGTCGCAAACGGCCTGTCTTATGATTAGTGGTTACCGTTGCTTGTGAATATCAGTGATATAACATGCACAGCCAAAGTATCGGAACAGGATTATATTCAAATGTCGCTTGAAAATGGAGACGTGGTGTTTGAGGAAAAATCCCTCCTTACTGTTTTGCGTTGGGCCGAAGTGGTATTATTTGTTCGTGTGTATACCGAGGCGTTCGTGTGTATAATATTGTAGGCTCAATCGGCGTATTGGGGTTACATTTATTCTCCAAACCGAAACCCGTTATTTCTACGCTGGGGACAAATCGTTAATTTTGAACAATGGGGTTTCTAAGACTTATTCCTAGGGCACAAGAAAATAACTAGGTAGACTAGAGGAAGTTTATTAATACCATAGTAGTATCTGCTCTGTGATATCTAAGAACCTTTGACATCGGGTGGGTCATTAACATCACCTTCAATTAGTTACGTTAATCAACAACATGTTGACCATGAGCGAAAGTATCACTGACTTTCAGATTGGCCATACCGTTTGCATTACGAAGATAAAAAGTCTTTGAAATTTTGGACCAGTAGATACTGTACCATATTCTCTGTTCTCCGATTCATCTCAAAGTTTAGTTTTACGCGGAAACTTCACACGCAAACATGCTCCGTAACGGTTGACGGCTTGTGTTCAATTGATACTAATGGCCGTAATTGACGTGTTAACTTCAGCAGTTTACCAAGCTATAAAATTCAGTAACGCCATGTACACAGTTTCGGTAATACGTTTTATTAATAAACTTACAGTATTATGGAAATTTGTATGGATTATAAAATTTCTTGGGTTGGGTTCGAGATAAAATATTTTATCACACGTGTTTTTTTTCCTGCATTATGGAAGTTGTTCGAAAACATGTATTGGGTTATTATCTAGAAGTAGCTAGGTGATTATTTTGTTTATGAATAATTTCAAACTGTTACAAAGTCGAATCATTTAGGATCTTGGTCCATGTTTTTTTTTTCAACCGGTTACGTATGAATGTTGGTAGAGATCGTTTTTAATTTTTTTTGGATTTTGCATTAGTTTTGTTTTTCTTAATGGTGTTTGGTAAGCAGCGCTATGGCTGTGGCTCTGGCATTGTTGACGTGCACGTGTGACGGTAACCACTCACCATCAGCAATTTTTTTTTTAATTATTGCTTTCATGGTTGGACGAGCTCACAGCCCACCTGGTGTTAAGTGGTTACTGGAGCCCATAGACATCTACAACGTGAATGCGCCACCCACCTTGAGATAAAAGTTCTAAGATCTCAAGTATAGTTACAACGGCTGCCCCACCCTTCAAACGCATTACTGCTTCACTCAGAAATAGGCCGGGTGGTGGTACCACCAGTGCTAGGCGATATACATGTCAAAAGCATACTATACTCTATTGCGTTTGTGAGGTTTGTTGTAAAAGAATTAAAATTAAGACAATTTTCGGAATGCCAAATAGCAATACTGTTCTTGGGAGCAATGGCAGTAGTGGAAATGTGACATAATAAAAAACGGCAGTGTATTCCGTAGCGAGCAGATATCTAAAGATTATACAAGTGGAGTTAAAAATAAAGTAATACATAATTAAGTGAACTATTATTGCAACCTGTGTATTTATTTCCTGGCTTTGGAAGCTAAGCCTACGCGTTTAACAAATGACTTAATGTTACTTGATTAATGTGGTATAGTTAACATAATCTATATATTAATACGTGAAGCAAAAACTTTGTATCCCTTTTTACGAAAATTGCGCGGACGGAGAAGTATGAAATTTTTTACACTTATAGAGAATATAGAGAAGAAGTGCACAATGTTAATATTTTTTTAAAAGAATGCATAAAAGATACATTAAATCAATAAAGAAAACATTACACACACTACATACCATGTATTTGACGCGCACACGCATGCATACTATTTATTGTCAAGCTTGTGTCTTGACGTCTGTTGTCTTATTGAGATTAAATATTGTTTGTCTTTGTTAATATTTTTTGTAGTGTAGTCTTAGCGAAATTTGTGATTATAGAAGTATAAAATACAATTCTAATAGTGTACAAACTTACAATTCCAATTAATTATAGTCGATTTCGACTACTGCGGGACCTCTAGTTATGTAAATTTCATAATGTAACATGTACACAGTTTGGTGTAAATTAACTAATGAAGTCGCGTCGTTGCGCGAGACATTCCAGCAGCGCTGAATATCACATTTTTTTTTAATTGCCTAGATGGTTGGACGAGATCACAGCCCACCTGGTGTTAAGTGGTTACCGGAGCCCACAGACATCTACAACGTAAATGGGCCACCTACCTCAAGATATAAGTTCTAAGGTCTCAGTATAGTTACAACGGCTACCCCACCCTACGAACCGAAACGCATTACTGCTTCACGGCAGAAATAATCGTATCTTTTATAACATTATTTACCATGATTTGGTTGATGATGTGTTTGATTGTAGTGGAGTGTATTTATTCTGTTTGACTGATGTGAGAGCGTTCTTAGCAGCGGGGGGCGATTACTGTTTATCTTTAAGTGACATGATCACTTTTACTATCGAAATATAACTTCGATATGATATTACAACGTGGTGTTGGAATTCATTGCTACAATAAGCCTTGAACTTCAGGTGGGCTGCGAATTCTTCTGCATATCTATACTAATTAAGAGAACGCCATCAATTTTGTAGGAATAAGAACAGATTACTTCTTGGTGGAAATGGGCAGGATAGCGGTTTGTGCTCAATATTAGTATATATTATAAAGCTGAAGTTTGTTTGTTTGAACGCGCTAATTTCAGGAGCTACTGGTCCGATTTGAAGAACTCTTTCAGTGTAAGATAGCTCATTTATCGAGGAAGGCTATAGGATATATAACATCACGCTAAGACTAATGCAAGCGGAGCACTAATAAATAATGTTTCAAATTTTTTATTTTATTTTGCGAGCTTCCGCTGCATGCACGTTTAAAGTTTCGCTAAAATAATGTATGAGAGAATTGTTCCCCTTTAAAAGATCTAAAAAAAAGTCCGCGACAGCATATGTCTATATGTTAAGGTTGGCTCTCTATAACGTTTTTTATGCTAACCAAATTTGTTCTAAAATAAAGCATTATTTGTGAAGGTGTTTTTATAAAGATGATATTCTACGTAAACGAAGAGGCGGGTAAAATTTTGCGTTATGCCAAACTAACTATTCCACGCGGACGAAGTCGCGGGCAAAAGCTAGTTCACAATACGGCCTACCACCAATAATAACTAAAATTTTCCATTTTCGGCATTGATCTTTTATTACCCAACGTTATTCCA
Organism: Bombyx mori; assembly: GCF_030269925.1. Lineage (NCBI taxonomy): Eukaryota > Metazoa > Arthropoda > Insecta > Lepidoptera > Bombycidae > Bombyx > Bombyx mori. The sequence continues at coordinate 4,344,327 of NC_085131.1, forward strand.
CACCGGAGGGAAACTAATGACTCAGGTTATTGTTTTACAAAATACTAAAACAATCCAGACACGTATAAAGCTTCCTTGACGTACAAATATATTATGTAAGTTTCACGAACAAGTAAAAATATAAGCGACTGGCGTAGTTTCGTAGGGCGTACAAAAAAATGGCAAGCATATTTCCTCGTTGCAAGCTCGGGTACAGTCGCCGACAAACTCGTTACGCTGAATAATTACTATAATGCGCCACATTCTTAACCCCTTTCTACACGAAGCGAGAGCCGCAAAGCATTATTTCTTGTCATAATAAAAATCTACGGTCGCTTGTCAGGTAACCTGTATTGCCACTTCAAATGAGTGTGTAACCTCAAGATTTTTGCCGTGAAATTTGCCGAGATTAACTTCATTCATTGCCGCTATCTTTCATTTCAGCATAGTGTTGTGCTGTTCGCTTTTTTGTATATGCAAATATGAGCATTTATCTTCGAAAAGAACCGAGAAGGTTCTCGATACTGGTATTTATCGTTTTTCCATTTAAATTTAATCAAGATTCGATCAGTATTTACAGTATTATCCTTATGCATTTTTAATTAACTTCGACTCTAATAACGATATGACTTAATATATTTTGTGCAAAATCGTCTTCTTTTTATCAAGTCTTGTATTATTGTGTAACTGATTAATAGATTTTAGCTTCATAATTATGAATATCTTTAAATTAATTGCTTAGTCATTTTGTTCGACAGCTATGCTTTCTAATTCATTAGCCCTATTAAATAAACTATTTTTTTTTAAAGTGCACCTCTATTACCTAATAATTCACAGCCTTAGATTTATTGCTTTTTTTATGTTACATATTAAAGAAAAAGCGTTATTTAATTTTGAGCGCCATTGGGGCGACTTCGCCTTGTTTATCATAAGCTTACCTGCAGCCATTTAACTCTTGTGATGCTGTCCTCGGTCACAGTTAGAGCCCGCCTCTCGCCCAGCTTATACGATTCATCATAATACATGTATTCAGTGAAGGTTAATCCACTAGTCGTGTATTGTTGAGTGAAATATATCGAAATAGTTCCGTTCGCGATGTCGTGCTCGATAATCCAACGGCACTTTATCGGCACGGGAAACGGGTTGGGGAAATTGGGTGTCTGTATCACGCCCGTGGGTCCTCGGAGCCGGCCCCCGCAAATCTGTGGTCCCTGATGTTCCCTGGGCGAGTCTTGAGCGTAGATGTCGGCGGCGATGGCTATCAGCGTCACGAGGAGGCGCCGCATTGTCAACCTGCAAAAAATAAGGAGTTATGAAAAAATTTTTGGTGAATCGTTGAGAAATAAATTAGTTGCATACTGTAAGTAATTATAAATTAGTAATGATGAGTATACAATTTGCGTCAGAATTGCCACTACTGTCTTATTTTTTTGTACCGAAAATCATTGTTCTGTTTACGTTTCAAAGACATAATATCCATAATTTTAACATTTAACTTCAAGCGTCTATGGTAATATCGATCAAATTGTATCGATGAGCCACGGTTACAAGTGAATACAGGCTTAGTGTAGCTTGATTATTAGAATGACATTTGAATATTTTTTTATTGCCCTTGTAGGCAGACGAGCATACGGCCCACCTGATGGTGAGTGGTTACCGTCGCCCATGGACTTCAGCAATGCCAGGGGCAGAGCCAAGCCGCTGCCTACTGAAAGTGTAATTAACTTTTATTATTATTGTGACTATTTAAATATGACGCTCAAAAATGCATGTATTATTCTTTATAAAAAAATAAACACTTAAAATCGTTCGTTTAAAAAAGTAATAGTCCTACAATATCGGGGAGCCATTTTTTATCGTGCGTTAAATTGAATAGCGAGAGGGCTCAATGAAAACGTATCTATTTCATGAGTCCAAAGTTATTTGAACAGTTCGGAGGAAAAATGAAGTCATTTATTGGATGTCCCGGCCATTACTGGTGTCCACCGGGCGACTAATGCTAGCTCGTTTGTCATTGATAAACTGGATAAAAGTACGTAAGTGTTTTGTTTGTGAGCATACTGTTTTCGCTCTTGAATGAGACTTTTTATTGTTTTTTTGTTTTACGATTCTATTTGATCAAGCCGTTTCTAATGTAATATTTTAATGTGTCGGTTTCACGTTATCTGTACGGTTATTGGTACGAAAAATATTTACACGGCGCGTAATTTTAAGACAGTTAAAATTATGTCTGGTGGTAGGATCTCTTGTGAGTCCGCACGGGTACCTTAGAACTTATATCTCAAGGTGGGTGGCGCATTTACGTTGTAGATGTCTATGGGCTCCAGTAACCACTTAACATCAGGCGGGCTGTGAGCTCGTCCACCCATCCAAGAAAAAGAAAAAAAAAACCCTGCCTATTTCTGCCGTGAAGCGGTAATACGTTTCGGCTTGAAGGGTGGGGCAGCCGTTGTAACTATACTGAGACCTTAGAACTTATATCTCAAGGTGGGTGGCGCATTTACGTTGTAGATGTCTATGGGCTTGAGTAACCACTTAACACCAGGTGGGCTGCGAGCTCGTCTACCTATCTAAGCAATAAATAAAAAATTAATACAACTAACACATAGATTTAATTGCATAAGATGAGTGACGTTATTTGCGTTGTAAATTTTATATATACATATTTTTGAGTATAGTGTTTATTTTTGCTTAGGAGGGTGAACGAACTATCAGCCCACCTGGCGTTAAGTAATCATCTGATGTACACGATTTGTGTCATTAGTTGTTTATGGGATAACAATATAAATTGACTTGAATTAACTCACTAATTTGAACTTCTATGAGCACCGTTAATGATTTAATACCAAGTGAGCGGTGAACTCGTTCACCAGTCTGTGCAATATAAAAACACATAAAAACTCCAAACTGCTAGTCTTTTGTACAACAAACTCAATCAACTTTAATGATTGTATTACTATACAAATGGAGACCGTTTGTTATTTATAATACAATACAAAGAGTCCATTTTTATTGTTCAGTCTTTGCACTAGCTCAACTCATGCGAATTTTCATTTCACATTATTAAGCACTAGATGATGACCGAGCTTTGATCGTTTTTTTTTTTGATAACGCCATCTTGTTGTGTCTTTAAAGCGGTTAGTTGCCTTCAATTAAGAAAAATAATATTATTATTCGCCAATAGATGTCGGGAAGAGTTGAATATTGAAAACACGGATAAAACAACATTTTCTGAAAATAAATCGTAGCTAGATCGATTTATCGCCCCCGAAATCCCCTGTATACTAAATGTTATGAAAATTGTTGGAGCCGTTTCCGAGATTCAGATTATATATAATAATATATTATTATACAAGAATTGCTCGTTTAAAGGTATAAGATTCAACAAGTCCTGCCATGTATTTACTGATATTTACTTGTCCTGACTGTTTGATTGATAGTTTTGTGTTGTTTATCATTCACTAAGCAAGGACTTCGTGAAATTTCACCCCTAACGGCTTCAAGTAAGAGGTAATAGGTTGGATCCAGCTCCGTCATTTTCCAAACTATAAAGCACATCTTATCGTCCTTAATTACACAAATGTATAACTCAACGCTCAAACTAATTACTATCTCGATTTGTTAATCAAAGGCCTTCTATTACCATTGAGGTCATGTCAACTATTAGCGCCGGCTTGATTGTACTAGAACTATCTATACTTAATATTATTATAATTATAAAGAGGAAAGATTTGTTTGTTTGTTTGTATTGAATAGGCTCCGAAACTAGGGAACCTATTTGAAAAATTATTTCACTGTTTGGAAGCTACACTATTCCCGAGTGACATAGGCTATATTTTTTTTTAAAATTAGGGATCCTTACTGAAACCCCAATAATGAACCTAAAAATTCTTTACATCGCGTACTATCGCATACTACGACTTTGTAGAACACATTATTATTTACAAAAAGTGTCTCAACAGCATGTGTCTAACTATTATAGTTAAGCCGTAATAAGTGTTCTTTTATTTAAAAAAATAAAACAACGTCAAATATCGTTGAAATTTTTATTAAAGACCCAAGCGGAGCCGGAGCGGGCCGCTTGTAGCTAAATAAAATAACAGTATGGAGACATGTGATGACGTACCCACTTAAATAATAGTAGGAAAACATAATTGAATTACATTTTAATTAAACCATCCATATTAATATTAGAAATGAACTGATCGTCATGATATTTTGCATACACGACATCAGTTGTACAAAACTTTTTATTACGTATCTTCAATGTCTAAAAAGCCCTATCTCCGAGAGTTCAAATGTTGTTGAACTTCTAAATGCAAGCTATCTTAAATATTATCATTGTCTGGCTTTAAATTTTTCAGATTTTGTCCATTCTATGTTATTAAATGCTATAATATTTATATTGTGTTATCGTTTCATTATTTCTTTGTGGTCCTCATAAAATTGGAATTCTTCATATTCGTTTTCAAGGCTCCGGTTACAATTACAAACGTTTTAATAATTTCCGAGATGAATTTTTGGGAGATATTTATTTTTGCGTTATGAAATTCAGGATACGCATTGTTATTTATTAATTAGAGCGCTCAATGTTTCGGTATTATACACTTTTTTAATGTTTAAATGTTTTTATTGTTTTATGAAATCGTGGTGGAAGGAATTACTCTAAAAACAAACAAGGTAGTATAATATAGTATAGTGCTAGTTATTCGTGGTACAATAGCTTTGTGAAAAATCTTTGGAGTACTCTTCATACAGGTTTATATTTGAATAGTGAACTGATTAGATATACCTAGTTAGGTCATAAATTCTGTCACATGTTTAATGTAAAATAATTGAAACAAGTTTATTCATTATGTAACCATTCATATACCAAAATGAACTTAACAAAACATAGATTCTTATGACACTAAAGTTTATTCAAAATGACCTCCGTGATTTTAAATACAGGCCTTCAATCTGCGCGGCCAGTCGTCTATCGCAGCACGAACGAGGTCCATGTCAATATCGGCGGCTGCCTTAATCAAGGATGTCTTGAGTGACTCCAAATTGGGATGAGGCTTTGAGCACGCCTTTTCCTCCAAGTGTTGCCATATCTTGTAATCTAACGGATTCAAATCTGGACTGGAGGAGGGCCAGTCTTCGTGCCGGATGAAGTCGATTTCACGCGCCGCCAGCCAGTCTTGTGTGCTCTTCGCTCTATGAGCTGGCGCCGAATCTTGTTGGAATACCCAGTGCCTGTTATTGAACATGGTATGAGAAACAGGTTCCACAAGGTTCGTCAGGACTGTATTTTGATACACAACTGCATTCGTTTTTACACCTTTCTCACAAAAATGTAACTCTGTTAAGCCCCAATAAGAAACTCCCAACCATACCATGAGCGAGGATGGAAAATGTCCTCGTTGGACATGCGGAATACGGTTGCTCGCTTCTTCACTACTGTGTGCGTACACCTTATCATTTTGTTTGTTGTAGCTCTCTTCTACGGTAAAAAATTTTTCATCCGAAAAAAGAATTTCCCGATATTTTTTTCCCGCGTACCGCTTCAACAAAGCGCGGCATCTCTTCAGTCTCAGGTCCATTAGACGAGCATTCAAACGATGTCCTGTTTTTCTTCGATATGCCCGAAGCCCTAAGTCTTCATTTAACACCTTTTTCACCGTGGTTCTGCTTAACCCCATTTGAAGGGCCAACAGTTTCTGCTTACGTTTGGGATTTCTTTGAATTCGTGCCTTCACAGCTTTTATCACTGCTGGAGTCCTAACAGACCGAGGGCGACCACTTCTTGACCTGTCATCTACACTAGAGTTGTATCGTTTGATGGTACGATAAACGAATCTTTTGGTTATATTCAAATTTTTCAATATTTAAAAATTTGAATTGGCGCGTAACCGCAACGATGCAATGCAATAACTGCAACACGGTCTTCTTTAAGCGTCCACTCCATATTAAAAATGAGTAAAATTCTAAAAGTATACATTTTTATTTTCATGAACAATTCGAAATTCGAATTCAATAAACTTTTTTGTGGCCAGCATTCTAAAAGAAAAGTTTTTACTGTGTGACAATACTTATGACCTGACTAGTTACTTATCACAATGTATAATTGTATCCCAAGGTGATTGGCGGCATAAGCGTCGTGATGTCCATGGACATGTGAGCATGTTCTAACAAAAAAATTTTTTCAATGGATCTTCGGGTAGTCCGTTTTGATCATTTTGTAAGTTCAAAGACTTTTCGAAAGATAGCTAAGAGAGACTAGACGTAAATCGGATTTAGATGATAAATACGCTTGTGTTATATTAGTTCGCCAATAAATTCTCTTCAATTACTAAACTTACGACAGCGGTGGCCTGATGAGAAAATTGAGTGCCTCATTTGGAGGTCGAATTTGTTATTTCAAGTATACGAGATCATAAAAATAGTCAATTTTATGTACCGTTAATAAATCAAATGTTTTAAGCTATTATTGCGTACTACTTTTTTTTTTCAAATACTAATGCGCAACCTATCTTAATTTGATAGTATTATGATAGAAACCTTCGGTATAGTAGTAAGAACAACTGTACCGTACCAAGTTTCATCACAATTGTATGACTGACATTTTTTCTTGTACTGTTGACAAAAAACCAATTCAGATTTTTATATATTACTAGAGGATGAATTGTGTTTTTTAGAAATTATATTTAAATACGAATTACATATTGATATTATTTGTTATTTTCATTCAATAACAAAAAAAAAGTTTATGTTTAAGTTGATTATCGATAAATTTGATTATTGAAAACACGAATAAAACAACATTTTCTGAAAATAAATCGTGGCTAAATCGATTTATCGCCCCCGAAATCCCCTGTATACTACATTTTATGAAAATCATTGGGGCTGTTTCCGAGATTTAGATAATATATATGTTTATATACAAGAATTGCTCGTTTATAGATATAAGATAAGATAAAAAAAAAATACCGTAAGATTAAAACTAATCGGAATTTTGAGTGTCTTTAACGTGGAAGTCATAGTTAGCGTACGATTTGCCCGAAATATGCGTATTTAATGAATTTCAGGCTAGTCACGTCGAAGCGATTTCCTAGTATTCTGTTATAAAAATGCACTGCATACAGTGAGCTCGCATCTCTGATATATCGCTGCGTCGCGTCGTTCGCGATTTCGCAGCGAGTTTGGCAAATGAAATACTCTCTACCGCACCGTCTTGTTGGAGAGTTCGCTTCAAATCGAATAATTTTAGTGCTTTATTTGTTACTCGCATGTGACCTGCACCATGAAATATTCGGTTTTACTACTTATTTCGGTGGAATTAAATTTTCTAAGAGACTCGATGTGATTGAAGTATTGATAAGTTTTATCGCCGACATATTTTGACCGTCTCTATGTTGGGCTATGCAGGAAAAACATGAACCGTATTTATTCTTTATTCTTTATTGTACACACAGTTAATATTACAGTAATTGCGTAAGATATAAAAAATGGCGAGCTTAACTCAACAATTGAGTTTTCTACCAGCTAACCGTTCTTAACGAAGGAAAGGTTTACATGAGTGGGTAGAAGAATACAATCTAATCAATTTACAATTTACAATCTAGACAAGAACAATAATAAAAATAAAAACATAAAACACTAATACATAATATATTAGACTACATATATATTTATCAAAATTTTTATCAAAATTTCTTCAAATTAAATAGTAGGCATGTAGAGCGTGTAATCTTTTTTGAAGTTTGAATGAAAAAGCTAGTCACAAATTATGAATGATACATAAATGTTTATTTATTCTTTATTCTTTATTGTACACACAGTTAATATTACAGTAATTGCGTAAGATATAAAAAATGGCGAGCTTAACTCAACAATTGAGTTTTCTACCAGCTAACCGTTCTTAACGAAGGAAAGGTTTACATGAGTGGGTAGAAGAATACAATCTAATCAATTTACAATTTACAATCTAGACAAGAACAATAATAAAAATAAAAACATAAAACACTAATACATAATATATTAGACTACATATATATTTATCAAAATTTTTATCAAAATTTCTTCAAATTAAATAGTAGGCATGTAGAGCGTGTAATCTTTTTTGAAGTTTGAATGAAAAAGCTAGTCACAAATTATGAATGATACATAAATGTTTATTTATTCTTTATTCTTTATTGTACACACAGTTAATATTACAGTAATTGCGTAAGATATAAAAAATGGCGAGCTTAACTCAACAATTGAGTTTTCTACCAGCTAACCGTTCTTAACGAAGGAAAGGTTTACATGAGTGGGTAGAAGAATACAATCTAATCAATTTACAATTTACAATCTAGACAAGAACAATAATAAAAATAAAAACATAAAACACTAATACATAATATATTAGACTACATATATATTTATCAAAAATTTTATCAAAATTTCTTCAAATTAAATAGTAGGCATGTAGAGCGTGTAATCTTTTTTGAAGTTTGAATGAAAAAGCTAGTCACAAATTATGAATGATACATAAATGTTCCAATTTAAAGGCTCCGACTAGGATTTTATTCTGTGATTTGGATATTAAAACAATGATATGAAAAACAAGTATCATCGAACGAAAAGGACACAATTTTATCTAATTAGAATCTTAATAATTTAAAATTTTTACTGGCATCTTTTGAGCTCATGCAGGTAGGTACCAAAAGCTTTAATAATAAAATAATAATATAATAAATTTACTAGTAAAAATCGATAGGGCGTTTCAGCTTGAAGGGTGGGGTAGCCGTTGTAAAAATGAAACTCAAAGCGGTATTTACCTTGTGGATGTCTATGGGATCCAGTAACCACTTAACACCAGGTGGGCTGTGAGCTCGTCCACCCATCTAAGCGATAAAAAAAATATATTAAAAAATTCCTACCTTTTTTTACTGGCTTTACCTATGTAGATGTTTCGATTTGACAGCTATGACGTCACAATATGGCGCAGGTCCATGCACGTTCTTATTCGAAACTATTATAATTAACGTAAGGTTCTTGGGTTTTCGCAAAAATTGTAATCGTATACTTTTAATTATTTAAAACTACTCTTACGGTTTAATATTGCATTTTTTCCTTTCATGATATTATTTCCGACACGCTTTGGATACTGCAAAAGTAATTTTTTACATTTTGTACACACAGCTGTTAGAAGAAACACGACAATAAGGATACAGAGTACAATGACACTACTTTTACTAATACTTAAAATGACTTCCGTAAAATTGCTTACGTAATTTTTAGTATTGGTATTATAATTTAGTGTAGTAGGCTCACTCGCCGTTCTGTTGTGTGAGCACTCCATAACTCACACCTTCTCATTGTCTAGTTAATGACACTTGACAAGTACAGTGAGCACGCACGCAGTTTCGTAGAAACTCCGACATGAGAACCCTCTCATCGTAGCCGCTGGTAACTACATACCCGACCCAGTAGACCGAATGGTAAACCGTCGACGTCGCCCAAAGCACGTCATTACGGATCCTCCTGATCCATTAACGATGCTTTTAGGCACCACAAGCACCGGTCACCGTCCTCGTCGAAGCCGTCGCTTGTGACGAAGGGCTCAACGAGCGAAGTAGCCCATAGACACAGCCCACTGAGTTTCTCGCCGGATCTTCTCAGTCGATCGCGTTTCCGATCCGGTGGTAGATTCTGCGAAGCACTGCTCTTGCTAGGGTCAGTGTTAGCAACTCTCCGGTTGAGCCCCGCGAGCTCACCTACAAACGTTAGGGCGAAGCTGAAATAGCCTCTCAAGGCTATCAGCATAGTAAGGGGAAAAAAAGAAAGAAGTAGAAACTAAATATACACTTGACACGAGTAGTGGACAGGAATTTCTTCACGAAACACTTCGAATTTTGTACCAGCCGAATGCATTTATAAATACACAAACTAAATAAGAATATATTCGACAGCCAACTGCGATGCAACTTGAGAGATTTGGTCCGCAAATAGCTGTGTGTTTACTTTGTAACTGTTTACTGATTATCTTGCCAAACAGTTGAGACAAAAATCAAAAAACAAAATCCAAATCATTTATTTTCCTCTGCTTCTCCCTGTATGATGTGTGCTTCAAAAGACGCTTAAAATGTTTTTGTTGTTAGACAACATTTCTTGATCCATGGTTGTCGATGTACATCGATAGCATCAATTTATTGTTCCCTACTCTTATTTCTAAACATCTGTATTTGTGTAAAATTAAAAAACCTAAGGTACTTATAGTATTCATTATCCACGAACTTCTTCTGCCTTGTACAATAACAATAACAAAAAAAAAGAAAACTGTAAAATCAATCCATTCCGAACTGGACGAAAATAATAAATGTATTCAATTTACAAAGTCTCCCTTTGAACTCAATATCTTTCCAGTAATAAATTGTTGTTTGTGACTAACAATAATGATATTTCGAACTGATCAACTGCGAGTAACGAGTGAAAAGGCTCGGAAACTTTACTCTTTCATGAGCTGCTGACCTCAAATGACCTTATCATTCATGGAGGAAAACTTTTATCGTTTGGACTTTTTTTTTTGGGCAATACCGCATTTTATTTGTTTAGTTGTCATGGATTTCTTCTATTGACATACCAAACTGACTGTGATCTATTAGATAATAGTTACACTAGTCGAAGCGCGTTGCTTGTTTGTACAATGTTCACTGATATTCCTGATAGATCGCATTTTTGCAAATTGTTAAAGTTCCCTGACCACAAAACCTGTTCTGCACCTATTCTTTACATCTACACACATGGCTAGATTAAGGAATCCTTTACTGTCTTGCTTTCTTTCTTTATTGATTAGATGAGTGGACGAGCTCACGGTCTACTTGGTATTAAATACTTACCGGAGTCCAAGCATCAACAGCTTAAATATCGCCGCTTAACTTAAGACATGAGTTCTATGTCATTGTTCTGTCATTGTGTGAGTTCTACACTACACTTCACATGAGTTCAATGTCATATGTTCTATGTCATATATAACAGGCTGCCCCACCCTTCAAACCGAAACGCATTACTACTTCACGGCCGAAATAGACAGAGTGGTGGTACCTACCCGTGCGGACTCACGAGACGTCCTACAACCAGTAAAAGCGATTCGCAGCTGCCGATCAAAATTTGTTTCCAAAAGTATATAGTGTTGTAAAAAAGTAAAACAAGAAAAAAATCTTTGTTGATGTTTTATCTTAATTTGATCTTGCTGAGAAAGGTTTCATTTGAAATAGGCAGTACTTTTGTAAGACTGTAATGTATAATGTTTCGTAAAGAATAATATTGTGTACATGTTTATAAATCATATAATGTCAATAATAGAGTATTAGACAGCAGTGCCAAATATTTTACCAGATTGAATAGAATCTTAGTTCACAGTATAGAAAATAGCGTAGAGAAATGGTTACATGAAAACAAGGTCGTGAATTATGTCTCTGTTGAAATCAAAAATATCTAAACATCGTTAGCGCTTAAACTACAACTACATTATCCTTTTAATCCGAAGATGAAACCTGAAACCAAACATAGTTTTTTAAATCATAATTTAGATATATGATGTATTTACCAATTAAAATGTTTCTTTTTTTTGTAACTTGGAAATTAATGACTCTCAAATATTTTGTCGATAATATGTTAAAAATTAAAAGATAGAAGATAACGTAATGTATAAGCTTAGCCGCTCTCTTTCTGGCTGAGCTCTTAAGCTTGCGTACCCTAACTAAAGAAGCGGTAAAGACCTTTGGGTCAAAGCTCTAAGTCGTTTAGTCTCGAACTCGAAAACATTAACCTATTCGATGTGTCGGAGCAGTAAATATTAATTATAACCACTTTTTCGACCACAGGAAAATCGTTGGTCATACTAAAGGCTATGATTTAAATTTTCTAAATTAATAATAATGCGGGATGCTAAGACGTGAAGCTTAGGCTGTCTGGTACTTTGCACAGAGAGTGAGTCTGGCTGTCGAGGTAACGCAGCCAGTATCTTGGTAACTGCGCCTCCTTGAATCGCATTGGAAGATTTGTTCTACTGTATGAATTGATTTGTGTTAAATTATTTTGCTTTTTTTCTTTTTTCCTACCTATGCTGATAGCCTTGAGAGGCTATTTCAGCTTCGCCCTAACATGTATAGGTGAACTCACGGGACTCAAACCAGAGTGTTGCTAACGCTGACCCTAGCAAGAGCAGTACTTCGCAGAATCTACCACCGGATCGGAAACGCGATCGACTGAGAAGATCCGGCGAGAAACTCAGTGGGCTGTGTCTATGGGCTACTACGTTGAGGCCTTCGTCGCAAGCGACGGGTTCGACGAGGACGGTGACCGGTGCTTGTGGTGCCTAAAGGCATCGTTAATGGATCAGGAGGATCCGTAATGACGTGCTTTGGGCGACGTCGACGGTTTACCATTCGATTTTGATTTGTTTTATTGTATAAGTTCCTTAATATAAGTTTTCAAATATATATTTTAAATACATAATAATAATAATGATAATAAACTTTAAAATGTACATAAATTAGTGCATTAAAATATATTTTGTAGTATGTTAGAATTCCGGTGACCATTGACGCACGCTACGCCTTTCCGAACGCGCTGATTATTCAAGAGCAAGCTAAGAACGGCCGTATGGATATCTTACATTTTTAAAAAAGCTTAAAGTTTTATTTCCCGGCTACTGATTAGAAATAAACATTTTTTTTTATTGCCCTTGTAGGCAGACGAGCATACGGCCCACCTGATGGTGAGTGGTTACCGTCGCCCATGGACTCCAGCAATGTCAGGGGCAGAGTCAAGCCGCTGCCTACCGTTGAGTACTATCCACAAGCCTCGTTTGAAGAAGGACAAGTCATAGCGCTCGGGAAACACCGTGGAGGGGAGCATGGTACGTAGCAAAAAAGATCTCTGGAAACGCACTGTGGATGACCGCAGTGGCTCCAGGTAGTATGGATGAACTACATGTAACTTGGAGTTTTTTTAAATTTCACCTTATCAGGGATTAAAGTTTATTAATTGGAAAGATAGTCATTTTATAAAGAAGTAAAATTCAATAGTAAAATCCCTAAAAAAATTTACACACGCGTTTTCTCCAAATATTACTTTTATATCAATATTAAAACAAAACGATACCAGTTTTAATTATACCAAGCGTCAATTATAGTATTTTTATTGTTTTAATAACCAACCGCCCGATCAGTTGCGGCGCTACATCCATTTCAGACAACAATTAAATTCTCATTCACTACAGTACCGGAGTAATGAACACCGACCCGATGCGGTGGCGTTACGGCATAATATTTTATCATCATTGAAGCGAAAACCTCCGAGATGGATCCGAGTGCTTTGCGTTTTACGCCCAAAGTTTTAGCGCTGCGGTCATTTGTTTCGGCAAGTCGCCAATGAACTTAAGACGTGGTCTTCTTGCAGCGACTTCTGTGACCTTTGGCGCGTTATCTTAACGCTTCATGTAATTGAGACTTTATTCTTGCTTTACACATTTTTATTTTTACTGGTGGTAGGACCTCTTGTGAGTCCACGCGGGTGGATACCACCACCCTGCTTATTTCTGCCGTAAAGCAGTAATGCGTTCCGGTTTGAAGAGTGGGGCAGCCGTTGTAACTATACTTGAGACCTTAGAACTTATATCTCAAGGTGGGTGGAGCATTTGCGTGATATCTATGAGCTCCAGTTACCACTTAACACCAGGTGGGCTGTGAGCTCGTCCACCCATCTAAACAATAAAAAAAAAAACAATTAGTTTATGTTATTTTAATTTAAAAAGTGAGGTTGCTATTAATGTGTATGTGTATTTTCCGTTTGTCGACTTAATGAGTGATAGTGAGAATGCTTTAAATCTAGATTATCCGAAGTAGTTGGTTTGCCAGATGCTTTTAAGGAGTTTGCGATTACATTTATGTCTTAGCGCCTAGTTGCCGTTTACTTGACGGTGAGTAGGAATATTCACTAAAATTGATGAAACTTATACGCAATATTATTCTATCACACATGTTCGGTTATTAAAACATTTGTAAAGATTCCCGATAGAATCTATAGTGGAACATAAATGAAAGTAATATAATGTTAAAGCACTTAATAATTTTTGCTTTTGAAAAAGGGAATCTCGTAATGCATTCATTATTTTAAAGCGAAATAAGTTTTTTTTATTATTTTTTTTATATTGTTTATATGGATGGACGAGCTCACAGCCCACCTGATGTTTTTTTTTTTTTTTTTTTTTTTTTTTTTATTGCTTAGATGGATGGACGAGCTCACAGCCCACCTGGTGTTAAGTGGTTACTGGAGCCCATAGACATCTACAACGTAAATGCGCCACCCACCTCGAGATATAAGTTCTAAGATCTCAGTATAGTTACAACGACTACCCCACCCTTCGAACCGAAACGCATTACTGCTTCACGGCGGAAATAGGCGGGGTGGTGGTACCTACCCGTGCGGACTCCCAAGAGGTCCTACCACCAGTGATTACGCAAATTATAATTTTGCGGGTTTGATTTTTTATTACACGATGTTATTCCTTCACCGTGGAAGTCAATCGTGAACATTTGTTGAGTACGTATTTCATTAGAAAAATTGGTACCCGCCTGCGGGATTCGAACACCGGTGCATCGCTACATACGAATGCATCGGACGTCTTATCCTTTAGGCCACAACGACTTCTATAAGTTAGTGTTAGTTAAGTGGTTACTGGAGCCCATAGACATCTACAACGTAAATGCGCCACCCACCTCGAGATATAAGTTCTAAGGTCTCAGTATAGTTACGACGGCTACCCCACCCTTCGAACCGAAACGCATTACTGCTTCACGGCGGAAATAGGCGTGGTGGTGGTACCTACCCGTGGGGACTCCCAAGAGGTCCTACCACCAGTGATTACGTAAATTATAATTTTGCGGGTTTGATTTTTATTACACGATGTTATTCCTTCACCGTGGAAGTCAATCGTGAACATTTGTTGAGTACGTATTTCATTAGAAAAATTGGTACCCGCCTGCGGGATTCGAACACCAGTGCATCGCTTCATACGAATGCACCGGACGTCTTATCCTTTAGGCCACAACGACTACTAATATAATAAAAAAGAAAAGAATAGCCAAAAATAATAATAACAAATACGTATTAGGGATTTAATACATAAATACGTCAATGCTTTCAGTTTTACTGATTAATCTTTATAAAGGATAGCTAGTCGAGGAGTAGTGCAATGTTTGCCAAAATTGATTTTTCCAAAGCAAGGGACAAAAAGAAGAACCAACGTGGTCTGAAAAGCATTGACAAAGATAGATATCGGGAACTGGTTAAGAGTAAATACATAATATAATCATTCACGACTCAGTGTGAAAAATAATAAATAAATAAAAAAAATATAACATATAGCGCCAGCGAATCAAGCTGCTTTCAGACTGCGCTATACTATAGTGCCATATAGTATAGCAGCCTATACTTAACTAATAATATATAGTACAGTACAGTGTAAACGTGTCCATAACAATATATGGTGCGCGATATTGTTGTGCTATGAGCTATATCATCATCATTATTTCCTATTACCCTCTGCTGGGGTGTAGGGCTCTAATCAAATCCCTCCATTTACACCGGTCTTGGGCAGTCTGTTCTAGCTCCTCCCACGTCATGCCCGAGACTCCCAGCTCCTGCTCCATCGAGAGACCACAAGTTGTTCTGGGGTTGTTATTCTCAGTTGTTCTCTTCCTTTTGCCAGACACTTTCCAGGTCAGTGCTCTCTTTGATAGGTGGGTATCGGGCTTTCACAATATGTGATCAATCCAATGCCACTTCCGCGTGAGCTATGAGCTATATACTATATGCTATTATATTATAGCGTAGTCTGAAAGCGGCTTCAATGTTTTCATTTTGTAATGTTCAATACGGTGAGTTAACTATTTTACGTAGTTAATTTACACCGATATGACATATGAAAAAGTATTGTTTCGCTTTGAAGGGTAGAGAATCCGTTGTACTGGAAAACTGAGATTAAGAACTCATATGGTATCACTCAACTCACTCAAGGTATGGTAATAAGTAACTGCTGTGTACAAGGCGAAATCATTTATAAAAAATGAAGATTAGGTTAAGTGACCAAAAAGTTTTTGTTAACAAAAAACGTGAATTGATTCCTAATTGCAAATTCAGATAGACAATTTACACGAATGTATCGCTGTCTTGAAACCAATTCCTAAAAATTTCTTAGCAAATAGCCAACTGAATTTGTTTGGATCTCGACTAATTACAGTCTGTTTGAAAAGTTCAGAGGTCTAAATGAAGACTAAAAATCCACTAAGACGGTGGATTGGATCGACGTTAATTTTAAACTAGTTTTAAAGTGTAGAATCGTGTAAGCTTTTACAACGTTTGAATAAAATACAAAT